>NC_136060.1:268029955-268749590 GCF_964261635.1 Lissotriton helveticus
TTGTTTGCAATGCGCCAATACTTAAAAACCCAAAAAATTGGCTCAACTCTCAAAAAGGCTTCAAAAAATGCAGCAAGTGTAAGGCATGCACACATGGCATTAACACAACCAGAGTACACGTCCCTTTCAGAAACAAACCATACTTACTGAGAGAGGCATTCACATGCAAAACAGACTTTGCCATATATGTACTGGTGTGTTCCTGTGGCAAGAGATATGTAGGTTCCACCATCCATCCAGCACACGTGCGGATTCTACAGCACTTCCGAGCTATTGCAAACCATGATCCGGCATATCCGGTAGCCAGACACATTCACGAGGCGCATAATGGCAATGCGAACAATATCCAATACTTCGTGATTGATAACATTCCAAGAAACATCAGAGGAGGGAACCGCCTATTGGCGTTGCGCCGCTTGGAATCAAGGTATATTATACTTTTAAATTCCAAGGTCCCATTTGGATTAAATGCGGACGAAGCCTTAAGTGTCCACCTGTAATGTAAGTCAAATGCCAGCTTCGTTTGCACTCCTCCCTCGACCAATCGTATAACATCTGCAGTTCACACACAACACTAATCACGGGATTCCACAGGGGCACTTTTGAGCACACCATTAGACAGAATCTTTGTCATTATGGTACATTTTTTTTAACACTTCTCACGAACACATTAACATAGGCCCATGACCTGCCCGTCATGCCATGACCCTCATGAGAGAACCTTTTCCCTGTATTTTAGCACAATTATAGGTCCACTTGATTACCGTTAGCCAACCGAGCCCCCGTTATAGTAGGCAGGAATTTCGGAGGCCACTGTGTCACCCTGTATACATTGCCGTGGGTTTAGTAACCACACTATGTGGTGCCTGTCTCTTGATCTCCGTGTGGCATTTACTCATTACTACACACCTCATCGTGGAAAGCCCAGTAATTTGTCAAGTAATCCCTCAGAGGAAGCACCAAGCGACACAGGCTGTCAGCTATAATATAATCTTTACTGACAGGCATGCACGGCAAACCACTAACACACTCACGTGTCAGTCGGTAATTAATCAAGTAACATACCGAATTACTTCACACAGTCTGCCACGCAACATACGCCTCATATCTGGACACTTACCCGGATTCAGGCGAGCACTGTCAGTATGAATTGTACAAATACTTTGTCTTTCCACGAGAATCAGCGGAGTGTAATGTTTCCTAGTGCATGCTGCAGCGTCCACATGGCACGGCGCATGTCACTACAGACAGGCAAACCAGATGGGCTACTAAAACAGGGCCTTTATACAGGAACATTCATGGCAGGGACGAGCGCAATGGGAAAACAAAATGTGGTAATTTAAAGGCTGTCACTCACATTATAATTTTCGTGTACTTGCTTTTGGTTTCTGGTAACCTTAAATTCAGCTATCACTGTGACACAATGTTGAATGACTAAAAGGTCTCAGAAAAGCTAAAGACACTTTTTAATGTGGTGTTTTCTTTATAAACATATATACAATTGTTTCCAATGTGATGTTTGAAAAAATATATATAATTTTTTTTAAAAAAGTGTAAAAAGACTAACACAGACAGGCACTGCCAATATGTAACCATGGCAACATCTGGTTCTAACCTGTCACACTAATTGATAGACACACCCATGTTCTATGTGTATATATACAGGCCCCAAACATAACAGCAGATGTAGTGAACAAGGCGGTAACGCCGAAACGCGTCTAAGCAGCATCAGATCTTGAGAATAAACATTTGGATTCAGATTCACGGAGTCAGCGCCTTCTTTGAATTGTGAAGTATGGCTGGTGAGAATATATATATATATATATATATATATATATATATATATATATATATATATATAGAGAGAGAGAGAGAGAGAGAGAGAGAGAGAGAGAGAGACAGAGAGAGGTATAGATAGATAGATGGATAGATGGATAGATGGATAGATGGATAGATGGATAGATAGATAGATAGATGTGCTTACACGGCAGGTCACCTCTTCTGAATATATGGGCCAACTTTACCAACATATTGCGGATCAATAAAACAATATAGCTGAAAAGCACCTGAGATAAAACACTTGTCATGATGTATAGTAATATGTGAGAAATTAACTGTCTTCAAAGTTGAAAAAAGCTTGGATAAGCCCAGAATTAGAATGTTCTGACATAGACCAAAACTTCTAAAAAATTATAGAATTTTTCTACATTAGCTGAATCTCAACAGTTTTTGCCAAGAGGTATGAATGCAGAGCAGCCCAGAGTCCCTGCACAGATTGTGCTGGATGCTGGCAGATGGTGCAAGGCCACCTTGCATCTTTTCTTATTCGCCCCTGATAGAAATTGTGTTTTTCTTAAAACACAGCTATTTTCCCAGTGCCTGACTAAAGCTGTCAATGGGAAATACATAAGATATCTGTTAGAAATGCTGTTGTGGTCAGTTTAAAATAGCCTCTGTCAATAAGCATGCTCAGCTTCTTGGGGAAGAAATTAACCTGGTGGCTGGTGTTTTGGAGTTTAAGTGTGTGGTGTAACATAATTTGGGTTTTGCTGTCTTTGTTTGCTAGGAGCACAGATTGTATGAGCATGTTTTCAATACACTATAATATTAACGTTTCATTTAAATACATATTAATGCACTGGCTATTTATGAATTTGCAGAGCTAGCACTGCTTGTTATTAAATGATCTCATGCCTCAAGACAATGCTGTTTCTGCAATTCTAAAGTGGGAATTATTTGTTTTGTAATTAAATTAATGGGTAGGCATTTGAAAAACTACCGACCACCAATTTTCTTACTTAAGCATTTATTAATGTTAGTTAGTGACCACAAACTGAGGAAAGTGGAATTAAGATGTATTTTCTTGATAACTGTGAGATCAACTGAGATTTAAAATATGAGATAAGATCCTTAACAGCTGCAGGTAAACTTATTGCAGCCAGATCTGAAATATTCTCTTGTACGGACTGGAGTTCAACTTGCGCGCCTCTCAGTTGACCACTGAGCTCAAACGTCCATGCACAACAATCCAATCTCTTGGTTTCGTTAAACATGTTCCTTCTACCATTACTCTAGCTCGGAGACTTGAATTAGTATTTTGTTGTTGTGTGGAAAAGTAAATTTTGCCATGTTCTGTGTCCCTACGTGTCATCCATCATATGTTATGTGTGCATGATATAATATGCATATGCATTCCCTATGTTCGATTAATGACGCAATTACAGTTGTGTCCACCTCTAGTATGCCAGTTTCCAGTTCTCGTGAATACTACGAATATCAGGCCTATGTAAAGCTACGTTGCCACGTTTCTCAGTGTGCACGTTATTCTATTGAAAAGTCCCCGTTTCTAGGCCTCAAAAGGGCCTGGACACAAGATTCAGCTCCTGTCTCCTGAAGCCTCGCTGAGGAGCGATACAGCCCCCACCTGTATCCTCGACCCTTCACTTACTTCCTGCCTCGCAGTGCCCGGCTCACCCTGGCTCTGCCTCTGAGTCTGCCAAGAATATGTTATGATTCCAGTTATCAGTTCAGTCCTCCTTCTCTGCATTCCTAAAGCTACTGAATCGCATCGATAGTTTCCGTCATTGTCTAGCCTTCACGTCTCCACGTTAGAGAAATACTGCATTTAATGGTCATTTAATATTCTTCATCACGCACTACATGTAGAATAATGCATGGTCCAGTCTTAGAATCAAGTTAGCCTTTCCCCTCCTGACTTCTAGTTTATATCAACATGTTCTCTAAACATCAGATACTAGATACTGTTTAGGTACATGTCGCCCTGACTCTCCAGACTTCAGTCTCTGCTCCTAGCACAGAGTTCATAGCCCCCAGCTTCTCCTAGTGATACGTCATTGCTAGTTTGCGCGCACCATCAGGTTAGAGGTCCCGGCTCCTCAGGTAGCCCCCTCCATGGTTTCCGCCCCATTCATGACATATTCTGTTACGTTTGCATCACATGTCTATGTATACGCCCTGTTACACCTCTTTTCACCCTTATCTTTCGCGACTACTACGCGTCACGCCTTTTGCTCCACCCACTGCTACGCCTATTGCAATGTAATGCTATGTGTTTGCGTTATGTATATATGCTCATGCACTGTTATTAAAAAGTTGGTTCCCCTTGTCCCGATCCTGACCCCGGCAGCGCTGCTGGGCCTTGCCATCCTATTCCTGTGCAGGTGGTCCTGTTCCTGTCCTTTATGCTGTAATAAACCTGCAAACTCCTACTACCTCGAATCTTGACTCTTATTTATTGAGCTATCTGTTATCCATTTATGCATTCAAAAATAGGGTATTATTTATTTATTTACCACATAATGGCGCCCGAATAGGGACTTGCCCTTTCCCCACGCGTCGGTGAAGCCACGCCGACCCCCTGACCCTCTGCAGTCGTGACGGAACTCTTCTGCGCACCGGCAGATATTTCTGCTTCAAGTATCCCTCAGGCCCACGGAGGAGACGGAGGAGGCGGTCCAGCATCCAGACGAGACGGTGGAGGAACGCGGCGAGTCCCGACCAGAGCCCAAGCCGAGAGTTCAAGGTCCGAGGTATCCGGAGGCCCACCCGTAACAGAAGTCCGAAGTTCGTCCGTCCGACGTCGAGGCAGTCCCGTCCAGTCTGAGGCCTTCCGTTCTTGCTGCCCGGTGAGTACCGTTACTGGGGTAGTATCTAGACAGGGTCAATTTAATTGACTCTGGTCCGTGGGTTGGTGGTACACAGACCCACAAACGAAGTGTCCACTTCGGTGGATGCGGGTCCTGACGTGTCTCTTTATGAGACCGGTAAGTTTCGTACTGTTTTAGCAGTGCATCTAGTTCCTGTTCTAGTCAGTTCTGTTCTCGAGAAAATTCATGTATTCTGTGTTCCGTATTCCAGGTAGTATTCTGTTCGAACTGTTATTTTTAAATGTTCTTCATGTATTTTAATGTCGTGGTATGAATGGGGAATAAGTATCGTGTTTATTGTGTACTGTATTGTGTCTAGATTACAGTCCAGTCATGCCCTTGTTTTCTAAGTTACGCCAGTTAAAAACTAGAAAGGGTCTGCTGGAAGCAGCAGTTCCTGTCCCGCCTAGGGACAGTCCAGGTCATTTTATGTATCAGAAGCATGGCATAAGCGCCATACTGTATCTAGATTTATGGGTAGAGTATACCAAACAGTTAGAAGAAAAGTACAGATGGCCCGTATCGGGTACATGGGATGCCGAGTGCATCATGCGAGTAGAAGAGGCATTATGGAAAAAGAAAGCCAGACAGTCACAGAAAGATGCCATCGAGTTATGGCGCAAAGAAGCTCATAAAAGAACCGAAAAAGAAATCAGAAAGTCAGAATTAAGTAGAGAATCCTTAGAACAAGCACAAGAAAAAGAACTAATCGAGATAGGTGAACAAGTCAAAGCCGAACAGTCAGACAGACAGAGGCATGCCCTTATTAAGGGTATGTATCCTCTCCTTGCCGAGGGCTTGCCAAAAACGACCCCAGAGGCATCTAGTAATTTCCCGCCACCATTAGTTCCGACCAAGTTACGTCACAAACAGACCGCAGCTGATATTTTTATTTCGTCCTATTTGGACGACACAGTCCCAGAATATGCAAATCCTGTTCGCGCTCCGCCAGTCCCTGTAAATCAGGCACTTCCCGCTCCTCCAGACACCGGAGTACCTGTTACGGTACCCCCGGTCCAGCCCGCCATACAAGTCCAGCCTACATTTCCATTTCCCACTCTGCCAGGACGAAGAGCCTCAGTAGACGACTCTAGTTTAGGGGCCGCAGGGGGAGGTCCTCCTCAAACCCCGCCGCCACACAAGCGTTTAACGACAGCCGAATTACATATACAAGCGTCACAGCGTACGCCCAGACATCAGACTGTAGCAGAAATAAGAAAATCCCTTGCCGAATGCGGCTATGATCCAGTCCCAGGCGAGGATAATATGGTTTTATATTCATTCCGCGTAAGAAAGGTGGCCGAGTATCTAGTCACCCTACCGAATATGAAAGAAGATCTAGACAGAATATATCGTTTCATCCGTACAGGGGATGATCCAGAAAGCATTGGCGAGGCCATGTCTCAAAGGAAAGCTGAGACCCAGCTCATGATATTAAAGTTTCTGATTAATTGTCTAATAAGAGAACAAGATTACCCGTCTAAAGATCCGGCTGAAATGAAAACCCTGACAAGGTGGAGTGATAATATAGCCGAGGGTAAGCACAAGACCGTCGGTGCTATGGAGAGTATGTACAAGAAAATCCGTAAAGAAATAATAAAGTTACACGAACAGCGTAAAGCAGCACAAGTAAGCGAGAAAGAAAGTAACTCTGATCCTGAAGAGGTAGAGGACGAGAATCCCGACAGAATAGCGTATGTAGGAAAATCTAGATTTCCAGATCGCCATTTACGCCTAGAACACAAGTCTATTTTTCATCATCCAGCACCAGAACAAGGTTCTCTAGAACAAGTGTTTCAAGCTACCGATCACATTCTGAAATCACGAATCGGTTACAGTGAGTTGAGTACCATGCATGAACAAGAACTAGTCCGATCAGCAGTCCGATGGATTACTGATTCTACCACTTTTCCAGACGAAATAGTGGCACAAATGTTTCTGAAAATGCCCCCAGCCGAACAACGACTGGCGGGTATGTATATGATTCAGCACCTCATTACATTGTATGAGGGTCAGCACTCTGATCCAGGCCCGTTACATGATATCCTGAACGAGTTACTTCAGTATAGATGGAAAGGTTTAGGTACCGACTTAATTAGTGTCATTCTAGAACAGCGTCACAAATATAGAACGTTTTTGAACCCGCATTTTGTTCATGTCTCACCCCCAGAAAGTAAACCATTTTACATAGAGAGACAGAATCCGTTACGAGAAGTCCACCCAGTTAGAGGAACGGGTGGCGAACTAGAA
Organism: Lissotriton helveticus; assembly: GCF_964261635.1. Taxonomy (NCBI): domain Eukaryota; kingdom Metazoa; phylum Chordata; class Amphibia; order Caudata; family Salamandridae; genus Lissotriton; species Lissotriton helveticus. The sequence continues at coordinate 268,036,873 of NC_136060.1, forward strand.
CGAGTGTTTGTTTACACTCCGATTACAAAGATGGAACTCCTAGAGATGAAGAAATTAATTCCCTGTCATGATAAAGATCCAGCAGGGTTCCATAGAGAATTAAAAGACATGCTCCGTATGGGAGAATACACGTATCCAGATATAATTAAAATGTTAAAAGTTCTGCTGCCCGCAGGGGTGTATGAAAAGCTCAAGGAAAAAGAATGGGAGGTGGGAGAGAAAAAGATCGATTGGGCAGTTCTAGAAGCTGAAGACAAGGCACGAGTACCAGGTACCGGTCTTGGAGCGAAATGTAAAGAATTACCAGAATTATTAATACAAGTTTTACCTAGATTATTGACAACTAGAAAAGAAGACTGGGATGCAATCTCAGCCTGTAAACAGAAACAAGACGAAGATATTAGTGATTTTTATTCTAGATTTGAGAAATGTTTTAGCATCAACAGTGGCCTCAAGACAAGTAGTGAGTCATACCCTCACCTTTTTGTTACTAAATTAGTCGAGAATTCAAGTCCACAAATTAAAAATCGAGTTTTGAAAGTCGAAAGTACCTGGCAAGCTAATACCCCGTCCCAGATGTTGCAGATGCTCCAGTACCACCAGAATAGGATCAGGGAAGAACAAGAACACGAGAGAAAACGTATGAAAGACACGAAAATGAAAGTACTAGTTGCACAATCTGTTCCTCAAGACAGTCAGAAGAGGGGTCCAAATCAAGCCAGTCATCCTGCAGCTCCCGTTAAAGGGAACTGCAATTATTGTAAACAGCCAGGTCATTTTATAAACGAGTGTGCAGTTCTGAAACATAACATAGCTACCGGTAAGACTAAAGAAAGACCACGTCCGCCTAGACAAGAACAAGTTTCACAGATTCCTCAGCCACAGAATGCGCCACAGACAGTTACAGCTCCGCAGCCTATCGCTACAACACAGCACGTCACACAGCAGATGTACCAGTATGCACAGTCTGAGTATCCAGAGTACCAACAGTATTCATGAAACAGCCTAGAGAGGGAGGTAGGCTTGCCTCTCATCGAGATACCTGTAGATCAAGAAGGTCCCTATGTTCACAGTCAAGTATTAGGGAAAGACAGAAAGTTTTTGATTGATACAGGGGCAAGTAGGACCACAATTAGTCACGCCGAAGTTCCAGGGGCTCCGCTCTCAGGCTCAAGAAATGTTTCCCTTGGATTTTCAGGAAAACCCATTGTAAATGAAATATCAAAGCCAGTTACTCTAGAAGTAGGTCCATTGTCCCGCACTACTGATCTGTTACTTACTAAGTCATGTCCAGAAAACCTATTAGGCATTAAAACACTGAAAGAGTTAGGTGCAGTTATATGCTGTTCCCCAGAGGGAATACGATTGTTCCTACGTGACTTTAAGGGTCACTATGTATTACGAGATTTTGATCCCAGATTGTCTAATGTCCCGCAGCATCTATGGGCGCAAGGTCCAACTGATGTTGGTTATATGCAAATCACACCCTATCGTGTGACTCTCAAGCCAGGTGTAGTGTTACCACGAATCAGACAGTACAGATTGCCACCTGAGGCTGTAGCAGCCTTATCCAAAATTATTGACGAGCTCATGGCTCAAGGAGTGGTTGTAGAAACTGACTCCAATGTATGCAATTCTCCGATCATTCCAGTCATGAAACGTACTGATCCAAATGCACCCCCAGTATATCGATTAGTGATTGACCTACGAGAACTTAATAAATGTATTATTCCGCAGTACCCAGTTGTCCCAGATATCTCTTCCCTATTGACAGCCATTGATTCCGAAGCCACGTTCTTTACTGTAATCGACCTCAAGAACGCGTTTTTCAGTGTCCCTATTCATCCAGACAGTCAGTTCCTTTTCGGATTTTGTTTAAATGGAAGGAGCTATATGTTCACACGAGCTCCTCAAGGTTTCACAGAAAGCCCTAGCATTTACAGTCAAGCACTTAAAAGACAACTAGACAACATTCACATGCCAACTGACACTGCCCTGCTCCAGTATGTCGATGATCTCCTGATCACAGCCCGTTCTGAACGTGCTTGCGAGCGAGCATCCCTTACAGTTCTGTATTTCCTTGCCGAGATGGGGCACAAGGTGTCCCCTTCTAAGCTTCAATTCTGTGTCCAGCAAGTGGTCTACTTAGGACACTTAATGTCCAAGAGGGGTAGGCAGTTGACACCAGACCGTATCCAGTTAATAGCGAGTCTTCCTCAGCCCAAGACCCAGAAGGAGGTACGTGCTTTTATCGGCCTTACTTCTTACTGCAGACAATGGATTCCTCAGTATGCATTTCTAGCCAAGCCACTGATACAGTTAACGACACAGGAGGCAGCCGTATCGACTGTCCTCCCTTGGACATCTGAACATACACTTAGTTTCAATGAGTTAAAGAAAGCCCTATGCCAAGCTCCAGTTCTAGCGACACCGAACTATAGTAAGCCTTTTACACTTTTCGTCACTGAACGCGAAGGTACAGCATTATCTGTTCTCACACAAGATCAAGCAGGACAATACAAGCCCTGTGCTTATTTTTCGAGCACATTAGATCCTGTAGCCCAGGCTCTGCCTGCGTGCCTCAAGTCAGTTGCAGCCACAGCACTAGCTATCAGACAAAGTGATTCCATAGTATTAGGACATTCCTTGACAGTACAAGTTCCACATTCCGTGGAAGTTCTGTTAAACCGAACACAGACTCAGCACTTGACAATTGCACGTTTAACAGGTTATGAATTGACACTGTTCCAGCCACACATAGAAATCAGACGCTGCAACATCCTGAACCCTGCTACATTGTTACCATCAGTTTATTCAAATCCTGCCACACATGACTGCGTGGAAGTAGTTAACATTATGACCAAGCCAAGACAAGATCTGACAGATATTCCGTTACCAGACCCCGACCTGACACTTTATGTGGATGGTTCATGTATGAGAACAAGTACAGGAGAACTAGTCGCCGCGTATGCAGTGACTACTGACACTGAAGTTATTGAAACACACCGTATTGACACCCTGTCCGCTCAAGCAGCAGAGCTAGTTGCTCTGACACAAGCCTGCATACACGCCAAGTACTTGAAAGTTAATGTTTACACAGATTCACGTTACGCATTTGGAGTTGTACACGACTTCGGAGTGCTCTGGCAAGAGAGAGGTTTCATGACTTCTCATGGAACCAAGATTCAGCATGGTCTCCTTATTCAAGCTCTGTTAGATGCCATACATTTACCGACATCTATCGCTATCATGAAGTGCAAAGCACATACGAAAGTTACTGACACCATTTCTCAAGGTAACGATCTAGCAGATCGCACAGCCAAGCTTACAGCACAGACTCTAGACATTCCAGTTAACATGACACACACTCCAGATCCGATTACATGTATGACAGTTAAGGACCCTACACAAGATGTCATAGATATCCAGTTACACGCTACTCCCGATGAAATCAAGAAATGGTCCGAACAAGGAGGGGTCCAGACAGATCAAGGATGGTTAACGAAGGGTAGAGCCACATGGTTTCTCCCCGACTCTATGGTTCAAGTCATTATTAATACCGCACAAAGTCCAGCACATTTAGGAGAAAAAGCTATGTTAGACAGTATCCAGAACATTTGGTTCAACAAGCATTTACGAGCTGCAGCCAAGCAAAAAGTCCGTACCTGTATGATATGTTGTCAGTTTAATCCAGGTAAAAGTGTCCCGGTGGAACAAGGTGGATTCCAGCCTCCTGACCACCCTTTTGAAGTCCTCCAGATGGATTATATTCAGATGGAGCGATGTCGAGGTTTCAAGTATGTCCTTGTAGTTGTATGCGCTTTGTCCAGGTGGACAGAAGCATATCCAGTCCCAGATTACACAGCCGCGACCACTGCCAAGCAGTTGGTTCGTGAGTTCTTCCCCCGTTATGGACTCCCTAGAGTCGTATATTCTGACAACGGCCAGCCATTCTCATCTGAGTTGATGAAGCATGTTTCCCTTTTGTTGGGGTACCAGTGGAAGTTTCATTGTGTACGCCATCCTGAAGCAGCCGGTCTCGTAGAGAGACATAACCAGACTCTGAAAATCCGTATTGCAAAAGTGTGTAAAGAGAAAGGTGTGGACTGGCTAGTAGCTCTGCCAGTCGCTTTATTTTATATGCGCATAGTCGCACATTCCAGATCAGGTCTGTCCCCGTATGAGGTCGTTTTCGGCCGCCCCCCTAACATGTGGGGTACTCCTAGACCCCGAAGTATTACCGATGTTTCAAGTAATATGCTGACAGATTACCTAGCTTCCTTGATGTCTGCCCTCAACTCTTGTCGTTCACAGGTTGCCGCCGCATTTCCAGACAATACCGAGGTGGCACCGCATGAAATCGTTCCAGGATCCATGGTTCTTGTCCGCAATTTTGACCGCTCAAGTCCGCTGGAGCCACGCTGGAAGGAGCCCCGACAGGTCCTCCTCGCCACCCGTACAGCCGTGAAGTTGGAGGGTCGCAAAGGCTGGGTGCACCTTTCACATATAAAAAAGTTTTATGGACTGAAACCCGTCTCAAAGAACATTTCCCAGGATTTGAAGGATTGCCAAAATATTGTTCTCAAGGACTGTCCCGCAAAAGACATTGCTACAAACCCTCCCCTGTTAGAGAAAACTCCGCAACAGGAGTATAAGTTGAAACTCCGGTCTAGTAAAATAAGTCAGCCAGTTTGATTGTCTAAGTCCTCCCCTAGGTGAAACGGTTAGACTGTTTCTGACATGTATAAAATAGACCCCCATAGTGAGAGAGTTAGTCAAAACTCAATTCGATGTATCGTTTTTCTATGTTTCATATTATTTCTCAGCATTATGATTTCCTGCACCAGTTATGCATTTTTCTTGTATTTCCCAGTTCTTCATGTAAATAAGTCTGCTAATGCTACAGTAGAGCACACGTTTAGTGATCTGCCTCCTCATGAACTCTCTTACCACCTCGCTATGCGAAATAATTCTTTTATCCGCATGTTACATTATTCACACCAGACCAGCAATGCCACTAATTGTTGGGTGTGTGGTCGACTCCCCCCTTTCCAGACACCGAAGGGAGTTCTGCCACTTTTTCATTATCCTTTTTCACATAATGGTTCGTGTGGAGCATGGTCCACGTTAACGTCATCCTCAACAGATATGTCTTTTCTTAACAGTACATGTTTTCCAGACAAGCAAGGTCTCCCCCACAGAACCGGGTTAGATCTAGAAAATGAAGTGTATAATTTAGGTAACTATTCTTCGAATTTCATGGTCCTGAATGTTCAGTCTGATACTACTCCAGACTTACCTGCTATTTCAGTACTACCAGTCAAAGGCGAATTATGTGTCCGAAATTATGGTTCTGTACACGTAGGACATAGTGATTGTACTACTATTGTCAAGTATAGTGACAGTGGGAAATCTGTTTTCAAAGCTTCACGTCATTCTTATTTTATTTGTGGTCAAACTGCATATGTTCGTCTGCCCCTCGATTGGGAGGGAACCTGTTACATTGCCTTCCTACTGCCACCTGTTTTCCTAGCTCCATCTGATTATCATAGAAACACACATCTAGTACACATTAGACATAGAAGGGAGTCCCCCATTGTCGATTATACTGAAACTGCTCTAGAACAGTATACAGATTTCAACAGAGGTTTCTTTTTCTTTATAGGACCTATCCAGAATAGTAAGCTAATCCGTAGGTTAACCAGAACCCTCGAAGCTGTAGTAAATGAGACTGCCTCTGCTCTAGGTAACTTAACTGAAGAGCAATCTGCCATGAGATTTGTCGTTTTACAGAATCGTCTCGTCCTTGACGTCATACTGGCCGATAGGGGCGGGGCCTGTAGAGTCATCGGATCTAGTTGCTGCATTTTCATTCCAAATAACGCGCCGTCTGTTTATTCAGCTATAACCAGACTCCATAAAATTGCCCATCTGTTACACCAAGATCCAGGCACCTGGACATGGTCCGGTTGGTTCTGGAATATAATTTCCGCCTGGGGGTGGAAAGTCTTGTCCTTTCTAGGTATTGCAGTAGCGATCATATTCAGCTGCTGCCTCTGTATACAATGTGGCCCTGCGATTTGCGGCATTTGTGCTACCTCTTGTATTCCTAGTCCCAAGCCCCGTTCTAAATCCCGTTCCAGGATAATTCAAGACGAGCAAATGATACTGTATGAAATGATAGATGGTATCATGAATATTGATGTTTCCTGATGGAAACGTAGTGACAAGGAGGGAATGTGGAAAAGTAAATTTTGCCATGTTCTGTGTCCCTACGTGTCATCCATCATATGTTATGTGTGCATGATTAAATATGCATATGCATTCCCTATGTTCGATTAATGACGCAATTACAGTTGTGTCCACCTCTAGTATGCCAGTTTCCAGTTCTCGTGAATACTACGAATATCAGGCCTATGTAAAGCTACGTTGCCACGTTTCTCAGTGTGCACGTTATTCTATTGAAAAGTCCCCGTTTCTAGGCCTCAAAAGGGCCTGGACACAAGATTCAGCTCCTGTCTCCTGAAGCCTCGCTGAGGAGCGATACAGCCCCCACCTGTATCCTCGACCCTTCACTTACTTCCTGCCTCGCAGTGCCCGGCTCACCCTGGCTCTGCCTCTGAGTCTGCCAAGAATATGTTATGATTCCAGTTATCAGTTCAGTCCTCCTTCTCTGCATTCCTAAAGCTACTGAATCGCATCGATAGTTTCCGTCATTGTCTAGCCTTCACGTCTCCACGTTAGAGAAATACTGCATTTAATGGTCATTTAATATTCTTCATCACGCACTACATGTAGAATAATGCATGGTCCAGTCTTAGAATCAAGTTAGCCTTTCCCCTCCTGACTTCTAGTTTATATCAACATGTTCTCTAAACATCAGATACTAGATACTGTTTAGGTACATGTCGCCCTGACTCTCCAGACTTCAGTCTCTGCTCCTAGCACAGAGTTCATAGCCCCCAGCTTCTCCTAGTGATACGTCATTGCTAGTTTGCGCGCACCATCAGGTTAGAGGTCCCGGCTCCTCAGGTAGCCCCCTCCATGGTTTCCGCCCCATTCATGACATATTCTGTTACGTTTGCATCACATGTCTATGTATACGCCCTGTTACACCTCTTTTCACCCTTATCTTTCGCGACTACTACGCGTCACGCCTTTTGCTCCACCCACTGCTACGCCTATTGCAATGTAATGCTATGTGTTTGCGTTATGTATATATGCTCATGCACTGTTATTAAAAAGTTGGTTCCCCTTGTCCCGATCCTGACCCCGGCAGCGCTGCTGGGCCTTGCCATCCTATTCCTGTGCAGGTGGTCCTGTTCCTGTCCTTTATGCTGTAATAAACCTGCAAACTCCTACTACCTCGAATCTTGACACTTATTTATTGAGCTATCTGTTATCCATTTATGCATTCAAAAATAGGGTATTATTTATTTATTTACCACAGTTGTACCCAGTCCCTCCAGCTCTACATGGTCAGCATTAATTTCGAGTCAACAGACTTATTTCCTTTAAAGCTCCATGCATTACCACCTGCCGATTATTGGAACAGGAGTCGCTTCATACTGTATACATTCCGTATGTAGCAGCACAGAAGTCTCAGATCTACTGCTGTGATTCAAATTTACATCCACAGCTTTTACAAGACTTCACTCAGAGAAGTATTACTGGACCTGTGATGTTGCCACACATACCACACAAGTTTGCATCAAAGAAATGTCAGTTATTTATATCCGCTGCTGAGTAGTTGTCACATAAATCCTTTAGGAATATCGAATTTACCTAATGATAACCCAACACTGTCAATTGGAATGATTTCTGACCAAAGCCTGTAGCACTACAGTCCATGAGGTTGATAGAGCATCATGATATTTTGAAAATGGAAGGGGTGCATCATAATCACGGATACTCCGCACCCGCATATATTCTTGTGTTGCACTAAAAGATGATTATTAGAATTGTGGGGTAAGAATAAAATGTGTAAGAGTAATGATGGAAAATTAGTTTGTGTCAGTCGAGAAAGTAAAATGACATTTAAAATTGCACATGTAGGAATGATTAATTGTGCCTTAACGTGTAGAAGTGTGGTGCTTGCAGATGTAATATTTATTAATGAGTGTAATGGGGTCCCGCGTCGTGCAGCATACCGTCTCCCTGCTGTTGCTGCCGCCCCGGGAGGGGTTCCAATCATCACCAGTAAAGCCGCCACTGAGGGGACATTGTTGGCAGGATCGCGCCGCACGGGACTCCAGGGACCAGGAGCCCGTGCGTGCTTGCACCTGCAGGGAGGCCCGCCCACAGCTCACCGGGCGCAGATAACTGCTCGCCGGACCCGCTGGCGCGGGTCCCGCGTCGTGCAGCATACCGTCTCCCTGCTGTTGCTGCCGCCCCGGGAGGGGTTCCAATCATCACCAGTAAAGCCGCCACTGAGGGGACATTGTTGGCAGGATCGCGCCGCACGGGACTCCAGGGACCAGGAGCCCGTGCGTGCTTGCACCTGCAGGGAGGCCCGCCCACAACTCACCGGGCTATTTCCTCATATCCAGATACCGCAGCGCGGGACGCGCGCGGGTGGCGCCGGGCTAAGCCCGGGCAAAGGGCGGGCCCTCTGTGGCCCTCAGAGGCCTAAGGAGGACGGAACGGGCCATACCACTGGCATTTTCCTTCAAGAGGTACTGGGGTTTTTCTTCATTTTTATACTATTGACTTACTGTGGCGACCCGCATTATATCATGTCATTGTGGGAGGAGCTGAACGCCCTGTGCGGAACCAAATACGTCCCGGACATATCACCCACTATAAGTACGCTCACCAATGATGGTGTTATGGCCACCCTGCAGAACTCACCTCTTCACTTTAAATACCGATCCCCAGCAAACGTACTCCCGGGAGGGCCCAACACAAAATGGAAGTATGGGGATGACGTTGGTAAAGAGAAGCAAGCCATATTCCAAAACCCACGCCCCAGCCCCTCTCTACTCCACACCAATTTAACCACAGTATCGGGGGATATGGTGCGTGGAGAAGTAGAAAATGTTTCATCACCCCTCCAACCAACCTTATTGGCACAGCTTGAGAACCTACTAACATCTCTCATATCACCATTGGTGGCCAAAATAAACGACCTGGGAGACAGGTTATCTGATATGGAACTGACAATTAAAACGCATATTTTAAGCACCAAACCGGTACCATCAGACCCTCCTATTCCCCTCACTATCTCGGTAAAACCAAAGCATACACAAACTTCACCGTCTACAACAGGCTTCAACCTGCCCAAAATACGTCCATTAATAAATCGTATTGAGGCTAAACCAGAACTCGAACCTGTTAGAATGCCTCGAATCAACCTACCCCCTGAAGCCGCCCCCTACGTGACTGTTGTCTCTGGGATTCTACCACTAAACCATGGAAACCACGAAACACGTCAAGGCCTGCTTAATAAGGTCATGCCCTGGTTACAGACCAATAGACCTCTGCCTCCTGACTTAGATGGGGGGATTCTAAGCGTTAGGAGGGTGGGGTGGTTGGGTGCAATGCCAAAAGCCATCCCTGGGGACTTGGTGCTAATTAAATTCAAGCATAGGGAAATAGTCCCTTATTTACGATCATGCAAGCAGCAAGAGGGGGATGGCCCAATTCGCATTTGGGATTTATACGACTTCTATCCGAGCATCCCACCTATCCAGTCACCAAGAACGGCAGTGAAGAAGTATAATGTTTGGGGAGGGGGACTCTGTGCGCCTAATGCCCGTAGTTCTGTTTTGCAGCCCCTAACCGATCTGAACCCCTGTTGAAATTCTGTACTTTCCGAGCACTATTCAGAAATAACTGCTGACAGAGTCCTGCTTTGTGTCTTTTTTCGTTTTCATATTGATTAGCTGAACCATTTTATCAATTTAATCTTGTTTTTTTTATATAAGTGACATGTAATGTAACATGGATGTATTTTATTTGTGTTTCGCTGCTGCTTTTATGATTTTTAATCAAAAATCGAATAAAGCTAATTCTGATTCTGATTCTAATGAGTGTAATTCTTGATGTACAAAAGCCTAAATGAATGTTCACATTTTGCTATGAAAGGCCTATTCTTATTTCTTATGTTAGCTGAATTTTGAAGACCTGAAGTGTATTTTCCCCTGGCAAAGCTCTCATGTAGAAGTAGTCAGTGAAATTCATGTGCATGCAAGGTTGTTCTGTTCTCATGCTTCTGTTGCAGGTACAAGGGCACCATTCTCGTTAGCTAGACTGACGCCTTTTGTTTTAGGAGTTAGGTATGGAGAAACCTGCAACAAAGTATATTGGAATGAAGATAATTGGGAGTGCACTGAAGAAGCCTGAGACCCAAGGACACACCAACTATTGCTGGACTGAGTAAAGGATTCAGTGGAAAGTTACCTACGAGAGGTGCCCGGCCAGAGGAGGTGTTTCAGGGGCGTGCTCTATTAAGTGTTTATTTTGTCTTAGGGACAGTATTAGGGACAGTGTCCCGGGGGAAGAGCTAGCAGAGAGCCATTAGGAGGATAGAAGAAGGGATCGATTCTTAGAAGGAAAAACTTAACTTTGTCTACCGACCCTTTCAATGTGAGTGTACTTCTTAGGAAGTCTTTACGAGCTGACACCTTTTCTTGATCTTGCCTGGGAAATGCTAAGCAGGGATGCCACTTTAGTGATAGAGTAGGGACAGATTAATGGATTTCTTTTGCAGCCACTAATAAAGACTGATTTAGACGTTGGAGCTGTTGTTGCCTGTTAAGTATTTTTGGAGTTGGTCATTCTTTTTATGCAGCACTGGATCAGACTGGTGTGTAGAATGAATTTTGCATTAGTGCCCATGTATTTTGTTAACCTCGTCATGAGGTGCTTGTATGTTCAATTATTTTTGGCTTTGTAATAAATCTCTAAATTTGAAGTCGGAGTCAGTGATCCTTTCCGAGTCTAAATTAGTTCACATTGTTTAATTTTGAATGGACTGGTTTCTCCACTTACACTTTTCAGCAGGTAATAAAGATCCAGGTGACCGAGGACTCTTAGAGAGATCAAAGATGAGAATCTGGGGCATATTATCAAGGGATTTATCTCCGCTTTTTTGGCTTTAAAAGCAAAGAAAGCGGAGATAAAATTATCTCCCTATTACCTAGCTGTCGCTAACACCAGTTAGCGACAGCTAGTAGGAGATAGCGACCATCTTGGGCCCCACTTTGCATGTCAGAGATATTTATCACTAATGACATGCAAAGTGGGCGTGCCAAGATGTTAGCGACTGTTTCCAGTCGCTATCTCCTATTACCAACTTTTGGAGATATTCGCGCTAAGCGCAAATATCTCCAAAAGCTAACACCTGCCCCGAGCAGTTCTTAGCCATGTTATCCAATGGGAGGTGGATAACATGGCTAAGAGCATTAGCTCGGTAATGCATGAATATCATTGACTTTACAGCGATATTCATGCATTTCGGTCGATTTTTATCGCTTAGGAGATAAACCTTGATAATAGCAAGGCTCCTAAGCGATAAAAATCGCCGCAACGCGGCGATAAAATTATTGCCGCTAAGCCAACATAGCGATAATTATCGCTAGTTGTTGGTAATATGTCCCCTGGTTCAATCAGTTGGTAGCAGAGTAGGATGGCTACCTCTGTAGTAAGGGGAGTCATAGAGCCCGAGTGATGGTTGTCCGGCGAAACGTGAATGCAGGACGGCGGCGTTTGATGGGAATCGACGGAGAGTAACAGTGCAGCGGAAGCAGCAGTTCGTGGGAGAGTGAGTATGAACAGGGATGTGTGTCTGTCAGAATGCGGTGATGTTTTGATTGTGTGATGTCTTACAGAGTTGGAATGAGAGTTGAGTGATTGTGGTTTCTGGCCAAACATATGTGGCCACTGAGATTTGATTTTGATATCCCGGGATATGAGAATTGTGGTGTAGAAGACTCCCAGAGTTGAAATTGTCTGACACGTGTGTAAATGCATGAGTGCGTGAGTAACCGATGCAGGTTGTGGGTTGCTGTATGTGGAAGATTGAGTGATTGGATCCTATCGATTAAGTACATGACTGTCCGGCCGTTCGTGCGCAGATAGTCTGAGGCAGTTGTCCGGTTGTTTCGTGGACAGACTGTTGCCAGAGTTGAGGTCAACCATTATATGAGACTGACCGGTCGTTACGTTGACAGACAGTCAGAGAAGTGACTGTTCGGTCTTTTGGTGGACAGTTATTTCATTGTATGAAAGAGACGCGTGAATGTGCAATAGACGAATTGTAAAGGAGAGGAACTTTAGCGTTGCCCCGAAGTCTCAAATCCGTTGCTGCAACCGGTGTCAGCGTTGAGAGGTGTGAGAGCATTGCCATGGGTCACCCTTTGATAGTCTATGTTCCGCATTCTGTTGCGCTGTTGATGACGAGGACTAAAACACAGCACCTGACATGCAATAGACTCACACGCTACGAGCAAGTCATACTTGCCGTGGAGAATGTAACTCTGAGAAAGTGTTCTGTTTTAAATCCCGCTACACTGATGCCTTTGCCAAATGTAGATGATGAAGATTGTGAAGACCATGACTGTCTCGATGTGACTGAACTTTGCACCAAACCGAGACCTGACATTGTTGATGAGCCTCTGTCTGACCCTGATGAAATATTCTTTGTTGATGGTTCATGCTTAAGAGACAATGTCGATCAGTTGAGAACAGCATTTGCTGTATGTACCATTATAGGAGTGGTTGAAGCTGCTTGCTTAGAAGGTGTATACTCCGCACAAGTGGCCAAAATCATTGCCTTGACTTGTGCCTGTTTGGCAGTTGATCAGATCTGAACTACCATCTACACCGAGAGTCAGTATGGGTTCGGTGTGGTTCATGATTTCGGACAGCTATGGTCTCAGAGGGGTTACATGACATCATCTTGTTCTCCTATCTGGAACGGGGAACAAGTGAGGCAGTTGTTTGAAGCGTTGTAATATCCGTAGGAAATTGCTGTAGTAAAGTGTACAGCACATGGTAGGGGAACTGACTTGATTTCTCTTGGTAATAAGTATGCCGATGAAGTTGCATGCTTTTGCGCTTGGAAAGGGTGTATTTTTACTGGAGATTACACAGGAGAGAGCCAAGAGAGAACCGAGCTCAACATGATGTTAGCCATGGCAGACACTTGGGATGAACTCAAGCGCCTGCAGGAGGAGGTTTCAGAGCAGGAAAAGGAGGTATGGACCAAATCAGGATGCGAGAAAGGGGATATTGACATTTGGGTCTTAAGTGATGGTCGAGCAGTATTACCAGATGACCTATTGAGCCCGGTGGCAAGGCAGTATCATGGTGCTGTGCACCTTGGAAGGGGAGACGCTGCCATCACAATGCAAGTTGTTACAATGACTTGCGCTGGAGGGCGCTCTTGGTAAAGGAATAGTTTTATTTTCTATTCCAACACAGTCCCTTCTGTTACGTGGGCTTGAGTTGGAATAGAAAATTAAACTATTCCACAATCCAGCGCCTTGTAACGACTTGCGTTGTAATGGATGCGTCTTAATGGCAGCGCGGGTAAAGCCCTCGTTGTCATGACATACATCCCCTTGGAAGGGATGCGATTGTGCGAGTGTTCAAACAAACATGGTACAATCCACTATTTCGTGCGGTTGCTGAAGCAGTATGTCAGAGATGTATTATTTTATTATTTTATTATTATTTGTCAACAAATTAATGCTGGAAAGAAGATTGTGGTTACGTTGAGTCACATTGGGAGGTCGTGGAGACCTTTCAATAGAATGCATTTTAGCTATCGACCAAAGGCTTCTGGGATAGTGGAGCAGATTAATGGAACTTTGAAAGCACGGATGGCAAAATTGTGTTTGTCTACATCCATGAAGTGGCCTGATGCATTGTCTTTGGTATTGATAAGTGTTTGCAGTGTCCCAGATAGAAGGACCGGTCTTTCCCCATATGAAATTCTTATGGGGAGGGCGATGCGATTGCCAGCAGTACCAACCACAACTTTGATAAACATCACTGATGATTTAATTCTTGAGTACTGCAAAGGATTAGCTGATGTGGTCCGTTCTGTGTCTCAGCAGGTGCAGGCTGCCGCTGTTCCCGCTTCAAGTGATCTATGCCACGACCTGTGGCCTGGTGATTGGGTGCTTGTCCGCAAGCACGTGAGGAAGAGCTGCCTGGATGCTTGGTGGCGAGGCCTTTATCAGGTGATACTGGTAATGAGCACAGCAGTGAGATGCGGAGGATTGCCAAACTGGTACATGCTTCCCACACTTGCAGAATTTCAGCACCCTTGGAAGGAACGGCTCCTCTCACGAATGTAAATGTAGATTTTCCCCAAATTTATTGACCAGAAAATCTGGATTTTATTAAAGACTCGGAGGCTAATATTATTGCAATCTTCTTTTTTTAGCTAACCACAGCCACTTTAAAGAACAAAGAGCATTGTGACACGAAGAAATTCCAACCCACTAAAAGGCCAGAACACTAGTAACACATCCTTATTTTTTATATCCAAATAAATAAGGAGAGCATGAACAAACTAATAAAGCAGGAATGAAGTTGAAGCAATCCAAAGAATCTTCTTCGATGAGGAAGGTATCTTGTCAACGTTAGAGAAAAGTGAAAAACTTCTAGCTAATAATCCTTAAAACACCATCCAAATTATTGTTGACCACGACCTAAATGGTAAAGAAAGACAAGTGAAAAAGGGATTGGATTAGGGGGGGAATAATATTAGCTCCCGAGTCTTTAATAAAATCCAGATTTTCTGGTCAACAAAGTTGGGGAAAATCTAAATTTTATGGCAAGACCGGAGGCTAATCTTATTGCAAGTTTAAAGCATTTTGAATAAACATGAAGCAGCATTTTCAATCGTTCTAAAATAAAACTTGCAAAAAACCGTATCATTTAAGAATATCATTCAAGGAAGTTCTTTAACCCATCTTGCTAGAGTTGAAGGAGAAACACCTTTGTGAGGTCTCCTGAAAGAAATCAATAACTGTTTAACGTTAGATCTCAGAGTAGAATTTTTCTGTTCATATTCTTTAACACATCGGACAACACATAAATTGACATAATCATCAAAATAAGGGTAGAAAATAGTCTGATAATGAATTTTGGTTCTGTTGTTTAAATAAAAACAAATACCTTCTGGGGAAAAAACTCTGTTAGAAATTTCTAAGGCTCTAACATCAGAGACTCTTCTAAAAGAGATTAAACAGAGAAGGGTAGTGAGTTTAAATGAAAGAAGCTTAAGGGGTAATGAGCTGTTGGAGCCCAAGTTATCAATAAATCTCAAGACTTTAGAGACATCCCAGAGGGAGTTATACCTAGAGATGGGAGGTTTAAAAGTCCTAGTACTTCTCAAGAGTCTTCTAATAAGAACCTTCTGGTCCCCAGAGGAACCATTGGCCAAAACATGACCAGAAGCAACGATTAACATTAATAGTCCTGTAAGCAAACCCTTTTGCAAATAATTCTGAAAGGTAGTTAGCCACTAGACTTGATAAATCTCGGTCGAATCTGATCAGTTCTGGGATATGATCTTGGATGGGCTCTCCCACAAAGTCTATGTGATAGCCTGAGATGGTCTGTAAGACCCAGGGGTCCTGAGATATGGATAACCAATGTTTTGCAAATTGGGCTAGTCTTACGCCAATCTTTAGAGGGATAGCTGAAGGGTCTTGACTTACCTGAAACTCTCGAGCGACGGTCGCCTCGCGAGCCTCTTCCTCTAAAGGCTTGTCTTTGAGGGTAGAAGTTTGAGTAGGAGTAAGGGTTTGATCTAAAACCTCTCTGAAATGAAGCCCTAGAATAAGCTTGTCCTCGGCCGGGGAATCGGCCTCTTGGTCGCCCGGCCCTTCCAAAAACACGTCTATTGAAGACCCTCTTGATATCCCTTTGTGACCTTTCGACTGAATTAAAAGCCCCTACATATTTGGACATCTGTTTTATAAAGTCATCCCCAAAGAGCAATCCATTAGCCTCTTGCCCTCCTTCATTGTTGGCAATCTCCACCAATTTGGGATCGATTTTTAGGAGGATACTCTTCCTTCTTTCCACATTCAAGGCAGTATTGGCATTGCCAAGGATGCACACTGCCCGCTGTATCCATTGTCTCAATTCCTCGATGTTAAGGGGAGAATTATTAACAAAGGCATGTTCGGTCAAATCAAAAATCTTAGTCAGAGGACCAGACAGATCAAGGAGTCTGTCTTGACACGTGCATAAGCCTTTGTCAAGCCCTTTACTGGGGTTTCTACCACCCTCAGCGATAAAGGCAATAATTTTAGGGTCCAAGTCTGGTATTTGTGTAATCTTGTTGGGAGGGAGGGTCCAGGGCATTCAGACCTGAGACCCAATCTTACGTCCTTAGGGATCTGTTTTCTGAGCCAAAACTGAATATAGTTGGTAAAGCGTGAACAGCTGGGGTCCATTCAGGGGATAAGGGGTGTTTTAGTACAGTGTTCTGACTTTTTAATGGGTTGGAATTTCTTTGTGTCACAATGCTCTTGGTTCTTTAAAGTGGCTGTGGTTAGCTAAATAAAGAAGATTGCAATAAGATTAGCCTCCGGTCTTGCAATACAATCCAGCTGTGGTGACAGGGCCGCGAGAGGGGACAAGTCAAGCTGTGAGGGTAGCTGACAAAGGTGGTTGCACACCAGACCAGGCTGAGGAGGGTTTTGCTACGCACAACCCAGACATTGACTCTGAGGAGGAAAGTCACGCTGGGGGTGGTATAGAGTCAGACTCAGCGGAAGGAAGTGGTGCGCAGAGTGATCGAGAGGAAAGCAGAAGGACTAGACATGTAGAAGAAGCATGGCCCAAGAGACGGAGAAGGCTGAATCTGAGACTGGCTCGCGAGAGAGATCTTGCTCCTGTGTCTGAGATCTCTCAATCGGAAGAAAGTGAAGAAGAACAGATTCAAGGCCTGAGGAGATCAAGAAGGACAAGAGTGCCTTGCCAGAGATACGCTGCCCCGTAGTGGACTTACGCAGTAACTGATGCCCACAGTAGGAGTTTCAGGAGGCTGAGGTTTGTGAAGGTGATCAGCAGAAATCCCTTACTGAAAATCAATGTGGTACTACTAGTTCCAGGACTTGAAATTGAAGGGGTCTTGACAATCACAATTCCGAAAACTCCAGTTTTGAGCAAGGTACGAATCCTGATTTTACACAGATTGGTTTTCCCGACGTTTGGGTTTGAACCACCACCTCATGAAATGGTAGATGTTCGTCTTGAAATTTTGCAACTTGTTTTAGCTGCAATTGGATCTGAACTCATTGTAGATTGCGAATGAACTGTGTTTTGTAAATAGGTGTTTAAAGAAGATAACCTAGGCCTGAGTGGAAGAAGAATACATTTAGGGACTTTCTGTAGAAGAAGAAAGAGGGTTAAGGAAGTCTTTTTGGACTGTGTAAAATGTAAATGTAAATGTATTTCGATTTATATAGCGCACGAATCACCCAGGGGTCTCAAGGCGCTTGCTTAGGGAACCCGTCCTGGTATTCCCCTGTGAGATACCCCGGCAGGGTATTCACAAGGTGAAAGCCAGGCATCCCGCCGCGAGGGGCCGTAGTGGAGATTAAGCAAGCTATTGCCCAGAGTCGCAGAGTGTGACCCCGTGAGTCGAGTAGGCACCGGAGTGAGAATTGTCGAGTCCGTGGAATTTTTTTGAGCCCGAGACCCGCCGAGGCGGGGAATCGAGCCCTGGTCCACGGCTGATCTCAGCTTCCGGGTCTGCCGCCTCAAACCACTGAGCCACGCTTCTCCACAATAAATAAGGAACAAGAGTACTGTAAAGGGAATTTCCAGCATCAGGAGCACTGTTCGAACTGGTTAAGCAGCAACTTGTGGTAGAGAAAGAGACTCTAAGTTTTCGTCTGCTGCAGACTGACTCGACCATAGATCCAAGTGTATGATAGGTACACTCATAGTAGGAGTGAAAGTCTCAATAGTTGCTATTGTCATTGTGCCAGTTGCTGTTCCACACGAGGTAGAAGTTGAAGAGGTGAAGGGAACACTTACACCCAGTGCTTCAACCAAGAAAGAGAGCATCATAGGAGCTGAAAAGGCTACGCTAGATCAGAATAATCGTAGGTTGCATGTAGATTTGTCTAGAAGTGATATTAAGCTTAATGCGTATGCCAAGATACTATATGAATATGTCAAGGCAATGGATGAGAAGGATTGTTATGCGTCTATGCAGTTGCCTGCCTCAGTGGATGAGGGCATTAAATATCACCATCTTCCACTGACTTATCGAATTTCATGTAGTTTGATGCTTAGTATGTTCTATGGGAAAGGTCATTATGAGTACTTCTTTTCGAATTATGATGCAGTGCTTTCAGAGGTACCAGCTTATAAGCACCTGAACAAGTATGATTATTATTAACAGGAGGATAGGATTGGGAAGTACTTCATAACGACTACAACGTTTGATACAGCCTATGCTCATAGACACAACCTGACGTGCTCACTAACAGGTGTAGGGAAAAAGTTTGTAGATCAAGTAGAAGATAGATATAAACAGCTAACACAAACACGTAACACCGGGGAAAGTCCAGTAGATTGGGCAGATGAGGAGAGAGCTCACAGAGCAAAGGGAAGCTATGGCCCTAAAGCATTGGATCTTGTGCAGAAGGGGAAGCTGTGCGTGAAACATGTGCAGACCTATTATGATAAGGTCTATGTAGGACAAAGTACGTGTGATCATGTTTTCACCATGGAAGAGTATGCAAAGAACTTTTTGCAAGGTTCGGTTTCGGTTAAGGTGGTGCCAACAGTATATTATGTGTGTAGAAAGAATGCTTACGTGAGATTGCCTGCGAATTGGTATGGCACGTGTTATCTGGGAATTATTTTCCCCAAGATCTACCATGCAGAGGAATTAGAACTCCTGGAATGTGAAAAGCATTCTAAAGCAAGGAAGAATGTAAGTGCAGGAGCAGTGATTGAAGATTTCTTTGGCGCAGCAATACCAAGTTTAGGAGTGATTGTGAAGATTAGAAAGTTGGCGACTGTCGTTGACAAGTTGTCGACCAATACAGTTAAGTCGCTGATACTGGTTGATGGAGAGATGTTGTCGATAAGGACAATGGTAATGTAAGATCTGAAGAAATATATAAGTAACATCAGTGATCCATCATGAGATCCAGGATCTGACTGAAGAGGGTGTTTAGGAAAAAGTTGCTAAAGGTTTTGGTAAAATGGGAAATTGGTTTGCGAATTCGAGGAAGGGTATCCATGGTTATATTCTGAAGCCTATCATTATCATTGTGGTTTGTGTGGTTTGCTTGTGGGGATTTTCTAGAGCTTATCAGTGGTACAAGGCGAATCAAGTTGAAATATCCCTTAAAGAGCAAAACATAAGGATGTCCAGACTGCAGGACAGTCACTATCAGAATATCAAGAATCTAGAGAAGTTTCGACAAGGAAGAATGTCTACGAGCTCTGTTTAGGTTGGTTCTTTCTCCAGGGAATTGTGACTTTGTGATGACCCTAGTCATCAAAGGGGGGAACTAATAGAGCATCATGATATTTTGAAAATTGTAGGGGTGCATCATAATCACGGATAGTCCGCACCCACATATATCCTTGTGTTGTACTAAAAGATGATTATTAGAATTGTGGGGTAATAATGAAATGATAGAGCATTACTTTGTGTCAGTCGAAATAAGTCACATCCACAAGAAAGAGAGCTGGTGAGCACCACCTGCAACCTCCAGCTCAAATTAGACACTGAACCTCCCAGCTTTATATTCCTCTAAATGTATAAATGTTCCGACATCCAGTTGAAAACATGTATCATTCACTGTGAACCCGTCTACAGGAAGCTTCAACAACCACCAAAAGACCATAATTAAACTCTTACATCTCTACCATCTCCCCACCTTGCAGGTACTACAGTGCCATTACTATAAGTGTCTCAGGCTAATAGCTGACCGCATCCTTTGCACATGGAGCTCCTGTTTTGCTCTCATTTTTTATGACTGTGTCCTGTTCTTAAAATGTACTGTCTTTTAAAATGACTGCTATTTTTAAACTACTGTGTTGGTGTCACTTTGAATCTGTTGTGTGCGGGGAAGGAGGAAGCGGGCTTTCCCGTGCAGGACTTATTTCCCACACGGTGGAGACATAGAGCACCGCCATTTAGGGGAGGTGTGCACTCTATTCTACTATGCTTAAAAGTGGAGACTCTGCGCCACCACAGTTGGTTTCACACTAACAGCTGACTACATCCCTTGCTTGTCGAGCTCCTGTTTCGATCTAGTTTTTAATGATTATGTCCTGTACCTAAAATGTACTGTGTTTTAAAATTACTGCCATTTTTAAACTTCTGTGTTGCTGTCAATTTGAATCTGTTGTGACCAGGAAAGGAGGGGGCAGGCTTTCCTGTGGAGGCTTGATTTCCCACACAGTGGGCAGGTGTGCGCTCTAGTCTCCTATGCTCAAAAGGGAGACGCTGCAGGGCCGCAATTGGTCTCACACTAAAAGCTGACCACATACCTTGCGCGTCAAGCTCCTGTTTCGCTCTCAGTTTTCCTTAAATTGACTATCCTTTAAAATTACTGCTATTTTTAAACTTCTGTGTTGGTGTCACTTTGAATCTGCTGTGACTGGAAAAGGAGGGGGCGGGCTTTCCCGTTCAGGCTTGATTTCCCACACGGTTGAGACATAGAGCACTGCCATTTTGGGGGGGTGTGCGATCTAGTTTCCATTGCGTAAAAGTGAAGAGGTTGAGTGGCGGCGCCGCTGGTGCACCAAAGGTGCACCAAAGGCAAGTCTGTCTGTGCCTGTCAGCATTCCAGAGATGACCAGCACTGGCCACGCTGCCTGTAGGTCCTGGGACTGGAGACTGAGACTTTAGTATTGGAGAGCACAGCTGCTCAGCCTTGACACACATTGCTCCTGTCAGGGCGAAGCGGCTAGCAGCAACATTTGGGCCACTTTTCACTGCACTCTCTGTGACTGTGCCTTTCCCCTGGATAGGGAGGCTCTTTCGAGAAGTCAGCTCTTAGAATGGATGGTCACAGCACAGAGAGGCAGGAGGGGCCCTTTAAGGCAATGTTGGTTAACACATGTTCTCTCCAAAAACATTAAGCTCAGATTTATTACCTTATTTCAGACTCCCTCCTGGATTTTTTGTTTCTTACTGAAACATGGCTAACTAACTCCTCTAACCCCACTATTGCTTCAGCTATTCCATCTGGGTACAAAGTGCTTAAGAATGACCATTTGGCAGTGAAGGGGGGAGGTGTCGCCATTGTTTTCAAACTGGAGTCTGGTTGTATTTCCATCTCTATGGACCTCACTGAGGGTGCGGAATGTCTTGGCTACCGTTGCACTGTATCCCCTCATCAATGCCTGGCTGGGGTCTTAACTTATAGGCCCCTTTCCACCTGGCTCCTTTCTAAGGACACTTAATGAGACACTTAATGAGGCTATTGCCCCCCTTGCTCTTAGACACAACCAACTTCTGGTCTTAGGTGATTTTAACCTACATATGGACAAACCTGCGGATCCATATGTCATCTCCCTGACTGAAACCATGACAGTCCCTTTTGTTTCCTTTCCCACACACATCCTGGGCCATAATCTTGACCAGATTTTTCGTAATGCAGAACTGGAGACTGACTGGCGGCTTCCCCTAACCTGGTCGGACCACTGCCTCATTAATTTTAGGGTTCTCAGCAAAGGGACCGATGCCCAGGCCTCCCTGAAAAGGGAGGAATACAAGTAGAGATCCTTGCATAAGATCTCTCTTCCAGTCTTGGAGGGTGCTCTTGAAGCATTGGCACCACTACTACTCGGAAACCCCGAAGTAGATGCATCTACTCTTGAATGTTGGTTAATGCTTAATGTTAATGCTTTAGCCCTTCTGACTACTCGCACTTCCAGTAAGGCCATCCCTTCAGCTCCCTGGTTCAAGGAGCCTTTGAGAACTCATAAAAGCGTATGTAAACACTTGGAGTGAAAATCCTATCAACCTGAGGATAAACTGGTCTATAAGGCGACTTTGAAATCCTATTATCTGCAGGTTAAGGCTGCCATGAAGAGCCAGAGTTAGACCGAGAGCGCTAATAATAAGGAAAAGGAGATTTTTAACATTATGAAGTTGTTTACGACCCCTAAGGCTGCCACTAAGGCATCTCCACACTCTGCAGAATGAGCTAGCCAATTGGCTTTGTTTCTACATGACAAGATTGTCACGATTCAAAATCCTTGTCAGGGAGTGCTTTACCCGGCAACCCCCTGCGTTACTGCATCTACCTTTTCTACAGCCTGAGACATGGTTTGGGATTCTCAAGGGTATTAAGTCTGGCTCACCTGTGGATGCGCGTCCAGAAAAACTACTGGCCTCAGTGGCCTCTGTCATGAATCCTGTAGTAAATAAGGTGATGAACTCATCTCTTTCAACCGGCCTCATACCATCAATCTGGAAGCATGCAAAAATTCTTCCACACCTCAAAAAACCCTCTGAGGATCCTGGTAAATACAGGCCCATCTCTCTTCTCCCTGCCCTCTCTAAGGCACTCGAGAAGCGTGTGAACAGAGCAATTCCGGACTACGCTGATATTTATAACCTCCTGCACATCACTCAATCTGGCTTCATGACTAATTATAGTACAGAAACGGCTCAGTTGGAGGTTGCCTAGCACATCAAGGAAAAACTTGACCAAGGGGGCAGAGCTATCCTTATTTTACTGGACCTGTCAGCTGCCGTCGATACGCTCCCACATGACAGGCTCTTGGAGAGGTTGGGTGATTTTGGCATCAGCAGATCTGCGCTCGCATGGCTAGCCTCCTTTCTTGGGGACCAAAGCCAAGAATTTTGGGCACCCCCTTTTGCTTCCCCCATGCCCAGACTGAAAGTAGGGGTCCCCCAGGGCTCTGTATCTAGCCCTACTTTTTTCAACCTGTACATGTAACCCCTCACATCTCTAGCGGAAGCCTGTGGGGCCAAAATAATTTCATATGCTGATGGCACTGAGCTGATCTTCACCTGCGAGAAGGGAGCTAATTTTGATGGTGATAGGGTAAGATCATGCCTCACCAAGGTGTTTAACCGGCTCAATGGGAACCAACTCAATGTAATTCATAGAAATTGGAAATTGACTTTTTTGGATCTCCTTCTGTGGTCGATTGGAGACAATGGTGGCTGAAGGAGATATCCCTGCCCCTCTCAGCCCAATCTACGGTCAAAAACATCAGCATCTACATTGACATTGCGCTCTCTAAGAGACCCCAAGTCAAGTCCTTAGTGGGTTTTTGGTTTGGCATGCTGCGTATGCTAAGAAGGTTCCTTCCTCTTCTTTCACTCGACACCAGGAAAACTGTGGTCCAGGCACTGGTTACCTCCAGACTGAACTACGCAAACATTCTGTACCTGGGCCTTCCAGGCTATCGCCTCCAGCTCCTTCAAGTGGTTCAGAATGTCGCAGCCAGTCTGGTCGTAAGGCTTAAGCCACATGGCCTTACATCTCAAGGCATTACACTGGCTCTTGATGAGTGAAAGGGTCAAGTTTAAGGCCCTAGTAATGTTCTACAAATCCCTCCATGGTAAGGGTGCAGGCTATCTCAGAGCAAGAGTCAGCCACTATGTGCTTGCCAGATCCCTGAGGTCTTCCTCCATGGGCTTGGCTTACGTCTCCAGTGTACGCCTTGCCCGGGTGGGGGGCAGATCTTTCGGGTTTCTGGGATCTCTAGCTTGGAACCAATTACCAGCTTCTCTCAGATGTACAGCTGACCTGACATTTTTTAATAAACTTCTTAAAACCTGGCTCTTCCAGTGGGTAGTAGGGTCTGTTATTTTGAGACGAACAGCTCCAGGACACTCTTGCTGAGTAGCTCTGCGCTCTAAAAATGCATTTCATTCATAAGGCAGAGTGTGTTGTAAACATTTGGGCTTATAGCTGTACTTTGTCTTTTCTGAATTTTGATGTTTTGGAAGTAATAGTTCATCTAGTTACAATTTAAGATATGGCTAACCTTCAAACTGAGATTTACTTTAATCCACCTGTGAGGATATGGATGCACTATATGATATGGCAATGGGGTTTTATAGTGGAGTACACTAACAGATACTATCTAGAGTCCAAATATGAGTCTTTAAGTTAACCATCAGCTCCACCATTGGTAGCTGTGGGCCACAGCAGTAAGGCTTAGCAAATGAACAATGTGTAAAACATTTAACAGCACTTAACAGAATAAGAAAATCACAAAACAAGGAAGAGACACAACAACAATTTAATAAAATAGAGCATACACTTTTATGAATTTTTAGACACATTAATGATTAAAATCCACCAGAGGAGTCCAGAGATCCAGATTGTAGAACATTGTATCACTTGTGAAAGTAACCACAAACAAGCAATGGCAAACGTAAAGTTTGAAAACTTTTGAAAAGTTTAGAAAATTTAGTCGAGTGTTGCGATCCGACTTAGGTGACCAGGTCCAGGAGGGACAGGGTCTAGAGGTCCAGAATGGATACTTTGGACAGTTAACTGACCACCAGAGCATTCCTGGAAGCAAATTCCAAACTCTGTAGAACAACCATCATAGATGTCAAAGGAGTGGACCTGATGCTGTATGCAAACTGATTTTGGTTCTCAAGCAGGAAAATCACACTGTAAAGCTTTCCCCAAAGAAGCCCTCATAGTTTAAAGCCCCTTTCGGTTTATAAGATACATTGTTGATCCTGAGCTGGTTAATCCGGAAGTTAGGGAATCCGCAGAGAAACTTTCTCATACAAAGCAGGAAGCATTCCCCATCTTTAAATCCCATTCTAGGCAGGATCTAAATGGAGGGGCTTCATGTCTACCCGTCTCTGAGTCTAAAGGTGTGACAAAAAACAGAGAGGGATGAAAAGAAACAATTGTCGAAAAACAAAAAAGAGCCATTGAAAACTGCAATTTAGAGATGGGGCAGATATTACACTAAGGTCAGAAAGGTTGAACCCATCTCTTTAATCAGCCCCTCCTGTGGTTGAACCAGCATGCGCAACTTCAAACTCGCCGTGTGAGAAGAATGCACTTAGACATCCTCTATCTCTTTCTCTCTGAGTCCAACGGGGGGTTCCTTTGTAGACTCAAGCAAGAAGAAGGGTCTCCCCGCATTTCTAGGCCCAGAAGATAAATTCCTCTCCTACTGTGATGTTGATGTCTGAATATTAGATTTCATTCCACTCTTTGATCCTGATATAATTTTGAACCAGTCGCCTCTACTTGCGCATTTTACTGACATCAAGACTTTAAATTTAATCCAAAGTAGTGACATTTCTCTGGTTACCTCATTGTATATATAGAGCTTGGGACCAAATCAAAAAAGGTTTGTGAATGCAATTTTACAAAATTGTGAAAGTTTACAATGCTTTGGTATTAATGTTTTCCCAGAACCTTAAGAAGGAGTAGGGCAGGATGGAGGCCCAGATTATCGTCAGAGTTGTGAGAGGGGTGAGGGGCAGAGCCCTTCTTCACTCCTAACAGTGAACCATTTGTAGAACCCCTGGGGCTAAAAGTCCACATCGGAAAAATATGGTGGATGGGAATGCTTTAGGGAACCCAAAAAAGTCATTGTTGAACGTGCAAATGATGAAATCCTAAGGTGGAATTGCTTGCATGAAGTTTCAAAACAGTGTTTGTATGTCTAGTCATCCTCTGCTGCTCCGTAATTAGCAAGGAGCTCAAAATTGTCTCCTGAAATGAAGCGGGAATGTGGTATAGTAGGGAGAAGTTCCTATTCTTGAGCTCGCTAAGGGCAGATGTGATTTGCCTCCAGGAAACCTGGTGTTATGGGAGTTTCAGTGTGAAGACTATTTTGTTTTAGATTGTAAAGCTAGGTCTTGTAGGAGGGGACCCGCCTAGGGGGTGTGGGGGGTAGCATTTCACCTAACCAAGAGGCTTAACTGGAAGTATGTTTGCATAGAGATCCCACTATTCTATTTATGGGGGAAACTTTGTTCCATTCTAGTGGGGGGCTTGGTGCACTACCACTCTTATTGTAAATGCTTTTATTCAGTCCAATGCACTCTCTGACGCACTTTTGAATAAGGTTTTCTCTTTTATCAAAAACTCTTTAGCTAAGGAACAAGTCCCACTTGTAATACTGAGAGGGGATCTAAATTGCAAAATATCCTATCTTGCTTTGTACCAATTACATGATATTGAAAAAGAGGAGGCTTTGCACATCGCCCCTATTGTATTTCTGACAAAGATAAGAACTGACAAGTAAGGGAAGCTTTTATATGACCGATTGAGAAACAATGACTATTATTGCAAATGGGAGATTACCCTCTTATTCCCCAGCACAATACATGCACAAATCTCTGAGGGGAGGGTCTTTCCTAGATTATGTGGTGGTTCGATGTATCTCATTGTCCTTTTTGGGCGACATATTGTTTGTGGATACTACCATTAATGACCATTGTTTGTTGGCCTTTTCCCTAGGATTAACCACTTCCATGCTAATGACAAGGTCAGCTCGTTATGCAGTTTACTGGAGCTGTGCTTATGACGAGTTGACCTTGTCATGAACAATGGGAATTCATGAAGTTTAGCACCCAGCGGGAATTGCCTTAGCAGGCAAGGTGTTTTAAACATGTCTCCCATTTGCTCATGGGGGCTTGATGGGACTTCCTATATATTTGACTAAAAAAACAGGAAGAACCCAGTTGTACCGCAGAATTACTACTGGCTTAAAGAATACATCAGAAATTGCACTTGAAAATTTAAATGCCTGAGTGGGTGATGTATTGGGCAGTTTTAGCATGTTTATGAGCAGATGATAGTAAGTGCCCAAAGGCAACTTTGAGCCCATCCCTCTCTCGATTCTCTTACTAAATAGAGAAATAAATGCTCTAGTGGGGAAACAATATGTGCTGTATTCACCTGAAAGGAATTCCAGGGCATCACAATTGAAGATGTGAAGGAACCAGTTAAAGGCTTGCCTAAAAGATGCTGCGAGTGACTGCCTATGGGTTGATCTACAAGAGGCAGCTGTAAAGAAACAGACCTTTTAAGCTTTAGTAGAAGAGGGTTGCGAGTCAAAAGATAGGTCTTTTCCCTTGCCCGTTGAGGAAGTTAGCTGGATTTATTTCACTTCTAACCTTTATGCAGCAAATGGAGAGGCGGATGATCTTCCCAAGCTAGAAGTGGGTATACATACTCAACTCTCCATCAATAAAGAAAATTGACCTTCCTATCCGAGGAATGCATCCCTCTGCAACTATGGGCCTAGATGAAGTCCCAATTGCTGTTATAAAAAAGTAAATCATTCATTTGGAGTGAAATATTGCCCCCAGTTTTTGTAAAAATGCTATATGAATAGGAGAGTCCCCCCCTCCTGGACTAGAAGCATTATGGTTCCCTTATTCAAGAGGAGAGACTGCAAACTTCCAGGGAACTATCACCAGATTGCCCTTCTAGATACGGTGGAGAAAGTTTTTAAAAATTGCTACTGTTTCAGATAAGTGAGTGGGTTAAAGATAATAAAATCATACCACTTGACAAATGGGATTCCAGAGAAACCATGGGACCATCGACAAAATAGCTGCCCTACAGTTGATCAATGTGAAATATGGAGTGGTTAGAGGCGAAGTGAATTCTGCAGGCTTCATAGACTTTTCCACGCATTTGATAAAGTAGATCGATCACTGCTGTGGAGAAAGCTCCCAGGATTGGGTGTGCCAGGCACCCTTTTAGATCTAGTAATCGCACTCCACTCCTCAACCTGGTTTAGAATATTGCTAGGTATCGAGGAAATAGCAACCTAAAATTGTGTAAAACAAGGGTGCCTCTTAGCCCTGTTACTTTTATAACTGTACATCTCGGCCCTCCCTGTCCACTTAACACAGAGTAAGGGTATAACCCCATCAATTGGATGACGAGCAATAGACAGTTTACTATATTCGGAATGCTTAATCATTTTGGACCTTAGCCCTAAAGGTCTAAATAGTTGCCTGGGGCATTGCAGCAATTTGCAGATGCAAATCATTAGAAGATCAACATCTTTAAAAGTAAAATAATACTTTTTCATGGTAAGAAGAAACACAAGCACACTAATTTTGCTTGGTTCCTGGGTTCCCAAAAGTTGGAAATTGCAAAGTCTATAACTTTTTGGGAAAGAACATGTTTGGTACCCTTAGTGATAGGGCCCATATGGAGAATAATATGAGAAAATCACAGTCTCAAAAAAAAAATATTTTACTTATCTCTTTGAGGTTTACCAAACATAAATCCCCACCTCACTGCACTATGCATTGGAGCCGATTGGTGTTGATAAATTGGGACTAGTGTTAAGAAATATTACTTCTGTTAACTCCATGATCTCAGTGGCTGGGCTAAGGTTGGAAATGTGCTTAAGAAGTACTTTTGTCCATGGCTTCTCCCGCTTGGTTGCCTGCCTAGAGAGAATAGAGGAAGACACACTAAGGGATCTCATGAGTACAGACATTCTGGTAAACAAAAAAGAAAAAAAACATTAGTCAAGAGACATGTCTCTTATGCTGCGAATCAGTTTCAATTAGATCATAACCTGGCTCTTACACTACCTGTGTCACACTTAAAAGTTAGCCTGAAACAGGCCTCATGGGTGCTACGCTTTCACCTGAATTGGGAGGCATGCCTCAATGAAAGGGTATTCCAAAACATTACAGAGTCCATCTTAGTAAAAACTTCTATAGTTGGAATTTATCTCATGCTCAAGGATGCTCCTGATGCTGTGTGGTCCACGAGAGTGAAGTCCGGTTGTGTCCTCAGTCCACATGTGATTGGGGCAACTCTGCCAATAGATCTCGGGGTCCCACAAAGTCCTCTATGCAAGGTTCCATGGGCTGCCGATGCAGACCTTACGCTTTTACAACACAGCGGGTGGTTGTGTCGGCATTGGGTGAAGAATCCAGTCACAACCAACACTCATGGGTCCAGCAGACAAGGGTGCCCCTTTTGGCTATTTCTGCATTGTTCTTTGGGGTGCCCGCAGTCGGGTAGCGGCAAAACGTCTGCGGTAGCTACCATTGATGCAACTTGATCTCTTACAACTTTTATGTCCCCACTGATAATTCTGGAGGTAAAGTCAACTGTTCCTTGGATTCTTTGCTTTAGACTGAGGCTGGGAATCAACTTTTCCCAAAGCGTAGCAGGAAGAACTAGGTCCAAACTCCGCTTTCCCATAGGGCACCAGGTGCATTCACTCTGATATTACAGCCTCCCGTTGTGTGCTTCCATTGGGTGCAAAGTGGTCTTCTTCTCGTCCTTCTTCCAAGTCCAGGGAGTACTGAAGTCTTGGGTGCCAGGTGTGCCCAATATATTCCATTAAAGTGCCCCGCACTAGCCAATGGGCTGGTAGGTCCCCTCCTATCCGGTGCCACAGTTCCGGTAATGTATGGCATCTGCCCGTCCCAGGGTGCATCTTGTGCCACAAACAACATGGCTGAAGTCTTCCTTGAGTGTAAGGATCTTGGAGCCCACTCTGGTTCTGAAACTCGTTTTCTCTTCCTTGGCCCTGGCTCTAACTTCTCTAGGGGAAACAAAAGACTTCCTGCTTGGGAGTGTTGTTGTAGTGACCCTTCAAAGGTGCCATCACCTTGATGCCTGCTTTTTGGGCTAACACCCTTTGCTGCCCATCCTGTGGGGAGGGGTTCATGCTACAGCACGGCAGCAGCCTCTGTTCCTAACCTGGGAGTCATTTCACACATCTCCCCAGGTGGGCAGAACCCTGTCTCAGTCCCAAAGCCTCTGCAAAGTCAGTGGATCAGCTGGGTCTAAGAGTGGCAACCTTCCCAAAAGTGGCAAGTATTAAATTTGGCTTAAATGTCGACTACACAATGGAGCTGAATTTAATGTTCCCTTTCATTTGATACCCTATACGACCTTGTTATGTAGACTCTATCAGGAGTTAGACGCATTGGAATGCCAACCATTAACCCTGCAATTACCTTATAAGGCTACTTAACTGTCCTCAGCAAAAACCAACACTTTAGGGTAATGCTGTTGTTGGACCCGGCCTCATGGCGTGGTCCTACCCCTCCCACATGGCGGGCCCAGGACGACATCGGCCCTCCACCCAGCATCGGGCAGCCCTTTTGCCCGACACTGCACACCCCAACATTGCTGCTCCGGCCACCATCCCGGACCCCCACTACTGACCTGGCCCCATCGTGGGCCCTCACGACCTAAGCACGAGGCCGCGCCCGACTCCATCTTGGGCCCACCGCGTCACGACCACGTGGCCTCGGCCCCGGCCCAGGCCCCAGCGAAGCCCAGACATCGAGGCACCAAGATCCACCCAGGTGGTCGAGTGGCCACTCGACAGATCCCGGAGAAAAGACAGTTTCGATGGCCCTCCAGCCGTCCCCGGACGCCTAGTATCGATCGCCCTCCGGCCTCCCTGGGCGCTGGCTCCACCCCCCTGCTGGGTGTCTGGACACCATCATCCCGGCCCCTCTGACCCCCAGCGAGAGGGTCCAGACATCAAAGGACTCCAGTCCTATATCTGGGCCAGCCCCGGAGTAGGACGTCAGTTGTATCCTGGACTGGAAGCCCTATTGATGCTGTCACGGCCGACACCAGAAGAACTCATTGCCTGTAACCTGAAGAGACCCTGAGAGTCTGCTGGCACTGCCGTGGCCCACCTTTGCTGTACCATCTTAGGAGCCTGCTGGCGCTGCCGCGGCTGAACCATCTTGAGAGCCTGCTGGCGCTGCCGCGGCCTCCTCTCCGTTAAGACCACCTGTCGAGTCCTGCTGGTGCAGCCGTGGCTCGACCTCTCGGACCCCCGGCTCGAGGATTTAGGGCTGTGCGCAGGGTATCCCTTCCTGCATCCATATCGAGACTGTCCCGCTACCCTGTCCCTTTTACGAGACTCTACAGATCCCTCGATCTGCCTGTATATACCGCTGAGACCCAGCAACCTTTATTCTTGATAAAGCCTAAGAACTTAACCTCTTGTGTGGTGTCCGTTTGTAGTGTTGTGGTTACCCTGCTGTACGATCCTAGGAGAGGACCCTCACCCAGGAGGCCTCTCGATAACGCTCGGCTGCTTCTCGACGGAGGGGTGGACCTAGGGGTGGTCAGTCAGACCTCTTCTGCCTCCCCCAGGATCGCCTTTCTAACATTGGTGGCAAGCGACGGGATCCGAGCCGACGCAGATCGTACGGAGGGTGATTCACTCACTACCAAGAAAAACACACTACGACCATGACTACGCAAGAGACAAGACCGACTACGGAATTCCAGAAAGAAAAAATGGAAGATTACAGTCACAAAGAATTAAAACAATTCTGCAAAGACCTGGGCATCGCTACCACTGGGCTAAGCACCAAGGAAGACTTTAAATCAGCCCTACAAGCATGGGTGGACACCGATGATACAACACCCCGGAATGAAGACAACCCGGGCCCGAGCGGGCGCCCGGAGACCGACACGACCCCAGCGGGGGAGAGACCCGTCAATCCAGGCGCGAGCCCCCACGAAGACGCCCGAGAGCGGGAGAGGAACCGGCTCCACGAGTTGGAGCTCGCCCGACTCCGGTTGGATGGAGAACTACAGCTGGCGGAAAGGAAAATCGCACTCGAGCAACTACGGGTAGAAGGAGACCTGGAGGAGAAGCGAAGACAAAGAGACCTCGAAGAAAAGAGACTCATGCTCGAGCATGAGCGCAGCCTAAAAGAACTAGAACTCAAGGCCAAAACAAATGATGCCAACGCCTCCGGGGGCAAGACCTCGCCCCCGCCCTTGGACACAAAGGTGCACATACCCAAGGATGTCGTCAAGGAATACTACAAGAACGACGACATCCAACAGTGGTTCAAAGCCTACGAGGTCGCCATGACCGCACATCGAGTACCCCTCAAGGACTGGGGCGCCGGCCTGTGGGGGAAGTTCGTCAATGAGGGGAGAGACGCCCTGCTAGAGCTCCCCTACGCCGAGATGACCTCGTACGAGCACATGAAAACCGCTCTCCTCACTCGCTATGGAATCACCCCCGAAATGTACCGGCAGCGATTCCGAGACTGTAAAAAAATCCCCGGTACCACTTGGGTGGAATACGTGAACTTTTACAGCAGAGCCTTCGAGGGGTGGATCAAAGGCAGCAAGGTCACCACCTACCAGCAGTTGGTCGACCTCATTATATGGGAACATCTGTGCAACAACTGCTTCATCGAACTCCGGCAGCACCTCCTCGACAGCAAGCTGACTGAACCCCGAAAACTCGCTGTCGAAGCGGATAGATGGGTGAGCACCCGAGTCCCCCGGAGTCCGATGGGAGACTACGGCCGGTGATCCCCGGGGAACTACCGACGATGAGGGAGCGGAGGAGGCCAGAGCAGGGGACGAGACACCCCCACGGGGTCCTCCCCTACCTCCACTTCACCAGCCCTGGGCCGAAGGGGGGTTTTCCTAGCCCGACCCGGGTCCCGCCCGAATGTGACGTGCCACAGATGCCAGCGACAGGGCCACTACGCGAATGACCCCCTCTGCCCGATGAACCAGGTCCTCCCAACCGCCAAATCGCGGCCGCCGCCCTGGGGGAAGAAAGAGGCGAGGAAGACGACAACGACCCCGAACAGGCCGAGTGGCAGCCCGCCGCCATGATCTTGGCATGCCTGGGTGATCGAGACATGGTCCCCCGAGACCCGATCCCAGGCAACACCCAGAAATATCACCAATGGGTCACCATCAACGGCCGCCGGGCCGAAGCCCTCCGAGACACTGGAGCCAGCGTAACAGCGGTCCGACGCCACTTGGTGACCCCAGAGCAAATTCTCCCTAATATCATGTGCCCGGTGCGGACGGCAGACAACTCTGAGAGTTTGTGCCAGCTGGCCCGCATCCCCTTCGAATGGGGAGAGGTATCGGGTATGCTGAAGGTGACCGTCCGGGACGATGCCCCTGTGGACTGCCTCCTCGGGAACGACCTGGAAAGTTCCCCCTGGGCCAGCGTCGAGCGGAGAGAGCATCTGGGGATGCTAGGCCTTCCAGAGTGGGTCTGTGCGACCACCCGCTCCATGTCCGCCCGAGCCTTCGCCCCACCGGAGGATGCTCCGACCGAGGAACCAGAGTGGCCCGCACTGCCACCGCCCGCCGTCCCCGAGGACGCCGACCCTGAACCTGGCCCCCAGGGGCCCAACCATGAAGACCTCACCGAGCTCGGCCACCTTCCAGAACTAGCTCAATGGCGCCAAGAAGGTGGCCCCACCCGCGAACAATTCCGGCAGGAACAGAAAACCTGTCCCTCCCTCGAGGGAATCCGACAACAAGCCGCCACTCAAGCCGCTGGAGGCCCCTCGGGGTCCCACTGGGTCTATTGGGACCACGACCTTCTCTACAGCGAGCAGTAAGTTGCCGAACTAGGGGCCAGCCGAGTACTGGTCGTTCCCCTCCGTTTCAGAGACTTCCTCTTGAACTTGGCGCACGACGTGCCCCTCGCCGGGCACCTGGGGCAGGATAAAACTTACAGCCGCCTGGTGACCCATTTCTACTGGCCGAAGATGCGCAACAATGTGCACAACCACTGCCGATCCTGTCCGACGTGTCAAGCCAGCGGGAAGAGCGGGGGAAAAGTCAAGGCCCCACTCCAGCCCTTTCCTGTGGTCACCACCCCCTTCGAGAGAGTGGGGATCGACATTGTGGGACCCTTGGACCCCCGCACCTCTCAGGGGCACCGCTTCATCCTCGTTCTGGTGGACCATGCCACCCGCTATCCTGAGGCCATCCCGCTCTGAACCATCACGGCCCCAGTAGTAGGCCGAGCCCTGATGGGGATCTTCTCCAGAGTCGGCTTCCCCCGAGAAGTCGTGAGTGATCGGGGTACAAACTTTATCTCCAAGCATATGCGATCCCTGTGGCAACAGTGCGGGGTCACATATAAGTTCACCACCCCGTATCACCCCCAAGGAAATGGACTTGTAGAACGGTTTAACCGAACGCTGAAGGGGATGATCAAGGGCTTAGACGAGCCACTACGACGCAGATGGGACGTCCTGCTGCCCTGCCTCCTGTTTGCGTATCGAGAGGTACCCCAGAAGTCCCTGGGGTTCAGCCCCTTCGAGCTATTGTATGGGCACCCAGTCCGAGGCCCCCTCAGCCTAGTTAAGGAAGGCTGGGAGACGGCTGTCCGAAGTGCCCCACCAAATGTCTACCAGTACCTCCTGACACTCCGCAACCAGACTCGGAAGTTCCGGGAACTTGCCGAGGCCAACCTCGAGGCCAGTCAGGAGGAGATGAAATGCTGGTATGACCAGAACGCCTCATCCATCGAATTCGAGCCGGGCCAGCAAGTCTGGGTCATGTCCCCGGTTGAACCTTGCGCCCTCCAGGACAAATGGACGGGGCCCTTCAAAGTGGT
The DNA here is from genome assembly GCF_964261635.1 of Lissotriton helveticus. Classification (NCBI taxonomy): domain Eukaryota; kingdom Metazoa; phylum Chordata; class Amphibia; order Caudata; family Salamandridae; genus Lissotriton; species Lissotriton helveticus. The sequence continues at coordinate 268,071,205 of NC_136060.1, forward strand.
GGAGCGCAAGAGCCCCGTCACTAACCTGGTGGACCTGGAATCCCCCCGGAACCCCCTCCGGGTTCTGCACGCTAACCGGCTCAAGCCGCACTTCGCCCGCACTGAACTAAGTCTGCTGCTAGCGACCGATGACGGAGCTGAAGACGACTCCAAACCCGTACCAGATCTCATGAGCATCACCGAGAAAGACGGCTCCATCGAAGGGGTCAGGCTCTCCTTGACCCTGACCCCAGAACAGCACCAAGACTGCGGGAGCTGCTGGGGCAATTTGCAGTCTTATTTTCCCTCACCCCTGGAGTCACCCGGTGGTGTGTCCACGATGTGGACACAGGAGACAACCCGCCTGTAAGACACCGAGCTTTCCGAGTGCCCGACCGCGTTCGGGCCTGCATTCAATCCGAAGTGGCCAAGATGCTAGCTCTGGGGGTAGTCGAACCCTCCAACAGTCCCTGGGCCAGTCCTGTTGTCCTGGTCCCTAAAGCCACCGTCCCTGGCACACCCCCGGAGCTCCGGTTCTGTGTTGACTACCGGGGGCTGAATGCCGTCACCCGGACCGACGCCCATCCCATTCCCTGGGCGGATGAACTGATCGATCGCCTGGGGGCCGCCAAATATCTCAGCATCTTCGACCTCATGGCTGGGTATTGGCAGATCGGCCTCACGCCTGGAGCACAAGAGCGATCGGCCTTCTCGACCCCTGATGGCCACTACCACTTCAAAGTGATGCCCTTCGGCATGAAAAACGCCCCGGCCACCTTCCAGAGACTCGTGAACCGGGTACTGGCCGGACTAGAAGAATTCAGTGCCGCCTATCTAGACGACATTGCGGTGTACAGCCGCCACTGGGATGAGCACCTGACCCACCTCCGAGAGGTCCTGTCGGCCCTCCGACGGGCCGGACTAACAATAAAGGCCAGCAAGTGCCAGATCGGCCAAGGGTCCGTGACGTATCTGGGACACCAAGTGGGGAGCGGCCTGGTGGCTCCCCTCCAGCCAAAGATTGACGCCATCCGGGCCTGGGAGCCCCCGATCACCCAAACAGCCGTCCGAGCCTTCCTGGGGCTCACAGGATACTATCGGTGCTTCGTAAAAGACTATGGAAGCATTGTGGGGCCCCTCACAGAACTGACCTCCAAGAGGCTACCCCAGAAGGTGCGCTGGACACCAGAGTGCCAAACAGCCTTCGAGGCTCTAAAGACTGCCATGTGCACCGCCCCTGTGCTCCAAGCCCCCGACTACAGCCGAGAGTTTGTGGTCCAAACCGACGCCTCGGAGCACGGCATTGGGGCGGTCCTCTCACAAGTGAACCCTGAGGGAATCGACCTTGCCGTTGCCTTCATCAGCCGGTGGCTGCTGGCCAGAGAACAGCGCTGGAGCACCATCGAGAGGGAAGCCTTAGCCGTCGTGTGGGCACTAAAAAAGCTCCGGCCCTACCTCTTCGGCACCCACTTCCGGGTCCAGACCGCCCACCGGCCCCTGCGGTGGTTGATGCAGATGCGGGGAAAAAAACCGAAACTGTTGCGATGGTCCATCTCCCTGCAAGGGATGGACTTCACTATGGAGCATCGCCCCGGCAACGACCACGCCAATGCTGACGGCCTGTCCCGATTCTTCCGCCTCGGCGAGGAGAATCCCCAAGAAGATGGGTGACTCTCCCCTGCCTTCAGCTGGGGGGGACGCGTGTTGGACCCGGCCTCATGGCGTGGTCCTACCCCTCCCACATGGCGGGCCCAGGACGACATCGGCCCTCCACCCAGCATCGGGCAGCCCTTTTGCCCGACACTGCACACCCCAACATTGCTGGTCCGGCCACCATCCCGGACCCCCACTACCGACCTGGCCCCATCTTGGGCCCCTCACGACCTAAGCACGAAGCCGCGCCCGACTCCATCTTGGGCCCACCGCGTCACGACCACGTGGCCTCGGCCCCGGCCCAGGCCCCAGCGAAGCCCAGACATCGAGGCACCAAGATCCACCCAGGTGGTCGAGTGACCACTCGACAGATCCCAGAGAAAAGGGAGTTTCGATGGCCCTCCAGCCGTCCCCGGACGCCTAGTATCGATCACCCTCCGAACTCCCTGGGCGCTGGCTCCACCCCCCTGCTGGGTGTCTGGACACCATCATCCCGGCCCCTGTGACCCCCAGGCGAGAGGGTCCAGACATCAAAGGACTCCAGTCCTATATCTGGGCCAGCCCCGGAGTAGGACGTCAGTTGTATCCTGGACTGGAAGCCCTGCTGACGCTGTCACGGCCGACACCAGAAGAACTCATTGCCTGTAACCCGAAGAGACCCTGAGAGCCTGCTGGCGCTGCCGCGGCCCACCTTTGCTGTACCATCTTAAGAGCCTGCTGGCGCTGCCGCGGCTGAACCATCTTGAGAGCCTGCTGGCGCTGCCTCGGCTGAACTATCTTGAGAGCCTGCTGCCGCTGCCGCGGCTGAACCATCTTGAGAGCCTGCTGGCGCTGCCGCGGCTGAACCATCTTGAGAGCCTGCTGGCGCTGCCGCGGCCTCCTCTCCGTTAAGACCACCTGTCGAGTCCTGCTGGCGCTGCCGCGGCTCGACCTCTCGGACCCCCGGCTCGAGGATTGAGGACTGTGCGCAGGGTATCCCTTCCTGCATCCATACCGAGACTGTCCCGCTACCCTGTCCCTTTTACGAGACTCTACAGATCCCTCGATCTGCCTGTATATACCGCTGAGACCCAGCAACCTTTATTCTTGATAAAGCCTAAGAACTTAACCTCTTGTGTGGTGTCCGTTTGTAGTGTTGTGGTTACCCTGCTGTACTATCCTAGGAGAGGACCCTCACCCAGGAGGCCTCTCGATAACGCTCGGCTGCTTCTCGACGGAGGGGTGGACCTAGGGGTGGTCAGTCAGACCTCTTCTGCCTCCCCCAGGATCGCCTTTCTAACAGCTGTACAGACATTTGCAAAATATATGTACATACAGCTCATTGCCTTAGGGTTTCATTGGCCTGCCTTAGAGGAGACTAACATATATAGTTATGGGACTAGTGTTAGTGGCACAATCGTGTGTTCAGTGCATGCACAGCCTCTTCAGTCTGCAATGGTAGCTGAAAGTAGTATTACCACTTTGTCACACACAGAGTGACACAACCAGTGCTGCAGCTCTTGTTTGGACTGTCAGCTTTAAATACCCTGAGTACCATATACTAGTGACTTATAAGTAAGGCAGCACACACCAATTAGGGACACCCAATTAAACATACCATTTTGAAAGGGGAAGAACTCGGTCACTGAGGTCTGGACAGCAGGCCTCAGTGCACTCTCAAAGTCGAAAACCAGCAGTTAGTAGTCCAAAATATGCCACAAATTGGAGAAACACCTGAAAAAAGCCTGTTTCCTCACACCACCATCTTCCAAACTGAGGCCACAGTCTCTAGGCATGAAGCCTTAGAACCAACAAATCACTACAAACGATATTGGGCCCTGGCTGTCACCGGCCATTCTCTATTAGTTTACTCCATTTACGCTGTCCATTAATATCCAGCATGCAGGCTTCAAAGAAGATTAAGAGTTTAACCTGCACTCACTGGTTCAGGGATACTTCGAAGCCAATGTGACAGCTAAGACAATCAATTGGTCACTATCTGTACCAATTCTCTCATTGGTGGAAGGCTGGAACCTGTGCAGGAGTATATAGCTTAACTCACTTCCCTTACCGTCTCCTCCAACGTTATGAACGATTGATCCAGAAAACTTGGAGAACTGCAATACTTCTCTGAAGGTATTCACTACACCTGTAGTGTAGTTCCTATATTCCCAATAGGCTCTGCGCATTGGAATAATATCTTCAATAGTATAGACTTAGGACAGAGGTTAACTAGGTCTTCTACTGACGATATTAGACTTAAGTTTTGTGTGCCAGCTAGCTCAGAGTTCACTAGAAACTTTCTCGAATAGGCGAGGAGGAGTTTAACCTCCCTGGATAGACAAGAAGGGATTTAGTTTCTGACAACCATAGAACATGACAACTTTGCTCTCACTGATCAAGAGTATATCTCTAGAGTCGTGTGAAAACAAAAGACAACTATTTTACTCAGTCAATACGTGCATACTTAGTTTCACCAGATTGTAGAGAAAAGAAGAGACGGGCATTTTCAATAAAAGGTGTTATTTATATATCAGTCTCTTTTCTCGTACAAGAGAAATGAATCGCTACAATTGTAATACTTATAGTTAAGTAAAGTGCATGCAGTAAAAGCAGGATCATAAAATAATACTGTAAAAGCATTGATATGGTTTTTTAGCCATATGATACTTTAAAATGGATAAAAGATATACATACATATATACATTGACTAATCGTACTCAACTGGTGCTTCTAACTACGCCTACCCCGGTGTACCTGACCTAAGCCTAATACATGGGAGGGAGTAAGTAAGTAGCAGTTTAAGTTAAGTTTGGTTTGCCAAGAGTCTGACTCAAGAATTCTCTGTAAGGGGTTAGTCAGTTCAGTACCTGGGATTTAGAAGGCAGGAGGGCTGGTATCTCTTTCTCAGGACTCGGTATCCCAGTTACCCGCGAGGGCAAGCTGGAAACGCTGGAGGCTGGATTCCTTGGCAAGAGGAAAGGCAGCGTTTTTCCTCAGCGCGTCAAAAGGGGAGAGGCAGCGTCCGTGGGCTCTCGCATCAGCTGGGCTCTCAAGCAAGTAGTCGCTGCTCCAAGCTCATCACCACCGTGTCTTTACTTAGGGCAGTGTCGGTATATTTATACCTGAGAGGTGCCGGGTTTGACGTAAGGATGGACGTCAATTAAGAACTGGTCGTTCTTACATTCTTTACAGGAGTTCTCGAACGAAATCAAAACAATAGCAGCGGGGATTTCCCAGGTTTGCTGGAGGCTTGGTTTGTTTAGAGAACTCGGTGTGCTTTTTAGGGGGCTGGAGGAATAGTGCTTGCTTAATGTGACAGCATACGCTATGACTAATTTATGAAACTGGTTTCTGTGCCGTTGTAAGGATATTAGTGATTTATTACCGGACAAGGGTCAGAAATTGGAGTATCGATACAGGTCCCTAGATAAACACACTACACACCAGTAAGGCCACCATTCCAGCTCTCAAACCAATAACCAACCAAACCTTACCCAGAAGATACTAGGTCATGTGGAACCAATGGCTGAGTATGCTATCTGGATGATATCTATATAAGGTATGCATGAACATGTTCTACTTCTGGACATAAGCATAACTAAGCAAAGGCTCCATCCACACGATAACTTTCCTCATCACAGGGCACACAGCCAAACAATAAATTCCATCAAGATTCAAAGGTACGAATTGTTCACCTAGGGTCAGATGCAAGACCCGTTTTTGCATGCGCGTTTATTTGGGACTTGCTAAACAAGTTTTCAGACTCGCTATTAGAAAGGGGTGTTCCCTTCCTAATAGTGACCGCAAAGCCATGTATCAGTGTTTTGCGACCGCAATTACGGTTGCAAAACAGTCACAAATGATCACCCTCTTCAAGAGGTGGTAATGGAGTCGCAAATGGGAAGGGGTCCCCCTGGAACCCCTTCCATTTTATTACAGGCTCTGAAAATATTTTTTAGGGGCAGACAGTGCTCCCAGGGAAAAAATTGTATTTCTTTTTTAAATGCATCCTATTTTCCTTTAAGGAAAACAGGCTGCATTAAAAAAAAATTGCTTAATTTAAAAGCAGTCCCGGACATGGTGGTCTGCTGAGCCCAGCAGGCCACCATACCTGGGAGTGTCTGCCATTCCCAATGGGTTTGCAAATTGCGAGAAGCTCATTAATATTCATGAGCCTCGCCACTTGCAACCCTATTGGGAATACACTGTTCTACTTGCCAAATAGCGCCTCACAAATTGCCAGTCACAAATGAGTCACGATTTGCGAGGCGCTATTTTGCTGGTCGTACAGATGGCCCCTAGTCCATAAAAGAACAATGGCAAAGAATCTGTGCAGTATTGTCAGCCTCGAGCCAGCTCCTGCTCATAATTCAATGACATATAGTGTCTGGTATTCCCTGTCATCATTTGTTTCTCATACACAATAGCATGTGTACTATTCTGACTGTACTTTCTATGGAGTTGTCAGGGCGCTATGGAGAAGAATTCACTTGACTGCTATAGTTCCTGTTAAACCATGTATATGATTTTAGCTAGATGTTTTCAATGCAATGACTTTTCTGTGTACTACTTCTAATTCGTTATTGATTGCACCTTCATAAACATATTGTTGAGGACACCATTGTAGGAAGAGATGAGTGGTGTAAACCTAGAAGTGTTTTTTTGCCTATGAAATGTATTGGCTTTGTCAATCTTTTCTGCCCATGATGTACAGCAGTGGGTCTTCTGTGTAGTATGGTTGAAAATGTAATAAAATAAAGTGTTGTGACATGGCCAGTGATTCATACATCACATAGCTTTTTTTCATTGAGTGATGGGAGGCAGTATCACGGAAGGAAGGAGGGCATGCAACACTGATGGTGTGTGAAAAAAATCAGCATAACATGTCCACTGGTGTCTGCGTAATACCACTTTTTTATTGTGGGTTGGGGCAAGCAATGACAATTGAGGATAGAGGGTGGCTGCATGGCTGAAAGCTTTATTTAAAAATAGCACTATGAAGCGGCCTGCATTGGCCGACTCATGGTGCTTTTTTTGTTATGGCAAGTTGGGGAGCAAGCACAACATGGACAGTGGGTGGGCAAACCACAAGACAGACAGCAGATGAGACAAGCAACAGCATGGACAGGAGGAGGGAGCAAGCAACAAGATGAACCGCAGGAGGAGGGCTAGCGGGGGCAGACAACAACATGGACAGCAGGAAGGGAATTACAAGAGAGAGCCAGGTGAAAATTAAACACATTTATAAATCACTTATACCCAAAGAAAAAAGTTGCATCTAAAATAATGAGTCATGGAATGACAAAAGTAATGAGTCCATGGTCCAGGGAATGGACACTCATAAAAAGAGGAAGGAAACCTATGTGAGCTGTTCAATAAGAAGAAAGCAAATGAGAGTGATAATGAAGACAATCAATAGTAAATAATGGGGCATCCAAGCCCACTGTATAGAAAACAATAGATCTGTCTTTGGTGAAACTTATAAACTTATCTCTGAATTGCTTAACAGTGGACAGTTTAATGGCCATTGAATACTCTTCACATATACGCCATTATAATATAGTGCATTGCTGATATGGTGTTTTGGGTCACCTATGGTGGCCCGCTATCTTTTACCTGAGAAAGACTAGAAAAATCCCACTTGTTACAGTTATAGTAAATTGTAAATGTTCCAGCGAGGATTCATCCATAACAACAAATCATCAAATATCCAAATATTCTAGAGATACAATGTGTTCTGAAAAAATATTTTGCTACCCCAAGAATTTTCTCTTTTTACAATACATTTTAACTAATTCGAATTCAACAATTTATGTACCAATCAAGTTGTGACCTAAATATAAAAAATATCATATCATCAACTGATTGATGGGAGCTATAAAAAACAGACACAAAAAGCAGCCTTCAAGTTTCTTAATAGTAGCCATAACAGTTTCAATATTAGCACCCAACACGTGTTTCATGGGACACCACACTTCTTCAGGGCTATCAGTCACGAAAAAAACGTCCTTTATTTTCCGTCCCTAAAAAGACACGTCAAAAACAAATATTTCCCTCCATCAAAAGGGTGTCATTTTTAATTTCATGGGTAAGTCAATCTTAGCATTCTCCCATAAGAAAGGCAATTCACCCGTAGAAATTGATTCTCTTCATGCAAATCTCGATCACTTATAGCAGAATGTTAGATTCATTGTAAACTGTTATTACTAGTGCTGTCCAAAGTAAACATATATCCACAACGCTACGACCGGTTGTTTCCACTGAGAGAGAAACGCCCAGAATAACTGTTTCTTATGTTAAATAACACAAAGTTCTTGATATTACTGAATACAATGCTATAAAAGTTTCTTTTCAAGGTTCATTGCTAGCTCCCATAAACAACCCGATATATCCAAAGACAAATCTCTACTGAGGGGGAACTAGGAGCTAGTTCCCAATGAACCCGCATGCCATACTTAGTTGATCTTCCTTCACCAACCACTAGTTAAGACCCAAACGTGATCCCCAACTCGCCACCTTGCCAGAGTGGTTTTTTCTCAATTTGCCAGAAGACTTTCTACTCGAGCACCTGAAGAAGGTGAGCAGGGACTAAAAGCCCGCAGACGGAGAGCACAGTGTCAGGAAACCCATGCGGCCTTCATCTGTAGGAAGACCAGCACTGCTGTCTGACATCGAGAAAACCTCTTGAGTGTTTGGCTTATCAGTGTGACAGATCCTTTCAAAACCAAACATGAACAGCAAGTGGAGATGAAAGCACAACTTCTTTAAATAGAAGTGCTGTCTGAGAAGATTGTGCCCACAAGCATGTTCCAGAACTTACACCTGCTGCCAAGGGAACAACAATGAAGAAATCAGAGTCAGGACAAACATATGAGTCATTCGAGTCAGAAGGTAATTTGAGCATGTTCCAGGCATACTATTGCTGGTAAAGGGAAACACTGATGATGTCACTAGATTCAGCACAAATGAGTCATCAGGGTCAGCAGGTCATTTGAGCATGTTCCAGAACTAAAACCTGCTGCCAAAGGGAAACAACGAATGAGTATTCAGAGTCAGGACAAAGAAAAGAGTCGCATACTTACTCACATGAGTGTAAAAGCACACAAAACAATAATGTCATTGTAGTAACACAACATATCTTGTTTAACACCTTAGGAGCTAGTAAACAAACCTCCCCAGTGCTGCGCTGTCCATTATCCAGTGCTGAACTGGACGTCCAGCGGTCGCACGCAGCACTGGGGAGGTAGTGCCCGTGACGACCGTTGGCCGACGGCAGCACCTAAAGGGTTAAGCATTGGACCATTATTGGTACAGAAATGCTGTTGAGATGGACTTTTAATACTTGTTTTAATACTTACGGCAAGGAGTTTGTGACAATTTTGCCCATGCTGTGTCGAAGTAATGCTGACAAATAGAAGAAGTGAAACTGGCATGCCCTGGACCAACTAGCAGCAAGGAAATTAGAGTGAGGATGGAGGTAAGCAATGGGTGGACTCTAAGCCCTTATTTTTTTTCTTTCCATTTAAGAAACATAAGATCTCGCAGCGACAGCGCATGCACTGTCTCAGGTGAGAGCTAAACATCACACCTTACTAATCATCCTTAAAGAGATTTGTGAACATGTTTCAGCACCTTTTTTGTCAAGTGATCTTGTGCTTTCTCCAGGATTATATCTATTTACAATGGATATCATTAGGCACTAGCAGGCTGAATGAAAACAGCATTGTATGTCAGTCAGTGGTTGCAGTGGCCACCTACTTGTTTAAGATCTGATATAGAATGTGATGAATTCTAGCAAGGGAATAATGGTGGAATACTTCACATTGTGTCTGAGAAACAATTTACTATTGTCATGGCATATCTTGAGACTAAAGATCATCCAATTAACCCCAAAAGCTTGCATGAGGTGCTTCAACACATTTTGGGAATTTGAACAATGCTCAACATTCATTTGATGCTATAACTAACTACACTAGAAATGTATAAATAACAACATCTTAATGTGCGGGGTTATTCATGTAGGAAGCACTGTTTTTTTAAAACATGAGCAGTGCCGGTAACTATTTTGTAACTTTTGCTAAAGAGTATTCTCTCTGTTCAAAATTCCTCACTTTCTCCCAAAAGTTGAAATCATTGTCATGTTATGGAGCACCACTACATTTAGCAATCACTAAACAAAGTTTCTTTCATTCAGAGGCAAATCTGTCCCATTCTCTTCTGCTCCAGTTACATCTGAATTTGTGTGTACAATTTTGGTAGTACACTTGATGCCGGGGGAACTAAGAACAGACTTATGTGGGACTTCATATAACACCTTTCATGTCAATGATTCCCAGAGCCAATATTCAATGGCTGAAATTATTAAGGAAGGAAGGAAGGAATCCACTTTCAAGCCATCTTAATGCCGATGCGGATGTCTCTTCATTCTCGAAGTCTACTTAAAATATGGATGATGCAAACAGGCCATCTGTTTACCTGTTTGTCACCATAGAGGTCTGTCAATCCTCCTGAATAAGCCAGTTTGCCCAGTGAAAGTTGGTGAACCACTTCTGCATCCTCTGCATTTTCCTTAATCCGTCAACTGTAGTATACCCTAAGTACAATGGAGGGAGCAACAGAAAGTCACTACTCCATCTGCCGAGTATAATTTCCATCAAAAGAAATAAGGCAGTTAATCCTCCACACCTGTGTTGTTGGAAAAATGAGCATAGATAGGCAAACCTTGTCCACACCAACCACAAAACCTACTCTATATGCATGTGCCTGCTACTCCAGGCCCTGAGACTATCTGGCAGTGGTGGATAGGCACCAACACAATGAACAACAAAATAGAAGGTAAGTAGACATGCTAAAAGTATTCTAAACGTGTTATGTTAACTATCAGTGCACTACAATAAAGTTTATGTACACCAAATCATATCTGACATTAATTTCCCCTTTCTCCCTGTCTGACCGCATGCCTCATACCCATATTAAATACTCACCTGTTACAATGTTGGCAAACCCTTCTCCATAAGTTAGTAAGCAAATGTACTTTTTAAAAAAAATCTACATGGTGAGCAAACATATAATGCTAACACCACATTAGTAAGCAGTTTAAATATTTTAGCTAAATTAATGCAACTAATATTATCTCAAAACTGGGTAATTTGAACGAAATCGCACAGTTATTCTGAAAATGCTCAGGATGCAACTTTATCCACTTATCACACACTCCACAATCGTATGATGCAACCATGTACTGCAAGTAGATGTTTCCACAAGCCAATCACTGCTATGTGATGTATTTAAATGTGGCACATAATGTCAAGGGCAGGGCACATACTCAAATTCCAGATTTTCTACTCATATTCTTAACCTAGGTTTAGGCATACCTAATGTATTGCGGGGACTATATACACACCTGAATACCTGAAGGTTTTTCTACATTTTAGCACAAAAATCATAAAGTCAAATGTAGTCAAACACACTCCTACTCCTAATGCCAAATCCATGGCCACTGCCTTGTAACAACATTACCAGTGCCTCTAACACACACAGGAAATGGTCTGAATTAAATCTCCCACAACACAACACACAGGAAATCACAAGGCCTGCAAATGGAAGTCAATAGTAACAAAAGCAACATATTTGAATATTGCAATCATATATGGCATACACTGAACCATTTTACAAAACAAACAATATCTACTAATATCCCACAGACACAAAGTTTCAAGTCGAATTTTTTATAACTTTAAAATAAAAGCATACAAAAATAATGTACGACTTCTGTGTTAAAAGTGTTTCAACAAAAAATGAAAAAAGTCAAAGATAGGGGTTGAGGAAGTAAAAAATAATATCCTATCACAATGTTATAGATATGTTGTGAGTCTTCAGCTTGCCTCCACATCTTTGCAGTAGTGGCACCCTCCTGAATCCAATGGATATCCGGGCACCTACTATTTAGCATGAGCTTTTGATGTTTTTTAGGGGGTGGCAGTGCCTGGGGTTTCTAGGAAGTAACGTCTATGTGAATGGAGAGGATTATGGGAATAGTGGAGGGTGATTGAGGCTCTGTTCAAGAACACTTGGTTTGGCTTTGAAACAGTGTCAAGGCTTTAAATGGGGCCAAGTACTGGAATGGGGTCATTTAATTACGTATTAACAGTTAAAATTGCTGTTAAAACTTGAATTTGGTCCCTTAAAGCTATTTGGCATTTTATTTTGAAAACACTTCCTTATTCTTCCTCCTGAACAAACACTGAGCTGCCAATTTCAGGACTATCCGGTCCTCACCTCAAACAAAGTGTGTGTATGCGTGCATACGTGCATGTCTGTGTGTTTGTGTTTGACAGTGTACAGTCATACACTTGTCTGGTACCTGCATTCCCAATTCAAAATGGACAGTCTGCATGTTATAGTATGTTTTGTAGCACTACCAAACATACTACAAAATGCTATTTACAACCTTACGTACAGAGTTTACGCCTCTGCCTCTCCTGTCTTTTTATGGGCAGAGATCTCACCCCGACTGAAGAGTCTCCAAACATGAAAATATATGTTTTAGCATTAAATATTGGACGGTTCAGAAACTGGCTGGAAAACCTATTACTAAAGGGAAGCAGTAAGGATGGGTTTTGGGAGAGACAAGGAGGGGTTTAGAAAGGAACGTCACCTACTCACAAAATATTAAGCCCATTTCTATTCTCAAAATGCACTTCTAAAGTTATTACTGCCCCAAAAAACAATGGTAAGGTAAACTCCACACATGGCAAAATACTGATACTGCAATGCCCTCCCATGGAAAATAATGGAGGCAGGGACAAATAAACACACATAACATAATAAATTAAGTGTATGGGTGGAGCGTGTGTTCCCACACATCCACCCATGTATCTTGGCACATTCCCAGATTTACCATTACTGGTGGATAGCACACATAGAAAGCAGAAAATGTCTCTGGGGATTGTTTTTGTGCAGGAAGGTGTCCCTTTGTGTGGGGAGGCTTTTGTTCCTGATGCTGGAGAGAAATGTAATTAACATGGCACAGCAGTATGACAAAAGGACTGGGCTCTGACCCTTAGCTGAGCCCGAAAAATATGACGATTGTGGATGACCAATATGTTGTACAAATATCTTTGGGGAACTTGCAGATTTGAATTTCTCGCACAGGTTACACCCAATGTTGACATGTCCCTGATCTCTGCATGAAGCAAAACTTCAGTATAAGGCAATTTTCTCCCTATCAGTCACTAAAGAAAAAACTCTAAATCACACTGGATTTTCCTATTAGTGTACACTAACAATATAAGACCTACCCCAGGTCAATATCTAATCCATACTGAGTCCCCTCTGTGCCAAGATACCTATGCACAGTTACTGGCCTAAAAACGACTGTAGGCTCACAAGTGGAACCCACACTCCTTGTAACCAGCCAAGTGCCCCCTACTCTTGCTGCATCACAGTGGCCTTATCTTAAAAGGGTAAACACTGGCAGGATACATGTGCAGTCTATCCCCATATAATTACCATGGGTGAGACACCTGAAGTGAGAGTCACCAAGTTCAAACCTGGGTGGTTCAAAAAGACAAAATATCGGTGTACTGAATAAATGGAATCTAATGACAACAGGGGGTCATAGCCACTTATCCTCATTTTATTGGGGGGCCTGGTATCCATTTGGCCCAAATATAGAGGGGCATCACTACGTGCAGATGGTGTCCACAATTGATGGGAAAAGCTGTGCCATAATTACTGGGAGCACCTCTGTTCCTGTCGTGTATTTCTATAGGTTCTGATTCGATCCCCCTATTCCTGACCCTATTCTGGTTAAACTTACTAGCTAGTTAACTAACAGTCAGCCCATGAGGCAAGAAAACCCCCATGATGCAGATACCGTTATCTGACGCAGTCACACTACGGCACAGGAACGTGTTATCTGATTAGGTCATAACGCTTGAGATCTAATTAGACAAGCGACATTCCTCCAGCCCCTGATAAGGCATACGACGTTCTCATAACAAATCAAACCTATGACAACCTGGATAATCCGTGCGGCCATTGTTTTGATTTCACAGAGAACTTTAGTAAAGAATGTGCTAACGAGCAAGTCGTATGACATCTTTATTGACGTACCTATGTCCATCCTTACGTCAATCTCGGCACCTTTAAGGTATAAATATTGCCGACCTTGCCCTATGCAAACACACGCGTGGTGACAAGACGGAGCAGCCATACTTGCCGAAGCCGAGAGCAGAAGCAGACCCCGCAGGCAGCAGCCCCGCCTTCCTGACGCGCTGAGAGACGCGCTGCTATCTCAAGCCGAGAGACCCAGCACCGGCGCTTCTGGGCAGCCCTCGCAGGCAGCCTGGAATATCGAGAGCAGAGAAAGAGATACCATTCCTCATTCATCCTAAATTCCAGGTACAGAACTGAATAACCCCTCCTAGAGAATTCTTTAGTTATTCACTTGGCAAAAACAAACTTAACTTAAACTGTAACTTTCTATTCCCGCCCACGCATTAGACTTAGGTCAGGTACACGGGGTAGGCGTATTTAGAAACACCAGTTGAGTACGTTTAGTCAAAATGTATATGTGTATGTAAATATATTTTAATCATTTTAAACATCATATGGCTCAGAAACCATATCAATGTTTTTACAGTATTATTTTATACTATTGCTTCTAATGTATGCACTTTACTTAACTATAAGTATTGCAATAATATCGATCCATTTCTCTTGTACGAGAAAAGAGACTGATCAATAAATAACATCTTTTATTGAACACGCCCGTCTCTTCCTTTTCTCTACATTCTGATGAGACTAAGAATGCACGTACTGACTGAGTAAAATAATTGCCTTGTGCTCACACGACTCTCGAGATTGACTCTTGATTAGGGGAGAGCAAAGTTGTCATGTTCTATGGTTGTCAGAAACTAAATCCCTTCTTGTCTAATCAGGGGAGTTCATCCTTCCTTGAACATTCGAGAAAGTTTCTAGCGAACTCTGAGCTTAGCTGGCAAACCCAAAAATTAAGTCTAGTATCGACAGTAGTAGACCTAGTTAACGTCTGGCCTAGGCCTTTACTGCTGTAGGCACTATTCCAATGCGCAGAGCCTATTGGGAAAATAGGAGCTACACTACATGGCGCCCAACGTGTTTGGAAAGGGCGATAAAACTAACGTAAGACATTTAGAGTAACTCAGTCGTGCTTTCTCACTCAGACCCCTTTTCCCAAATACTCCAAAGACGTCTGGAGTGGGTGAAAGGTTATTATATCCTCCAAAACCTCGCAGGAGGGAACTCCTATGTATGGTTCTTGGTCTAGTCAACGTTGAAGGATAAAACAGTTCCAAAATATTGTGCATCTAATCTCTGTTTCCATAAAGAAACCTGATCTGCAAATAGACATAATACCATCCTGTCTGTAAAATGGGAGACAGTGATGGAGAAAGAGAGGCAATTAGATTAGCTACTGAAATAGCAGCAGCTGATACTACAGCACTCGATGCAGACCCGGATATAATACTCATCCAGGTCGCCAAAAGGAGAGCTATAACTCTAAAACTTATAGAAAATGGACTGACACCTAGAGGTGGTACAGTCATATTCGTAATCGAGGCACACGAATATCGGCAGACAGAGGTATACTATACATGGATACATTTTCCAGCAGCAAATGCTGTAACAAAGTACTTCCACTATTACAAAGTAGAGGAACCTCCTAATGAGTACACTCCTTTCGAGGAGGTGGAAGTACCACTCAAATTCCAAGAGCATTTGCTCTTATTTGATGGCGCCCTAATACATAACAATCACATTACAAGGCTCGGTCCTTTAGGAAGACCAGGAGCAACGTGGCCGGTCCTAGCCGGATACACACCACATCCAGACATCGAAAGAATGCCTGCAGCAGAGCTGTTAATACAGCTAAAACAACTACTAAAAATTCACAGACAATTAGTTCAGTATGTAATGCGGACTTCAACAATTCAGCCAGCGATTAAACTTCCACAGCTGACCCCTCACCAGGGGAACACAAATAAAATCACACCACAGAACATCCAATCCTGCCTAGGTAAAGTTCCAGCTAAACGGGAACAAATACCATTCTGGTTGGCACAGAAAATTACCCAAATAGAGGCGGTGTTTCCTGACACCACCCCGCTGGAAAAACACAGGATTCTGACTATATGTCTCCCAATGGGAATCGCACCACACATTGAGGACTGTGACACTTGGGGTACAGTCTTTGCTTCCATCTATACAAAAACGCACGGTGTTCCATCCATTTCGGTAATACCAGATGTGCTAAAACAAATTCAAGATGAATACGGTCCAGAACCTGCTTTAACTCTTGGTATGAAATTACTGAAAGACTTCAAGCAAGTCTCGGCTATATTACTAGCCAACATAAAAGGTGAAGCAGCAAACGTGGCGATCCGCCAGAGGTTAAAAGAGACAGATATAGCAGACCAACCAGCTGAAATTGCCAGAATCATAGAAAAATCCTATGAAGAACTAGGCAGAGATAGTCTAGGTGGAATACCAGTAAAACCGCAACTGACTACAAGTCCAGAAAAAATATTTTTTAATAATAATTCACCAAAAAAGAACTGGGATGGAAATAAACAATCCAATCCTAAAGAAAAGAAATTCCAGTCCAGAGGAAGGTCTCCTAGGCGAAGAGAGAAATCTCCGAACCCGAGACAAAGGTCACCTCAGAGTGAACCCTCTGGGAATAGATATAACCTTAGAAATAGGGATAATATTAAAAAACCTGATAGATATCAAGACATTGATACACGTCCCTCTCAATCTTTTCAGAATTCCTCGCAGAAATCGGAAAGAAGAGGACGATCAGAAGAGCACGCCAAGTCCAAAGACAAGGAACCTGCTCAACTGAAAAAGAAATCACAATTTCCAAAAAAGAAGGTAGCCAGTATCAAGGTAGTTAACAATGCCGAGAATACTGAGGACACAACTGAAAAACGGAGAATGGGCTCAGACAATGCTAGACAGCGCAGCAGAGGTGAGCATAGCTCGCAAAGTCCTTATGAATCATCTGGAGACAGTGGACACGAATGAATACCTTCAAGTGGAAACTGCAGATACCAGAGTTAGCAAGCCCCACAAAATATACGAGATAACATTACGTATAGAGGGAGATAAGACTAGGAAAATAAGGGGACTATTTTGGGATAACCTATCCAAGGGCTATGACATCCTTCTAGCTGAAAAAGACTGGCCACCAGAGTTTGTCAGGGAGTGCCCTCATGGCGAAGAAGTAATTATGCCTGCCTTCTCGAATCAAATACCGATTCATAAAAAATATACACTTGCTAGAAAGTGGGCAGTGGCCTTAGCACCTGCTTTATATAAAAATCATGTAGGATGGGATGAGGATTCTCCTCCTCACAAAGTCCAGTTAAAATCACAACCTACTGCACAAAGGCAGTACCCAATTAAGCAAGAAGCTAAAAAACAAGTAAATGAAATACTAGATCAGCTAGAATACCAAGGGGTGATTGAAACTTGCACCTCACAAATGAACAATCCTTTATTTCCGGTCTCCAAACCAGACAATTCGTACCGTCTAGTTTTGGATTACCGACACCTTAACACATGTTGCAAAACTTTTGCAGTGCAAAACTCACACAGTGCTGCACTAATGAATAACATAGTGCGCAAAAAATACAAAACAACCTTGGACATCTCCAACGGATTCTTTTGTCAAAACATAGCACCAGAGAGCAGATATTTAACTGCATTTTCAGTAAATGGCACTCAAAAACAATTCTGTCGGTTAGCCCAGGGGTACAAGAACAGCCCGGGGGTATTCTCAGCGAGAGTAACAGAATTACTACAACTATATGATGATGAAGCATTATCTTATGTCGATGACATTTACTTAACAGATGATGACTTGGAGACTCACTTGAAAAGAGTGAACACCATAATACTTGGTTTCGCTGCAGAGGGTTACAAATTCAACTTCAAAAAGTCCAGAATTGCCCATCTGAAAATCCAGTACGGAGGATATGAATTATCAAGTATTGCCTGGTTAACAGTCTTTTAAGAAACTAGAAGAATTAAAAAATCTAAAATATGAAAAAACGTATCCTCTGCCAATCGACATTCTGCCTCTACGACATTACGCCTGTGTAATCTATACAGACGGACATGCTCAACCCTCCGTTTGGGGAGAACATGCATACAATCCCACATGTGAGATTACAAAAGAAGTGTGGCACGGAGGTAAACTAAGACCTCTATTAACAAAATCACACTCAGTAGAAACTAATTCAGAACTACAAACTGAAATATTAGCTTTGAAAATGGCGCTAGATAATGCGGATCGCGAATTCCCGACACTTATAGTGTCAGATTCATATTTCTGCGTCAAAGCATATAACAAGGATTTGCAGACATGGATTCAGAACGGTTACAAAGATGACACAGATGCACCAATAAAGCAGAGATTGCTCTGGGAACAGGTAGCTCTTTTGAAAAAAGAACTACCAAAGACTCACGTGACACACTCACTGAGTCATCAGCGTGATGGCGTTCATGTTGTAGGGAATTCATTGGCTGAAACAGCCGCAGCGGCAGCCAGTAAACCGGCTCCCGTAGATCGAAAAAAGCGTACATTAAAATACATTGACGGCGAAACATTGCTGGCAGTAAAAACGTCATCAAAAGGCGACTGCTCGGCGTTACCGATCAACTATCCACTCAATTACACATACATCATAGATGCAAACTCCATTCCTTTTGCTCGAATCCCTGGAGTGGGGGATAGAGTGATTCCAAACATGGACAGGAGAAATTTGTTAATCGCAGATGCACACATGGGCGAGGGTCTCAGACACCTTAAATTAAAAGATTCTCTGGAAGAATTACAATCACGGTACTGGTGGCCAGGCATGAGCCTGCACTACACCATGTTTGTAAAAAACTGCCCAAACTGCAACAGAGATCGCAGTGGGGAGAGAAGCAGTTTAATACCTCGTCGTATCAAGGCAGATAACATCACCACTAAAAAGAATGGCTTGCGATTAACATATACAGGCTAGTTCCCACTTATAATGTAGATCCACAGCACTCGGCTGACGTCCGGACTGTTATACAAGATTTGCGAGTCTAATTGGCATATACGCTAAGAGCATGCTACGTTCGACCAATTTTTTTCCTTTTCTCAGGCAATCCAGCCTGGGGGGGGAAGGAATGGCCAAATGAGCACAGCCCAGCGGGAATCTTCTCACTTCCTTCCTGAGGGTATGGGATGGTGTAAAGAAAAAACCAAGACAGAAAGCAATCTATAATAGAAAGGATATTAGGTTCGGGAGCTGGGTGGGTCAAACATCTAATAAGTGTCCAACGTAGTCTAAATAACTTGCCAAGAAATTCTCTGAAGGGATTCAGTCCGTACGAATTATTATTCGGAACTAGGATGTTGATCTCTGACCTTGATAGTCAGACTTCAGTGGTAACAGAAAAAAGCTTTGATGTCAAAGACCGTTTGGCTATTTTGCAGGACTTAAACAAAACAAGAAAAGACCTGAGCAACATACAGTTGAAAGAACAGCCAACGACCACTGAAGAATCACCACCTGTCCCAGCAAGACCTGTCTGGATTCCAAAAGTCGGGGATCTAGTCAGGGAGAAGATCGCGGTAAAGAAGGAATTTGGGCCTTCTTACAGAAAAGCAGTTCCTGTATTGTCTGTCAACGGGACAAGATCAATTGTACTACCGCCACTTGCTGGAAAAAAGGAGAACCGAGTTGTATCCATCGACCTGGTAAAACCACAACATGTGGCCGATAACCAACAGTAGGCCAAGTGGACTCCCAATAAGTAGCAGAACACCAAGGTTTGCTACCAGTACAGAGGTCCTATCAAAGAGGCTCATCACATTCGAAACGCCTACAGAAGAACAACAAGGACTATGCAACAATGCAATAGAACTTAGACCTCTGAAAACCCAAATAAAGACATTTAGCAGAGACACACCAATCTATACAGAAGTACCAAGTGAAAATGCGAGAAACAAAAATCCTGAACCAATTGGAACAATTGACAGAACTGCATCCGGTTACTTCATCAACTTCGATGATTCCTCTGAAGGCTTCAGCGAACAAAAGACACAGCCATCATCAAAATCCTTTAAAGACAAAGCTAAGGAACTTTTGAAACAACTGAAAGAAACATATCTAGTTTCTCCATGGATTGAATTTTGGGTGGGTTTTGGTGCATTTATCCTCATACTTTGGCTCATCATGGTATTTACCTTGGGACGCTTCATTGAGGGAAAATATGCTAAAATGGACACAGCAAGTCAGAACATCAACTTGGTCCTCAAACCACACACATCTTCACACGTCGAGAAAAGAGAACTTTCTTCAGAACTTTCTTCAGCCAACTTCACAGCAATTCCAATATCTGGTGGGGTAGCCTGGGACAACACTGACTATGAAATTTATGGTCCGGTCGAGATCCTGAAATATCCACACCAAATCAAGATCTCCTTGAGTGACTTTGCAAAACCAAACTCATTTGCTGATGATTGGGACTTTGAAAGTATAAACAATATGATGTCTGACTTAGTAATGTCTGCTAAATTTACAAAACATGATTATTTGCAGGGTTCTACAAATTATGACAGCATGTACTGCTATAACCATTATGGTAACCATTTCTTGCATAAATCTGCACAACCTAGAAATGTTTTAAATTTTAATCAATGGGAACATTGTGCTACACCTCCAAAAGGGAGCTCTAGAACCGTGTATGGCAAATATTCATATTTTTCAGGTTTTAACATAACTAATGCTGAAACATTTTATTACAAATTGTCAAACAAGACAGGGATGAAAACCATGATAACCAACACAAAATTGATATATTCAGATTCTTTCTTTGAAAAAATGAATACTTTTGGATTTGATTATTGGGACAAAAATGTTGATTTGAAAAGTGTTTGGGGTACAAAAGAATGGCAAGTACAGGGTATAGAAGCTTTGTTTAGAGCCTGCATGATCCCAGAACAAATGATATTTTTAAATGACACCGTTCAACAAACCACCTGTCTTGGCTTAGCCAAAATCAAAGATTTAAATAACCTGTCTATTCCAAAGCCAACAATGTTTAGCAATAACTCTGAAACAGATGAAGAAATAGACATAAACCATATACTTAACCAAAACAGAACACATCCTGATTGGAAACAATGGTTGATCTGGCCCACAGATACAAATAACTGTCAAGATAGATTCCTGAATAAAACACAGGGTTTCAAAATGACCAGGCCAGACCCTAGATATCCCCAAAGACATCACCCAGGGATAATAACAACCTACAGTGTGGGCAAATTATGCCTTCAATGGCTACAAACTTCCACACTGCCTGAAATTAAGCAACACCTAACTTTACTTACTGATGGTGCTGACTTGCGTGATTTCATAATGGGACCACGCAAACAGCGTCAAAAGCGTTTCATAGCAGCCTCTGTATATGCAGCATACAATGAGGCCTGGAAGGTTACTCAAATTGAGACAGCAGAGAGAATACGGGAAATTGACCGTATTAATTTGGAAAAATCACTTTCTGTAGTGGACAATGGGTTAATGACTCTGTCCTCCAGAATTTTTTCATTGGACAGCATTGTGTCTTCAGCAATCGATATATTATCGCAAGACTTACTGTTATTACAACATGGTCAGTCACAATTGCGTTCTATTGTACAGCTTGGCTGGACGTTACAAAATCTGCGTTCAGGCTATGTGCCTTGGCGTTTAATCAACACAACGTCACTATTTCAAATCTTTAACCTTACTGATAGACAGATCGGTATGGCGCAGAAGGGTGCTGATTATACAATCTTGAGCATTGAAAAACTAGAAAGATTACCGTTGACAATGTCAGAACGACCTGTCAGTGAATGGATAATCCACGGAATCATAAATATTCCAATCTCAACCTTCAGGTTTCAATACTGCCAAAAATATATACAGGCTGGCATGTACGAGAAATTGGGAAAGGGGTACCTTAAAACAACTTGGAACCTGCCCTATTCACATGCATGTGTCAGTAACAAAGGACAGAAAGTGTTTCTTAGTGGCAACAATTGTGCTATGTCACTAAGCGGCACGCTTCTGTGTAACGGTATTAGTTTGCACGGAGCCTGTGAAGGGAATTCATACAACCTTTCATGTCACCAGCAAGGCGCACCTGCAACTGAAATAGAACCATTCTTTCAAAGACTCTATAATGGGAGTTACATTCTTATTGTAGACCGCAGATGCTGTAGTCTTATGCCCGGGACTCCTTATCTCGTCACTACGACGGCGAAGGTCAAGTGCTGTGGACGTTCTTTGTTTCCCAGCTCCTTTCCAGACAGGGAGGCAAGGGCATGGCCCGGTCTGAAAATTACTTCTATTCGAATAGACACTTTAAGCAGAATGAAAACAGTGCTTCTTCAGACGCCTACAAGGCTCACGTCATCTAAAGAAACGTATGATCTACAAGTCGCAAGGACGACTGCAGAGATACATACATTATTATCAACTAATTCCCCCGTACATTTCGCGGAAATTCTGAGCGAAATCTTAAATATTTCTGATACCACTGGGGTCTCAAAGGTATTTAAGACAGTATTTTCGATGGCATTAACACCATTCAAAGCCATACTGGGTATTTTTCCAGACTTCGTCCATTCGATTTTTGGCGGACTTCCCTTGATCCTGGGACTAATTGCAGGAATCCTATTCCTAGTCCTTATTTTTCGTTATGGCAACCCATGTCACAGATCAAACTCTCGCGACAATGGAAGATACGATCCTAGCCATTGGATACCGGGACCGGATATCAAAAATCCTGGGACTATCCCGGCTTAGAGACCTAAACATGACTTGGTTTCTATCATTTCGACCAATGTGGCAAAGGTGTGTTTTACCTGTACTAAGGTGTCTGCTATGCGGAGAAGAATGCGTGTTAGACACCTGTCTGACGCTACAATCGGATGCGCCGGTGGATGCAGATACACTGTTGGTTCCTACCAAGGTTCACGCACTGTGCTGCCCTCAAAGGCTGCCAATTCTGATGACGGCATTCCTGGAATCCTCACCACTGCGATTGAAGAGTAGTGAAGTTCAAGATGAAAGCAGCATCGAACAGGTACGACCTTCTGTCAGCAATGCAAATCAGAATGTCAATGGAGACAATCATGCGCATGAATGCATGGTTACCCCTATTTCCGACTTAGAGGAACTTTCCCATGAAGCTGTTGACAGTTTTTTCGAAAGCCTGAATGATATGATGTTCTCTCCGGAACAGAAATAGAGACTTTTGAGTAAACTCGCACACGGCGTTCCCTGAATTCGGCCTTCAACTTTAAAATAAAGTCACATGAACAATTACAATCCAGTTCACGGACAGCAACTTTTTTCAGCAAGCCCCTAAAATATTTTTCTATATATTTTTTCCCGGGACACTGATTTTCTGCTTAAAGTAAGAGACTATTCCTAGAGAACTAAGATTTCTATTTTAGATACTTTATAGACTTTATAGACTTTAGCTGCCCGCTGGTATGTTCGCAATAGATTTTATGTGATGAAATGGTTTCGACTTTTTTTTCTGTATAGCCATATTAAGAGCCATTTCATGTGTATTTCTCATATACCAACAAGCAATAATACATAACAATGCGTGTTTACTTTTGCATTTAATTCATAGCTTAAGTGCATACAATATATATGACTGCAATTTTTCAGTATATTTGAAAATTTCGAAATGCATTTATGTATTTTGGGGTGGTAAGGTATACACTATACTCTATAGTATGTTGTACTATGTTATACTATGCATAGATTAGTAGATATGACCATAGTTAGCGTGGAGTGGGTGTCGTGTATTTCTATAGGTTCTGATTCGATCCCCCTATTCCTGACCCTATTCTGGTTAAACTTACTAGCTAGTTAACTAACAGTCAGCCCATGAGGCAAGAAAACCCCCATGATGCAGATACCGTTATCTGACGCAGTCACACTACGGCACAGGAACGTGTTATCTGATTAGGTCATAACGCTTGAGATCTAATTAGACAAGCGACATTCCTCCAGCCCCTGATAAGGCATACGACGTTCTCATAACAAATCAAACCTATGACAACCTGGATAATCCGTGCGGCCATTGTTTTGATTTCACAGAGAACTTTAGTAAAGAATGTGCTAACGAGCAAGTCGTATGACATCTTTATTGACGTACCTATGTCCATCCTTACGTCAATCTCGGCACCTTTAAGGTATAAATATTGCCGACCTTGCCCTATGCAAACACACGCGTGGTGACAAGACGGAGCAGCCATACTTGCCGAAGCCGAGAGCAGAAGCAGACCCCGCAGGCAGCAGCCCCGCCTTCCTGACGCGCTGAGAGACGCGCTGCTATCTCAAGCCGAGAGACCCAGCACCGGCGCTTCTGGGCAGCCCTCGCAGGCAGCCTGGAATATCGAGAGCAGAGAAAGAGATACCATTCCTCATTCATCCTAAATTCCAGGTACAGAACTGAATAACCCCTCCTAGAGAATTCTTTAGTTATTCACTTGGCAAAAACAAACTTAACTTAAACTGTAACTTTCTATTCCCGCCCACGCATTAGACTTAGGTCAGGTACACGGGGTAGGCGTATTTAGAAACACCAGTTGAGTACGTTTAGTCAAAATGTATATGTGTATGTAAATATATTTTAATCATTTTAAACATCATATGGCTCAGAAACCATATCAATGTTTTTACAGTATTATTTTATACTATTGCTTCTAATGTATGCACTTTACTTAACTATAAGTATTGCAATAATATCGATCCATTTCTCTTGTACGAGAAAAGAGACTGATCAATAAATAACATCTTTTATTGAACACGCCCGTCTCTTCCTTTTCTCTACATTCTGATGAGACTAAGAATGCACGTACTGACTGAGTAAAATAATTGCCTTGTGCTCACACGACTCTCGAGATTGACTCTTGATTAGGGGAGAGCAAAGTTGTCATGTTCTATGGTTGTCAGAAACTAAATCCCTTCTTGTCTAATCAGGGGAGTTCATCCTTCCTTGAACATTCGAGAAAGTTTCTAGCGAACTCTGAGCTTAGCTGGCAAACCCAAAAATTAAGTCTAGTATCGACAGTAGTAGACCTAGTTAACGTCTGGCCTAGGCCTTTACTGCTGTAGGCACTATTCCAATGCGCAGAGCCTATTGGGAAAATAGGAGCTACACTACATTCCTGGGCCCGTACAAACGGGTGAGACATTATGGGCTTGTCCTCACAGCCACATACACAGCAGCCATGCTTGACACCACTGCACCGGAGGCTCCTGAAAGCTACCAGTCTGAACCTATATGCCCATCTTGAAGAGTTTGGGAAGGAGACAGACTGTAAGTACCTATATGTTTGTATTTGGCACATTTGCGTAGGTGAATTTTGACACTGGCATGTGTTCACTGTGAGCTTTATCAATACTTTACTTATTATATTTAACATGTTTTGTTGTCTGAAAATTTAAATAGTTCACATTTAATAAGGCACATGTTTATTGTTTGTTTTATTTATCTTGACTACTAATTGTTTTTGTCATTATGGAAAGGTTGACATTATATACCTTAACCTTTCTTCCTAAACAACACAAAAGCAGTGTTTTACTTTATGTGTTCACATAATTACTGAATAATGTGTTGAAAGTTGGTGGTCAATATATGTATATACCATTTCAAACTCTTTTACAGAGCTTTGTAGGCTAGTGGCAAAAATGTTTCTTCAAAGATAAACAGTGTGTGTAACCTGTTATGTTATAAAGTACTTTTCAAGCGCACGTTCACCAAATGGTTTCTTGGCGCTGGGGTGGAAGAAATGCAGCATCATAGGGGAAGCCTAATTGTCATTTGCCTGGGAAAACAACCATGTCTTCAGCTGTTTTCTGAAAGGTGCATGGGAGGTGACCAACCTCAGCTCCACGGGGAGTGAGTTCCAGAACTGAGGGGCTAAGACTGCAAAACGGGAGCCACCATGTTTCTTACGTTTAAAAGTAGGGGTGACTAATAGGTTCAGATGGGAAGATCGTAGATTACGAGTGGGGGCATAGCGTAGAATCTTAAACGAGATGAAGGCTGGACTGTTGCCGTAAAGAGCTTTGAAAACCGAGCATCCCATCTTAAACAAGCAACGCATAGCCACAGGGAGCCAATGGAGGCTTTTCATCAGTGGTCTAACGCGGTGCCATTTAGGTTGGTGAAAGATCAGTGTAGCGGCTTGATTCTGGACTAGCTGGAGGCTTCTAAGTTGGTAAGCCGGGATGCTTACATAGAGTGAATTGGCATAGTCCAGTCGAGAGATAACCAAGGCCAAGATCACTAAGGTCAGAGCTTCCCGGGACAGAAATATGCTGATCTTCTTGAATCTACGTAGTTGGAAAAACCCAGCAGAAACCACCAAGCTGATCTGGGCCTTCATCGATAGGTCATTGCTTACCACTATACCCAAACTCTTGGCTGAGCTAACAGGAAGAGGAGGGTTGATCAGGGTAGAAGGCCAAAAGTTTGAGTTCCAAGGATTAGCAAGTCCTCCAGTAAGGATAAACTCCGTTTTATCAGGGTTGAGCTTCAATTGATTTTTGTTCATCCACTCACTTATGAAGGTCATAGTGTCTTGAAAATGAGACACAGAAGAGGGAAGGAGATCAATGTAAAAGACCAGTTGAAGATCATCAGCGTAATTATAGATCGAAACTTTCTTTTCCCGCAAAGAGGAAATTAGATGAGGAAGGTACAAGTTAAAAAGAAGCGGGGAAAGGGAGGAGCCCTGGGGAACCACACAGGTCAGTTCCATTTTCTTAGAGGAGAAGTTGGCAGATGTACCGATTGAGACCGGTTACTGAGGTAGGAAGACAGTCATTTTAAACCTGCCACGAACCCTTATTTCTAATGGGTGAAAACATTATTTTTTACATCACTAAACACTTACCTAACCTTACTCATACTGTGAATGTCTCAACAATTATCTTTATTGTGAATTAGCTATTTAATTGAGTTCTGATTCATAATGTTCTCATATGAAAGCACAGGGTAGTGAGTAGTTTGGTCAAGTGGCCACATTATGAGCTATGATTATAGAGATATCAGTTAGTTACCCAATGATTTATTAAAATCTCTATTTGTTTTTGTATTCCTTTTAAGGGGATCGGGTTTGCCAACTAACAACAGAGCAGTACCACGGGCAAAAGCAGAGATCCTTGACACACATACCCAGAGAATTACTTAATCTGCCACCAAGAGAGGATGAACAGTCTCTTAGGGATAGAGGGTAGTGGATCCTTAGCTCCCAAAACCCTCATTCCATTGGAGCCTCCAGCTGCACCCTCTCCATCTACTTCTCCTTCCAATGCTCACCTGGAAGAACAAGAGTCAAGGGAAAATTCTGCCCCTGAATCTACACATGTCTCTTGTGATATAAATCCCTTCCAACTGAGCCTGTACCAGTGTTTGTATTTAAAAATAACTGAATTGTAGAGGGTCAGGGAGTGCTTTCGCTGGACAACTGAGATGTTATAGAAGAGGTCCTGATGCTCTGATAGATGGGCTCTGAACAGCTGCAAAATTTAACTTGCACCATACCTGCCTGGTTCCAGTGATTTGGTCTCATCTGTATCACAAACCTGCCCACGTCCAGTAGTCCTACTACTCCTCCTAGGCATTACTGGAGGTGGGAATTTTTAAGACGGGAAACAGCCATTTCTAAGCGGTTTTTACCACGTGTAGCTATTACATCGCATGCATTACAACACATGCGATGTAACAACGCGTAGCGTTTACTACGCATACCATTACATTGCGTTCGCTTTTATAACACATGCGATGCAATAGCTATCCAAAGTCGTTCTGAGGAAACTGAGGCTGTATTCTCACAACAACGTGCACCGCCCCTCGAAGCAGGAAACAGGAACCGGGAGCAGGAAAGACGATGCTGGAAAGGAACCACGAGGAAAGAGAGGTACAGGGGTTTGCGCCTGGGGTGGGGGTTACTTTTGTAGGGTTTAGGGTAGTGTCAAAGTAGTGTTGTAATTTTTGTGTTGTGTGAGGTTGTGATTTACGGTTTAGGGTATTTTTAGGGTGTCTGTGTAGTGTAGTGTAGTGTAGTGTTTTAGGGTTGTGTCAGTGTTTTAGGGTTTAGTGTAGTGTTGTAGTGTTTGTGTAGTGTATTGTTTTAGGGTTTAGTGTAGTGTTGCAGTGTATGTGTAGTGTAGTGTTTTAGGGTAGTGTCAGTGTTTTAGGGTTTAGTGTAGTGTTGTAGTGTTTGTGTAGTGTAGTATTTTAGAATAGTGTTGTAGTGTTTGTGTAGTGTTTTAGGGTTTAGGGTAGTGTTGTAGTGATTGTGTAGTGTAGTGTTTTAGGGTTTAGGGTAGTGTTGTAGTGTTTATGTAGTGTCTTAGAGTTTAGGGTAGTGTTGTAGTGTTTGTATAGTGTAGTGTCTTAGGGTATATGGTAGTGTTGTACTGTTTGTGCAGTCTTTTTGGGTTTAGGGTAGTGTTGTAGTGTTTGTGTAGTGTAGTGTTTTAGGGTTTAGGGTAGTGCTGTAGTGTGTGTGTAGTGTAGTGCTTTAATGTTTAGGGTAGTGTTGTAGTGTTTGTGTAGTTTAGTGTTTTAGGGTTTAGGGTAGTGTTGCAGTGTTTTTTGGGAGTGTAGTGTTTTAGGGTTTATGATAGAGTTGTAGTGTTTGTGTAGTGTAGTGTTTTTGGGTGTAGGGTAGAGTTGTAGTATTTGTGTAGTGTAGTGCATTAGGGTTTAGGTTGTGTTGTAGTGTTTGTGTAGTGTTTTAGGGTTTAGGGTTAGGTTAGTGTTGTAGTGTTTGTGTAGTGTAGTTTTTTAGTGTTAAGGGTAGAGTTGTAGTGTATGTGTAGTGTAGTGTTTTAGGGTTTAGGGTAGTGTTTTTGGGTTTAGGGTAGTGTTGTAGTATTTGTGTACTGTAGTGTTTTAAGGTTTAGGGCACTGTTGTAGTGTTTGTGTAGTGTAGTGCATTAGGGTTTAGGGTAGTGGTGTAGTGTTTGTGTAGTGTAGTGTTTTAGGGTAGTTTTGGGGGGGCTGTGCAGGGTAGTGTAGTGTTATTGTAGGGAGAGGACCTGGGGTTGGGGAGGGTTGTGTAGGGGTAGGGTAGTCACTTACCTTGCAAACTTTAACCATGAATATAGCTTTACTCCGCATGCCTTTGCGTTGTAATGGCATGCGTGGTAAAGGCATAGTCGTGCCCAAAGTTTGCGATGTAATGGCATGTCGTTGTCATTAACATCTCATAGTAATAGCCCCATTGTAATCACATGCGTGGTATTAGTATGCAATGTAATAACATACATTCTTTTAAGACAGTGACGATGTTTTGGTCGTTGTGCATTTGGTGCAGCCGGTGGTGCAGGAAATGCAGGTACTGCAGGTGCTGCTGCATGTGGTGTACGTTGTTGTGCTGATGGCGCAGTTGGTGTAGTATAATCTCCTGCATGTGTTGGCCAGCAAGATTGACATTGACCATGAAGACAAATGCTGGCATTTTTTGCTGGTTATTTTTATTATCTTCATGGCCAAGTCTTGGTGTCTTGAATTATCTTCTCTAAAAGTTCTTAGCTGTTTTTGGAACATCTTTGCTATGTCTTGGTAATATTTTGCAACATTATCAGTAACCCGCATTGCACAAATATCCTGCTGCACATCAGCTTGTTGCTGGAAATCTTGATCCTCCCAGTGGCCGGCATGAGCCCAGTCAACTCCAGCCCCTGCATGCATGGCCATTTCAAATGGCCAGTAGGTGGAAACGCACATTGTGGTTAGGGGGAAGAGATTCATGAACAGGGATACCTGCTCCTCACCAGGGGTGCACTCTCCTTTAGATGACTGACAGATGACTGAGATGTACTTTTCAGGATTCTGTAGGAGGTTGTACGGAAAGATCTGTGATGTGAATGCTTAGGTGGAGGCGAGTGATGTCTAGGGAGATGTAACCTCTACAGCTCCGATGATAATGGATGGAAATTGGCAGTCATCACACAAGATTTAGGAGGAACACTGTTGCCAGGCCATGAATTGTCCTGCTTTAGGATTTTTGGTTTGGGGGAAACTAGCCCTTCTCTGTGTCCATGGCCTCCTCCTCAATCAGGTTTTGCTCCCCTCCTCCTTCTCCTAATCTTCTTGAGCAGTGGTTGTTGCAGATATTGTTGCTTGGAGAAGGATTCGATTTCCTTCTGGGATTGCCTACCATCTTCAGTTTCTAGATGGTTCAACATCATCGTCTGGGTCAATGTCACTTTTACCTGGTAGAAGAATATTGTAACAGATAAAGTACACCTCATTCTGTTCAATAGTTTCCTATAAAATAAGATGACAGTTATTACCATATTAGGCTGAATCAATTTACAGTATTAAGAGTTGATCAATGAATGAGATTATTAAATTTTCACAATGTGAACTAGCCAGCTGCTGCAACAGAGATGAGGGTTTTGGAGATCCCCTTTGATGTCAGCTGCTGAACCTGGGTCTCTGTAGCTCTGATTAGGAATGTATGCATTCAACATCTAGAAAGAGAATGTGTTGGTTAAATTGTAAGCTAGTTAATCTTGATAATTCTTCATAAGTACAAAAACGGATATATTACAGAAACATACACAGTACTTTAGACCAGTGTTTTCCAAACTGTGGGTCGCATCCCAGGGGTGGGTTGCTAACCGATTTTTGGTGGGTAGCAAATGTCCAAGCAAGAAATAAAGATGCCTTTGAATTCTGTATCTATTTTGTCACATTTGCTGCAAATAATAGTGTTGAATGTCAGGCTATGTTTTCTGTGTATTTTTTTTAACAAGATGATTGGTGTTTACATACTGCTTTCACTTTGCTGTCACAGAAATATAAATAAAGTGAATTATGTGATTATCTTGCTGTGAAATGAAAGGCTGTAGGATGTCATTATTTTGTAACTCACAACAAAATGAAATGAACTATACACATTAGGATGTTAGGAAAGCAAAAAGTGTGTATTTTTGTATTGTAATTCAAAGGTGTGATGGAAACATAGTTTAATATGATCAAAGAAAATCAAGTCACTTCACCTGGTGAGCCATAAATGATAAATAAATTATTAGTGAGACCTAATTTCCTCACATTATTATTTGTGTGCCATATAGTTTTATCAGAAAAACGGTAAACCTTTGCAAATTTAGTGATTATTTAAGAGGGAAATGTACGGTCTGTAAAGGACAGTGCTGTACAGCACGATATTTAGTTATGTTAGAACATCACCTACCTCATGTCCATTAAAGCTAGTTGGGTTGTGAAATTTTAAGTTCTAAAAATTGGGTCGTGGTTGTAAATATTTTTGGAAGCACTGGTTTAGACACCACCATGAAATGTATTTGGGCTTTTGTAGTAGATTTTCTGCTACGAAAACAAATAGTAATTGTCAAACTTATAAGATGAAGAAGTTAAAATCATAAGATCACAGAATTACCTGATGGGCAGATGATAGATGACCTTCTAGCTGCAACTAGGATATTCCCTGATGTCCCAGTTGATTTTTTTGCAAAGTCAACACCAGGGCTGTTTTATGACAGAAGCTGACAGGAAAGAGAAATCTACATTGGGGAATAAGTCATTGTAAGTAAAACAAGAAGATGCTAGGTATATGCTTTCACTGCCTATTATGAGACATACATAGGCTGTTGGGTTTTAGGTTTAAACCTATAATAAATGATAAAACCCCACTGAACGAGAAATAGCCCTCACCAGTGAAAACATATAAACACTGAGAAAACACCTGCACAACCACAAACTAAATGCCATTCAAAGAAAGGAAAAAGAGAGTGAAAGAGTCATTTTTTTTCTTCCTGAAGTGGCCAATACAATATAACTTTGTTATACAAGCTACCAGTAAGAAAGAATGGGCTAACATTATTCTGCTTGAGTTTAGATGTTTAGGGATGCCACTAAAATATTGTTTCTTGTTCCTTTTGCTTGTTTCAGTTTTTGTGGTCTTTGGTCCAAAGATAAAGGGTTTAGAAGCATGTTTTACGTCTCGTTTAATTATTTTATAAACTGTTGAGCATCTGGAAATATCAAAATCATATTTCATATTTTGGCTGCGCTTGATTCTTTCATTGATAGGTAAAATGGCTGGTTTCATAAGAATCTTTCCTAATAAGTGTCATCACATTTACCCACAGAGAATGGGTAAAAACCCTTAATGCGTCAGCCCACAGTTTCTAGTGGGTCAGTATTGATAGTAGGTGAATTGCCAACACCTCAGGCTTTAAACATTCAATGCAAGGTATAGTGAAAAGTATATGTATAAAGAGCGCTATCACCAAGCATCTGGGATAGTGGTGAAAACATGACACTAGACTTTTGGAAAACATGCAACACTGTGTCACTTGGAATTCTCTGCAAAAAAAGGTTCTTTCCAAGTTCAGCAAAGATTGGAGTGATGTTGTTTGTATTTGCAGTGATTCAGCTACGTCTATGGAAAGGTTGCGTGATGACATGTCAAAATTGATACCCGAGCTGAACTAATTCCCTGTAGGAGATCCTTGCTACTTGTTAGTGATAATAAAATACCTTGAAAAAGCCCTAACATGACGTATAATCTTACCCTTATGTTGTTACATTTCTGGAACAAATGTAAAATAAATACAAATATGTGAAAAAATAGTCTGGTATATTGAGAATGTTGACAACAGGGATGTGTGATAAAATTCATACAGCTACACTGTCAGGATTAAAGCAATATTTTAGAGTCTTATGAAGAAGTTACCATTGTGTACCATCAGTCTCACGTGTTGGGCATTCCTGGTGTAAGAGCACTGCTAGTAGTAGAAGTCACTGTTGTGTCAGGTGCAGGATGGGACAAGAACACCGCCTAATATTTTCAAAAGTAGGCACTAGCGTGCATTAGTGGACCAGAATTCATGACAATGGTAGTTTTTATTCCACTTTGAAGACATGTCAAAACATTTTTGTGTTGGTTTAGTAAAGAACTACACATGTTGTTAGCATACAGTCTTTGTAGGTGGTTTGCCTTGCAAGACCTGCTCTGTGTGTTGTCCTATTACTTACCGGTAATCTTCATTACTCCTGGTCCCATTGTCCTCGTCCTATTCCTTACTAATTGGAGATGACCATCTCCACGACAAAAAAAAGAAAAATGAGCATGCTGGGATAGCCTACCCCCTCCCTCCCACTGGGAGTACATAAGTGGTACCAACCCAGCATGCAGCCTGAAAACACCATGCCAACAACCGGAAGGCCGTCCGCCAGGGAGGGAGGGAGGGGCGTAAGGAATGGGACGAGGACAACGGGACCAGGGCTAATGAAGATTACCGGTAAGTAATAGGACATTACCCCCAGGTCCCTCCTGTCCTCGTCCCATTCCTTACTAATTGGAGAATACCATAGCAGAGAACCCGGCCTTCCGGAACCCCACCAACACCAAGGGCACCAGACCGGAAAACAGCACCCCACAGGAGCAAAAGGAGCCCACAAGAGGAAGAAAAAAGCAGGAAGAGGCGCCCCACTGACAAGGCCCCCAACCAAGCGGAAAGAACCAACACCCCCTAAACCAGCAGGGGAGGGCCAGCAACAAACACAAGAACCCCCTCAGGCAAGCCATAAGGGGGGCACACGCGCAGAGACAAGCCTCCAAGGGAGCAACCAGAGGGGCCAAAAACAAAGCCCCCCCCCAAATGACTAAAGGAAGCCCAGGAGAAGCGAGCACACCCCATCCGAGAATGGAGCCAGAAAGGGCAACCGACTAGGGAGAAACCTTCAAGGGAGAAGCCCTCAGACCCAGGCACCACCAGGCAGCCACCCAACCTGGGACCGAACAGGCCGACCCAGCCCAACGGCCAAGAGCAGAGGAGAACAACCCGCACAGAGCGGCAGGGCCGAAGGCCCAGGAACGAACAAGGGAGAGGCAAGACACGACCCACCACAGGACCAACCCAACACACCAGGGGAAGCCGCCAGCAGAGTTGCAAAAGAGGGAAGTACCGGACAAGCAAACAGGCACCCACCCAGAGGAACAGCCAGGAAGAGAAGGGGCAAGGAACCCAAGTAAGCCCCCCCAACCTCCGTCAACAACAGCAACAACAGGGAACCCGGAGGCCAGAAACCCATAGAAGGACCAGGCCAAAGGACAGGACCGACCAACGGCCAACCCCAGCCGAGACACCGAAGAGCCGCAGCCACCAAAAGGCCACCACACCAGGAGAAGAAGCCCGAGCCAAGAACTGGCCAGGCCTGAGGCACACCTCCTAAGCAGGAGACACTGGGACAAAGCCTAGCAACCCGCCCCACGGGGGCCAGGGAGAGCAAAGAAAAACTCAACCCGGGACAGACTCGGCAGAAACCAGGGTACAACTAAGGACAATAACAGAGGCCCCAGGGCGAGGACAATAACAGAGGCCTCACACGGAACCGAGAAAGCCACAACCCCAGAACTGGAAAGGAGAAAACCACAACCAAGAGCCGGCCAACCTCCAGGAGGAGAAAGGAGGACACCATGGAACCACCGAAGGTGAACCCCAAGAAGCAGAAGGGCAAAAACAGGAAAGACCAACAAGGAGGCCAACAGCCCAACCCCAAAAAGCCAGCTGCAGAACAGGCAGGCCAGCCAGCCAGGAGGTACACAACCCAGCACCACCAGGACCCGGAAGGAGAGGCAAAAATAACCCCCCAACAAAGAAGGAGCACAGGAGAGGCACAGCAGCCAACCATAGCCAGGCCACCCAGAGACCGGAGAAGCAGAAGGAGCGAGCCCAGAGCCCACACAACGGACCCAGGGCCACAGCCAGCCGAAGGACAGAAGACCAACCCAGGACCGCGACAAAGCCCAAGAGAACGAGCGGCCAGGAAAGGACCCAATCAGGGACCAAAAGAGGACCCCAAGCAAACAAGGGCCCCACAGCACCAAGCCCGACACAACCAAGCCAAGAGGCGCACCAGCGACCCAAATGCACAAGCGAACGGGAGGTCAAACACAGTGACCGCCAAGGCAAAACCAACAGAGGCATAGCCTAGGCCCCCCAGAGCACACCGGAACAACCCAGGCACCGAAAAGCAAAGGAGAGGAGACCGAAAAAGGCTCACCACCCAACAGGGGAGCGGGAACTGATCCAAAAAAGGGGAGAAGGAACACCCTAGGGCCGACAAGGGAGCAAAGGCCATAGACACCCGAGGCCGAAATCAGTCCGTACGGGAGCACAGGTCCAAAGACAGGCCCCCAAAGGGAAAAGGCCAAAGCCCCAGACCCGAAGCAAAGCCAACCGCAACCCAAAGCAGAGAGAGAGGTGCAGGAAGCTGCAAGCGGCCCACACACCAGGGGAGGCCGACACCCAACACCCATAAGCAGGGAAAGGGCACAGTGAACAGAGCAGGGCACAAGAGCCGAGCACCCCAAGAACAAAAGTCACCCAAGGCAGAGGCCAAGGATTACCAACGAATCCCTGCCACCACAGGAGGGAAACGGAGCGGAAGGCGAGAAGGCACCGAGCGAACAGAAAAACAAGGCCAAGCCCCACCAGGACAGAGGAAGGGCAAAACAGCCCCCCCCCCCCACCCACGGAAAACAAGGGGGAGATCCCAGCAGAAGACAGACACCCCAAACACGGGGCAAGTAAAAGCATCCGAAAGGGAGCAAGAAGCGTCCAACAGCGAAAACCGCAGGCAGGCACCCAGAAGGGCATGCTTCCGACCCAAAACCCACAGAAGGCAGGAACCACGGGGCAGGAGGGCCGCAGGCAGCCAAAGAAAGCCCAAGAACCACAAGGCACCAGCAATAAAAAGAAGCCAGGGGCGACCCAAACAAGCAACACCAACGGGCAAACCCAGGCGTACCCCCAACCCAGGCACCCATCAGGGCCGACCAGAGACAACAGAAGCCCGCCGGACAGGATGGCCGGAGGCCTCAAGGACAGAGCAAAGAGGCATCAAAAAGAAGCCCATAAACCCCGGGAGAGACCACCCAAAGCGAGCCACAGCCTAGCAAGCTGACACCAACCCAGGGAGGAACCAAAGCCGACCCGACCAAACCACAGGGCGGGCAGCAAGCGCAAACAGAAACCAAGGCCGCTGGCCAGCATAGGCAAGCAAAAAAAAATGCCAGGCAGCAAGCACCAAGGAGACAGGCCAACAGCAGACCCACAGGGACCAACCCCCAGCCCAGACGACAACTAGCAACAAGCGCCAGAGCAAGAGAGAAGCCATAAGGCCATGGAACACACAATCCACTAAGGAAGTCCCGAAGGACCCCCGCCCCTGGCATTACCCCCCCCTCCCAAACAAAGGGCAACAGGGTAAACACTGCCGAAGACAGGACAGCGAAGGCAGGGGACCCAACAACGCAGGCACCCGAAGATGCCGAAGGACGGCCAGGAGCCCGGGAGCAGGGGGCAGCGGAGGTAGAGAACCAGGCCGGAGACACCAAGGACCCCTGCCGAGGCATCAAATGGACCACAAGCACACACTGCGTGCACGCAGGTACAGGAGCCAGCAAGAGAAGCCCCAGCAGGAACCCAGTAACAACCGGAGAAACCTGAGGATGACAGGAACCAACAGGCCCAGAAGAAAACAAGGAACCCACAAGGCAAGAAACCAGGGAGACCAGCCGAACCCAGCGCCAGAGCAGAGCTCAAACAGCACAAGGAGGAGGCCCCAGGACCAAACCCTTACCACCACTAGGGGTCTAGGGGCACAGGGTGGAAGCAACCAGAAACAACGGGGAAGACACACCCGCCAGGGCCGCCAGCGAACACCCAACCAGGAGGAGGCGTGAACACTGCCCCCGCACCCCCAGCACCAATCCCAACCAAAGTGCAACAGCAGACCACAAGCAGTACACATGGACACACAGCAGTTGGCATGAGGGGAAATGAGGGGAAATGAGGCAAACCAGGAGACACAACCCCACCCCGACAAACAGCCAACACAGGCAGTGAAATACAAGAAAGTGAAACACAGACAACCGAGAAAGAGTATACGACCACAACCACTAGGCCATAGGGACTCTTTAAGGCAGCAAGAGAAGGACACAAAAACAGAAAAGCACCTGCAACCTGGAAAAAAACACCAGGCAAGAACAGGCCAAGAATCCAAGGACAACGGGGAATGGCACCCACAGAGACACCCATGTGCAGAACAGAAGCAACTGCAGAGTGCGAGCAGCACCGCCACCTCACAAACCAGGAGAAGGGGGACCCAAGCCCAACACCAGCCCCGGGAGGGGTGTCCCAGCGAACCCCGCCCTATCACAGCATGGAACAGCGCAAAGGGACAGACGAGCAGCCGGCACCCCAGACGTCCATGCAGCGTATTGGAGGAAAGCCGAATTCAACAGCATCTTCGGAAGGCTGTCTAGGCTGGCAGCAGGGGGTGGGGCCGTGCATCCAGGAACACCAGGAGCCTCACCAAGACCGGCCTGAGGGGCCCCAAACAGCAGCAGCAACGCCTCTCTCCGACCGGCCTAGCCACAGGAAGACACGACCATCAACCCGGAACAGCCCGGGAGGAGCGGGGCCCCAGTCACAAAGGACCGGCCGCCCTCAACGCGGCTCCCGGCAAGCCCGGCAGGCCAGGAGCCCACGGAATAGGACGTCGAGAAGCCTAGCAGCACGACGTGTCAACGAGGAAGACTTGAGGGACGCAGAGGACAGCCCAGCAGCCCGACGGGATGTCCCAGAAGTCAACAGGTAAGAGCAAAACTCCAAATCCATTCTGTTGGAAGACAGAAAAAAGAACAGGCTGCATGCTGGGTTGGTACCACGTATGTATTCCCAGTGGGAGGGCGTGGGTAGGGTATCCCAGCATGCTCCTTTTTCTTTTTTTCTGTCGTGGGGATGGTCATCTCCAATTAGTTAGGAATGGGACGAGGACAGGAGGGACCTGGGGATAATGCCTTGTTGAAATTACATGGACCTCTGCCCCAGATTAAGCAATCAATCAGGCTGTAAAAGGAATAGTAAAAATAACATTAACATGACATGTAATAAATTCCAAATACTTGTGCTAGATGGTGTTTATGAGGGGTATGTATACATATATATATACGGTTGCCAACAAGCAATGCAGGTAATGAGGAAAAGGACAGATATGGATGAGTGCTTGAAGGTTTAGTTATAGAGATTGAGTCATAGCTGGCAAATTATCAAGGCGCATGTGTTGTGAACACTGTGACAGTTCCTGTATTAGTTCTTCTATTTTCAGCATTTGGTTTCATCAGACACTACTATTTCTATTCTGTGCCTATCCTCAGAATCTTCTATTTCTCAATTGGGAAGTGTGCAGTTTTCAAGACATGCCTAGAAATGCTCTTGTTATGTCTGCTTTTATCAGGATGACATGTTTTTGTTGTTTATAATGCTTGTCATCTATATTCGTTATGATAATTGAGATGGCACGTGTTGTCATGATTTACTGTCTAATGGATGCTATGCATTTGTTTTCATAATATAAGATACGATTAGTGATTAGATACTACACAAACGCAGATATCTGACCATAGGAAGGGACTTCCTGGTACGACTAGGTTATAAATCTGGTTATAGATCTATTATTTCATTGTCAGGTGTGTCGTGGGCTCGGCCAGGTACAAATCGAATTTACCAAAATATTGAGTTTTTTTCAGGGAATTTATTTGTGTCCTCTTCTTAGGCAGGTTTATTTAATCATAGTTAAGCAACGGAATACACGCATTTCAACAGTTTACTTTTGTGAAGTTTTGCTCTTTTCTTGCCTTTCATTTATTTTCCCTCACTTAAGTCTCGACCACTTCGCCTGGCCACCTTTAGTCTCCACCACCAGCGATCCTCGAAGAAAAAAGAGCACTAGAAAGATAAGTGTAAATTTTCCCCCTTTCTGTCTCCTTTCCTTCTCTTTGGTTCCTGTATTAGTATTATTTAGAGTTTTCTTTCTTAACAATTTTTTTCTGTCCCAAAAACTCTGATTACGTTTCTGTTGTACTCCTCTCAATCCTCCCCTGTGTCTTTGGTCTCTTCAGCCTTCTTCTTTTGCAATTAACAGGTAACCAATGCTGGAGCCGACAGAGGAGCCAAAAATTAAATAAAAAAACAAAATGAACACAATGTCTCTTCTCGGTTTTTACTTCCCCTCTCCTCTCCAAGCCATGAATCAAGTTCACAGCCAGTACTTATGTTTATCATAAGTATCTGTGATTTATGTTAAGTGCCACTTTTCCTTCCCTTAAATGCCCCTAGCTCTCCCACTTCTCCCTCTAGTCACTCACCAGCAGGGGCGGATTGGCAAGGCGGGCATTCGGGCATGGGCCGAAGGGCCGGTGCCTCAGTGCCCTCTGTGGGCCGTTTTTTTCTCCCCTGTCCCAGTCCACAGAGAGTGGACTAGGAAAGGGGAGAAAAAAAAACGGCGCACAGAGTGCACGGAGACAGACAGAGAAAATGAAAGAGCCTCGCGGTGCGGCCGGACAGCGATTGTGAGCTATGGCCTCTCCTTCACCCCTGCCCTGCCAAGCAATCAAGCTGAGGCTGGGCTGGGGAGGGGTGATTGTTTGCAAGAATCGGCCTCCCTGGGGGCCAGGTGTTTCTCAGGCCTTTGAGCCATTTTCACCTCGGCCCCCCTGGGGCCCATGCAGCCCAGAAACGGTGTTAGTATTAACACCTCGCCCACAGCCCTTCAAATTCAGGGCATAGTGGGCGAGGAAGAATGGGTCTTCCTGTGGGGGCAAGGTGATGTTTGGAATTTTTTTATTTTATTTATTTAGTTATGCGATTTTATATAGCGCGGACTTTACCCGAAGGCTTCAGAGCGCTTCACACTAGGAACAGCTATAATACATGAGGAGAAAAATTACAAGTGGACAAATTACAAAAGTAAACGTTAAGTTACATGAATCAAAAGTGACAGTAGTGAGCAACCAAAATACATGAGGTAGCAATCGGTACATTACAGGAGGAAAAAGTGATATGTGTGCAGGTTACAAAAGCGTACAAAGTACAAGTAGAGGTATAATACTGCAATAAATGGCAGACACTCCAGCACAAGAACAAACGTTACGTAGGCAATGGTGGCACTTGTGCAAGTATCTAAAGCAAACAAAAGTGAGAGGTAGCATACAGTGTGATACCAGAGAAAAGTGACATGTGCAAGTTACAAAAGGGTAAAGGGGCCTTGCAATTTTTTTTAGTTGCTCAGCATTTAGGCCATTGTCACCTTGGCCCTGTGTCCTGTGCAAGAACAGTATCCTCCCACTTTCATTCCTTGTCTGTGCAAATGGTGTTTCATGAAAGGGCACGCCCCTTAAAAGCGGGCCACGCCCCTTAAATATGGGCGACGCCTCTTGAATGTGGGCCACTTTGTGGCCGAATTGTGATCCCAATCCGACCCTGCTCACCAGACTAGGCCGCGATCCTCCTGGGGCGCAACAAGTACAGTACACCTACCACCTTGGAAGCGCTGTTGTACTCCAGTCTCACACTGAATTATTCCCTCCAGTTGTCTTCTCTTTCCACTGGGCCTTTGAAATGCCCTCCTGCTCTGGTTGAGAAACGATTTCTCCATCCACCACCCTTCGTTGAGTCTGCTCTATATTTCACTTCCTCCAAAGACATCATCTAGAAAGACTTTTCTTTCTGAGGCTTTGCAGAGTTGATATTGACTCGGAAACTTCGGTGTCTACAGATTCTCATCGGGTGGGTAACAGAGTATTTTTTCCTTAATTATACTTTCTTTCGTTTTTTCCTGATTGTCCTTTTTCTCTTTTTGTATCACTTTCCACCTGACCGTTTGCTCATTTCCGGCCTTGTGCTTTCCTAAATGACTTTTCCTTTCTTTTCCAGGCGGCCCGAATCTGTGCCATGATCGTATAGGATTCGGAACCTAACCGCCGCGATGTCCAGGTAAGTGAACTTTCCCCCTTCGACACCGTGGCCAAAGACAATTCCCTTTACCAGCGTGTCATATATTATCATTCTCGTTTTACTATGATGATAGTGAAAATTTGTTCATGTGGGATCCTGGGCCTTCTCCCAGCAGCAATGAATGCAATGATGATGTGTGATAAACTTACAGCTGCTTGAAGGGCCAACAAGGCGTAAGAGATGAAAGTGATGGCTCAAGATTTTTTAAATATATTTTTGGACTCTTGCAATTTTGGTGCAAAAAAAATTGTATATACTTGAAGATTTGCGTGTTTTTTTGTATTTTTAAGGCTTCTGTAATGATTTTTTCCTGAAAGATACTTGAAAGGCTTTGGTTCTTTGGTTAGGATTAGTTCCATTATCCTGTTCTGTACTTATTTGCAAATTGTTTACAATACAAACAACTCACATCACAAAAGGCAGTGCGGTGTTGCGATTGGTCTGAGCGCTGTGGTTCCGCGCTCAGCCAGGGAATGGGAGCCTGGGCATGTTCTACATACAGGCTGTAATGCAGCCTGGCTGAAGAAAATGCAAAGTGAGCATGAATGTTTGGCCGGCCCGAGATGGCCAGCCAACCATTCATGCACACATGGAGCGAACAAATTACTCCTCCTTCTGCTCCTCGGTCATCGGATCGGCTCCGCTCCACACTGCCACTGCACCACAAATAAAATGATAATAACATTGAGTTATCATTTAATTTTTCCTTTATGTCACTGCTTAAAAGCAGTGGCCAAAGCTCCTCCGCCTTATTGGGGGAGCCGCTTTCGACGCTAGCTTTAGAGCTGTCCTTCTCATCATTGTCCTTTGCTCGACCCGAAATTCAACTTAAAAGTACAAAGGCTTTTTGCTTCCATTATCTTCATATCGTTTTTCATAGAATTTAAGGGGCATATCTACAAGTTCTGGCTCATCCCTGCAAATCAGCAGGGATGCGCCAGAACTGGTGCGTCACGCAATTCCCTCCTTGTGCCACCACAGATGCGCCGCATTTACAATGCGGCGCACCATGGTGCAAGGAAGGGCAGATGCGTGACGCATCTTGTGGCGTACGGGCGTCGCATTGCTGGAGTCGCGTCACAAGTGTGACGCAACTCTTGCAATGCACAGGGGCCACCCATACATAACGTGGTGCATCACTCCTTACGCCTGCTTCAAGCAGGCGTAAGGATTTGACGCAGCAGCGTCGTAAAACTGACTCCGTGAAATCTTGTAGATTTCACTGCGTCAGTTTTACAGGGCTTTCCTACGAGGGAACGCCCACCCTGCGACAGAACGCCCACATCAAACCTGAAGTAGGTTTCATGTGGCGCAGTGCTTTACAACGTGACGCATCTGCCTAGATGAGTCACGTAGTAAATAAGTCGCAACATGGCGCATTGTTTACGCCGCCGCTGCGTCACAAAAGTGATGCAACGGCGGCGTAAAAGTGTCACAAGGGGCTCGTAAATCTGCCCCTACGTCTTTGTATAGTTACACTTGCAATTGGAACCTTCTACCATGGAAATATTCCAGTGACGCAAAATATATATACTAGGGAAATTAGGTCAGAAATGGGAATCTGGCTATGTATAGGAAAGAAAAAGGAGATGTGATACCACTAGGATCAAGTTCCTCAAGTATTTTGGGATTTTTTCTGAATGTTTTCTTATGTTAGAAAATCTTGTAAAGCACTTGTATACCCAAAAAGGGTGTTTTGGCACTAGCTGAGTAAACAAAATCTGGAGAGAAGACAAAAAAAAAATATTTAACAGGAAGAGAAGAGCTGTGTTTTTAACGCCTTCTTGAAGGCTAACAGATTAGGCATCGTTTTAATGTGTAATGGAAGAGCCTTCCATGCCTAGAAGCACCGAGCACAAAGCTACGGCCTCCCAAATTTGCATATCGGAATCGGGGAATTGCCAGAAAATTGGCCGAAGCAGAGCGCAACGACCAACTAGGAGAGTAACTAATGAAACTCCTCCTCGGGAAGTCAAGGCCTGTCCCGTGCATTGCATTAACAATGGTGCAGAGAGCCTTATGCAATCCGCTGCTTGACTGGCAGCAAATGGAGTTTAGACATATGTTTGCAAATTAACTGGTGTCTTGGAATTTTACACAGCACCCGAGCTGCAGCATTCTGAACAGACTGCAATGTATTAAGTACACGCTGATGGACATTAAGTAAAAGCCCATTACAATAATCAATCTCTGCAAGGATCAGAGAGGTGACAACTGTTTTTTGCAAAGGACCCGGTAAAAATGGAAGAATGTATTCAATACATTTTTAATATAAAGAAAGCAGCCGAGGATACAGCATTGACTTGGTCCATGTACGATATTTATTGTTTATAAGAACTCCCAGGTTCTTAACACATCTAACTGGAATAGGCAAAGAGCCACCAGTCTGAGGTCCGGAAAGAGGGCTGGGCGCCAAACATCATCAGTGAGGCAGTTTGTTGCTATCCAGTGGCCCCCATCTCTCATGCTGTCGCTAAACCTTGCCGCCACACCCCTGTCCTTGGCCGCCAATGACGCAACAATTTGTGTGTTGTTGCTGTATGATGGAAGTGTTAGCCTGAATGAGGTCTGTGCTACTATATTAGACTGAACACATTTCTTTTCATAATAAAGGGTTTGTCTTTCAAGCAATTGAACACATTTCCATTGCATCTTTTAAAATAAATGATATATACAGAGGTATGTATTACCTTCATCAGATTAGTCATGAAATTGTTCAAAATCCAATCCCTTTCGATCTTGTGTAAATGACCAAAATTTGCACTAGTGTCCTCAGTTGATAGGTTGAAAATGTATGTTCTTTTTCAATTATTCAGATTCTGAGTTTAGCGGACAGAGTACGTCATCACAAACATGATGGTGAATCCTATCTGCCAACATCTTGATAACCCTCCCTATTTAGAGTCAGGTGAGCAATCAGCTTTTCAAAGCTGGTTCCCCCATTTGCTCTCTCAACTGAAAGATTACTTCAATGGCTGTTGATGGAGGTTCCTCTGAAGGTACAGTGTTCACCAATGGATAGTCCTCTGTCAGAGTGGCAAACATAATATCCTCCGCCACCATAACCGACAAAGTAATGACTGTCAAACCTCAGATCGGCCCTTGATATGTGTTGCCTGACAATCTGTATGAAATGTAATGTGTCTGATATATTCCGAATCCACTAAGTCAGAATTTATTACGTGTGATAAATACGACCCTTTTAAGGGTTTTTGTGGAGTGTCAAAGTCGACGTTGATGCACCAAAATCCACCTGTTTCAGTACATACCGGGCCTGTTTCCCCAGATAACTATTGGCAAGTTGGAAATGCCAATATTTATCACAAAACAGTATTGCAGTATCGAGATTAGCCGGGCACCTCGTAATGAGGGCCAAAGAATTTATTATAACTTCTTCAGTCCATTTACTGTAGTACTGCTTATAATATGAGGTGTCCCACTTCCCATCCACGCACATGTGACCCAGCTTAATATATTAAAAGTTAAATCTCCATCTGCCATAGCGCTCATTCCCTTTCTTGGTCAGTAAGAAGGAAGGGACCCAATATATCTGTTTTTCCTTGTCTCCTTCGCAGGTCATCATCAAGTGGGCTTTATTTTCAGGTTCTGTAGATTATAGAATTTAAGGTACGTTATTGGTGTTGCAAGGCTCTCTTATGTACGTTCCAAACTGTTTTATATATAATTTTGTAAAGGCAATCTGTTGGGCAATTTGCAGTAATCGAGACTCTGCTTTCCTGGGCTTGTGCTCTTTGCATTTCTTTGCCCATAGAGTAGCGCATTTTTATTGGCAAGTGCCCTAGGTACTCCCGACTGCAAAAAATGAGTCTACTTCTTTTGGGAAAGAGACTGTTAATTCTTTAACACTGACCTCTATTCTTTATTGGGGTCTGCAGCCATGGCTTGTGCATTTCCATAACAC
The DNA here is from genome assembly GCF_964261635.1 of Lissotriton helveticus. Lineage (NCBI taxonomy): Eukaryota > Metazoa > Chordata > Amphibia > Caudata > Salamandridae > Lissotriton > Lissotriton helveticus. Next base: position 268,115,689 of record NC_136060.1, read on the forward strand.
ATGTTATCACAGCAGCACTCTTCCTTGGTGCTGTATCCCAAAAAATTGTAAGAATGCAAGTTTTCTTTTTCCCACTCATCTGAAATGCACTTGCAGTGTGTAGTCTAAATCCACCTCTTAGATGGATTGAAGTGGCTTCTCTGTGTTTCCCACCAAGATGTAATATTGTTTCCTTTCTGATCAACAAGCAGCACTCTAGAAGAAAGCGATGCCAATCATCTGAAGGATTTTGGAGGGGACTATTTTAGTTTTTGGGGGGATTTCAGTTTTTCTATTAAATTTGACAGACAAATAGAGAGATATGTAAATAAAAAATTCATGTAAAAAAAAAAGGAGAGCAAGACAGATATTTATATTTATATTGGTTCCTAATGTATTTTCTAAATGATATATTAAGATTACATTAAGTTTTCTTGCAGGCTTTGAATTGGGCAGCCTATGTTCTTTGTTAAATTATTTAAGGTACACTTTTGTTGGAAGCCATTCATGCTTTATTGTGGAACGGAAGCAGACAAACACTTGAAAATACATCATTGTGCTGCTGCTGATGATGACATCAGGAAGAGGTATGGAGAGCAACATACTGCTGCCTTGACTGTTTCTGATTTATCAGAGGAAAAGTTGCCGGTTTTGATTTCCACTTTAATAAAAGTTCTTGAGAAATCTGGGGACACTGCTAGCAGTCGGTATTCCCCTTCTGCTACAGCTTCGCCGGTGTCTTTGGTTTAAATGTAATCTCCTTCATCAGAGTAATCCTCTCCTGAGTATGATGTTGAGGAGTCACAAATGCCTGAACCCATTCCAAATGGTAAATTCTTACTAGAATAAGAGTTGGCTTCTCTTAGATATCTGGCGCAGAACTTGAAATTAGCAATGGAGAATGAGTCTACAAGTACTAGTACAGGAATGTTTCAGCAGTTACAATATTGTCCCCTTACTTGCCCTTCAATAAATAACGTAGTTAAAAATATCTAAGAGAACAGAAGGATCTAGAGAAGGTAGGCCTTCCTACATTTTTGACTCATTCATATCCATTGGGTAGATGAGACTTGACGTTATCTCAAGCAGTTTAAATTGATAATTTTTTTGCGAATTTGGCAGGCTTCTGAAAGGTGGAGTAGGCTCAGAAATTTGGACTGCTTCATAATCCTTTTTCATGCAGTAAACTGTTTGGTGATGGCCTTGAAGAACTGATTTTAAGGGCATTTAAGAATCAAAAGCATGCTGGGTTATTTACATCAGAATGTAAATCAGTCCCCCTTCCCCCTACACAGAACTACCAAGAAGTGTAAAAACGGATTTCACAAACCTCATTTCAGAGGTCAGAATTCCAGAATGCCTTCTTCTCCACCAAAGTTCAAGAAGCAATCCTGACTATGGCTTGGTCCCGGTAAGGGGTTGTCTCTCACATCAACTTTAGGCATGGTAAAAGGATGTTTCAGATTCCCGGTTCGTCTGAATAAGGGAGTGATGTTACTCCTTGGAATTTTAAGATGCTGCTCTGGAGTTAGTCTACTGAATCTTTCTTGCACGCAGAATGTAACAAACCCCAGTCCTTAAGAATGTCAGAACTTTTGTGAAAAAATTGATAATTTCCTGTTCTCAATCTACTGGAAGGGCAGGAGTTCTATTTTCCTATAATCCTACTTCTAAGGTTTTTGAGTAATTTCAGGCTGATTATCAACCTAAAGAAATTAAACACAATCTATAAAGAAAACACTTAAAAATTGAGATGTTCTAGAGCAGTGGCAGCTCCTCCGCTGATGCGGAGGAGCGTCGCCCCACTGCTTTTTAGCAGTGACATGAAGGAAAAATAAAATGATAATAACTCTATGTTATCATTTTATTTGTTCCTGGTGCAGCAGCTTTGTGGGGCGAGGTGGGCTGCTCCAATGACCGAGGAACAGGAGGAGGAGTGGTTTGTCCACTCCAAGTGAGCATGAATGTTTTCCGGCAGTCTTGGGCTGGCCATACGTTCATGCGCCCTTTGCATGTTCTCCACCCAGGCGGCTTTACAGCCTGGGTGGGGAACATGCCCTGGCTCCCATTCTCTGGCTGAGCACTGAACCACAACAGTCACACCAATAACAACGCTGTATTGCAGCACTGGATTGGTCAGGGGAGCCTGGGTGCTTTCTGTTCTGTTCCCAAAGTGAGCATAGACGGAGGAGAGTCAGAGCGATAAGGTGAGCGTTTTTTATTTTAGATCCACCCCTCTTGCCATCCCACTCCTGTTGCGTGCCGGCCACCACTGTTCTAGAGGATAATTCCTCTAATGACATCAGGAAAATTACATCACTTGACCTCATCGATGCTTATTGTTAGAAATTGGGTTGTTGCTTTACTGTGGTGTGAGCCCTGGTCATGCAATAACTACAAAAAAGTCACTAAATTAACCTGTGCTTAATTCTGGGTAGCTTTGCACAAAATTAGGTCATGCCTAACTGAGAGTCTATGTGTAATGTAATGTAATGTAATCAGATTTATAAAGCGCATGGTTACCCGGAGGCATCCCAGCGCTAAAAAAGAGCCACACTCACACGAGGGAATAGGAGGAAGGGATCACTGGGGGAAAAGGAAAGTTTTCAAAAGCTTCCGAAACCGCACATGACAAGGTTCGGCCCGCAGCTTCCGGGGAAGAGCATTCCACAGAGTAGCTGCGTTCACAGAGAATCGGCGGCCTCCTGTGCGTGACTTCTTTACTCTCGGTATTCTGGCCAGACACTCATGATCAGAGCGCAGGGACCTATTGGCCTTGTAAGGCAGGACTAAACTCTTCAAAATAGAAGGTCCCTTACCTTGTAGAAGTTTGTGGGCGATGCACAGGGATTTAAACTTTATCCTTTCACGGATAGGGAGCCAATGGAGCGATTTGAGTGCCGGTTTAGCTGAAGCCCTGACCAAGGTGCCAGTAAGCAACCTGGCTGCGGCATTCTGGATCTGTTGCAGTTTGTTAACCGTGGCTTCAGGGGCACCCAAAAAGAGGGCATTGCTGTAATCCAATCTGGACAGAATAAGTCCTTGGATTAACAGCTTCCTTCAGAGCGGAGGGAGGAGAGTAAGGATTTTACGAGCTGAACGGAGTAAGCCAAAACAGACGCCCGCCTTTTTTTTTGCTTGGGTTTTAAACGAGAGATCCTGTTCCAGCCAAACACCTAAACCTTTGATCTCGTTTTTAGGGCCGGGAAGTTCTCCCAGACAGGTAGGCCAAATAGCGGCAGGTATAGAAGTCACCTTATGCCCTAACAGCATCATTTCTGTTTTGGACCCGTTTAACTTAAGGGAAGACTCACTCATCCAGGCATGTATTTTCGACAGGCAAGAGTGAAGACTATCAGAACATTGGTCCACTTGGGAAAGTGAGACGACAAGTTGAGTGTCGTCTGCATAACTCACTATTTTAATCCCAAACGGGGCCACCACATCCTCCAGGGGGGTCATATACACATTGAACAATGTGGGACTCAGGGACGAGCCCTGAGGTACACCACACTGGAGGGGGATTAAGGCAGATCGTGAGTTGCCTTCCCAAACTTGGAGGGTGCGATTAGCCAGAAACTATGTTAGCCAGGCCAAGGCAGACCCCGCAACTCCAACATCGGATAGGCGCTGAATTAAGACATGGTGATTAACCGTGTCGAAGGCTGCACTTAGATCCAGGAAGATCACTGCCACCGATCCTCCCGAATCCAAGATGCACATCGCCTCCTCGATGACTGAGAGGAGGGCAGTGTCAGTGCCCTGGCCTGGACGGAAACCTGTTTGAGAACTCCACAGTAGCTCATTAGATTCCAAAATGTCGGAAAGTTGAAAATTCACCATTTTTTCTGTGATCTTACTGAGTCCTGGAAGTAGTGAGATCGGCCGAAAATTTGCCATTTTCAACGGGTCGAGCTGCATTTTTTTCAGAAGGGCCTTTACAATGGCCCCCTTCCAACTGAGCGGGACAATGCCTTGAGCAAGAGAAGCATTGATTAGCTCAGTTGCCGGAGTAGCAATGGTGGTAGCGATTCGTTTCAGGATCCGCATAGGAACCAGATCGTTAGGAGAGCCACTTTTCATAGCGGCCAAAACTTTTAGGAATTCTTCCACTGAGACTGGGTCAAACGCAACAAGCTGAGGGCCAGGAACTACGGGCCGGCTACAGACTTCTGCTGCACAGTCAGAATGAGGCAGAGAAATTAAAATGTTTTGAATTTTAGAATCAAAATAATCGCCAACTCATTACATGTGTAAATTATTTATGCAGCACACAAGCAATAATAAAGTAAAAACACAACACAAAAAAACACAACCCATTTTAGAAAAAATAGAGTACATTTGGATACATTAATTGGCACCAAAACGACAATAATCCAAACAGCAGCACCGAGTTATGAATTTTTAGAACTAGTCGTAAAAAATAGCATTAAAAATGCAAAGCACCCACTCTGGATATCAGGTCATGCTAGACCAGTTCAAAGGTACCATTTCAGTCCTCCTGAAATAGAGTGCAAGTCGTCTACAGTCACCAGGGTAAACCCGCCAATGTTTACCTTCACAAAGTCTGTGCCAAGAGTCCCATTCATATTTGGAGGAGGCCACGAAGAGCAGGTAGAGTGTTATGGGAGGCTGCTGGCATAGCGCAAAAAGCAGGACAGTTGTTGTTACCCAGCGTTGCTGATGCTTTGCATTGGTGGTCCCCACGCCGGTCGATGCTGTATTGTGAAGAGTCAGACTGAAGGGTGCTTTGCGTTGAATTGCTCTGCGAGTGGCCAGGTCTCATTGTGGATGGATCCATTTGTGGTTGCGAAGAGCCCAAAAGCTTGATTTCAGCTTGTTGAGCCACAACAAGCATCCAGGAGCTGAAGAGCACCAATTGGGTGTCAGGAACTTCAGCTGGTGCAGAATGTTGGAAAACCTTTAATGTCCCTGAGGCTCAGATCAGTAGCCCATGGAGTCACTCTGGTAGCCCTGGGCTCAAGATCGAGTTGCAGGTCCAGTTCTTTTCCTCCCAGGTAAGAGGGCAGCACGTAAGCACAGCATGGCAGCAGATCTTTTAGAGCAGCAGTCCAGCAGAAGGACAGTCCTTTCAACAGCAAAGCAGTCCTTAGTATCCACAGGTCCAGGAGTGTACTGAAGAGTTAATGTCTGAGGTCCCCTTTTCATCCTGCGGTGCCCTGGTTCTGGAAGGTGGGAGAAAGTTCTAGACAGTGGCTTTGAAGTGCATGGAATTTCTTGCCTCCCCTGCCCTGGCTCCAAGCTGGCTGCAGTGACTATATAGGGTCATTAGGCCCTTACTATGTCAGAAGAGCACAAGCTATTCAGTTGCAAATGGAGCTGTGCTCAGTTCCTCCCTGCTCACCTCTACTGCGCACTTTCCCTCGCCATCTCCCAGCTCCCCTAGCCTCGTTCCGGCACGGCTGAGTGCCGCTTGAAACCGGAGGGCTGACAGGGCTGCTGGCGTCATCTTGGGAAGGGCAGAAGAGGTGTGGTTAGCGCTGCAGTTTTCGCGCACCTAATCCCACTTAAGGGACTCCGCACGCGCAGCGGACGCATCAACCCAGTGGCAGGGGGTTCGCGTGTGCTGCGGTAACGCTTGGTGGCCGCCTTGTTTTTAAATCAAACCCGACTTTTAAAATTGTTATTTTTGCTCACCTCTACTGCGCACTTTCCCTCGCCATCTCCAAGCTCCCCTAGCCTCGTTCCGGCACGGCTGAGTGCCGCTTGAAACCGGAGGGCTGACGGGGTTGCTGGCGCCATCTTGGGAAGGGCAGAAGAGGTGAGGTTAGCACTGCAGTTTTCACGCACATAATTCCACTTAAGGGACTCCCCATGCGCACGCGCAGCGGACGCGCCGGCGGCGCGCCAAAGGCAAGCCCGTCTGTGCCAGTCCATGGCCGGCCGGGGCCCCCCACTATGCCCATTTATTGTCCTATTCCCGAGAGCAACTCTGCTCAGTTCAAGGCCTCTGGCCATTAAGTGCCCCCACCATCGAGCACATTAAAAATCTTGGCCTCAGCCAAGCCAACCCTCCCCCTTCCTTGCCTCTCCACATGCCACCTCCTTTATCCTCTCCTAGATTAGTAGCTTGCCCCCCCCCGCCCTGTCGCGCCCTGCACCGCCCATCTGAGCTTTCCTCCTCAACAGTAGATCGGAGGTTAGGCACCAGCTTGATTTATTCATTTTCTTAGACACTATTAAACCAGATCTTCTGTTCTTAACAGAAACCTGGTTCTGCCCAGACTCGTTGCCCAATGTGTTAGCGGCCCTCCCCCCTCCATATTATGTTCTACGCGCCAATCGGCCTGCGGGTAAGGCCGGAGGTGGGGTGGCCCTGATCGCCCGGTCTGGACTTCACTTTCAATTGTTATCTTCCCCGTCCATTATGGCGGTCGACTGTTTAGTCGCTCGGTCGCCCTCTTTTCTTACGCCTATCATGTGTGTACTGGTCTACCGCCCCCCTCAGCAGACACCGCATTTTATCTCTGCTATTCAGGACCTACTAGCAACCCTAGCAGTTAACAACTCGTCGGTTCTCCTGCTGGGGGATTTTAACTTTTGGCCCTCCGACCCGGCAGAGGATGCGATGTGAAAAGAATTCACTGAACTCCTCCTCAGTTTAAATTTCTCATCCCATGTCCACATTCCGACTCATGTCCGAGGCCACACTCTAGACAAGCTTTGGTCACTTAATATATCTGTATCCCCCCCGGTTGTTACACCCTGTTCCTGGTCTGATCATTTTTTGATCTCTTTTTCCTTAGACAAAAGTTCTGCCAAAAGACCCCCTCTTCCTAGAAACACCTGGGCCCGTAACTGGAATCGGGTAGATGTGAATTCCCTGTGCTATTCGCTCTCAGCCTCCTGCCCCACTCTTACGGATCTTTCCTCTCCATCCCAAGCAGACACCATTAACAACTGGTTGTCTACGGCATGTGACCAAGTGGCCTCCCTCAGATGCGTTAGAACCAGGCGTGCACACGACGCCAATAGATGGTTCAACGCAGAGCTCAAGGACAAGAAGCTTATTGTGCGACAGGCAGAAGGCGCCTGGAGGCGCGCCTACTGCCCCATTTTGAAATTACAGTACACTTCAGTATTAAATGAATACAAAAAAGCCATTCTCCTGGCCTAGACTAATTATTTCTCTTTAAAAATCCTTTTGGCCGAAAACCAACCCAGAGAAATTTTTGCTACTGTCCATGAGCTGGCTTCTTTAGACAGAACCACCCTCAAACCCTCCCCCTCCCAAACCCTCTGCGACTCTCTCAATGAGTATTTCATTGAGAAAATAGTTGTCATCAAATCTAACATTCCACCTCCTTCCCCATCCTTTATCGACCCTCATATCCCTTCCAATCAGTTCCACCTAGATCGCATCCCTCCTCTGACTAGAGAATCTTTTCTGGCCTTGCTCACTAGAGTCAAATCAGGATCCCCCTCCGACATCTGCCCGGCATACATTTTAAGGGAGATATTTATGGCTAGTCCCCTGCCTCCTCTCACTTTCCTTAATGACTCTTTGACCCAGTGCACGGTCCCGGACCTTCATAAATCAGCAATCATCATCCCCATCCTTAAGAAACCTGGCGCTGACCCTACTTCTCTCCCTAACTAATCGCCCTATCTCTCTTCTCCCACACTTGGGTAAAGTCCTTGAAAGTCACGTCACCAAAGTTCTGAGTGCTTTTATGGAGGAGAGTGGCTGTTTAGCCCCCTGCCAGGCGGGCTTTTGCCCATCTCACTCCACAGAGAAGGTGGTCCTGTCCGTTATGGACAAGCTCAGAGAGGGGCTGGATGTCAATGTGCCCCAGGCATTGGTCCTCCTTGACCTGTCCGCCGCCTTCGACACGGTTGATCATTCCATCCTTCTTTCCCGTGTCGAGGCGGCTGGCATCAGGGGACATGCTCTGGCTTGGCTTACCTCTATCTGAGAGGCTGCACACAGACTGTCCACCTGGCCGACTTTTTCGCACCTCCTCGTAAGGTCCAATGTGGCGTCCCTCAAGACTCTTCCCTTTCTCCTCTACTTTTTAATATATACATTTCTCCACTCATTTTTGGTTTACAGCAGATGGAGGACACGGTTTACAATTATGCCGATGACCTCCAGCTTATTTTTAACCTCTCTCCCTCTCCTGAGTCCATTAACACCTTTCAATCGGTTATGATTTTCATCAGGGACTGGATGAACTGCAATCACCTTAAATTAAATCCGGACAAAACTGAATTACTTCTTACAGGTGGCAGCTCCAGTCCCTGGACCCCATTGTTTTGGCCTTCTTCCCTGGGTGTCTCTCCTTCACCTTCTTCCTCAGTTAAGACATTAGGGATCACTCTCAACAATCACCTTACTCTTCACTCCCAGATTAGCTCAGTAGTGTCATCTTGCTTTTTAGCTCTTCGCACTATTCGTAAAATTTCTCTTTTTTTTTCCTTTTCTACTCTCAAACTGATCCTATTGGCTATGGTTCTGTCATTCCTCGACTACGGCAATATTCTGTACAATGGCACTCCAGCTTACGATCTACGACGCCTTCAAATGGTTCAAAACCAGGCGGCTCATCTTATTTTTGGTCTCCCGAAATTCCATCATGCCACTCCCCTACTTAAATCTTTGCAGTGGCTCCCCATTCGAGAACGCGCCCTATTTAAAATGGGCTGCACGACCTTTCAAGCCCGTGCTGGAACTGCTCCAGCCTTCATTAATTCGGCAATCAAAATCTACACTCCCAGGAGAGAGTTTCGTTCCTCTTCTCAGTCCCTCCTAACCATACCCCGTTTCAGGAAAAAAAAATTGGAGGGCGTGAAGTTTTCGGTGCTTGCCCCCACCTTCTGGAACACCCTCCCTTGTTCTATTAGATCTACACCTTCCTACCCTGTTTTTCGCAAAGCCTTTAAGACCCTACTTTTCTTGCAAGCCTTCCCGTCATAAGCTCCCACACTTAGGCCATTTGGGTCTGCATCCACAGCGCCAAGGAACCGCCTGGTAAACGTGCGCTTAACAAGTGTTTTAACTTCAACTTCAACTTCTTCCTTCCAACAGATGGCCAATTCAGGCACACCTGATCCCTCTATTGTATGACTGTCTGGGAGGATTTCAGAAAGTCAAACTATCAGTACCACCCAGTCACGTGACCCAAGACAAGCTACCAGCATAAAAGGGCTAAGAGCAAGAAAATGCCAACTTTCTAATAGTGGAATTGTCAAAATTGTAATATGAAATCCAACTTTACCATTAAAGAGAGTTTATCATTACAATGTCATCGACATCAAACATGACATAGTCACCTGTTCACATTTAGAAATGCTGACTCCAGTGTTGTCCTATGAGAGGGGAAGGCCTCACAGCAGTGAAAACAAAATTCTGGAGTTTTTCACTACCAGGAAATGTAAAACGTAAAGGTACATGCCCAACCTTTTAATTGCACAATGACCTGCCCTGTAGGCTATCTAGGGCCTATGTTAGGGGTGACTTATATGTACTAAAAAGGGGAGTTTAAGACTTGGCAAATGGGGTTTAATGCCAAGTCGACATGGCAGTTTAAAACTGCATTCAGGCTGCAGTGGCAGAATTGGGACATGTTTTAAGGTGCTACTTAAGTGGGTGGCAAAATAAGTTCTGCAGGCCCACTGGTAGCATTCAATGTACAGGCCATGGGTATATGGTATACCATTCTACAATGGTCTTACATGCAACTTAAATATGCCAATTGGGTATAAGTTGCTTAAACCAGGTTTAAAGGAGGGAGTTAAAGCACTCCCGCACTGGTTAGCAGTGGTAAAATACACAGGGTCCTAAGGCCAACATAAACAAATTCTGCAAAAACTGGAGGGAAAAAAGCCAAAAGCTTTGGGGGTGACTCTGAAGAGAGGACCAGGTCAGACCCTTATCTAAATATTATATTTTGCAACTACATTAGGTATCTTGGAGGTTCTGCCTAGAAGAACAACAATGTTGAATATTTCACGTCCTTCCCTTTGGTCTAACCTCCTTTCCAGGGGTGTTTAGGAAGTTGTTAGCACCAATTGTAGCTCTACTGCACAAATAATGTTCATAATTTTCATTCATGCATAACTAGATGACTAGGTGATTCACTCTTCCTCACAAATCACAGCTTAGAAGCACACAGAGATGGCCTGTCAAATTCTGAAACATAATGGACTCTAGATCAATCATGAGTAATCTTATCTTTTCCCAAACAGGACCTAGAAGTTATTGTAGCCCATTGTCAGACTCAATTGGGATTTGTGAATCTCCCAGATCTGTGAACAGCCAAGCTTCAGGGTCATTAATGCAATGTGGAGAAGCAGAAAGAAGCCTTGGCTAGAGAATGATACCATATCCAAGGTACATGGTAAGTTCTGTACAGAGGATCTGGCACCTCATAAATATTTCTTTCAGAAACACTATTTAGCTACTTTTGACTATGTCTGTCTCCTCTTTATAAGTATAGACAACAAATGGTCCTCGACATCATTTCACTGGTAAAAATACTCATAACATTTGATCAATCTTATTAACTCCACAATCAGACTTAATCTATAGTCTTTCTGACATGAATGATGTTAGCCCACAACTTCAAAGAACATTTACAGTATGTGCCAATAAATCAATAAACTCGAAAAAAGAGGAGGTTCAGCTGACGTAAGTAATTTAATATATCATGTATTCACAAATGGAAATCAATATTTCTATGTACATATATTTACACAAATCCTAAGACGAAATACATTTTTACTCTAAAACAGGAAAAAGGAGAGAACGTGCACAGAGACAGATAAAGCGTGTGGTCAGCAGATAGCACTTAGCGAGTAAAAAAGAAGTATTTTTTACAAGCTATACCTAGGACAGGCTCAATGTTTCCCTGTATATAAATGATCTACACTGTTTTCCTGATCTTCTTGATCATTCACTTGAGCACACGCTTTATCTGTCTCTGTGCACGTTCTCTCCTTTTTCCTGTTTTAGAGTAAAAATGTATTTCGTCTTAGGATTTGTGTAAATATATGTACATAGAAATATTGATTTCCATTTGTGAATACATGATATATTAAATTACTTACGTCAGCTGAACCTCCTCTTTTTTCGAGTTTATTGATTTATTGGCACATACTGTAAATGTTCTTTGAAGTTGTGGGCTAACATCATTCATGTCAGAAAGACTATAGATTAAGTCTGATTGTGGAGTTAATAAGATTGATCAAATGTTATGAGTATTTTTACCAGTGAAATGATGTCGAGGACCATTTGTTGTCTATACTAATGAATACCCAGGTCCTTTGACTATATTGGGTCTACCCCTGTTTTATAACTGTCTCCTCTTTATAGGCATCTTGCATTTTGTGTGGTACATTGGGCTCAACTCCATCTGGATCCAGTGGTAAGTGATTCCCTATTTCACGAAAACTAATGAGCTGGAAGATCTGGCTCCTCTAACAAGTGAAATATGGAGAGAACTGCATTAGTGGATGTCCTCCACAAAACTAAGCAGAGATATTCCTTTGCCCCCTGCACAGATTTTAACTATGGATGAGGCAAGATTGGGAGACACTCTGTCTCAAAAGATAATTCAGAAGAAGTGGCTTCGGGAGATGGATTTCTTTCATCAAACCAGAGGAAGATGCAGGCCGTTTTCTTCCTGAACATCATGCAGTCATGGTTAGAACATACAACACAGTGACAACAAAGTTTGATCTCAATCAACAGTCTGAATCTGGTTCCTAGTCTCTAGCAGCTCTAGTTTGTCAGAAAATCAATTGGGCAGAGACTCATTTAATGCCCATTTCTGTGACTCATCTTTGAGGAAATAACAATATATTGGCAGGTAGGTTAAGCAGGTGTTTCCTTCTATACGTGATTATTGTCTGGCTCCTCACATATTCAGAGGTATTTGCAAAATGTTTGGAATTCTGTAGTTAGACCTTTTTGCCATTGCAGAGAAGTCTTTTTTGCCCAATTTCTTTTCAGGAATTCGGTAGAATGAGTGCTGGCGGACAGATGCGTAAACATGGCATGGCCTCTTGATCTTCTATATGCCTTCCCTTCATTTTGATTTATTGTCAGACTTCTGGCACTACTTTAGAGAGAGGAGGTGGCTATGATATCAGTGGTTTCCTTTTGGCCAAGAATGAGTTGGTTTCCATGCTTAACATAATAGCCAGAATGTCAGAGTGGTTTTTTTCAGTTAACCAGTATCCATTCAGATCTCCCCTGTTACCTCTATATATGTGACTGAGAATGTGGATAGAGGCATGGACGTTGAGAGGTGGTGTTTAAAGAGGTTAGATCTTCCTCTCCTGTTGCAAGCATCACCTCTGTGGAGACCTAGATATTTATTAACTAAATATTCATATTATCATAATTTGTCTTCATGTAATAAATCGTGTGCTAAAAAAACCTTGCATCCATCAGAATGTGATTCGAAATAGGTTTTACAATTTCTCCAGGATGGATATGACATGGGTCTGTCTAGCAGTAGCTACTTTAAAGATAAAGTGGCAGCAACAAGGGTGTTCAGAGCTCCTTGGTGTGTCCCTGAAATGGATTTTTTGGGTAGGAGACCGATGAAAAGCTGTTATTTATCCAGATTATGTATAAGACCAATAACACCTTCTTGTGATTGCCTATGTTCCCTAAAGTTTACAATTCTATCCTTTTGAATCATTATCTGATGTGGATCCAAAACATTTGTCTCTGAAAGTTTTCTCTCTAGTACCTATAATGACACTTCGAAGACTGGGTGAGCTGGATCTGCGCGCACTGTCCTTTTTGGCTATCCCCTGTCCCCCAAACCTTCCGACCACTTCCGAAACCTTATAAGCTGTTTCTGCTGAATTGTAGATCGCTGCCCAAGCATGCGGTGGAGATCTTAGTTCTGCTAAAGGAAGAATGCCCAGAAGTCTTGTTTCTGATAGAACCTAGCTTAACTCTGGTTCGGATCCCGATGTTGACCAAACCCTTCTTCCCGGCTACCTAATTCAGAGGATAGAACATGTCAACTCAGTGCTTTATACATTTCTGGAATTCCACAACCTCTTCCACCCCTCTCTAACCGGCTTTTGCCCGCGTCAGGGAACAGAAAATGCTTTGTTAGCAGTTGTCGAAGGGTCCAAAAAGATTCTTGACACTGGAGGTTCCACTGTTGTTATCCTCTTGGCTTCAACACGGTCAACCACCAAATTTTGGTCCATCGACTTAGAAGGTTGGGGGTGAGCAGAGTTGCTTTAACATGGATGCAATTATTCCTGGAAGGTAAAGGAGGCGATATCACCATCATTTTAAAAAATCACCCCACCTGCCGCACTTCTGGTGGTCCTTTACCAGATTGTGAGAACCTTCTATTCACAATAGGATTCACACCCATGCTCTCCCTGTCAGGCATCTTAATTTATCGTCCCCCCGGGTCAATGTGTCACTTCTGCAAATCACTGCATGAGATGTTTGCTAATCTCAACAGTACCCCTGCTGATTTTACACTACTGGGCGACTTTCATCTGCATTTCGATGATCCTTCACATATGGCCATTGCACATATTATTAAGGATCTTGCAGCGTACCAGTTCAAACAGAAGGTTACCAACGCGACACATTTGAAGGGACACCTAGATCCAATACTCTCCAATCTGGAGGAATTAACTGGAAAGGAACCCATCCCACTACCCTGGTCCGATAATTTTTTGATACCTTTCTCCTTGACCCCCATCTCCGTTATCCCTTCAACTAGGCCAATACAAACTATGTTACGCCCCTGGCCTAAACTCCCTTCAGAAAAGTGGGTACTGGAGCTAGAAAACACCAAGCCGACCCCTGATACTGATCCAAAGGTTGCCAATGAAAAATGTAACAACTGGATTGAGAGCACTTTAGATCAGGTCCTCCGAAGAAAATGACCCTGATGAAAGTAGGGTCCAATAGAATGGCATGGTACTCCCCCAAGTTCCGGAAATTAAACCTGATATGCAAGAAACTCGAAAGAGCATGGAGAAAGGATTTCTCTTTAAATAAGAAATTGGAATACAGGGAGGCCATAAGAACATGCAAGGTTGAAATTAAATCGACCCAGGCCTCATATTATGAAAAAAGAATTTCATTGGCAGCCAATTCCCCCATGAAACTTTTCGCATAGCAAAAGAAAATATTTAAAGACCCTGTACCCAACGCCACTGGCAGATGCTGCAATGAACTTGCAGACTACTTTTATAGTAACATTCAAACTATCTTCTCGTCATTTTCCTCTGTAGATAGTCACAACAATTCCCACTCAGAGGATATTGCTCTGCATAGCAGGGAACACTCCTTGGAGGCATTTCCCCTAATGGACCATGAGTCATTCCTTACCATCTCGGCACTTGTGAAGAGTGGGCCGCCTAGAGACCCAGCGCCACCTAATATTCTGAAGCAAGTGTCCAAAACGGTCTCTCCAATTATCCTGGATTTGATTAATGCCTCTATCCCCACTGGAGTGGTACCTCATCCATGGAAAAGAGCGATGGTGAAGTCTCTTTTAAAAAAAACAAGTCTTGACCCAGATCTCCTGGGTAATTATCGTCCCATCTCTCATCTTTCAGGGATCAGTAAAATAGCAGAGAAACATGTCAACTCAGTGCTTTATACATTTCTGGAATTCCACAACCTCTTCCACCCCTCTCTAACCGGCTTTTGCCCGCGTCAGGGAACAGAAAATGCTTTGTTAGCAGTTGTCGAAGGGTCCAAAAAGATTCTTGACACTGGAGGTTCCACTGTTGTTATCCTCTTGGCTTCAACACGGTCAACCACCAAATTTTGGTCCATCGACTTAGAAGGTTGGGGGTGAGCAGAGTTGCTTTAACATGGATGCAATTATTCCTGGAAGAGAGATCCTTCCAGGTATTTGAGGGGGAGGTCACTTAAAAATCAATGCCTCTCCACTGCGTAGTCCCTCAAGGTTCGTCCCTGAGCCCTTCCCTTTTTAATGTTTATATGACTCCTCTTGCAGAGATTGTGCTCCCTTTTGGGGTTCACATAGTGACCTATGCTGATGACACCCAACTGGTCATAGCACTGAACCACTAGGATAATGCCTCTATCTGCCAGTGTCCCTGTCTAGAAGAGGTAGACACATGGATGAACCACTCATATTTAAAATTGAATGGTGATAAGAACGAGTTGATGCTCCTTGGCAATCCTTCTCTCTTTCAAGCGGTTGTAATGTGGCCAGCCTCCATGGGACCCATCCCTGCCCCCAAGACCATGATGAAGAGTGTGGGCATCTGGCTTGATCGAGACCTCAGCTTTATGGTATAGGCATAGAAGGTTGCAGCTTACTGTTATGGCATTCTAAGGATGCTCTGCAAAGTGCTTCCATTTCTCCCCTTCCAGGAAAAAAAGCTTATGGTACAGGCACTCATTCTTTCCCGCTTGGACCACAGGAATGCCCTTTACCTTGGAGCCCCGGGTTCGACCTTCGCAAAACTCCAAACAGTGCAAAACTTTATAGGGACCTCTAATAGGCAATCTGCACAACCTGCCTTGAAGTCCCTTCACTGGCTCCCATTTCAGGAGAGAGTTAACTTTAAGGCTATGGGCATCGCCCACAAGATTTTAGCAGGGAGTGGACCAGCGATCAACCATTCCATTGTCCAGCCTTACCTTGTGAATAGATGACTCCACTCAGACGATCTGCATTTGGCCGTGTTCCCAGGATTAAGAAAGCTTGAAGTGGCTGTTGTCTATTCTCTTATAATGCTGCCAGACTTTTGAACACCCTCCCTCTCCTTCTACGGAGGGAACCCAGCCATCTGGCCTTTTTGAAACTGCTAAAAACTTGGCTTTTTCTCTAAGTGTTGCTATGATGTTCCTCAGTTTACTGCCTTCAGCGCTGGGATGCCCCTGGGTAGCTACGCACTTAATAAATGTTGTTTCGTTCATTCATTCATTTATATGTTACACATTAAGCCCCCTTAATTGAGAAGCTTTGCACACAGGTTGGTTTTGAAATGAGGGCCTTGGTTCTGTCCTAAGATGATGTCTTTCCACTGGAAACAGGAATACATGACTCCTTCTCCTTTCCAATACCCTCCAGCCCTGAAGAAAAACTGTTAGATAATTTGGATGTCTTAAGGGCAGTGAGAATATATCTGACAAAAACTCAGGACTATAGACATTATGATAATCTGATTTTGATTGTTTTTAATTTTTCGTTGTAGTGAAAAGACCTCTTTTTCCACTTCAAGTATATGAATTGCTATGGCTTATACTTCATAAAATGTGTTTCTACCAACTGCGGTACACACTAGGTCAACATATGGTGTGGCTGCATTTTGGGCAGAAGCCTATGAAGCTTCAGTTACTAAAATTTGTAAAGCAGCACCTGGGTGGCCTCTACGACCTGTTATCCAATTCCAGTTTAAATATGAGTAATTGTGTATCCTTGGAATTTCGATCAAGCCTATTAGGAGCTAGTATTACTTAGATGACCAATTTCTCCTGAGATCTTTTGTGTTTCTAATGTATTAAAATGTATTTCTGCATCAGATTTGGAAGTTGTGTAATTTAGGAATCGAGATGCTGTATATTGCTCTGTTATATCCTCATATAGTAAGTAGTGGTAAAAGAAATGGGTGGAAGAGGTAATGAATTGTTTGCTTTACCAGCATTCCTCATAATTCTGAATTCCCTTTCCTAGTACCAATACGTTCATGTCACTATACCTGGCCCATGCACAAACTCAGTTTCCACTTTCAGCTTTAGTAGAACAGGACGTGTATTAGCCTATTAGGTCCCTTACCTCATGATTGGCCAAAAAAATGGAGGAGTTCTATGGGGGAATGGAGGGTAGGGCTTAAGTGTAATTGGTTAAGCTGGGTCAAGCGGTTAAGATGAGAGGCAGGACAACTAATGTATACTTGGTGCAAACAAAGGGTATTCAGAATAATGAAGATTACCAATTGACCTTATGACTTTCACTTGCAGGTGCTGTGCTTTCAGCATGCTGCCTTCAAGGCCAGAGAACACCATGTCTTCATTGGAACGAGCATTGCTGGTGGAGGGCCGTGCCCTGAGACTTGACCCACTCCCATCTCTAGGTTGTACAGGGGACTGTGGTGTCTGCTGTTCTGAACACTGCCTCTGGACTGGCTGTGCCTCTTCTGCTCAATCTGTTGCCTCTGCCTCCAGCAGTGGTAGTGGTGGCACTTTGTTGCGCCATCTGCCTGGCACAGGGTCTGCCTGTCTTGCTGCGCCCTGCTCCTCCTGCCCTGGCTCGTCCTCATTTTCTGGTGTGTCAACCCCTTCCGCCACGGTTTCCTGTGTTGTTGGTGGTGCTGTGAATTTAAATGTACACATTAATTGTGTGTCCTGTCTAGCATTTGGTATGCATTAAACTTTACAATTTCCAATTCACATTAGTAGTATATGTCTGTTTTAAACATTTCCTGAATGAGTCATCCATATTCCCCCTTGCTATGTCACACTGGCCCAGGAATCAGTGCATGTGACTACATCTCCCATAATGCAATTCTGTGTGTGCTTGTGGACATGTACTGGAGTTGCACTCAGGTTAGGTGTCTGGGGTGTGAGTGGGCTGGTTATGTTTTGGGGGTTTTGGCATGCATCTTACCTTGTCTGGTGTCTGTGTGTTCGAAGCTGTTCAGGTCAGCCACGTCACTCACACTGTAAGGCTGAAGGGTGCCCTCCACCAGCTCCTCCAGGGGGGTCGGGTCTGGTGCTGTCGACATTCCACCTCCGGTCTTTTTGGCCTCAACCAATCTTGTGGCCACCCGCTCCTTTGACCTCTGCCGCATGTAGTACCACCTTTTTCTTAGGTCTACGACTGTGCGGTGTGTGACGCCAATTGCATTCACTTTTTCCGGGTTGTCACTCCATATTTTTCTTTTTCTTGCCTCTGGCACACGTAGTGAATTTGTGCCGAAAAGGAGGTCGTGTTGGCTTACTATTTCCTTGGTGAGGACCTCCAGCTCCCTCTCACTGAATTTTTGTTTTTTCTTTCTTGGATTTTCTTCATGCTGCTTCTCACTCCCCTGGGACTCCATTACTCCTGCTTTCAGTTGCTGAGCAAAAACCTCCAACCCTCCTCACAGGCTCTCATTCTGCTTCTGGCGCTCACACAGCTGCTGGCAATCAGGTGCAGCATGGGCAGTCACACTTCCTGGTTGTGATGTCATCATTCTGCACCTGAATTGCTGATTCCCGGAAATGTGATTCCTTAATAGCGATTACGCAATTAAGGAATCACAATTTGAGTAATCGCTATGTGATTCTGCGAATTTTTGGAAATCACAATTTATTTGCGATATTTTACCTACATCAGAATTTGCGATTCTAAAAATGCGATTCGCGGAAAATCGCAATTTCAGAATCGCAAATTCTTTTTTACCTACATATGGCCCCAAGTCATTAAAATAAGTGTCTTCCTTCAAATGAGGCAATGCAAAGCTTATTCAGAAAACAATCCTATACTGCTTGATGATTACTATTGGTTTGTTGCAGATGCACAAGATATCACTGCACCCAATAAGTATGCCATTTATGACAAAAGTAATTAAGTGCAAAATAACTAAAACACAACACTTGGAAAAATGGAACACTACAAAGTCATGAACACTCTCAGTTGATCTCTACCGACAATATTAGTGCCAATAAGTCTGGAGTAAGTTTTGAAACTCTTATAAACACCTTAACTTCACATACTTTAGGGCAGTGTATGGAAAGGGATTTCTCAACCTGGAAGAAAAAAAATCAAAAGGTTTTATTTTCCAATGCATTTTTTGATCACACATACTACTGCAGTTTGGTCGCCCTGCTGGAGGACAGAGGGAGGTCAAAAGAAGACCTTGTGCAATTCTGCCAAATTTTCAGTGAGTACTCCTTGGAATGTTTGCGACACCCATTGATCTATTCAAATTGTAGAAGGAACTTTTGAGCGCATTTCTGACTTTTAAAAACAGGGGGGCACATTTACAAGCCCCTTGCACCACTTTTGCGTCACTTTCAACATGGGAAAAGTGACGCAAAAGTGGTGCAAGGGACATGTAAATCTGCTCCAGGGATTATGAATATGCGCCCTAGAGAGAACAGAAAGTGAGATTTACTTAAGAGAATCATTGATTTTGGGAGATTTGAGGTAAGAAACAAAGGCAGAACAAGCTTACATCCATTAGAATACTTGCATTTTACACCAAAATTAATATTCCTAATCTCGACGTGCTAAAATAGTTCGCATAAAAGCATTGATGTTCCTATCACTGTATAATTAGAAGTCATAACTCGTCATACACTTCAACTGCGGCACTTAATTAGAAAGTCTTGATTCATATTATAAAAAGTTACTACAGTCTAATGTTTTTGCGTTCTGTAGCTACTATGCATTCACACTATGCAGAAGGAAGGCTTCTCTCACCACTTTTCTGCTTTTCTGGTCAAGCGCAAGATATGTGAACTCATCAGTATTCAGGCCATTGCTCTGAAAACGAAAGGGCACCAGCGATGCAACGTGCTCCGAAACAATCTCCTAAAATATTCTTCAAGCTTTCATATATGTCGATCATTCTATTTTTAATTAGAACACATCTCATTTGGCTGGTTCTTTTTTGGAAACACTTTTTGCTCTGACAAGATATCTACAATTTTAAGAGTTGGGTCTCATTCTGGAAACGGGAAAAAGTGTGCATGTTAAATTGGCAGCGAATAAAACACTATTGAACATTTTCTTTCAGGGTTTGGGCTTCATAATGAAGAGTAGACTGCCATAAGGGAAGATAGTTTTTAATGTGGAATCTGCCGTTTCAGGACATACGGAGAGCTGGGGGAACCGCATTTCCAGGCACCCCATCAGCACTACAGGTTTATTTTTTATCTGGTGTTCATGTTTATCTCTCTGTCAAGAACCTCCTGAAGGGATATTGCCATTGTACAGAGCAACTTCTATTACAATGTAAGCTTGCTCCCAGGGTCACTCTGTTAGGTTTTCCATTGTGAAATTGGATTTTCTATCTATTATCTTTAGAGTTACAGAACAAAGAGTCATATAAAACATACAAGCAGTGGCAATCGATGAAAGCTGTTTTTAAAGTTTACAAATCAGGGGCGGACTGACCATTTATCTCATGAGCAATTCTCCAGGAGGCTGGAGTCATTGGAGGCTGGATTATTTTGAGGGCTCAAGGCTGTCACTGGCGCCTCTGACGCTTTCACAGCACCCCAGGGTTTATTACAACAGGCCCAGCTGAAAGAGTGGGGAAGAAAAGAGAGTTGCGGCTAATAGGATTCGAGAGAACAGACAGAGTGAGAAAAGAGAGCGGCAGAAATGGAGAGAGACAGGGAATGGATGGTCAGAGAGAGAGAGAAAGAGAGGCGGAGGAACAGGAAGAAGGGAATGCGGTTGATTTGAAACTGTTTCCGGGCCTGCTTTTAGTTCCCTGTCCGTCCCCGTCCCTGGTAGAAACGTGCGCGCGACCCTCTATATAGTGCATAATTGCATACATATAATTGTGTTAATATGTATGAATTCATAAATATATCCGAGGCCAAACACTTTTTGAAATGTATTTTACGAATCAAATACCAGACCTACGTCAGGATGTGATCATTGTATCACTGCCACAATGTCTACGTCATCCCAAAAAATATTAGATGCAAACTCAGGCATCATATTTGCAGGGTTTAGTGCAGTGACCATGCAGTGCATTTTGCAATGTGTTGGCCGTCAATTATATACCAAACACTACGTCATCTAGTCAATAAACCTTAACATAATATTGTGAATATATAGTCGCTCTGATTTGTATCGAATTTTGGCATAGCAGGGAAAAGGCTTATTTCGAAGTGCCCTGTGCACACACGGAGTTCATGCGAGGAAACAATATGAAAAATCAATCATTTATAAATAATCATTACCTCTCTTGTCTATCATTGCACTCATCATGCAAAATGACACTGCTCAGCTGTAGATGCATGAGCCTGCAAAAGAGTGCATGCAACCCACAAATCTACATCGTGCCTAAAGCTGATTTACAGCTTTACCCTCTGTTACAAACATCCTACAAGCACAGCACGGTTGCATGTGTCAATCAGATGCAGTTACCTAGATTAGAAAGAATGAATGAGTAAACAGTAGCAGTCATGTTAGTTGGAAGATAAGAATTCAAATAGACCAGTCTCTCCAGCCCAGTGGCATAGCAAGGTCAGGTGGTACCCGGTGGGGAACAATTTTTGTCACACCCGGCTTGACAAAATGGCACAAATACGTGTTTAGGACACACATTTTCGCCATTTTGTCACCCCTCTCAGGGATGACACCGAGGCGGCCCGCACCCACCGCACCCCCCTTCCTACACCACTCAGGGCCGGACTGGGAACCAAAACTGGCCCCAGCAAAGTGCTCGACCGGCCCCCGGGGGGAGGTCTGAGCTCTTTGCTAGGGCCAGTTTTCGCCCGATTTTGTTGCAGGGCCGATTTTGCAGCTATGCTGCATAAACGGCCCTGTAACAAAACCGGCCCCCAGGGGCCCATAACCTGCCCCCACCCTTGCGGCGCACCGGGGGATTGCCCGGTGCCCGCAACGGCCAGTCCGGGCCTGACGCCACTGCTCCAGACCCGGTAAGCATTCAGGTATGTGCACACATATTGCAGGAGCTACACAAAAGCAGTAAGGAGGGTGTGGCCAATCCCTGTGTCGGCCGAAAACACATATTGACGGTGGTGGCCGAGGTAGTGGCCAGGGCAATCAATACTGCATTAAGGAGAACAGGCTGTGATGGTGTGCTGTGATCCAGACGTGACTGCTGATGAGACTGTTGAATATGAAAAAGCATCACAATGGATTGTGGAGCCTGTGATACACAACTTAAATGCTAAGGGGCAGATTTATGAGGCCCTTGCGCCACGTTTACGCCGCTGTTGCGTCACGCAAGGCGGCGTAAACGTGGCGCATCCCTACGAACGATTTACAACGTGACGCATCTAGGCAGATGCGTCACGTTGTAAAGCCCTGCGTCGCTTGTGGGCGTTCCGGCGCAGGGTGGGCGTTCCGGGGCAGGTGCGCCTCGCAAAAGTGGCTGAGTGAAATCTATAAGATTTCACTCAGTCACTTTCAGGCCAAGGCTGCGTCAAAAGCCTGCGCCTGCTTGAAGCAGGCGTAGGTCTTGATGCAGCATTGGTCAGATAGGGCACCCCCGAGCCTTGCTGGAGCTGCGTCGCGCTTGTGACGCAACTCCAGCAATGCGCCGCCTTTACGGCACAGATGCGTCACGCATCTGTGCCGTTTTTGCCCCATGGTGCGCCGCATTGTAAATGAGGCGCACCATGGGTGGCGGAGCTGTGGCGCACTGTGGCGCACGTTAACTGGCGCATCCCTGGGGATGCGCCAGTTAACATAAATCTGCCCCTAAGTATTCACAGTATTATTTACCTGTGGAGCATGTGGCACACCACTTAAATGCTAAGTAGTCACAGTATTATACACCAGTGGACCATGTGACACACTAATTAAATGCTAAGTAGTCACAGTATTATACACCTGTGGCCCATGTGACACACCACCTAAATGCTAAGTAGTCACAGTATTATACACCTGTGGAGCATGTGTATAATACTTTGGGGAGATGATGTAGCCTGACGGCTTGAGTGGTGGACCTCGAAGCTGCGGAACCGGGTTGGTGTTTCGGCATCGACTCTCATCATCTCGTGATTCTGGGCAAATCACTTAGGGCCTGATTCTTATGGGGTTAGGAAGGCCTCCTAGCAGCATGAGCTCCTTCCAAATCGGATCGGGAGCGTGTCTTTCCAACCAACTTGGAAAGGTTTACAACCGACCGAGTATGATGCAAGTTAGGTGTTAGGATTAACCCAATCCCAAACTGACGGCATTTGGAATGAAGAGCTGTATGTAGCAGAATTGTACGTCTCTACGGGCCGAGTTTTTAAACAACCGAGTAGGATGCAGAATTTGGGCAGCCTTTCTGAATCGTGCCATCCCACTCGAATCTGCAGTCGCAATCAGATTTTGCGGGCCTTTGGTGGGCTCCCAGAGCCTTCTAAGTCGGGGCCATGGGGGTACCCATGGGTCCCCCTTACCAGCCATGCACACTGTGGCAGGCACCAGGAGGTGCCTGCCACGGTGTGCCATATTTTCCTTTCTTCAATGGTAGCCTATGCATTCGGTCGGAACAAAGGCTCCCATTGAAGTCAATAGGAGTCCAATCAAATCGTATCTGGGAGCATCCGGATGTATCGTACTCGGTCGTTTTGACTCTCTCAATCTGATTCGGTCGGAAACCATCCCCAAACCCATTTGATCGGGAAGTTTTCCAAACTGCATCAGAATAAGGCCTCTTAACTCCCCATAAACTAACAAAAATGAATGTGTCCATCTGTATTGGAACTAGTGTTCATGTAAAGTGCTCTCATACCTGATCTGGTTTAGTGCAAAAGAATAGAATAGTAATTATACACCTGTGGAACATGTGGCACACCACTTAAATGATAAGTAGTCACAGTATTGTACACCTATGAAGCATGTGATACACCACTTAAATGCTAAATTGTCTCAGTATTTTACACCTCTCACACTGTTTCTTTTTACTACCAACAATGTGCCCTTGCGGGATAAACTTTGTATATCTGGCTATGTGGCCTTTTAGTGAAGCATTAGGTTTTTAGACAAAATATCGAGTTGGAAATGTCGACCTACACAAATATTGAGTGGTAACTATTGTGACACAAAAATATCGACAGCAAGAATATCGTGGTCAAGAATATCAACGTTTAAGGTAAGAAATTTTGTTTTTAAAAATATAGAACTCTTTAATACCGTTTGCAAAATGTATTTTCTTAAAATATCGATTTTGTAATTAGTGTTATGTATTTTAGTATATATTTTAAATGTATGTAAAGTATTTTTATGTATAAGTATTGTTAATGTTTTTTAATATGTGTTAAATTTTTAGCAATTATCAATGTTATTGTAATTAAGCTTTGCATTTTTTAGTTCCATAGCGGGTTGTGGTTTTATAGAGGAATATAGTGGGAAGTAATTAATAAACTGGCGATTATTCTTTTTTTATTAATATCTAATTGAAATTGAATACTGTTATGTATTTTTTTTTGTACATTGTATGTGTGGGTTGTGGGGTTTATAGGGGTATAAGGTTGGAAGTAATTTATTTTTAATTAATTATTAATTAGTTAATGAATATTAATTAATTGGTAATTCATTTTTGGTAATTTTGTAATTTGTTTAGGTGTGGGTTGTGAGATTTATAGGGATAAAGAGTGGGAAGTAATTTATTTTTAATTAATTAATAATTAGTAGGTAATTAATGTTACCTAATTATTTCAAAATTAAATATGGAAATTGTGTAATTCATTTTAGGTATGGGTTGTTGGGGTAATATAGAGGTAAAAGGTGGCATGTGATGTATGTTTAATTAATTAGTTGATAAATATTATTAATTAATTGATAATTAACTAGGGTAATTGTTTATTCTTTGTGTGTGTGTTTTAGGTTTATGGGGTAATGGGTGAGGAATACGTTAATTTTACTTACTTTATAAATAGTTGTTAAATACTATTAGTTTTTCAATTGAAAATAATTTTTAATTGTTCAATTCATTTTGTTACGGTTTAATTTTAGGTGTGGGTTGTGTGGATTATAGGGGTAAAGGGTGGGAAGTTAATTAATTTTTATGTGTTTTAATTTGTTTTTTAATTTAATAAAATGTCTTTAATTGATAATTAATTATGTTAATTAGAGAAGTACATTTTTTGAAATTTAGATGTGGGTTGTGAATTGTGTGGTATTATAGGGTAGGAAGTAAATTAACTAAATGTATTTAATATTTAATGTTTTTGTTTATAAATAATTTCTGATTAAAAATATTTATTTGTTTGAATTTTTTAATGATTTTAGTTAACGTAATACTTCTAGGCATTTGGGCTATGTATTTAACATTATAATATGTTTTTTCTAAATTATATTAAATATATTTGTATTTTAATTTTTTTACATATTTATATATATTTTACTTTTTTGTAAATAAATATTTTTTGTTGTTGATATTGTGTTTGTTTTAAATCTTGAACTGACTGGAGTGGGAATAGATGTTTATACTCCTCCACTATCCAACACTTTCCTTACTGTTTCACTGACTGGAATGGCAATAGTAATTTTTAACCCTCCGCTATCCAACACTCCCCCTACTGTTTCACTCACTGAAGTGGGAATAGTAACTTTTACCCCTCCGCCATCCAACAATTTCCCTACTGTTGTGCTGACTGGAGTGGAAACTCCACATATAAAGATTTGTAAATAGTGTAATGTTCAATGTTTTAATTTATAATAGAATGAGACACTCATCCCTAGGCACTTCCAGGAGGTGTCCTTGTTCTCTCTGTCATAGTGGACAGCCCATTTCCACATTCACCCTCAATTATTTATGTGATCGATCCAGATTGTGGCCTACAGCAAAGTTATATTTTACTTGTAACTCACATGTACCTTGAGTATTTGTGCCAACTTTGATCACTCCACAGATTCTTTTTCACCATGAGACCCATTATTTCCTTTATATTATGGTACTTCTGTCATCGCATCTTTGAATTCCTTGTACTATGGGCATGATGTACAAAATGTAAATTCACAGAAAGTGGTTGCAATTTGCGCACTGAGTTTTTCCAATAGAGTAAGTAGCTTTTTCCAAACCGAACTACATAGAGTTATGTCAGTTCACAAAATACTGAATCAAAGTGCGTTGTGATCCCCCTAGGTCCTCAATATTCATAAGATAGGTTGTGAATTGCAACTCACTACGATTGTATGCCATCACAGGGATTGTGCTCTGCTGGAGTAAGCAGACCACCATGCCTGTGAGCATATTTTAATAAAGATTTTTTTTTAAATACATCCCTTTTTATTTAAAGGAAACAGTGCTACATTTAAATAGAAAACGTTATTATTTTTTAATGTTTGTTTGGAATTTGGCACTGGTTTTCCGGAGCACTGCCTTTGTAAGAAATTGGGATATTGGTTGAATGAGTTGGAAGCCCCACTCTACCAACAACTAGAATCGTAACCAGGGTGAACCACAAAAGTCACTAAATCAACCTGTGCTTCCTTGTGATAGCTTGGCACAAAACAGTCAGCAAATGTGTACAGTACTTATACGGCACACAAACAGTAATAAAGTAAGAATACAACACAAAAAAACCCAAACCAATTTTGAAAAATGGAGTACATTTTAATAAATACATTGCGACCAGAATAGCAAAAATCCAAGCTATATCACCTATGAGCACTAAGCATCACTTGTTGCATCTAGACTGTGCTAGACCAGGGGAAGGTCACAAGTTGAAGCACACCACAATGGCGCATGGGTCGGAGGCAAGAAACAGGTTAGTCCCGCTGTAAAATTTACGGTCTCAAAGCCCGGTATGGGGGCAAGATGGCCGCCGCAGGGCTGTGGTGAGCAGTCGCACCTATCCCCTCTCCCTTCTAAACTTTTTGATGGAGGATTGAGTGATATGCTCTGTGACTCGGATGGCCTTCGAATACTGGGTGCAGGCAGGTTTAACAGAGTATAAGCCTACGAGGAAACAACTACTCCCGCTCAGGCTAGGCTTGGCCTGGGTAAAAGGAAAATTTGCCAGCTGGTTGTTCGGGATCTGGGAGAGGAAACATCAGTCGGTCAAGATGCCCCCCGTCCCTTGAGACAAGAGAAGGGGAAGGAGCAGTCGGACCCTGCTGCTGGAAGACCCAATATGGACAGTGTAATTAAGGATACTGTAACTTCGGGTCTGCCGTAGCGAGTACTTGGAGCAATCCGCAAAGCCGTAGTCCCCGCTACTAAGGGGAAAAAAACGGAGACGCGAGGAAAAGTAAGTGCGCGGTTGGAGCATGGCAGTCCCATTAAGGATCGGACCGTTTCTGCTGAGAAACAGAAGCAGTGGAAAGCGGGCGAGAAAGCAAAAAACAAAGAGACTGGTTTAAGGCAACCTACCTTAACAGAAGTATTCACCCTGAAGTCCGCTGTGCAACCCGATGAAAAGCCGGTTCAGAGTAAGGACATCCTCGAGGACGCTGCAGACGCTCCGAGCGTGGGGAGCATGGTCGCTAGGCAACACTCTGGCTCCGGCTCCGGCCCTGGTAGCAGTGCGGCTTCACTCATGGAGGCTCCAATGGCAGAACTAAACCCCGGTGAGAAAACCCCTGTTTCAGGGGTAGCAAAGTGTACAGAGAGTGAGGAGGGAGCAAAACACAGCACGGCAGGGAGCGCAGATATGCTGGGGGCACTCATGCTGGTTTAGGCCGAACTGAAATCCCCGAGGCAAGCTAGGGGTACCTGGGGCAGCAGTGTCAGTTTGGCAAACAAGGGTGGTATCCCAAACGGTACGGCCCGTGAGGGGCTGGAAAGAGGTGATGGAGGCTCAATAGAAGGGGAATGCTTCTTCTCCCTTAACGAGGACATAGATTCAACTCAAACTAGTGAAGTAAGCTCAGAGGATGGGTCACTCTCTGGGTCCAGTACCTCGGGTAAAGAAAGTACGCAAAGGAAAAGATGGTCTAAATCAAGGAGGCATGGCTCTGGGTCGGAGTCTCCTGCAGGTACTGGGAAAAAGCTGGCGTGGGACTATTCTGCCACCTCGCAGACTTATCTGGACGATAATAACTCTATGAGTCCATCTGGGGAAGCCCCTCCTGATTCGGCTCCTCCCCAGGCTCCCTTTGATTTGCTATTTAATACACCTAAGCAGATGCAAGGGGAGGCAAGGTCGGAAAGTCGCAGAGCAATACAAGCCACGAAGAAAATCCATAACACATTGAGGAAAGTTAAAAAACGTTATGATCAAATTGCTGATAGAGTCACGCTGGTAGAGGAGAGAACAGGGAAACTGGAGGACGACGTTGGTACCTGGCAGCCACTGGAGTCAAGCTATCCTGGCTGAAGCTGGCTGATAGCCAGAAACCGGTCCTAGGATGCTTGATTCCGGTCCCGTGAAGACATGGCTTGGCAGTTCGGGCTGGACTGTTCCCATGAGGCACAGGGTCAAGACTGATTTGCATATGGCCATGTCTGAACTGGGGTGGCTTGGTGAGCAAAATAACGATGGATAAACCCAGATCTGTGACTGGGGGTGAATGTTTTGCCATTGTGCAACATTCCGTCCATCATCTTGTGTGTTTTGCTGTTCTCCCTATGTGGGAAGGGTATGCCCAGACGTGGGTCCCGTGCTCACTAAGCCACTGGAGTCAAGCTATCCTGGCTGAAGACGGCTGATAGCCAGAAACCGGTCCTAGGATGCTTGATTCTGGTCCAGTGAAGACATGGCTTAGCAGTTCGGGCTGGGCTGTTCCTATGAGGCACAGGGTCAAGATTGATTTGCATATGGCCATGTCTGAACTGGGGTGGCTTGGTGAGCAAAATAACGATGGATAAACCCAGATCTGTAACTGGGGGTGAATGTTTTGCCATTGTGCAACATTCCGTCCATCATCTTGTGTGTTTTGCTAATCTTTTAAATCAACCCAAGAGAAGCTGGCAGAGGACTTACAGTGGAAACTGGAAGATTTTGAAAATCGCCAGAGGCGTAATAGCATCAGGGTGTGGCAGAAGGGACAGAGGGGCAGGACATTAGGCAATTTGTGGTGAATCTATTGAGGGGGGCATTTCCTGATTCTGAGTGGCAGTGGGAGAAGGAGGTACAACGCGCACACAGATTCCCATTTACGCTTGAGAAAGAGCGGGGAGCAGGGTGAGGTGGTCAGGCAGGTTTGCCCAGGGCAATTCTGGTAAATGTAGGGAACTATCTCCTCAGACAAGAGATAATGGATGAAGCAAGACCGGACAGCAGGAGGACATTTGAGGGCACCACCTTTTTTGCTAGTCCCGATTTCTGCCATGTCACGGTAGAAAGAAGGTGGAGGCTCAGGCAGATGATAGCGCCCTTTCAGTCCTTGGGCTCAGAGGCGTATCTCCTCTTTCCTGCGAGACTGAAGGTAGTTACAAGGGGGAAAGTAAGGATGTTCCTGTCTGAGATCAAAGCTCAGCAATTGTTGGAGGAGCTCAAAACCCAGAAGGGTGGTTAAGTGGCTTCGAAATATCTTGCTAGATAGGATGCTTGGAGAATGTAAAAACAATGTGTGCACGCGTATTTTTCAATATGGCTTTGTGGCTTAGGCTTGCGGGAGGGGTAGGGCACAAGGCACAAGGCACAAGGGGGAGCACAGGGAATTATGGCAGCAGGAGGGAGAGGGGTGCGACAACCACAATCCAAAGTGGCCACACATAGGTCATTTCTGACCTCATTGCCTGTAAAGGGGAGGGGGGGTGGGGTAGAGAGGGTGAGAAGGATCAGGGTGGGAGGGGGGCAAGGGGGGTAAGTGGGGCAAGGGGGGTGACATGTATACAAAGCAATGGTGTATATTGCAGGGTACAGCACAAAGTAGTACTGAGTAGTGCACAGCTTATACAGTACACACAGTATGGCATGGTTTTTTTCCTTTTTCTCTTTTGTGTATCAGCATTAGTATCAGTATATGTTTGATGAACTGTTTTTCGTCTTGGGCAAGGCTTTTGATGTATTTTAATGACTTGCAGGATTGCTACAATTAACGTTTGTGGGCTCAACGATATGAATAAAAGGCTCAGGGTCGCTGCATTACTTAGAACACTCCGTTTGGATCTGGTTTGCCTACAGGAAACACACATAGAGGGTGTAAAGGGGTACCTGTTGGAGCATCTGGGGTTTACAGTACTGGCAAATTCTAAACAGGGGTCAAGAACCAGAGGGGTAGCAGTATTAGGGAGAAGCAGGGATGTGGTGGTGATAAGGAAGAAACAGGACCAATGGGGCAGATGGGTGTTAAAGGAAATAGTCTTCAAAGGAGGGAAGTTAACACTGGCCACAATCTATGGGTCAACTGAGGATGACCCCGAGGTCTTCCAATATCTGGATGCAGAGCTGGCACAGTGGCCAGAGCCAATTGTTTGTTGTGGAGATTTTAATATACATGACCCAAGTAGCACTTTCTTACAGCCAGGAGGGCAGTATCCAGGGAGGAAGAAGAGAACACATAGGGCACTTTCAGATATGGTATTACATAACTCCCTGGTTGATCCATGGGTTAAGATACACCCGAATATTAATGGTAGTACCTTTTTCTCAGCTCCCCATAAAGTCATGGTTAGGTTGGACTATTTTTTAATCACCAATTCCCTGATGACTGGTGCACAAATTGAAAGGCAACCCCGGGTTATTTCAGATCACAGCCCACTGATTTTAACCATTAGAATAGGTCAGGCGCAAAGAAGGGAAAGACAATGGACATTCGAAAGAGCGTTATTGAAGGACGAGGCATATCGGAAAAAAATGGAGATATGGATTAAGAACTATTGGGATATTAACAGAGGGACAGCACCCCCGGGGTGGTGTGGGATGCTTTTAAGGCGGGGGTCAGGGGTGAGACATTGTGCTTTGTATTATTTAGTCAGAAAAGGGAGAACGCCAGGATAGAGGAACTTTGTAAAAATTTGCTTAAAGAAGAGGATGAACTTACAGTAGCTATTCAGCAGCATCTGCCTCTAGAGCAGCATCTGCTCAAAATTGTAGCACTCAGGGCAGAAGCTTCAGAAAATATCGCCAAGAAGGCAGCAGAGAACTATCTTATTAAAAAGGAAGCCACATATGAGCTAAGTGAGAGGGTGGGCCATATATTAGCCATAAGAACCAGAGACTAGCGTCGTCGGATATTAAGGAGATAATGGATGTGCAGGAAATCCGAAGATGTCTCCGAAGATGACTCGGTGAGGGAAGTCTTTAGGCAATTCTATGGAGACCTGTATGCTAGTGACATTGTAGGAGGGCTAGTGGAGATAGAGAGTTACTTAAGGGATACCCTTCCTCCCTCTATACCTGAGGAAGAAAAGGAGGCGTTAGATTCTTCATTCCATCTTGAAGAATTTATGTCAGCTTTGAGTAGTCTCCCCTCGGGCAAGGCAGCGGGCCCGGAACAGATCCCGGTGGAGTTCTACAAAGTATTCCAAGGTGTGATAATTATGGATATGTTTAACATCAGGCTGCAGGCGCAAAAGGGGGAGTCGATTCCTGATTCTGGGGGCGGGAGGCAGACATTATTGTGATTCTGAAAAAAGGGAAACCTTCGACCGCACCAGGTTCGTATAGGCCGATCACACTAATAAACGCTGACGCCAAAATATATTCCAAAATATTAGCCAAGAGATTAGCTGGGATTATAGAGTGTTTGGTAAGCCCCTCACAACACGGGTTTATTCCCGGCAAGGGCACTACTCAACATGTGAGGCAGGTGATCACAATGTTTGATACGGCAGGTACCCTGGGAGACCCTATGGCAGCGCTTTTCCTAGACACGGAGAAGGCGTTCGATAGGGTCTCCTGGGACTATCTGTGGCTAACTATGAGATGGAGCTGCATAGGAGAGGGCTACATAAAAGCAATCCAGACCTTGTATAAAGAACCGACGGCAAGGATTAGAGTCAACAGGGGGTATTCAGCAGCAGTTAAGATCTGTAGGGGGACCAGGCAAGGTTGTCCTTCATCCCCCCTTTTGTTTGCGCTGTATTTGGACCCTCTCCTGCGAAGGCTAGAAGGTAACCCCGAGATTCCACCAATGAGGTTAAATGGCTGCGAGGTTAAGACCTTGGCTTATGCGGACGACGTGGCCATTCTAACACCCAACCCGTCTGTGGCTATTAGAGAAGTGGAAGCCGAGGCTCAGCTGTTTGGGCAGGCCTCAGGGTATAGTTTGAATAGAACAAAGACCCAGATATTAGAGAATAGGTACACAGGTTGTAATGACCAAAGGGTGGTAGGCTCGGCAGTATATTTGAGAGGGGCAATTTCAGCAGACCTAGACACAGTGGTAGAGAATAACATGGCTCTCTTAATGACCAGGGTAAAGACAGATCTGGAAAGAATGAACAACTTGCATCTATCCCTAGTGGGCTGTACTAACGTTATAAAGATGTTGATATTGCCCAAATGTTTGTATTTTTTTAGGTCAATTCGTTTATATTTTGAAGTAAGATGGTTTAATGCACTGGAGATAATATTGAATAGATTCATCTGGGCGCATGGTAAAAAGCGGAGGGCCTATAAGTTTATCTCCCCCCCCCGAGAGAGAGGGGTGGGTGGGGCGCACCGGATTTTAGACTATATTACTGGGCAGCGGGTGTACACTCTATGCAGGGGTTGATTGGGGGTGCTGGCCTCGATCAAAGAATTACTAGTACTTCCACCAAAGTCTATATGGCGGTTCTAGGGGCTGAGGCAGAAAACTGTTTTTTAAACTGTACTGACTTTGGATATTATAAGAGGACGAGGTTCAAGACGGTTAAGATCTGGAATACTTTTTTGAAGAAATTTGGCTTGGGGAGATTTAATAGGTACATCAGGATGTATAAAACCAGATCCTTTCCAGCGGCAGTCTTTGCAGATATGACGATGGCAGGGTGGGTCGAGAAGGGGATAGTGCAGATTGGGGACGTGATGAACTCTGAGGGCCTCGTGCAGTTTACGGAGCTGATAAATAAATATGGTATAGACAGACGGGGTTTTTTCACATACCTGCAAGTTAGGAGTTTCTTAAGCGCTAAGCGGGGAGGACCGGCAGGGTTTGGTAGAAATGAAATACTGGAAAAAATAAGGCTAGGTGGGGACTGTACAATCCGAAGTTTCTACGCAAGCCTTGCAATAGGGAAATTTGATGATAGGGATAAATACAGCAATAAGTGGGCAGAGAAATTGAGTGTGAAGTAGACTGGTTTCAGGAGTCTCTAGACTTGGGCTGCACAATTCTCTGCTCAGGTCCGTTACAGTCACAGCATTATAAAACCTTATATTCATTGTATTTTACCCCAGCAAGGATAGCAAAGTGGGGTGGCACCACGGGTATCTCTTGTCCGCGCTGTAATTTTTTAGAAGCAGATATGATACATATATTTGCTACCTGTCCCCAACTGCATACCCTAATTAGAGATATAGAGACTTTCATGGATAGATCGTTAGGCATACAAACAATGCTTAATCCCACATGAATACTATTAGAGATAGGCCCAGATGCCAGTACCCCACAGAGGGAATTTATGTTTATTGCTATGGCAGTGTATAGGTTAAGCATAGGTAGGGCTTGGCTGGATAAAAACCCCCCGGTACTCCAAATATGGTTGGCGAATCTTCTGGCAGTATATAATTTGGAAAAAACCATTTATGCACGGAAAGGCAGGAAAGGGAGGCAGTTGGGTCTAAGAACATGGGAGCCCATTTATACATGGAAGGAGGGTCTGGATCCAAAGCTGAGTGTGTGGGATAACTGAATTACTTCATGCGAAGATTGTCAATATTTCTCTGTTTTGAGTGTTCTTTGGTTCTTCGTTATATTTCATTTTCACCTTTATTTTTCCCTTTTTTTCCTATTTTTTTTCTCTAGCCAAAAATGCTAATTATGTCATAATAAGGTGGTAATGAAACTTAATTACAAAGAGGATGTACTGTATATATTTTATTGTTAATCATTGTTACATTATGATATCTAGTGCGCTATGATGTACAATTTGTGCAAATTGGAAAATAAAAAATATATTTAAAAAAAAAAAAATCAAAGCCCGGCATGAAGACTTCCATTTGTGGTTGAGGAGGCTGCAAGGAGCAGATGGTTTCCGCTGTAGTGCAAAGAGCAGGTCTGGCACCACGGCCTGTCATTGCTGTAGCAGGAAGAGCGGCCCAGCTATCACGGATGATCATTGCTGGAGCTTTGCATTGGTGGTCATCGTATGCTTATGTTGCTATTGTGAACTGCAGATCTTGCATTGTCGGTTGTCACTTTTGCTTGCTGTAGAGCGATGACTCTGGTTCTCAGGAGCTTCACAGTACCAGTCATCAGGGACAACAAAGTCTCAGTGTGAACAAGCAAATTTGTGGTCACGAATAGCGCAAAACTTCAGTACTGCACCTTTTTTCACAACTTAATTGCTGCCAGGCAAGGGTTCAGGACCTGGGAAGGCATGCCTTGGGGACACTCCAGCAGAGTCCAGAAGGGCTCAGACATGTCAACTTGCCAGTCCCTAAGGTTAGTCTGGGATGAAGGGAACAGGACCAGTCTTCCTTCTCAGAGAGCAGAACAGTCTTAAGGCAGCAGGGCAGCTGTCTGGGGGTCAAGGCAGTCCTTAAGCAGCAGGCCAGTCCTCTGGTAGTAGCAAGGCAGTCTTCTGAGAGCAAGGCAGGCCTCAAATAGCACAGCAGTCCAATACCTTATTTCTTTTGAAATGTCTACATGTCCCTTAGAGTGGCTCTGGAGGTCCAATATTTATACCTGGTACCAGTCCTTGCTACCCCCACATCTGATTCAAAAAAGATCTTCCCTTCCCCTGTCAAGGCATCAAGAAGTCTGGAGTGACAAAAGACTAGTTTGAGATTCCTTTGTGTGATTAGAGGGGAGCCCTTTCAAGTGTAAGTAGGGCAAGGAAGAGCTCCGCTCCCAGCCACCACAACGAATGCCTTTTCTGTCATTGTCTGCGAGAAATACAAAAACCCCTACAGCAGTGCCATTTACAAACATGTGACCTGGGACACTGGCAGATGGCATAAATGGTTAGGACAAGAAAATGTCAACTTTCTTAAAGTGGCATTTTCAGAATTGTGTCATAAAATACAGCTTTACCATTAACGAGGATTTTAAATTACAATTCATTTGAGACTAAACAGTATATATCTATCTACTCCCAATCCAAAGTTAGCACTTAATAATTGTAAGAAGTTAAACCATTGTTAGCCAACGGAAGGGATAGGCCTTCCAACTGACATTTTAAAGACAATGCACCCTGCCCTATGAACCTTTAGGCCTACCTTAGTAGTAATTTATATGCATTCTAAAGGAAGGATTAGGCCTGGGAAAAGGTTTTTTTGCCGGGACGAAATGGCAGTCTAAAGCTGCACTACAGGTTGCAATGGCATGCCTGAGACATGTTTTATGCTACTTTCTTAGGTGGTACAATAAGTGCAACAGTACTCTTAGACCTTGGTGTGGTTTCCCTTGCCTTTTTGTCTCTTACCTCCTATATTTTTGATGGTTCCCTGGACTTCATTTTTGATCGTTTGTGTACTCTGGGCACTTTACCACTGCTGATCAGTGCTAAAGTGGAAGTGCTCCCTGTGTAAATTGGGATAATTATTGGTTGTCCATGATTGGCATATTTGATTTACTGGTAAATCCATAGTAAAGTACACTGTTTGTGCCGAGGGCCCGTAAATCAAATGCTACTAGTGGATGAGCAGCACTGGTTGTGCCACCTACATGAATAGCCCTGTAAACCTGTCTCAGGCCTACCAATGCAGTGTCTGCCAGCGCAGTTTTAAACCGCCATGTTGACCTGGCAAGTGCACCCTCTTACCAGGTCTTACCTTTTCTTTTGACTATATTTAAGGAACCCTTAAGGTAAGTCTAAGGTACCATCATGAGCAGGGTGCAGTGTATGTGAAAGGTAAGACATGTAGTGGTGTATTTACATGTCCTGATAGTGAAATAATGCGAATATTGTTTTTCACTATTGAAAGGACTAGCCCTCCAATAGGTTATCATTGGACCTGTAACTTTTTGCAAGTGTAACTCTCAATTGGGAAAAGCTTGAGATTTGGAGTTTGGGATCTCTGAACTCAGAATTTAAAAACAAATTTTTTAGGAAAGGTGGTTTTTAGGTCTCGTAGGAAAAAGACCTTTAGGAATTGATTCACTTTTTGCCCTAAAAACGTGCCAGCGTTGCATTGCTTTCAATGGCAACACATGCACGTTTGTTGATTCCCTTGCGGGAGCGAGGTTTGGTGCAATATGTTAGCAATTATCGCTCCAGGGTCTGCTCGCTCCCGCATGGGAAACGCTTTCACTTTTGCCAACACTTTTTTCTTTTAGCTGCTTCAGTCCAATGAAGAAAATTTAGTGGGCTTGGATGTCTCCTTCCACATGTGACCCGGTCCCATCTCCTCAACAAACCTCTGCATTGGGCTGTGTCTAAACACATGGGCTATGGTAGCTTTCTGGGTGACCCTTCCTGACGTGACTGCCTTACAGAACCTTGTTCGCTGCATGTTTGAACTCAGCACTTTTTTTTTCTTTTTAAAAGATCCACTGTGTGCAAAGTGCTCTTTACAAGTTATTGATTAAAAACAAATTAACAGCATGTTAACAACAATGGCGTAACGCCTCTAGAAATGTGTTTAATGGGATCAATACAGTTACTTTGCATGATGACGTTGGCAACACATGCAACCGGGAGCTTGACCATCCATTGCATTTTAATCAAGCCATTCAGCACCCACCGGATGGCTCGGCTCGGCTGCATTAGCCCTGTTGACAGCACAAAGCCTAGCATCTGTTTACCTTTCAGTAACGCTGTGATCCGGAAACGTTGCCACATTTCAGGGGGCGGGGCTTGCTGATTTCCTCTCAGGTTGCACGTGTTCGTGCTCTGCAAGGTCAGGAGAAGAGCGGGTTGCCGAGTATTTTGCGGCGAACGTAGGAAAGATATACTCCTCTTTCCCTGACTCTGCTCGTGGGAGCGGGGGTATGGATGAGGAACATGGGGATGCTGTAACAACACAGTGTCTTGATGAATTTGTTGTGCCCGCCCCGGACACTCTTAAACAGATAGCCACCAGCATTACATCAGGGTCATCTAGGGATCCAGCCACTCCCAGGGTGCTTAGAGGGAGTATGGACACACTAGAGCCTTTTATTAGGTACCTCATTGAGATGTCTTTTAGCTCAGGAGTGGTACCCAACAGATGTAAAGAGGCAGTGGTGCTTCCTTTACAAAAGAAGCCCCATATCAGTGCAGAGCAACTTGACAACTTGCGACCCATCTCCCTATTTTTCTAAGGTGGCAGAGAAGATGGTGAATATACAGCTCACAACACATATCTGTAAAAATAACCTTCTTTACCCCTCTCAGTCTGGTTTTCGTGCCCTTCACTCCACCATTCGGCTCTGTTGTATTCCACCGAGATCATTCGGGAGCATGTGGACAGCGGACAAACAGCTGCCCTAATTTTGTTAGATCTTAGGGCTGCTTTTGACACTGTTACCCACCATACCCAGCTGCAGGATCTTTGAAGAGGCGGTGTCATTGGCAGAGCTTGGAAGTGGCTGGAATCGTTTCTGTCAGAGCGTAGCTTTCAAGGTATGCCAGGGGCTCACTATTCCAGGAACATCAAGCTGACGCAGGGAGTGCCTCGGGGCTCTATTTTGAGCCCGACCTTGTTCAATCTTTATGTTGCCCCCCTGGCACAAATCTCAGACAAATATGGGATTAATTCTCTGTCCTAAGCCGATGACACCCAGCTGGTGGTCTCTCTGACTCAAGCCGAGCTGACGCTGCCTCTAACTTTATGTCCTGCCTTCAAGAACTGGCGGGGTGGATGGCAAACAATTGTCTGAAGCTGAACGTTACTAAGACTGAGGTGTTGGTGATAGGAAGGCTCTGTCAATTTGGTCATCGGCCTGGTGGCCTCAGGCGTTGGGACCTACCCCTACACCGCGTGAACAAGCGAAGAATCTTGGGGTATGGGTGGATAATAAGCTGTCTTTTGATTATCACACTCGGCGGGTGGCAGGCGCCTGTTTTGGTATTTTACGGGGGCTATGGAAGACCCTTGACACCCTTCCTGTGGCATCTAGAAAGATCATGGTGCATGCTTTGGTGACCTCTAGCCTGGATTACTGCAATCTCCTGTATTTGGGTGCAACCGATAAGTGCATACGGAGATTGCAGTGTATTCAGAATGCAGCTGCGAGACTTGTTCTTAGGTTACCGATGAGAGCTTCAGAAAAAAAACACTGGCCTCCCTGCATTGGCACCCATCAGGGAAAGAGTGAAGTTTAAGGCCATGTGTGCGAGTCATTGGATCCTAAAAAAGAAGGGCCCTTTGTATTTGCACGACCGTCTCACTCCTTGTGTACCAACCAGACTGCTTAGATCGAGTGGGAAAGGAAAGGTACATATCTCCAAGATTATGAGATCCAGGATGGGCGGCCGCTCTTTTCGGTATTTGTTGTAGAACACTCTTCCTCCGAGTCTCCGGCTGGAGTGCTCGGAACCCATCTTCCGAAAGGTTGAAGACCTACCTATTTCCTGTGGTATAATTCTTGTTCTGCTAATCAGGTTATTGTCGATGCTGCGTTCTGCTAGTTGATACCGTAGCGTGTGGACACACTGGTTCAGTGTAACCAGGCTCTTTAGAAATGCAACTATTATTATTATTATTATTATCACATGAGGTCACTCCCTGGTCCGCTGCAGTGTGGACCGTTCTGGGCAGCTCGAAAGTGTAGGACTTTTTTCTGAAGCACGTCCACAGAGGGACGGACTTTTCAAACTGGGGTGCGGGCCGGCAAAAGATTTGCCTTCTGAGTTATGCTAAAAAATATCTTATGACGGTGATGTGAAACATGTGCTGGACATGAGTGGTTGCTCATGTCCGAGCCCCAGTTATTTCATCTGTTTGCGCAGCTGGTATTGTACACATACAGTGCCGAGCTGCGCCCTCCCTGCCTTCTGTCCTTCAACAATTTATTGCTGTAGTACCACAATGCAGCCACGCGGTCCTATGATTAGTAGCCGACTGTTACACCCCTGTGCATGCTAGTGTCGGGTATGGATACACAAACACGGATGCAGATAGCGCTATGCTATCAACACACACATACCACCCACACAGCTCTCCTTGCTGGAACACCTCCGGCTTCTGACCAACCAGCCCTGAGTGCTGGGGCAGGTTTTACTCCCTTTTAGTTGTACTGTACTGTAATTCTATAGTGCTTACTACCCCTGACTAGGCGTCAAAATGCTTTTTCAGCGAGTAGCACACTACCCCAGAACCCATAAAGGATTAGGGTTTTAATGCTTTAGCACCAGCTCGAACAAATGACCTTTCCATGTGGCTCTGCACCTCAACAGCCCTTTGCATCGCATGCTGCTGTCTGGAATGTTATGCTAGGAACTCGTAGGTCCTTGGTGCCTACTGCAACATCTGTGACGATGCCACACTTGCACACCACTAGGCCATGGTCTGTAAAAATGCCACCCTAAAGCCAGCCCACCATGTTACTCCCCTCCACCCACACGAGCATCGGACATTGCCCTAGGCCAGCTCATTCCCTGCTTCTGTCCACAATGCTGTGCAAGGCACAGATAACGCTAATTACCTAGGGAGGGTAGAGCATGCAAATATTCTCCTCTGTCCTTGACAGAATGAATTCCCTATGTTTCATCGCTCTTCTCAGCCCCTCGACGTGGCTCCGAGGCCTATAAAGCACCTTAATGTTACCAGTGTCAAAAGGCGACAAACGTCCATTTGAATGAACGAAATCACGCCCCTCACCGGCTGCTTAAAAAATCAGGATTTCTTTTGTTGCCACTTACATTGAAAGGGGTAAAGATTTAAGAGCACAAAGTCCGTGAATATTCCAGACAGGGGAAGTAAAATACTTAATCGGCAAGTATTTAACAAGTGGAATAGTTTGCAATTGGAGTACTGGGCAACCAGAAAAGAAGGCCCAACTGGGGTAACCCAAACGATCAGCTCATCTCACTAATTAGTGCAAAGAGGGTCCCTTAGGCAGGCGGGAGCCAGTGGCTGGGTTATTTATCACTTGTGACACTTGGAAAAGCATTGGCATAGCCAATAGGTCTTGCCTTTGGGACCTTATAAGTGTTTGGCCATGCAACGGTTGATGTGGACACGATGGTGGATAAGATGGAGCAGCTTATACTTGGCTCTGTCCACCTCTGTTCTGGATATCCGCCAGTTGCTTGTTTGTCCTTCTTCAGATTGGTCGTAAACCATGGGGAAGCTGTCGATTTTGTTTTAACGGCAGTTTCAGGAATGGTTCGATCTAAGGCTTGTAAGATGGAGGACTCCAAAGTAGTTACCATTTGCTCTAAAGAAAGAAGAGGACAGTTTCCAGGAATGCTTCCAGTGTGAGTTTGTGCCATGGGCGGATTCGCACTCTAATGTCATTCACAGGGTAAGTTAAAATCTTATACGGAAAACTAAACTTTAAGAGATAGTGGTCCGTCCAGATCATGGGGAGAGGATCTTCCATATTGAGTTTAGAAGAACTGGTAAAGATTAGGTCAAGGGTATGGCCCCACAGTGGGTGGGGCCCATAACTCTTTGTGTAAGACCCAGGCTTTCCATAGTGCTAATTAAGAGACCCGTCTCTGGGTCTCCAGAATGTTCCCCATGGTAATTAAAATCACCCAATAGGATGAAATTCTCAGAGGCCAGGGCATGGGCCACTATTGTTTCAAATATTAAGTTAACAAAACCTGTTTTACTGGTTGGAGGCCTATACACTAAGGCAACACGCCAGCTATCCATTCGGGAGAATTATAGATTCACTATCATGATTTCAAGCATAGGACTGGACAGAGATTCCAGTAGCTTGACCGCAATAGGGGTTCTGGCTGCGATTGCTAGACCTCCCCCTCTCTTCCCTTCCCTATCCACCCTCGTTATACGGTATTCCGAGGGAAAGGCATTCACTAAGTCCGGTGCCTGACTGTGCAGCCAAGTTTCTGTGAAGAAGCAGATATCCGGTTTATCTGCCTCGAGTAAGCTCCATACCTTGATAGCATGATTAGGTATCGAGCGGGCGTTCAGATACAATGCCGAGATGATCGCATCTTTTGCCGGACAGTTCCTAGCAGGTGTGGTTGATGTGCTAGTTAACTGGGCGGTCTTTGCTTTGCCCATTGTAGTGACTATGAGGGGGTTTACAGATGTGACAGTCTGAGGTGGCCCGATAGAAGAACTTAAAACCTGAGTTAACTGGTCCCCTAGTCCCCCTGCATTCAGATGTTTCAGTTCCCCACTTGTGTAGGTTACCATTATGACACAGCTCACCTCCAGGTCGATACTGCTGATGTAAAGGAAAACCAGCAGGGGTTCGGGCACCAGGCAACGGTCGGGCACAAAAGGGCTTGCCTTTGGCGCACCTTCGCGCGTCCGTGCCCCGTAGGTCTTTAAATGGGGAGGAGGGCGTGGCCGTGATATGACGCTGGCCAATCAGTATTCCTTCCTTGTCCCTCCGCTCAAACGGCACAGGCCGCGGCGGACCATGGACTGGAATAACAATGAATGGTGAAAAACAGAAGTGAGCACTGTGGCTGAGACTGTGGTCCTCCAGGAATCACCTGCTGGGTACTGCTTATAAACTGAAATGCCCCAAGTCAGGAAACCATCATGGTTGTACAGAGAAGCAGACCCAGATTATTTACATTTAAGCTGTTGTGGTCAGGAGATGGAACCAGTTATTCAGAAGTTATGAAGAGTTGAAGAGATTCCTCTAAATGTATGTAGCTGAGTTGTCTGTATCTTTAGCATGGTCTGGAGAGAAGCTGGGAATTGTTATGCTGCCTTGGGTCAGGCAGGGGAGAATGGGAGCAGTTTGCTTGCATCATGTGAGCATCCATATCCTAACAGTGGTAGCTCTAAGCTGACAGCACAACCACTACTGTGGAGAAGCGTGGCTCAATGGTTAGAGTGGCAGACCCTGATGCAGAAGTCTGGCCCGGGACCAAGGGTCAATTCCCGCCTCGGCGGCTCTTGGACTCAATCTCCTTGGACCTGATAATTCTCGCCTCGGTGCCTAGTCTAATTATGGGTCCCACTCTGTGACTCTGGGCAATAGCTTGCTTAATCTCCACAACGGCCCCAGCAGCGCTTGGATGCCTGGCTTCACGTTGGGGGTGCCCAGGAGTGGACATTTCACATGGAAAAGCCAACAGGGTTCCACAGCGGTATGAGTGCAGCGCCGGGATGCCCCGTCGCGTGGGCAGCTGTGCACTTTACAAATACAACACATTTACATTTACTGTGACAAACACAGCCACATGAAAGGGAAGCAGTGTCTGTAGAAAAAAAAGAGTGGAAGGGTTGAAAAGCAGGAACACCACGTGTACCCCCATTCTAGAGTGTCATGTGGAGCAGGAAAGTGACTGGTGCCCCAGTTGGGCAGGAATATCCATGGAGCATGACCTGTGACTTTTTGCTAAAAAGTATAAGAGAAATAATGAAGTATACCTCACATTGGTGTAACCAAGTGCTGTCATTGCTACCCAACAAAAATTGTGGGCTAGAGTTCACGATCAATAAAATAAAAATGAAGGGGCTAATTACAGGGCGGCGTCTCCCCCCGTGGGATTATAATGCGGCTGCCACCATGGCGGCTGCAAGTGCCATTTTTCCATTGTGGCCTGTGCTGCTGGCTGCAGCACCCGTCGCAATGGAAAAAAAAGCACTTTTTACATTTCCCTGTCCTACGTGGCAGGCTGCAAGCGATTATGTCCCCCGACTACACAACTGGAGTTCCCCCGCTTAAGGGAGGCCTGCTACGGGCCCCCAAAGTTCATCCCTGCTAGCCTTTCCCTGGCGGGTGAACCACATAAAAAGGATAGGCACCACCACCATTCTGGGGATGCAAAGTGGTCCGACAGGCAATTGGAATGATTGCTACTGCTGGACCCGTGGCGGTCTGGCTTCCCGCCCACCAGCACATTGCCCACAATCAAAATCTGGTTAGCAGGAAATGGGAAATCATTCCAGCCTTCACGTAAGCCGTTCATATGTAGACCAAGTAATTTTCCGTGCTACGGTGCACACACCTCTGTGCTAGAGGAGTGTGTAGCATGACACTTAATTCATGCTTTTAATACAGGGGTACAGCACTGACTGAGCGTGCACTTCATGTCTAAGGACACGGGGTGATGTCTCTCGTGTGATGCATGAGGACGCTCATTAAAGAAAATAAAAAAGTTCTCGCACTATTTCTAAGTGTGATCAGACCTCTGGTAGGAATACTGTACAGAGGTTTCTTCTCACCAGTGTCACAATTTGCACGGCCACTGGTGGGGTATGGGGGTGTAATAGGTGACACATAGATATGGTGTTACTGATGGATATATACCTCGGCACATTTGTCAAAGAGAGTTCGTAATGTCTACGTGAATGCCTTGATGTTTGTTATTTCTCTTTCAGATTATGGCCCTTGGAAATTCCGGGAGCACCCATGGGTAAAAACCGTGAGTTTTTACCAAGCACAACACACACACACCCCCCAGGTTAGGGTACGCCTTGGCGTGTGTATAGCGCCGGGGGGCTGCCCTCATGGTCCTGATGAAAGATATGCTGAATTAAGCAGTCTCTAGCAGAAACATGTCAACCTTTTTTCACATCTAATTCAGGATACAGTTGGTTCAATTTTATAACCAACACGTGTCCGCCTCACTTGATTTTAACGATCGCATCCTGTTCTTCCATTAAAATTACTTTTGGAAGCAGTTTGCCATCTTTTAAACACCTTCACCCACTCCTTTTCACTAGCACACAGCCTGAAAAAAAAACGCTCCGCTGTAACTCAGGCGTTGTAGCCCTGGTGGGAACCCGATGATGAAGC
This sequence comes from Lissotriton helveticus, assembly GCF_964261635.1. Lineage (NCBI taxonomy): Eukaryota > Metazoa > Chordata > Amphibia > Caudata > Salamandridae > Lissotriton > Lissotriton helveticus. Next base: position 268,159,152 of record NC_136060.1, read on the forward strand.
ATGTCACCAACTAGGTTGGTGAGTGAGGGTTCTTTTAAATAAACAGATGGTTTTTTTCCATCACGTACACATTTCCCCTCATTTTGGTTGCAATTTGCACTTTTCCTTTGCGCCATAAGTCATTTTTTTGTTGTTGAATAGTATCTATTAGGGGACTAAGACTGATTTCTATCCCTATCTCTCCTGTTGTTGTTATATGGCAGGAAATGGGCTCACGATGGTTGTGAACCTGCCACTGACAGCCTCTTGGTGGTGGGTTTAGACAGTGATAATATTGATGTCTCGCATTCTGGACATTTTTGTTGCTTTTTTCGTTACGCCCTTCAATTGGATGGTTGTCACTCTACTAACTAAGAATACGATAGTAACTTTAATTGGATTTCACTCCTTTGGATAAGTAGGATCCTTTATTTTTGCTGATTGATAGCTATTGATGGCCTTCCTTAGTGTCTGAAACGTATGCGTTGGGTGTGCTTCACATATGCATACTCATTTAGACTTCTACAAATCAGATTTCACTCATAAATGAGTGTATGGCTTCCTTCTAGTTCCTTACTCAGGCTATTTTTCTTTTTTCTTAAGGAAAGGACAAAATGTACATCCAGACCACCTTCCTTGAATGAGTTACTTCTGGACATCCAGAACACTTCACTTGTTTCCCTATTTGCCTCCTTTCACCCGGTACTTAAAAGCCCACTGCTGTTTTTCAGTCAGCATGGAGGGTAAAACACTCAGTAAGAGGTTGGACTATCTCTGTTTCTGCAGTACCTGGTTTTCAGGTGAGCGGGTCATGACAGAGAGCCAAGCCCACAAAATGTATACTGCCTGAACGGAGATGGATCAAGCAGGACTTCCAGATAACCACAATCTTACAGGAGGGTTGGGTGTTGGTCCTGCACTGCAGGACCATGTGCTTTCATTATCAACTATAAAGGCTGACGGTCAGAACTCAAGACAGGAGAATCAGACACTGAAAGGTGAACTTCATATATATCGATCTAGGGAAAATCCTTAGGGATGCACTTCAGATACAATCCCTAAAATCCATATACCTATCGTGCAACCGGCCACCTTTCAGTATGATATATCTCAAAGTGTCCGTGGAAATCCTCCTGTTAATCTGGGGGTGGTTACCTCAATACCCATTCCCTTAGCAGTCCCATAATGATTTAGAGGCAACAGCAGCAGGTTTGGCATATTTATGGGTCAATGCCATCCTCCTTTCTTTTGAAAACCTACAGCCTTGCCAGATGCCGCTGCTAAAATTGCATTTGTAATTTCATACCTAAATGGCACAGCGGCTGCCTGGCCCTTATCACTGATTGATAACGATGACCCAGTCTTGTATAATTGCCGCACTTAAGGACCAGATGCGACGTCTTTTTGCCAAACATACTTTCATGCATGCCAGTATAACTGAAATGCTTAAGTTAAGGGAAAACAAGACTTGTTAACATATATATCTAATTTCAACTGTCTTGTGTCTGAGACGCATTGTCCTCAGGAGAAAAGGACTTCCTTGTTTTTTCATTCTGTCTGTGATGACTTAAAGGACATCTTGCCTCAGGTGGTGGATCCTCCTGACAACTGTGTGGAATTAATTGTTCTGGTGCTTAAGCTAGACCACCGGTTGAGTGGAGGGGCCAAAAGATTAAAACAAGCACTCCTCAGTTAATAATGTTCAGAGGGGATAAGAAGGATGAAGATAGGGCCAGCTCCTCTCAAGAATCCAGGCAAATAGGTGGTATAAGAGGTCCTTTAACTAAAGAGGAGAAGTACAAGAGAAGGTCTTTGAATCTTTGTTTATATTGTGGCAAAGGAAGCCATTATGCTTGTGGTTGTTCCATTTAACCCAATACTTTTCTGCTAAGAAAATAGTGGCTTTTGTCTAGCATGGTGGTCTACCTTTATGTGAGGTAAAGAAGCACCAAGAAGGAAAAGATCCGTATGATTCAGCAGGTTAAGTCTTGTGGACACCTCTTCAGTCCGCTATTACAGTGACCAAGGTGATCTCAAATACCCATTGAACTGCTCTTCCCATTTTGTTGAACACCAGGACAAAAGGTAACTTCATGGATATTCGACTGGCAAAATCACATGGTATTCCCTTTGTTCAGAAAACAAAACCTGACCAGTCAGTGCTATAGCTGGTATAGAGTTGTCTTCAGGGTCAATTACGATGCAGACAAAACCCATTAAATTGATTCATGACAATGGTTATTCTGAATTGACCAGTTTCGATCGGATTGGCACACCTTTCTTAGGAAATATTCTGGTGGTACCGTGGTGACAGTTACATAATCCCAGGATAGACTGGGCCAAGCACACTGTCACTCTAGACTCAAAATACTGTTTACAAAACTTCTACCAGAAAGCAATAGTCTGGACTTCCCAGCTTACTTGTGCATCCTGTATAGCTGTGGACACCCCATGTTTTCCTTCTCCATATCTACAGTATGCTGATGTCTTTGATAAAGCCACTCTATTACCCCCTCACTGCAGATATGATTGTTGTTTAGATCTGCTACCATGGGACACTCTTCCATGTAGCAGGATATATGCCCTTTCGAAACCTGAAACGAAACATCTGAGGAACTGCTGGGATGACATGTTATCTTATAGCTTCAAAATACACCCCCAAAAGAAATTATCAAGGTTTTCTTGGCCATCACACGGGGCGTTAAGGAGAGCCTTTTGGTCACAAGAGGGAAGACAAAAACAGGGGAAAAGGGTTGGTTTGATAACTTATGTAGTAAAGTCCACAAGCACCTCAAGGAGGCTTTACATAAAACACCCAGGAGCAATAGTGAGGTCCACCAATTAGAGCCGATTACAAATTGGGAGTAAAGAGAGGGAAACTACATTTAACAGAGACTACTTGGGTGTCCCTACAGGAGGTTAGTATTAGAAAAGGGGACAGAACATTCTGGAGAATAATTCATTCCTCACCATGAAGCACAGAGGAGCACCCTAAGATCGAGACTGCCATTGTGGAGGAAGAATGGATTAATCATTTTGTTAGTATTTATTCCGCACCTCCTACAACAGATCTACAAGAACAGGGAATTGATAATGAGACTTTAACCATGTTCCAAACCTCCACCATTTCCCCTTTCTCTCTGTACGAAGTTATTAGCGCAATTCAAGCGAGCAAAAAAAGCAAAGCCCCAGGACAATATGCAATCCCCGTTGACCTGTACAAAGACAACATCAACTTGTGGGGATCCCTGTTGACCCAAGTATTAAGGGCTAGTTATATAGTTGTATTCTTACCATCATGGAGAGAATCAATCTTTGTTCACATATACAAAAAAGGAGACCGTTTAAATCCAGCATGCTATAGGCCAATCTCCTTAATTGACTCTCTAGCAAAGGTAGCAGGATGGATAATCTTGGAAAGATTATAGCAGTGGGTGGAATTGCACTAAAATTGTCTGATCTGCAATATGTCTTCCACCCCGGGATTGGACACTAGAGCAGAGTCTCAATTTAAACATGCTTATTGGTAAATATGTTAAGATCAAAGAGAGGCCAACTTACCTAGCCTTTTTCGATCTTTCATCAGCTTTTGATTGTGTAACACATGACAAGCACTTGTTAAAACTGAACGACATGGGAATGGAAATGTAAATTATTGTTTTTTTGAGAGACCTATACACGAGGTTCAGAGCCCAGGTAAGATTTGGTGCAAGCGGAGAATGTAGTGAAGCCTTCAGTGTAGAGAGAGAGATGAGACAGGGGTGCGTCCTGGCCCCCTTCCTGTTTTAAACAGTGTGGGGGAGGAGCTTGTGGTAGCCACAAAAGATCTTCCGCAAATTGGTACGGGCCCAGGCCTGGTCCTCCTCTACGCTGGTGATGCTGTTCTTATGGCCTGCACTCCACAGGCTCTACAGTTATTGCTTACTTACTTCGTTGAATACTTGAAAAAAATGGGACTCCATGTTGACCAATCCAAAACATTAATTATGAAGTGCTTTAAAAATAGCGATAAATGCAGAAACATAGCAATAAATGGAACAAAGATTAGTTTTACGGACACTTTCTCTTATCTAGGAGTCCTATTCAACAAGGATGGGCTGTGGAAGAAGGCCATTGAAAACTGAAATATCCTTTTTAGTAAGGTCTGCTGGGCCCTCAGAGGTTTTGTAAGGTGATGAAGATTTATAAAGCAAAATGTATTAGCATAGCACTTTATGGGGCGGGCATATGGGGCACAAGACATGTAAAGAGTTGCAATCAGTAGAAAACACATTTTTCAGACACCTTTTAGCAATCCCCAAAAGTACACCAGTATAATTATTCCACTCCGAACTTGGTGCACCTCTTCCTATAATTTAGATGAAGTTAGAACCCATCTTAATGTGGCATAAAATCCGGTCCTCAGAACACACAGACCTCAACCGAGAAGTAATAGCTGATTGTCTCAAATCAATCTCATATATGTCCATTCCATGGCTGGTGTATGTCCAATGGTTTTTTCATGATATGGATCACCCCAAATATTTTGAGAAACCGGAACAGTTAGTTACAATCAGCAGAAAATTGTTGAAAAGGGAAGCCATGGTACACTTGGAGAATCTCAATTTGATATCTGAACTCCTAAAACCTTCTGTATCAAATAATCAATTTATTATTAACTACTTTTAATATGCAGACTAATCTTAAATCTGTTTTAAGCACCCACGGAATAGGTATGGTCTTACACATTTAAGATTGGATATATTCCATTGATTATGCAGCTTCCCCAACATGAATGATTGGTCCACAAAACTGATAAACTACCCCTGTCATGACAGGATGCCCCAGATCACGATGCATGTGATTCTTTTGTGTAATTTTTATTCTCAACTTAGGAAGCAATACATTTTACCAATTATAAGTCAGTTAGGTTTTACACAATGTCGCCCTGCTTATTTGTACCTACAATCCTTGCCAACACTTGACATTTTTTGTAGATTGTCATCATTTTTATGGGCCACTTTCTATGTTAGAAATAGTATGACTTTTGCCATTATTTAGAACAAGGCTCATACAACTCAGTGGCACATGTAGTAAGGGCCTTAGGAAGAAGCGATATCGGAAATTAATATGACAAACATTGCACTTTTCCACATTTAAATGTTAGGATTGTAACTGTATAATCAGTAAATGGAACATATAGGAGACAGATATTTGTAATAATCTAATTTTATGTTAAAATTGCCTTTTAATTTTTTAATGCATTGGATTGTACATTATTACTAGTCATGAAATGAAAAAGAGACATGTTTTATATTTGTACAACTGCTTTTATGGATGTGTTTTTCATGACTGCGAATAAAGCGATATATGACTATGACTATAACTTCATTTGACATTCCTCTTCCCCTCTGTCATCTCACTTTTTTGTGCCCAAAAAGGAGGGAGATCTTGACCCTTCTATTGATTATAGGGCCTTAAACAAGGTGACTGTTAAAAATAAATATCCATTGCCTATGATACCCGTTTTGCTGGATCAGGTACAGCATAACACAGTCTTCACCAAATTTGATCTTCGCAGACTTTATCAACTCATCTGAGTCCATGAAAGGGAGTTTCTTCACATCAGCGTTAATGTGTACATTGATGATATACTGATATTTTCTAAGACACAATCGGATCATGCGATACAAAAGGGGATGATGGACGGAGTGTTTGAGCAAATCAAACACTCATCCCCAGTCAACTGATCTGGGTTTGATCCATCACCATTCTTTAGCTCACTCGGCCACCCCAGTTCAGACATGGCTATATGCAAATCAGTCTGATCCTGTGCCTCATGGGAACAGTACAGCCCGAACTGCCAAGCCATGTCTTCCCTGGACCGGAAACAAGCATCCTGGGACCGGTTTCGGATTCATAATCCTCATCAGCCAGGCTATCTTGAATCCAGTGGCCAAGTGAGCAAGGGACTCACGTCTGAGCATACCCTGCCACACTTAGGGCGAACAAAGCGATACAAAAGGGGATGATGGACGGAGCGTTTGAGCAAATCAAACACTCACCCCCAGTCAACTGATCTGGGTTTGATCCATCACCATTCTTTAGCTCACTCGGCCACCCAAGTTCAGACATGGCTATATGCAAATCAGTCTGACCCTGTGCCTCATAGGAACAGTCCAGCCCGAACTGCCAAGCCATGTCTTCCCTGGACCGGAAACAAGCATCCTGGGACCGGTTTCGGATTCATAATCCTCATCAGCCAGGCTATCTTGAATCCAGTGGCCAAGTGAGCAAGGGACTCACGTCTGAGCATACCCTGCCACACTTAGGGCGAACAAAGTGATACAAAAGGGGATGATGGACGGAGCGTTTGAGCAAATCAAACACTAACCCCCAGTCAACTGATCTGGGTTTGATCCATCACCATTCTTTAGCTCACTCGGCCACCCCAGTTCAGACATAGCTATATGCAAATCAGTCTGAACCTGTGCCTCATGGGAACAGTCCAGCCCGAACTGCCAAGCAATGTCTTCCCTGGACCGGAAACAAGCATCCTGGGACCGGTTTCGGATTCATAATCCTCATCAGCCAGGCTATCTTGAATCCAGTGGCCAAGGGAGCAAGGGACTCACGTCTGAGCATAGCCTGCCACTCTTAGGGCGAACAGAGCGATACAATAGGGGATGATGGACGGAACGTTTGAGCAAATCAAACACTCACCCCCAGTCAACTGATCTGGGTTTGATCCATCACCATTCTTTAGCTCACTCGGCCACCCCAGTTCAGACATGGCTATATGCAAATCAGTCTGACCCTGTGCCTCATGGGAACAGTCCAGCCCGAACTGCCAAGCCAGGTCTTCCCTGGACCGGAAACAAGCATCCTGGGACCGGTTTCGGATTCATAATCCTCATCAGCCAGGCTATCTTGAATCCAGTGGCCAAGTGCGCAAGGGACTCATGTCTGAGCATACCCTGCCACACTTAGGGCGAACAAAGCGATACAAAAGGGGATGATGGACGGAGCGTTTGAGCAAATCAAACACTCACCCCCAGTCAACTGATCTGGGTTTGATCCATCACCATTCTTTAGCTCACTCGGCCACCCCAGTTCAGACATGGCTATATGCAAATCAGTCTGACCCTGTGCCTCATGGGAACAGTCCAGCCCGAACTGACAAGCCAGGTCTTCCCTGGACCGGAAACAAGCATCCTGGGACCGGTTTCGGATTCATAATCCTCATCAGCCAGGCTATCTTGAATCCAGTGGCCAAGTGAGCAAGGGACTCACGTCTGAGCATACCCTGCCACACTTAGGTTGAACAAGGCGATACAAAAGGGGATGATGGACGGAGCGTTTTAGCAAATCAAACACTCACCCCCAGTCAACTGATCTGGGTTTGATCAATCACCATTCTTTAGCTCACTCGGCCACCCCAGTTCAGACATGGCTATATGCAAATCAGTCTGACCCTGTGCCTCATGGGAACAGTCCAGCCCGAACTGCCAAGCCATGTCTTCCCTGGACCGGAAACAAGCGTCCCTTGCTCACTTGGTCACTGATTCAAGATAGCCTGGCTAAAGAACGGTGATGGATTAAACCCAGATCTTTTGACTGGGTGTGAGTGTTTGATTGATTCAGGTGCTCTGTCCATCACCACCCCCTTTTGTACAATCGGATCATGAGCACCATGTCAGACAGGTATTGCACAAACTGTGAGAGAACTACTTGTTTGTGAAACTGGATAAATGCATGTTCCAGGTTCCCAGGGTAGAGTTTCTGGGATCTGTCATCTACTCCGAAGGGATTCATCTGGGTCCTAAGAAAACTGAAGCCATAGTTTTCTTGCCCACTCCTACATGTTTGAAGAAAGTACAGGCCTTATTGGGTTTGACAATTTCCATTGACTTTTTATTACACACTTCTCGTACATCTTTACTCCATTCACTAGACTCCTAAAAAAAAGAGTTGCCTTAATGTGGTCAAAGGAAGCCAGCACGCCTTGGATTTGTTGATCACTAGATTCACGACCGCTCCTATTCTGAGACACCCTGATCCTACGTTACCATTCTATGTAGAAGCGGATGCCTCTCAATACTTAGTAGAAGGAGTTTTGTCCCAGCTTAATACTGACTCTGGTCTCATGCATCTGACTGCCTTCTTATCAAAGAATCTTTTGCCTGCGGAACAGAATTATACAATAGCGGTAAGGGAGCTCTTGCCTATTAAGCTAGCATTCCAGGATTGGCGTTAAATATTATGGGGACTCGACATCCCATCACCCCAAGCCCAAGCTTTAACTACCCACCCAACAAATGGACTGGGTGTGGTTCTTGAATTAATATGATTTCGTCATCACTTACAGGCCTGCTGCTCAACAGGGTAAATCAGACGCTCTGTCTGGGTACATGTCTCTCATCTTCACCCTGCCTCCATATTGAGGAAATACCCGTAAAATCCAAAGGCTGGATATTAGGTTGTTGTTCCACTGATGAGTTCTTGCTTGAAGTCAATTGAAGGATTACTACCAAAGGCTTTGCTGGTGGGGAGCCTTAAACTGCATCTTTTTTTACCGGACCTCGCCGCACCCGCTCCGCGGGTGCCGCTTCGCTTTGTGGAGACTGAGGCTGATTCACACTTCAAGGGACACAGGATCTGTTTGACCCAGGTAGCGGCAAGCAACGGGGCTGCGAGCGTTGCAGGGACTCCATCTCCCAGGAGTCCCTGCCTGACCGACATCCATCTTCCGGTCCGCTCTCCCTGTTGCTCCGCCCACAGCCCGTAACCACTGCTATATCTTGGGCATTGGGTTCCGCAGCGCGGGACGCACGCGCGGGACTCAGACCGGGGCTAAGACCGGGCAAAGAGCGTGCCGTTTAAGGCCGTTCGAGTACGAGAGAGTCCGGTCCGGGCTATACTCCCTGGCTCTAATTTCACTTGTGTGGGAAATAGACTTTTTAGTTGCGCACGCCAAGGACAAGGTGCAATGTCCACACGTGAGTACAGAAGCAGGGCAGCAAAGGGGAAGTTGAAAAATGGAACACTTGATGACTTTCTTACTAGAACCAACACTGCCATAGATATGGAGATCAGTAAGATGCAGCATAGGGTTTCTATTGAACTGGATGTAGCTAGAAGGCTATCCCAGGAGATGGCCAATGCTAAGAGATCCTCCTTGGGTCACTTTGCCTTTGCCAAAACTCCGGACCATACAACGCGACCAGTATTAAATCTAACACAGGCAGTTATTCACCATCCACCAGTCTCATCTCCTCCAGCCCCAGTGGAGAAGGTCGGGTCTCCACAGGCTGCCCCCCCAAATCCTAGTTCATCATTGTTCAGGGTGGGAGGGGTAGAGGGGCCACCCTTGGAGACATTACCAACTGCCAATTGTAAGGCCAAGAGTACGAGAATCTCTCCTAACTCCCTAAAGGGTTCCAACCAGAAACGAAAGCGTAACATCGCTACTGCCTATTCTAGGAAAAAGGCTAAGGTTGCAAAGGCTCAGTTACCCTCTCAAGTACTAGCTCAGCCATCCCATTCATTCTTTTCCGTGGTGAATAGTTGTCCCTTAGCATCTGAATCTAGTCCAGTGAAGCCGATGGGGGAACATGCGAATTTTGTAATAGAAAGTGAGAATGGTGGGGCACCAGTTTGTATGATTGAAGGAAAGGATGTGGATTTTTTAACGGTTGTGTGGGAAACGTTAAAAAAATTCTTACTCCCTTGGAAGTTAGACTTTCCCGAATAGAAACCCAGCTCCTCGAGACTGAAAAAAGTATTTTAAATCTTGCCACCTTGACTATACCTGGCAATAAACCAAGTAGCCTACCTGTTGTGACCCACACTCCTTCAGTAGCCGTTGACATTCCAGCAGTACCTCCGGTGACTAAACCTGTCCCAAAACCCCGGTATAAGGTTCCTGTAAGTACCAACGTCAACAGAGTAGCGGGAAGTGCAAACAAGTTGCCGGTTTCATCTGTCCCGGCTCCGAAAGTAGTGGCTGCCCCGAGGGCTAAAGACCGTGATACTTACTACTCTATCCCACCGAGACAAAAATTTCCTAAAAATCATTATAGGGGTTATGTTGATCTTCCCCCAGATGTAAGAACGTATGTAGTAGTCCTTACGGGGGTGCCAGAAAATCCACATCAACAGCAGGAGGACTTTGGGTCTTTAAAAAATAAGGTCACCCACTGGCTTAATGTGAATAAGCCATTACCCAATCACCTGAGAAGCAAAATCCTTATGGTGCGACGGGTCCCCTGGATAGGCACCTTGCACAAATCCATCTCAGGTGATTGTGTTATCGTCTCATTCGAAGATCCCAATACTGCACACTTCATTCATTCATGGAGCGACCACGGAGTTAACTCGTCTATAGCAACTAGACCATTAACTTACTTTTATCCCCCGCGCCCTCACTCTCAATCGGGGGGAAATTGGAATTGGAACACGATGCCTGTACGAAACCATGGGCAGGGAGGGTCATTTATTTACTGGCAAGACACATATGGAGGGTGGAATGGGGCTCCAACTTACAACAGGTTTGGGTGCCTTGAGGATGTGGACTGACTTCACCATAGGGCAGTTGATATTTTGTTTCCGGTAGACTTACACAGTTTTCTGTCCTACCCCTCACTTTGTTCTGCTTTTGTTTCATCATATTCACACTCTTCCCTGCCACGCTCGGCCCTAACACCATCACCATATTTCCCTGGAGATGGCAAACAAATTACGGGTGAGATTAAGCATATAGAGGAGCAGGCCGCTGACTATCCCGAGGGGGGCATACCCAATGAGTATACAAAAGAAGAAGATGATATCACCAACCCAGGCCTAGTTGGCCATATTAACGAGGATAATGCCCTCCCTGAGGTGCTTAATGCAACCTGTTCACCGGTATTAGAGGTTTTGTCCTCTTCCAACTATACTCAGTGTAGGATAAGCGGGTGTCCATTGGCTTTTAATTCTACTGAGGAGGTGGGGGGACCCAGAACACTTTCGATACTTTCCTGGACCGTGGCTGGGTTGGTTAATAAATTAGATTCCTCAGAGTGGGTGGAATTTATTGAGGAATACGACATATGTCTGTTCCAGGAAACGTGGGCTAGAGAACAACACTCCCGTTCAGGGTACGCTACCTTTGAGATTGCGGCAAAATGGGGCGGGAAGGGTCGACCGTCAGGCGGTCTGTCAATTTGGGTAGCTTCTCACCTAGGATGTAGGGTGAGAAACCTCGAAACCAACTCACCGGACTTTCAGTGTGTTGTCCTAGAGTGGGTATCGGGGGTGAAAGTAGCATTAATAAATGTATACTCTAGACCGGTTGGCATTACGGGTACTTCGGGAACTATCGAGGATTTGTCTGTGTTCATTGATTGCACCTCCCTCTGTCCATCACTTGTGATCGGGGGGGACTTTAACACTCAGTATGAGCCCCTCCCGGATCATTTGGAAGGAGTAACCAACGAAGAGGATGATCTTTGGGAGATACCCATCTTGTCGGGTCCACCTGTAAAATCATGGTCACCTTTAGCCACTCAAATAATATCTTTCACCTTATCCCACTCGCTGAGGGCCTGTAATGGGCGGGCCAAGGGAGACATCCCACCCCAGCCCACCTTCAAAGTGGAGAAGTGTGGCTCACTGGTTAGAGGAGGCAGACCTGGAAGCAGAGGTCGGCCCGGGACCAGGGTTCAATTCCTGGCTCTGCGGGGTCTTGAGTCCAAAAATGTCCATGGACTCGACAATTCTCGCTCCGGTGCCTACTCGATTCACGGGTTCACACTCTGCGACTCTGGGCAAGAGCTTGCTTAATCTCCACAACGGCCCCTCGCGGCGGGATGCCTGGCTTTCACCTTGCGGATACCCTGCCGGGGTTATCTCACAGGGGAATACCAGGACGGGTTCCCTAAGCAAGCGCTTAGAAACCGCTTGGTGATTTGCGCTATATAAATTCCTGTACATTTACATTTACATTTCAATAGACCAGGGTATGAATCACGGATAGACTATATCCTGGTGCGGACAAAGGACTGGCCCAAAGTCAGGGACTTTACTATAACAAGAAGGACTGACAGTGACCATAATGTATTGTCATTGAGATTCGCTGTCCAGGGTATGCCAACGGCAAGCACAGATAAAAATTTAGCATTTCTGGAGGGTCTAGTTGCCACCAGTAACAGACGCAGAATCAGATGGCCATTACTAGTGCAAAACCCACAAAATATTCAGAAGCTATACGAGGCAGTAGTCCCTGCCCTTGAAAAAGTTGGGAATCTTTTCCCTCAGTCACCCACTTCTGATAAGTTCAGTGTGCTTGGGGATATTCATTCCGAGCTCTGTACCAACCTAGCAGAAGTATTTAACCCGGTGGCCAGGACGAAAAAGGCCAAGGGGAGAAGAGCCTCATGGTTCAATGCTTCTTGTAGAAGAGCAAAGGCTGATCTCCTGGAGTCTCTTAAAATCCGGGAAACTCCCAGTAAGATCAGGGCTAAGCGGATGGCCTACAAGTCTATCATCTCCAATGCCAAAATAGAATGGGACCAGGAGAATTGGTCGGAAATGACGGCTGCCTTAGCATTGCAAGACGCCCGTAAATTCTGGCAGATCGTCAAGCACTGTTCAGCTGAACCAATAGCAGCAGTAAATGCAAATATTGCTGCAACTGTGTGGGAGGCCCACTTTAAATCCTTGTATAGTGCCCCCGACCAGGGTCAATTGGGGAATCCACCTGAACCAGTAATGATCCAACCCCCCGAAAGCCTATCCCAGATGGATGGGTTTACCTTGGGAGAACTTAATATGGCAATTTTGGGCCTGGCGGCTGAAAAGGCGCCGGGCCTGGACAAGCTTCCAGGCGACCTTTACAGGCATGAAGTGAAGATCTGGGCCCCGTATTTGATGGTGCTGTTCAACGCAATCCTGAACGGCATGGCGATCCCCCCAACTTGGCTGGGGGCAGAGATAGTCCCTATATTTAAGAGGGGCTCGCCTCTGCTCCCAGACAACTATAGGCCAATAAGCCTGATAGATGTTTCCCAGAAACTCTTTACTAGGCTACTCCTGGATCGTTTGTCGGAATGGATGTCGGATTCCGATATTCTGAGCCCATTCCAGGCGGGATTTAGGAAGAAGATCTCCACCACAGACCAGGTCTTTCGGCTTGCCCTCATCTTTTGGAAAACGGTACAGTTGGAGGGTGGCAGCCTCTACACTGTATTCGTGGACCTGAGGGTGGCCTTCGACCTGGTCCCGCGCAGAAAACTCTGGGAGGTGCTGGCCAAACTGGGGGTCCCTGCGGGCCTGTTGGAGATGATTATTCGTCTCCACACTGCCAACTTTGCCCAGGTGAGGTGTGGTAAGGAGGGGGCGCTGTCAAACTGATTCCCCGTTGACAGGGGGGTAAGGCAGGGTTGTGTGCTTGCACAGACCCTGTTCTGCCTCTATGTCAACGGGGTAATCGCTCACCTCAATGGGGTTGTCAATTCCGACGCTCCCAAGTTGGCAGGCAGCAGGGTGCCGACGGTTATGTTCGCCGACGACACCCTGCTGCTCTCAAAGTCCCCAATGGGGATACAGCGCGTTCTAAACGGTTTTGTGGATTTTTGTGGGGAACATGGTTTAGAAATCAACACACTAAAGACCAAATTTATGGTCTTTAATCCCCCACAAAAGTTACGATTCACACCTACTATTGGCCAGAGCAGACTTGAAAGGGTGCACACCTTTGAGTATCTTGGTGTCATGATAAATGACAATATGACCTGGTCCACACACCAACAGAAAGCACAACTTAAATTGGCCAAGTATGCGGGAGGGGTTTTGAGGCTCATAGGAAATAATAGGTCATCCACTAAACCCATCGGCCCACCACTCCAGATCTACAAGACACAGGCAAGGGGGGCTGCCATGTATGGTTGTGAGCTATGGGGTCACGTAGCTTCCCCAGAATTGGTGAGAGAGGAGAACAAGTTCATTAGGCAGGTGGTCCGACTTCCGTCCAGTACGCCCCTTGTTCCACTAAGGTTAGACCTGGGGCTGCGACCTCTAAGCGAAGAACTGGCACTGCGTCCCTTGGTTTATTGGCGGAGGATGTGGGCAGTCCCGGAACTGATTAGCTATAGGCAGGGTCTACAAGAGGTCCTAGCCATGCCTAATGCTGGGAAAATTAAATGGTTTAAATTTATTAAAACTGAGTTGGAGGGCCTAGGCCTACCGACACTCTGGTCTGATCCCTCAACCACATGCCCATTAATTCCCAAAAAGAGACTGGCAAAGGTCTATCGTGACAATAAACTAGCGGCACTCTGTCGTCAGGCTACTCTGGGAACACTTACGCAGTCATTTTTATGTATTAAGGATAAATACAGTTTTGAACCAGCCCTGGATAAAATACATCCTGTTCTACTTAGGAAACTCTACTTGCAGTGGAGGCATGGGACACTTCCACTGCGAGCACTAACCAGTAAGTGGAGTGATTTAGTAACCAGTTTATGCCCGGCTTGTGGAGTGGCCAATAAATCAGAGCTCCATATAATCTTTTTCTGTCCGGCCTATAATGCTTCCCGCAGGAAATGGATTGTGCCCATTTGTAGGAGCCTGGGGTTTGCGGAGTGCTTGGCCGCGTTCAGAGTATTGAAAACAGATATGACTGATCGCATTGTCTTTGCTGAGGCTAAATATTTAGGTGCAATGTGGTCTCTGAGGAGACAGTGTCTTAAGGCTGGTCATTGATCACTGATTGACTGTACCATAAAATCTGAAACTCTGTATTTTTGGAAAACTTTTATGTAACCGGATGGATTCTGATGTTTTTAACGTTTATTCTTTTAATATTATGCATTGAATTGTGTGTATCTTTTATGGTGACAAAATTACCGAAATAAAGATTTATGATGATGATGAAGTCAAGAAAAGATTTAAAACAAAGGATTTGACTCCTTGGTTGTCCAATACTTTGTATAAACTTCAGGAAGGGGGGTTGTATCACAAAACACAGCTCTTTATTCAGCCAGAACTCAGAAACAAAGTACTAAAGAGGTGTCATTCCTTTGCATTGACTGAACCTCTGGGTATAACAAAGACACAAGAGATATGCCTTCAATGGTTTGGTAGACAGTATTGGGCATGATATACAGGTGTCTGTGTCCTCCTGTCCCATCTGTGCCACCAACGAAGCCTCACATACACCTGCTCAAGGACTGCTCCAACCACTCTCTATACCTCCTTCTCCATGACACACCATTAGCATGGATTTCATCACTGATCTCCCAAAAAATACAGGGTACACCACAAGCCTTGTTGTAATAGAATTGTTCACTAAAATGGCTCAGTTTGTCCTGTTAACCTAGATTCCTACTGTGAAAGAGCTGGCACACACATTAATTCAGCAGGTAATACAGCTGCAAGGTATCCCGATGGCCCTAATTTCAGATAGAGGTGCACAGTTTGTGTCCCATTTTTGGAGGAAATTGTGCACCCTACATCACAAGGAAATGCTTTTTTCTGAGCTTACCATCCGCAGTCTGGTGGACAAACTTAACGAACAAACCAGTCAATGGAGCAAAATCTCCATTGTATCCTGGCATCTCTGACTTGCAGTTGGGTGAAAGCACTACCTGTGGCAGAATTTGTGTATAACTATAGTCAAGACTCAGCACTAGGGATGCCCACTTTCTTTTGTTTCCATGAGTTTGCATCCAAAAGCTATGCCCATATTGCCCACAGAGAGGGTACCCGTAGTCGATACTTTGTGTTTTAACTTAAAGGAAATCTGGAGAATAGCTCGCAAACATTTACAGGTGACAAAAGAGAATATGACAAAATAGCCAGATAAGCATCAGCATTGTGGACCATCATTTGTGCCTGGTAAGTTGGTATGGTTAACATCCAAAAACCTACATTTAATGGGTTCCAAGAAGCTACAAGCCTGATACGTGGGCCCATTTAAACTTCTACAAGTTGTAAATCCAGTTGCAATGAAATTGGAATTACACACCAATTAACAAATCCATCCTGTCTTTCATACATCTTTGCTTAAGCCTTAATCCGCTACCACATAAACCACACCACCACCACTTCTACTTATAATTGATGGTCAATAGGAATAGGAAGTCAATCGTTGTACTCTTGATTCTAGGATATGCTCGGGCAGGCTGTTCCATCTGGTAGACTGTAAAGGGTATACCCCTAAGGAACTAACCTGGGATCCAGCCCTTCATATGCATGCTCTTCATCTTGTGCACTCGAGAAAACCTGGCGCAGAGACCCAACACCGGACAACATGACTGCCCTCAAGCTCGCCACCCGAAAACACCACCAGCTGATCCACGCCACCAAGAAAACCGCATTCAAGGAACGACTGGACAACAACGCACACAACAGCAAGGAACTCTTCAACATCGTGAAAGAGCTCTCCAACCCCAACGCCGGAAACAACGACATCACCCCCTCGCAAGACCGCTGCAACTCCCTCGCCTCCTACTTCCACAACAAGATTGCGGACATACACAACAGCTTCAGCACTCAACCGACGCACGCCACGACCGAACTACCGCCCCCCACCACCACCCTCCGCGCCTGGACCCCGATCAGCACCGAAGACACCATCCGCACGATGAACTCCATCCACTCCGGATCTCCGACAGACCCCTGCCCTCACCACGTCTTCAACAAGGCCGACGCTGTCATCGCACCCCACCTGCAGGACATCATCAACACCTCCTTTGACATCGCCACCTTCCCGGAGAGCTTGAAGCACGCCGAACTCAGCGCTCTACTCAAGAAACCATCAGCAGACCCAACCGACCTCAAGAACTACCGCCCCATCTCGCTGCTCCCGTTTCCGGCCAAAGTCATCGAGAAGACCGTCAACAAGCAACTGGCCGCCTTCCTCGAGACGAACGGCTCCCTCGACCTCTCGCAGTCTGGCTTCCGGGCCAACCACAGCACCGAGACCGCCCTGATCGCAGCGACCGATGACATCCGAGCCCTGCTCGACAATGGAGAAACAGTGGCCCTCATCCTCCTGGACCTCTCCGCGGCCTTCGACACTGTCTGCCACCGTACCCTAGTACAGCGCCTCAGAAACGTCGGAATCCAGGAGAAGGCACTGGAATGGATCACCTCCTTCCTCGCCGGAAGGACACAGAGAGTCCGCCTCCCCCCGTTCAGATCGGAGGCCACCGAAGTCATCTGCGGCGTTCCTCAAGGCTCCTCGCTCAGTCCAACCCTCTTCAATGTCTACATGAGCCCCCTCGCAGCCATCGCACGCCAGCACAACCTGAACATCATCTCCTACGCTGACGACACCCAGCTGATCCTCTCCCTCACTAACGACCCCGCCACCGCCAGAGCCAACCTGCACGAAGGGATGACAGACGTAGCCAACTGGATGTCGAACAGGCGCCTGAAACTGAACTCAGACAAGACGGAAGTCCTCATCCTGGGATCCTCACCCTCCGCCTGGGACGACTCCTGGTGGCCCCCCGCCCTGGGCAGCGCACCCAAACCAACTGACCACGCACGCAACCTGGGCTTCATCCTGGACTCCTCCCTCTCCATGACCAGACAAGTCAACGCCGTCTCCTCGTCGTGCTTCAACATCCTGCGCATGCTACGCAAGATCTTCCGATGGATCCCCACCGAGACCAGGAAGACGGTCACCCAGGCCCTCGTCACCAGTCGTCTGGACTACGGCAACTCCCTCTACGCCGGAACCACCGCCAAACTCCAGAAAAGACTCCAGCGGATCCAGAACACCTCAGCACGACTCATCCTGGACATCCCCCGCCGCAGCCACATCTCCGGACACCTGAGAAACCTGCACTGGCTCCCGGTCAACAAGAGAATCACCTTCCGGCTCCTCACCCATGCACACAAAGCCCTACACAACCAAGGACCAGGATACCTCAACAGCCGCCTCAACTTCTACACTCCCAAACGCCAGCTTCGATCGACCAGCCACGCCCTCGCCGCCGTCCCCCTCATCCGAAGAGCCACCACAGGAGGAAGGTCCTTCTCCTACCTGGCCGCCAAGACTTGGAACTCCCTTCCGACCCACCTCCGCCTGACCCAGGACCACCTCGCCTTCAGGAAGCAGCTCAAGACCTGGCTGTTCGAGCAGTAGCGGACCCCCTTCCCCCAGCGCCTTGAGACCCTCCGGGTGAGTAGTGCGCTATATAAATGCTTTGATTGATTGATTGATTGTGCGATTGTTCCATGCCTGCGACCCTTTCAAACTGCATCCAGTGGGGCACCTGAGGTAAGGGGTACTCTTATGTCCTGTATCAGATGCAACCAGATAATCTCGTAAGTGTGTTCCAGCTTAACATAGGGGTAGTTTTACTGAACATGTATCCTGTATCATAATCCTTATGCTGACTGAGTTCCTGAACTCGTTTTTTTACCTTTTTTTGAACATCCTTTCTTTTAAGTTGGGTGTCCATGTTGTGTAAATGGGATAGTCTCACTGGTTCCCTGTGGCAGGAGTAACGTGGCCACACTGATTGGCAGAGCGGTCAACACATGGCTCATGCTGCAGTATTGGTTACGGAGGTGGGGACTATTTGGAGGCGGTTATCTGTAACCTCTACGCTTGGTTTCACTTGCAGTTATCTTCGAACGTGGAAGGATTTTCTGCCATGAGCCATCCGGCTGATTTTCCTGCTGTTTTTTGCACCCTCATGTTATCTTTCTTTTTTCTTAAAGAAACAAACGCTGATGCATCTTCCTTGATACAAAATTAGTTTTGCCAAGGACAAAACACCCATCCAGGTCACCTTTCTTGAATGAGTTTCTTCTGGACATCCAGAATCCTTCCCTTGTTCCCCTGTTTACCTCCTTTCTCCCTTTACTTTACGACCCACTGCTGTTCTCCAGTCAGTGTGGAAGGTAAAACACTTGGTGAGAGGTTGGACTATCTCTGTTTCCACAGTACCTGGTTTTCAGGTGAGTGGGGTCACAGCTATGTGCAGATCGGAAAAATACAGTACTATTTGTGTCCAGTAAATAATACTACCCATGACATTGCTATTAAACAAGTACAGTATTACCATCCAAAATTATAAGAGACTCAGAGTCAGGCCCCAATTGTTTGAAAGAAGCACATGTATATCATAAAACATTAGCACATGAAAAACAGCTAAGATCCCAATATTGATTTGACATCAGGTGGCTAAGTATGGCTTTGTGTCAAATACAATAAAAACCAAATGGTCACAGCAACATACAACTACAAATAGAGACAGTTGCGAATTAAAGTAAATTACCACTTGGCGTGCAGGTAATTATTCAGGCACCACAGTGAACATTGTCAGTAATAACAATAGCAAAACCAGCTAACAACAGCTACTAGTGACCATGAAAGAGTAACTTAAAAGGTATCAGCAGCATCTAAAATCACCTGACTTCACAAAAACATTAAATATACAGTACATCCCACATAATCGCAAGCATAAGTCAGAGTGAAACAAAAGTATTACACCTGTTATGCTATTTTCCAAATGTGACGCTGTAGTCCCTTTTTGTCTGCATTCAAATCATTTTAATTTTAGTTTGATCCATAGCAGCATAATGCGACCTATGTGCAGAGCACACACTGACTCAGACAAGTAAGTGTTCAAGCACAATATTTGCGGTATTCCCTTGCTCCAGCTGCATGGCAGCTCACCTTGTTATCAAAAGGTTGACACTGGAGGATTTGGCTCAAAATTAATTTAATAAAATATTAGCGATTGAAGCCCATCCGGTGGTCTTACACCACAGCACAACTGAGGTCTAAAAAACTAAATGTGACTCTTTACAAGAAACTGTAGGATTTATTTTTACTGTAGTGAAAGTCACTGTTGGTTTAGTCAGGATCACAGTCTTTCTTGTCCTTTCTTTTCTCAGGGTCACTTGCATTTCTTAGCTTAATTCATCACTGTCTCAGTATCTTCCATACATGGTGTACACTTCCACAATGCCTCAGATCTCTTTGCCATCTTTCTGTAGGACTTGTCAATCCTCCCATTTTTCAGGAATCTAGGGCCAGATGTAGGTAGGCATTTACCGGTCAGTAACGGCCAAATTCGGCCGTTACCGACCGGTAAATGGAATTTGAGATGTAGGGGGCATATTTTTACAGAATCTGTAAATTTACCGATCGGTAAATTTACCGATTCTGTAAAATACCGAATCGGTATTTTTACCGATTCGGTAAGTTTGATATGTAGGTGGGACTCTCTGAGTCCCACAAGCCTTACCGAATCGGTATTTTACCATCAAATTCAATTTGATGGTAAAATACCGATTCCGGTGTGCATGCACATGTGTACATGCACACCTGTGCCATATGACAGGCAGACCTGCCCTTAGGGCAGGTATGCCTGCCACATGGCACCCGAACCGGTTTTGGGGGTGCTAGAGGGTGTCAAAGTGACACCCCCTGCACCCTTGTGAAATTCGGTATTTACCGATTCCCGAATCGGTAATGCCCATTCATTCCTATGGGCTTCAAAGCCCATAGGAATGAATGGGCATTACCGGTCGGTATTTACCGAATCGGTAAATACCGACTTTTACAGATTCGGTAAATCCACATCTGGATTTACCTACATCTCCCTCCTTATATTTTACCGATTCATAAATACCGAATCGGTAAAATTCGGTATTTATGTGTCGGTAAAATATATTTACCTACATCTGGCCCCTAGTCTCAAACTGCTAACATTTTTTTTGGGGTGGAATTTATATAGCACAAACTAGACCCAGAGGTATCAGAGTGCTGTACATGAGCACCAGTTACGTTACATACAGATTAATTCATTTTTGTTAGGCACGGGGAGATTAAGTGATTTGCCCAGAATGTTGAGTGTTCCTGTCGAGACTCGAACCCAGTTACCCAGCTCCGAGGTCGACCGCCTTAGGTGTTAGGCTACATTCCCAGTCAATGCACACATGACCTACCTTTGCAGTGTAATTAGCCTGATGACTGGTGGTCGGTTGCATTTTCCTTTGCTGCCTGATAGGTGAATACTGCAGTCTAGGTCTTGGGGAAATATATTGGCTACTACTCAGATAATTCTCTGATGAACTCTGTATCATATGTAAATGACATTGACTTACCACTTAAGAGAACATGACACAATGACCTATTACTACATGAATGAATGAAATGAATGAAAAGACATTTATAGAGCGCATGGCTACCCGGAAGCGTCCCAGCGCTACATCAGCCATGCATGTTATAATGCATTTATACGCTACATTGTATTTGTGGTATGTGCATTTTTACTATTAATTAGTTGTGTCAACAAAGGTAGTTCCCCTTGTCTCCCCATTCTATGATGTTTGGTTTCTTCCCTCTCTGTTTTTCCATGTTAAAAGGTTATGTTGAAAAATAAGATGAGATGACTAAGGAAGTTTTTTACAGCTGAAAAATAAACCTAAACTTTACATAAACTGTAATCTTAACCTAACCTAGGGCCTGATGTACGACCATTCAGTTTAGCTAGTCCCAAATTGTGCAGAATTGCGACTCTCAATTTGCGATTTGCTAAACTGAAGGTACAACAGTGTCTCAGACACTGTTAGCGATTTCCAGTGGCATTTCAAATTGCATGCCTCATCAATATTCATGAGGCAAGCGCAATTGACGATCTCATTGGGAATGACTAGCACTCACAGGGATGGTGGCCTGCTGGGGTCAGCAGCCCACCATGTCTGAGACTGATTTTTCAATAAAGCAGTTTTTCTTTTTTTAATGCAGCCCGTTTTTCTTAAACGAAAACGGAATGCATTTAAAAAACAAAAATGAAACTTTTCAGTTTAATTCTTTTAAGGTCAGGCAGTGGTCCTTAGGACCACTACCTGCCCTTAAAAAATATTTTTGCACCCAGTCACAAAGGGGAAGGGATCCCCTGGGGACCCCTTTCCGTTTGCGAGTGGTTTACCACCTACTTGCGGCCGCAAAACAATAGTACATTGGTGTTAGAGTCACTATTAGGAAGGGACGCCCTTGGCAAGCCCCTTCCTAATAGCGAGTCGCAAATGCAATTTAATAGTCAGTGACTTAATGCATATATCATTATTTTTGTTTGCAGACCTTTATGTACTCCAAGATCTTCTGTCAGGCTATGAATACCGTTCTATTAGCAGTTGCTTATAGAGGCCGATATAATACTCCCTTGGTCATAGAATGAGGGAAGGTCGTCTTTAATGATGTTATTACAATTCATTTTTAGACATAATTTCCCCGGATGAAGGGTTCGTCCGAAATGCATCGGGTTTGAACTACTATTGGATTTTGAACAACTACCCTGTTGAATGAATTTGAATTTTTTCTCAAGATATCGTATTGAATAAACATCACCATAATGATCAACGCAGTGTATTGATTGGATAACATTCGATAATATCCTTACCGGAGTTTGGCTGTGCAATCAGGGGACGTTACCTGTCAGGATACAGCTTTTCATTCTTATCTGATTTCTACGCTGGTTGATCAGACAGCGAAACTCTGGTCACCTGCAGACCCTTCGTTCTTCTTTAAATCTGTAAGTTACGGACAAGTCTGTCAATTCAATCGGTTTCCCTATCTTTTTGCCCAACACACTTTCACGCTAGAGGAGGCATACCTTTGTTCTTTAGATAGTGCTCCGCATGTATATTCGTGTGACCTCGTTCACCCGAAGCGGAATCGCGGGGGCACTTGTGTCTTTTCACCTATTTAGAAAACTTGGATCAGTCTATGTTTTTAAAGTTTACAATGAGACTTTCATTTAAAGAAGAACATAGAACATGGGAGTACCGTCTCCATTACATAAAAGCGGAGCGTGCTAATGATACTGTGACAACGCAAACAGGTATGCCCTACGAGGCGTTTCTTTCCTATAAATAAATAGAATGGTCAAATTCACCACAGGCTTTCTATATACTGAGACATCTTTGTAAATTCTAGGTTGTCCTTTTAAAGACAGAAAAAGCGCCTTCCCATGAAGAGATGTAATCTAAAACCTGGGGAATTTGAAACAATAAGAAAGGTATGTCTGGGGAGATTAGGCTCGACTATGTTGGACTCAGACACCTCACAAATAGTGACACATTTATTTTCCAATTTGGGTGCAGGACTGAGAGCGACAAAAGAACAAAAACGCCTTACCTGTAGACCGGCGGCTGCTGTTTAAACAGGTAGAAATAGCGACATGTTTAAAGGGATGGAGACAACAAATTATCAGAAAGGAAGCTAAAATACATTTGTTATTTTTGTACATATTTTCAGATACTTACTAAAAGACAGAGCCCTGAAGAGAACCTATGAACTCAAGTCAACTGGTTCGAAACGCGTAGGCATATAAAATACGACATCAATTGATCTATAGACCAATGACTTTAGATATGGTTTATATATTTTTGAATAATTTTTTGATTGTCTACATTTATATGTATTGAACTAATACTGATACTGAGCGTCACTTTGTCAAGTTTAGACAAGGATCTGTGTATATTAATTAAAACAAGTAAATATTGTACAGTGTGTATATAAATGTAAAGAATGTTTTGTATTTATGTATAAATGTTTAAAAAGTTTTGTGTTCCTTTTTCACACATAAAAATCTCGTTTTGAAAAATTGAAAAAATAAGAAATTAAAAGGGTAAGAAATACCCAACAGACCCAAGAGTAATATTGGTTTGTTTTTCTTCCTTTAACATAAGAATTGAAAAAAGTGTGTGGTTGGTACTCACTCGTTTTTCATAGAATGCCAGTATGAGCATTGATAAATAATTTAGCAAAGCAATATCCATATCTCTAATTAGACAAGGGGCAAAAAGTAAAGAAAAAATCTGGCACCAAAGCTGAAAAAAGAACATAGCTATATGGGGATGTAAGAAAGTGGTCAAAGGCTCATACCCAGAGAATATGAAGCCTCCCTGACAGCAGGTGCCTAGGCAAAAGGCAAAAGGCTGAAGTCCACATGGTGGGGAGGGTGGTCCATAATGGTGGAAAGCATGCCACTTTCAGACAGAGGTATTTTGGTGAAGTAAAGATGAAAAAGAAAAAGGGATGCAATTCCAGGCCATCATGCAGCGCTGAGAAATGGAGGATGGTTAATTGTGGTGTTTCTTGTCTGCAAGGAAGACAGATATTGAACCATGAAAAGTAACAACCACTCCATAGGAAAAAAATGAGAAACTCAATGATTGTGCTGTGAGGGAAAGGGGAAATGGTCATGGGTTTTGAAGGGCATGACCCAACAGGCACAGGATCGAGGAAATAGATGTGATGATCAATGGATATCTGTAAAGTGGAGGAGGAGAGAAAGAAGGAACCAATTCTATAAAAACCAGGGAGAACTCACTCAGGTCAGGATGCCAAATGGAAAATGTACCAGTCCCTACCTGATAAACCTCCATGTTTCAGGTAAAGAATTTCCCTACCCACTTTAAGAGAAATATCAAGAATCACATATAGGTCTAACGGAACTCTAGGAAGCGAGACCAGAGGCTGAAAAGGGAAAAATTAACCTTTGAAGGCTTGTGATATAACCCTTAACGACTAGAGTAGCCTTTGGCTCAGGACTCTATTTTCAATACATAGACTTAAATAGTGATTACCTTTATAAGTGTTGGGTCTAACCTGAGAAGAGATGACAATACATACTTGACATAATGAATAAACCCAAATGTTACTGTAAAAGGCAGTTTGCGTACTATGTGGTTTCTTATAGGGGAACTGCAGCAATTGCTGAACACCCTTCTCTTTTTAAACTGAGTTCTGTGTCATAGAAAACTCTAGGATGTTAAATTTTAGTGTCAAATGTTGATTGTATGATCACAGGTGATGGTATGAAGCAACCTGTATAAAAAAATGGAACAAATTGGAAATGCAGTAGATCTTGCGATCAGCTTTGGTGTTGGTAAAAGAAGACTGCAGCTTGTAATTGAAGATGCAACAGGTAAGTAAGAAATCAGATTGGGTGAAGATGTCCAAGCTATCTATCTATGTGCTAAAAGAATGTTTAGAACAATTGTATAGAAGTAGGTGTGGCACTGGAAAAGGGAATTTGTGTCTGGTGGCAGAAACGCAAGAGCAACTCTGCTCCAAAGCAGAAAATGTTACATTATGGTAAAGCTATTCAGATGGGTACTGCAACATCATAGTATTAACAGAAGGATTTAGATGACAGCACCTATAATATGTTATGTGTTTTTTTAAACCGCACCATTTTCCTCAAAGGTATCCAGGTTTCACCAGGAAAAGGAATGTTGTAAATCCGCAAACAGGTGCAGAAACAGTGAGGTCAGCATACTTTGAAGACAGTAATTGACCAGTGTCTATTTACATCATTCAAATGTATCAGAAACTGAGTGTTTAAGATAAGTTGCAAGTCTAGTGCAGAATGCTTTGCCTTAAGACTTGAAAGTCATTTTCATTTAGTAATATTACTAAATTCTTATTAGTTTTATCAATGTGTCTAGGATTTAATTTACATCTGGGCCAAACAGACACCCTTGTTTAGGAGAACACATAACCACAAAACAGTTTGTAGTACTTTTCACAGTCAGGTCCTGATTCACAAAGGTAACTCACACTTTTAAATCACTTACACTTTTGAGTAATGTTACTACTTTAGGTTATTCCCAAAATCTAAGTGTAAGTTACTACTAATAAAAAAACACTAGTAAGTCTAGCTCCATGCATGACCAACCAGTGGTATTGCAACACACTATCATTAAAATAATGGAGGCATAGAGTTTAAAAAAAACCTGAAGAAATAATTTTATATTAAATGAAGGTATTTAAAATAGCAAACAAAAGAAGGTGTAATTTGCCCATCAACTGAAAAGTGTAAATTCCTGAACATCTTCACATACATTTTCCACCACCTTTTATTCCTCAGAAATGAATTACCGTCCTACAAATATTGGCTATATGACCACACTTCTTACACTTTCTACAAATACCATTTCTGGCTCTGCACATAACACTTAATATGCTAGCAATACATGGAATGGGACCACTCTTCATCAGGAATAAATTCAGCAAACACATTCAACAAAGGAACCTCCGCTCTAAAGGAGCATCTCAGCTCAAAATCCCACCAGACAAGAAAAAAACCATGGGTGGCACCTCCTTCTCTGTTCAAGCAGCCAAACTATGGAATTCTTTACCCCCCAACATAAGGTCCACACACAACCACCTTATCTTCAGAAAACTACTCAAGATTTGGCTCTTCCCCACATAAGCATCATACGCAAACAGACATTTACAGCATATCCCTCTGTATACAAGCATGTTTCACTATAGATATGTACCTATCTTTGTGTATTATTTTGTATAAACATGTAAAATAATTACGTTGTTGAGAGAAAAAATAATAAAGGAATAAAGAGCATCTTTGGTCTACATGTACATACTTCCATTGTGAATCTATGTACCTTCCATGTACTTGGATCTGTGTGTCTGTTACTTTTCTCCTGAAAAAGCATAGCCAACGCACTACCCTATTTCTCATCCTGTGCCTCTGTCAATATCTTTAATCTACATATACTTACCTCCTTTATGTAGCTATATACTTTCAATGTAATTATGGATCTATATATTTATCACTTTCTTCTAATTTAGCATTTTCAATGCACTACCCTATTTCTCAGCCTATACTTCGCTCAATATATCTTTTAGCCCAACCTTCTGACTCATCTCAAACTTCTACTACTCCTTCCAATGCACTATCCTATCTCTCATCCTATACATCTATCAATATATCCTCTGAATCCACTCTCATTTATCCCAAACCCCATACCACTTCTATGATTGCCAAAATAACCCTTTCTAGACTCTCTCCTACTCTACCCCTCCTTGCATCATGTGACACCTCTTTTACTATACCGATCCCCTAAAATAAACCTTTCTAAACTCTTTCCTCTGATTCCTCCCCTCCAAAACTCCTTTTTACTCATCCAAAAGCCTCCTCCTATTGCTAAGACCAAAAAAAATCTTTCACTCTTTCATCCCTTAACTATCCTTTTCAATTGAAATTAATAGACTAACATGTTCACTTCTCAAATTCCATATTAAACTATACTAATATACTACCCAAATAACTGAATAACATATCGACTACTCAAATTACTTCATATTTTTTACTATACTCATTTTCAACAGTAATCCTTTATGGGTTTCGGAGTGGCATGCTATTCGCCAGAAAAGCGATTCAGCACCCATCAGGGGTAACAAGTGCTATATGAATGCAAATCTTTCTTCCCCATTTATCCCTCTGCTATCCTTCTCACTCCAAGTAACTGACTAATATCCACCACTGAAATTACTTCATATTTTACCATATTAATGCACCACTAATCCTTTGTAGGCTCCTGAATAGCGTGCGTCAACAAGGGCTATATAAATATAAACCTTTGTCCTCCTCTATCCTTCTGCTATCATTCCAAATCCAAATAACTGATTAACCTATCCACCACTTAAAATGTACTTGCATGTTTCACTATACTAATTCAACACTAATCCTCTATGGGTCCCGGAGTAGCGTGCTACTCGCCGAAAAAGCGCTATATTACAAATAGTTTTCCACTGTTCCAAAGAATCACTAGTTGTCCTGGTGTAGA
Source organism: Lissotriton helveticus (assembly GCF_964261635.1). Lineage (NCBI taxonomy): Eukaryota > Metazoa > Chordata > Amphibia > Caudata > Salamandridae > Lissotriton > Lissotriton helveticus. The sequence goes on from NC_136060.1 coordinate 268,186,722, forward strand.
TAAAAATGGAAGTGGTGCTACCATAATTTGTTCTGCTATCTCTGGGGGAATAACAAAGTAATTGATTAAAGAAGGTGCTAAAATAGATATAGTATATATGTAATAAAATCAAATAAATTTTTAAAATGCATATAAATCCTTATAAAATGAACAGCAAATAGTGTTTATCATAATAGGGGATATTTAAAAAAAGTTCAAATGAAAAGAAATCTATCACAAACAATTAAACTAGCAACATAAAAGGCACAGAAATATTATCAACATACTGCTTCAAAACCTACAAAAACTGCAAAAAGAGGAGCCTCTGCCTGAACCTGAAGACAGTAGTGGAAAAATCCAATGGCCTTGTCAGGAGGGCCACCTCCTGCTCCTGTATTATATCGATCCTCTGCTCATTTCTATCCCTACTCTGGTCCATACACAGAATGACCATGACAGCTTATTTCTGTAATTCTACCTCATGGCCCCCCAATTGCACTAACTAGGCTGTCGAATGACCACAGTAATTATTCTCCTTCACCTTCTAAGCTTTTCATATGCTCCCGCACGCTTGGATATTCCCCCTTTATAGACCCCTTCCTATTCCCCTCTTAGTTCTCCTATTTCCACCTCCATCCTGGACCTAGCGGAGGCCGGAATGTTGAACACCTTTCTATCCCCCTCTGGAAACACCATACCTTTTGCTGCAAGCCCTCGTTGACGGGATGCTCATCAGTGAGGCAGGACCTTGCATCGCAGCACGGCAGATCCTCAGAATCAACACATCACATCAGCTGCATGATATATCATTTGTGCTGACTCTTGCAACGCCCCGTAACCACGATCCAAGGTACTTTGTTCAGAGGGCCTAATTGGGTTCCTTTAGCTGGCCTGCACTTCATTGCAGTCGGCCTGAACATGTGACTTTGTCTTGGTCCAGCACCACCAGATAATCCATGGTCGGCGCTATGTCCATTTCGCCTCTATTTTCACTGAAGTCTTTACACGGGCATATCTCTGGTTCTACTAACTGGATTTTTGTTGTTTAGGTCTTGTTTTGTTTAAAACAATTACTCTTTCTAAACTAGTGTATGGTTGGTTTTTGTGGTGTGGTTCAAAATAGGTTCAAAATAAGCTTTATTCGATATTCAAAAAGAAATATCATATAAGCATACATGGTAATAGTTTAAAAAAGATATCAATAGTTTAGAAACGTAGCATTTCATTTTAAAAAAACATGAATTTATCAGATAAAAATACAATAGTCAAATAAAAATACAATAATAGGCATCACTATCACATAGGCCATAATAACGATTTTCTGAATTTAAGCAACAATTTTAAAAACTGTTCCATTATACATATCACGTCCCTGTCTTCTAGCTCTTGTATGCGCTCAAAGGCGTCTTTACAGGACCTCAGGCCCCATCTCTTAAGTAGGGGTCTCAATAGAGATTTCCTGGGGGTCACGTAATATCTACAAAATAAAATAGTATGGATATTAGATTGTACTGAAATATCGTCACATGGACAAGGACACGGATTTCGGGACCAGTCATTACATATAGGGAATGTTACGAGACGAAAGAAGGAGCCCAATCTAAGTCTGGTAAGCAACATTCTGGTATAGCAGGAAAAATCAGTTGAGAGATATAATTGTAGCCCCTTGTACGGTGTCACCCTTTGATATGCCTGGATTGTTTTACATAGTTTTTGCTTATTCCATCTTTTAGTTTCCAGGTAATCCATTAGAGTCTTTCTCAGGTTTTTCCTTGAGATGTGTTCCAGTGACAAAGGATCTGTGAACAACTCTGGGCGGCCAATATCATCCAAGAAGTTTTTGACATAAGCCAACCATTTTGAATGTTTCAAGTGTTTTGCCCCCTCCTGGTTTAAGATGTCTGATGTTACTTCTCTGTTCAAACCAGTCTCAGGGGTGGTCCAGATTTTGTGCCACAGCAGAGGGGGCTCCACTTTAATTAGATCTGATATGAACGGTAGATCTAACTCAATATGCATCATATATACAGAAGTTGCTTTTGATGTAGCCAGAAGATACCTTAAAAAATTATTTTCCACTTTTTGTATCGAGGAAATATTATTGTCGATACCCCAAAGACCAGCCCCATAAGTTGCTGTTGAAGCACATTTTGCTTTATATATTGTGATGAGCTGTTTTACCGGCCTCCCCCCTATTTTTCCAGCAAAGTCTCGAAGCCCGCCAATTGCTCTAACAAAGGCGAGTTTCTTCTTTTCAACTGCCGACTGCCAGGATATTTTTCTATGCAGACATATACCCAAGTATGTAAAATTCTCCACTGTCTCCAGTCTTTGGTCCTCAATAAATACGGGGCATGGGATTTTTTTATGCTTCTTACTGCATAACATTGAATAAGTTTTCCCAATGTTCACTTTCAGGCCCCTGTCGTTCATGAAGGCAGTGAATGCGGTAACCGCTTTTTGTAGCCCCACTCTTGTTTGGGAGAGGATTGCCGCATCATCTGCATATAGCAAGATTGGGATGGATTGGCCTCCTACTTTTGGGTAATCGCATTCGATGTTTTTCAGATGCTCGCCTATAGCATTTATGTAGAGCGAGAAAAGCAGAGGAGCTAAGATGCACCCCTGCCTAACCCCTCTATTGATGGTAAATCTTGGCGAGCACTCTCCCTTTGGGCCAAATCTAACTCTAGCTCCAGCGTCTCTGTACAAGGTCATAATGAAGAGGAGGATTGATGAATCTATCCCCAGATGTTCAAGAATATCCCATAGTTGTTCATGGAGGACACAATCAAATGCTGAGGTTAAGTCTATGTACGTTACGTACAGGCTTCCCTTCTTAATGTCTACATATTTGGACATAATAAGATGTAGATTCAGGGTCTGTTCTACTGTGCCTCTTCCAGATCGGAAGCCATATTGGAGGGTTGAGAGTATGTCCTCCTCTTCCGTCCATTTGACTAAACGTTTCAAAATGATGCGACCAGCAATCTTCATTAAGGTGTCAAGCAGGGAGATAGGCCTATAACACGATGGAGAATGCCTATCTCCCTTTTTGTAAATGGGTATTTCTATAGCCTCGGCCCAAGATGGAATATGACCAGAGGCATTTACAGAGTTCAGGGCAGAGGTCAATAAAGGGGCCCATAAAGCTATTTCTGCCTTATAAACGTCTGCTGGGATGGCATCCGGGCCCGGTGCCTTCCCAGTTGGGCTCTCCCTAATAGCCAGCTCAACCTCCTCACACGAGAAAACAATGTTGGAATGGCTCTCACAGAGGGGTCTTATGATTGATGGAGGAATTCGCTCTGATGTAAAGTTTTTTGAGTATATGGGTTTGCTATAGAGCTGTTGAAAATGAGCAGCCCAAGTCTCACCATCAATCGCCAGGTCCAAACTCCTCTCAGGCATTTTTACCCATGGAAGCGGGGTGTTGATGAATTTCCAAAAGGCTGAAAGGTCCCGGTTTTCAGACGTTGTCACCAAGTTCTGCCATGCTTCTGCCTTCAGTGCTTTTTTCCTATTTTTGATGGCTAGGCGATATCGGAGTCTGGCCTGGCGTATCTCCATGAGTGGTTTTGGTGTCATATGCAAGAGGTTCTTCAATGACTTTAAAGCCCTGGAACAGTTTTTATCAAACCACCCTTTAGGGGCGATGGGTCCTGTCTTGAACTGTCGTGTCAGTAGTTCTTTTAGGCTGGCCTGAATTTTCAGAAAAGCTTCACGGATGGCATGGGGCTGTTCAGTCATAGACAGACAGATATATACCTCCTCCTCCCTCATCTTCATTAAAATTTTCAGGAGGCTGGTTGGGTTGATTTTTTCCCATTTAATGGTGTAACCGTTAGTAGCCCCCACTTTGATGGGTTGTTCGTAGTTAACTTTAGAGTTATTTTGTATAGTAGTTGGAGAGGGTAACACGACAGATAGAGACAGGAGATAATGGTCGCCGTGTAGGTGGTCAAGAGTGTCCCAAAAGAGTATTAACGGGGCATGCATCTTTGTGAAAAGTATAAAGTCAACAGTAGAGTTTGTTTCTCTACCATGGAAGGTTGGTTTAAAAGGTCTTGGGATGAGGAATAAATCATTTGCGAAGTGTAGGTTAAAAGAGGCCATGAAATTATTTAGTAGCTCCCCTAATTTTGAATGTTGAAAGTGGCTAGAAGTAGCATCATCAGGATCAAACTCCTGTGTATGGAAGATATCACACATACCCTTTGGGGCGTTTGGGCAGATATGACCATTAAAATCGCCCATAAATGCTATTGCGCACTCGCCCCCAGATGTTTCTTTGATTGTTATCAGAGCACGGTGTAGTTCGTCCAAAACTTTCTCCAACTGCTCTAGGGGCATATTATTGTAAAAATTAATAATTAGCAGTAACAGGGATGGGCCAATATCCATAACAATTATTTGGTATGGAGCCCTGAGTCCTGTTTTTTTAATCCTATGCCCGACTGCAACGCTAATGTATGTACAAAGGCCCCCCTTATGTCTACCCTGCTTACTCACAATCGCCGGTGAGTGAAAAGTCTGGTAACCCAGTAGATGAATAGGAGAAGTCACCCAAGTTTCCTGGAAGCACAGGACTGAATAAAAGTTTATTACGTCTAACCAGTCTGGTTGTGTAACTTTCGAGGAAAGTCCTGCCAGATTCCAAGTGAGGATCTGCAGTTTTGCTGTTGTTTTCCTATTTTCCACATGGGTAGAGGATATATTAATGATGGATTGTGGCTCCAAGAGGGGCGTTGTTTTGATTATATTCGTTTTATCTGTTTTTTCCGCCCCATTTTCTAAACCTTTTTTGATAGTCCTATCATCCAGATAGCCCTGTGTGGGAGATACATTGATAATTATAGTAGATGATTTCTCGCTACCCCGATAGTCTGCTTTCTTTTGGGAGAGTCATTCTACGTCATCTAGACCATAGAGTGGCTCATAATAATTGTGACAGGGGAAATTCCAATATGGAGTTACGGGTGGAAGACATTGGCCATAACCCACAGGGTCGTATCTAGAAGTCGGAGCACAATTATTTTCCCACGTATATTCACTGTTTTGGTAGCTGTTATATGGAGGAAGTATATAATCCCTTGCTATATACCCTGAGGGATACTTATTTTGGGTTGGTCTTCTAAGCTGTTGAAAAGGGAGCTTATCAAAATAGGGTTTAGGTTGGTATGTCTTTGGGGGCATTAAGGCTTCAGGATAAAAATAAGAAAGTGGTTTAGGTGTTATAGGTCCGCTGTTAGAATCAGAAAACCAATCAGTGATATGCGTGGTAACTCTAGGATCTTTAAATGTGGTAATTATTACTTCGCCCTCTATGTCTTTGGGGTGAATACCGACCCAGTTTGTTCTTCTCACCATAATTATTTCACCATTTATGTGGGGAGGTAAGGGCCTGTTATTTTTGAGCCAGAAAATCACCTTATTTTTAAGACTGGTGTTGTTTTCATAACCTCCTGTAGCTAATAATGGTAGTACCCCCGTTAAAACAATGACGTTTTGTGATGCAGCTGGGGGTAGGTCCACATTTCTTTCATGTGGCCGTCTTTTAGATATAGGAACGGTCTTAGTCATGTCTATTTTGGTTTTTGTATTGCCCATTCTTGCTGAGGCCATAAGGGAGTTTATTTGTGCAGATTGTGCCCGTGTGTTGAGAGGCGCTTTGGGTGGAGCAGCTGGGACTTTATTTAAAGGCCTCGACGTAGTTGAACATGTTTGTTGAGTTGAGCTTCTCGAGACCTTCGTAATTTTTGGGTCGGTGGTCGTTTTTCCTGTATTTAGCATTTTCTCTCCATCTTTAGAACTAGGAGCATTTACTAAGTCCTTATTACTTGCTTTGGTTTGGGTAGAGCATCCTATAAGGGTGTCCAACTGGCTTCCTATTCTTCTCACTCTCTCAACTATTGGGATTAATAGAGCTTTCATAAGATGTTCCATTGCGTCCACAAAATCTTTAATGGAAGGGGGGACACGAGAGGTCAGTGTATCTCTAACTAAAGTGGATGTCCCTTCTGCTATTTGTAACAATTCTTTAGTAAGTAAGTCCTTGGAGGGTCTTTGTACTAAGGAGTTTACCTTGGCCGAGCCTCTTTTTCTACGCTTTTTTGGAGGTGATCGTATAGTGGCCTGTTTCTTATTAGATTGAGTTTTGGTGTTCGAAGATTTTTCTAATGTTAGTGTAGGGGGCACTGGGTGGAACAGTGTTAGCTGTTCAGCCCCCACGGATGATGGTACTTCTATTATGTCTGGGGTAATATCCTCAGCGGCCTTAGGTGAGTTGGGGGTAACAAGATCAATAAGATCAGTACTTACAGTATTAGTATTGATAGGTAACTCAAGTTGAGATGAGCCAAATAAATCGTATTTTGGGAGTGAATAGGATTGAAAAAGTAAAGGGATATTGTCCATGTTTAGTGGATCATCATCTGTGTTTTCCTGAGTAAGTTTTGATTAATAATCCTCAGGCATAGCTGTAAGGCAAGGGTCAAAAATGGTGTTTTTAAGGTGCTCAATGGATAGTCGCCGAGCGATACGGCGTTCGGTCATTGCCAAGTCTCTATCAATTTCAGCAGTGGTTTTAAAGAAGAATTTATCCAGAGGGCCCAAAATAGAGCCTCCATCTGATGGAGTTTGAGCATCTGTAGCAGACTTAGCCATTGTCAGAATTATAATCTAAGATGGGAAATAGTTCGTGACCAATGCAATAGTGGGACACTACTCACATTAGGGGGGGTGACCAAGCCGAGCCTTGTCTGGCCTTGGAGGGCCGTAGAGGGCCCGCCCTTTGCCCGGGCTTCGCCCCGGGCTACGTCCCGCGATGCGCGTTAGTGAGCTCGCTTAAGTTCCTGTTAGATGAGAGGAGGCGTGGCACTGGGAGGGGGCGCGGCTCACGCGGGAAGAGGACCCAGCTGTTGGTGGTGGATGCTGGTCCTCGCAGTCCCGGGGCCGCGCCTCTCGCCTCCTCTGCGGCCAGGAAGTTGGTCTCCTCCTCCCACTGGGAATGATAGATTGCACAAAGTCTGATCAGCTACTCCTGTAGCGACGCGCAGATAGCACAGGGCGAAGAAACCTCAAGGCGAGCGGCTCCCGCGTAGCGGGGGCCGCGAGAGGTGAAGAGTGTTTTTGGTGGGGGCGTGGCACTGGGAGGGGGCGCGGCTCACGCGGGAAGAGGACCCAGCTGTTGGTGGTGGATGCTGGTCCTTGCAGTCCCGGGGCCGCGCCTCTCGCCTCCTCTGCGGCCACGAAGTTGGTCTCCTCCTCCCACTGGGAACGATAGATTGCACAAAGTCTGGTCAGCTACTCCTGTAGCGACGCGCAGATAGCACAGGGCGAAGAAACCTCAAGGCGAGCGGCACCCCGCTTGTGGTGTGTTTTCATTGTGTACTGTTTGTAGTTTTACATAAATACTTCACTTGTTACCTCTGAGTTAAGCCTGCCTACTCTGTGCTAAGCTTTGGGGACGAGGGTTGAGCTCAGGTTAATTTAGGGTTTGCTTGGGACTTCACCCTGACGCAGATTGTTTTTTCTGCTTAGGAAGGGTTTTACTCCCTCAAACAATAACCCAATTTCTTATAAACTTAAAGTTAGCAAACAAAACTGTAGAATGTAAGACATACTACAATGTAAATTAAAACTCTTAATTAACATCAAAAGAATACACTACTTAGAATCAATGGCAAAAAACCCTATTATAAAACAATTAATATCCTACAGAAGATCAACAAAATCAAAATCATAATCCAAACCAGCATAATTAAAATATTTAAAAGTAAATGTATTATTTTTATACATCATTCAAAAATATATTAAACCGAGCTTTCAAATAAAACTGACAAATAGAAATATGATGTATACTATACACAAAAAAATACTCACCAAACACAAACCTCAAATCAAAAATAATATTGATTAGAAAGAATTAAATGCTACATAAAATATAATTTAATGAGTAGCAATCCCATAAAAGTGACATAATACATACAAAACAACATTGGCCATCCGCACCATTATTGCAAAGATATTTTATTGTTCTGTAGCTACAGATTAGTCTCTGTATCCATGTACTCAAAAAGTATTATCCACCAAAAATGAAAAAATAAATTCAGAAAAACCACCAGAAAATGCAAAAATAAAGCAAATCCAATTGAGATCCATCAAAGTAATCCAAAATCTTAATGAACCATAAAAAACCTGAAAAGATGTTTAAAAAAAGAAACACTCTAGAATCCCCCCCCCGCCAAAAAAAGAAAATCTAAGTTACAAATATAAGTTTTCTGGAAACTAAAATTGATTTCTTTGACAAAAATATGCAAACTCCAAATGTCCATAGGAAACCTTAGAATTTGTAAACCTGTAAAATAAAGACAATACCCACCTACAAATACAATACATTCAAACTTAGCATGTGCATCACACTGAATCAACACAAAGCACATAATGACATATAAATTAACAATACATTACTAACACATTCTATCTAAAGCTAGGCCAAAACAATAGTTAACAAAACTGCAGAAACTATGAATGTACCTACCAAAACCAAAAAAATGCAATTACTATAATTTACTAGTACACGCTATAATCTTCCATCGCAAAACTGCAACAAAAAAATTAAAAACAGACTTACCTGCTTAGACGAACAGCAGCTCCTTTCTGCTAATTACTTTTAGGAGCATGAACTCAAAATGAGACAAATAGACTACTAAATTGAAATTAGCTATAAAACTAAATGCCCACTAAATGAAACTTAAAAAAACTATCTTCCTATTGTAAACAATGAGAATATAATCTAACAATGTTTAAAAAGATGCAAAATGTCTAAATATTCTAAATCATCTAAAAAAGTGTTATAAAATATGAAGTATATGGTACTATAAAAATGGAGTATTGTTTAAAATATACTTTAAAAGATTTTTAAAAACAGTTTTTTCAAAATGTACTTGAAACAACTGTATTAAAGTTTAAAAATAAATGCAACCCAATGGCAAAGACTGTGAGTATAATTTACATATTTAATCTAATAATACAATTGTATTAAAATATTGTTTATATATCAATATAAAATGTTATTTTATAAGTACAAATGTACATTATTAACAATGTAAATATATATGTTCAATAAATAGGAAAACATATACATCCAAATTAAAACTGTTATTTACCTTTCTTATAATAAAATATCGAAATGTCGATATTGAATATGAAAACTGCACAATAACTGCACTCCTATGTAAACCATATTTCTACCTCATACAAAATACTTTTAACTAAGGTATTGGACATTGAAAGGGTTACATGTATTGTTCAGATCCAATCTAGACCATTTTGTGGAAAGTATTGGACCCTAAATTTACAATTCCCACTGCAATCTAAATCATTTTGGGGAAGGTTTTGGTCAGTGTGACTGCTCTCACCCTTCACAGCTCTACCATTAAAGTACTGCACCCTGAGGCCTAAGCCTCTGTGCCAGGTAGTTGGTCGAGGCCCTCCTCTACCCTCAGGCTCCAACCTGCACCTCATACCTGGTGATCCAGTGGGAGGGCACTCGGCTCTTCTGCTGTTCTGCTTTCTTCTGTCCCCTCTGTGCCCTTTTCCTTTTTGTTGCTCTCTCTCTCCACTTTTACTCTCATTTTATTTTGAACCATTTGCTCTTTTTTGCTCTCTCTTATTTCCTGCACTCCCCATCGCTGATGCCCCCATGACAACTCAAATGTGTCCTTCCTGACTCCCATCTGACCGCCCTTCCCTGACTCCTACTAAATGGCAGCTGCTGCGCGGACACACCGCTGGTGTGCTGAAGGTGTGTCAAACGCAAGCCAATCTAAGGCCATCCACAAACCGTCTGCTACCCGACGGTGACCAGCGCCACGGACCCTGGTCCCCAACCTGCCTACGCTATGACCCCAGCACCATCCGGGCTCTCAACCCCAGATGCAGCAACAACTTCCAGCTCTCAACTCCATACAACAACCAAGGCCCGAGGTCCTCCCGACACTGCCACGGCACCTTCACCCACCTCCAGGCCCCAGCAGCAGACCGAGCCTACCGGACGCCACAGTGCACAAACCACTGAACTGCATCCTCCTCAACGCGTGCTCCCTTCAAAGGCACACCATAGATGTTTTGGACCTCCTCAACACCCACATGCCGACGTCGCCTTCCTCACAGAGGCCTGGACCAAAGTCAACTCTGCGCCTGACATTGCAACCGCAATTCCTGACATATACAAGATCCTGAGAAAAGAACACCCCTCCCACCCAGGAGAAAGAATCACCATCATCCACAAAATCTCCCTCCGAATGACAACCACTGACCCGCACGAGCACCATGGAACATCTCCGCTTCCATATTCAGATCAACCCCAAAACGACTCTCCGCGGAACCCTCTCTTGACCCCCGTGATCCTTTTACCAATATAATCACCGCCTCATCCCACCCCACCCCACACTCTCACAACCGCAGACTACATCCTACTCAGAGACCTAAACTTCCAGCTGGACCACCACAATGGCCCCTACACAAACGCCCTCCTAGAGAACAACGGCAACAAAAGGCTGAAGCAACTTGTCACTGCTCCCACGCACAAGGCAGCACACAGACTCTGCCCCATCTTCGCAGGAGGAAACTGCATTTCCTACAGCTACACCATGGAACTTCTTTGGACAGACCTCCACTACATCCATTTCTCCCTTAAAAAAACACCGGACACAAGCATGTGCTCCGCCTCCCCTGCAGCAACTGGAACAAAGTAACTGAAGAAGAGTTACCTCCACCTCCAACTATGCCAACAGGCGGCAAGCAACCTTCACCGCTGGATCACTAACTGTGCCGAAAAAATCACCCACCTCAAAAAAGCTACAGTACAACACAACAAGAAAGCAAGCTGGTTCATCCCTGCACTCCAAGAATCCAAGCGCTCCTGCTGATGATTTGAAAAGACATTGAGAATAATCAAAACCCCTGAAACATGCACCGCCTATCGATCAGCCACCACAACACACCACCAACTCATATAATACACAGAGAAGAACTTCCTAGAAGACAGAATCCTCACCAATGCCCACAACTTCAAGGAACTCTTCTCCATCATTCATACATTTGCCAAAACCGGCAGCGAAACAACAGACATCCCACCCTCCCAAGACCTCTGCAACAGACTCAGCTTCTTCTTTCACCTCAAGATTAAGGGACTCTACAACAACTTCGACAACCAAAACCTCTGCACAGCTTCAGCCCTAACCCCAGCAACATTAACCAACAGACCCTTCTCACTTTGACCACTCTAACAGAAGACACCTTAAAGGCCATGTAGAGATCCACTCCAGATCACCCTCAGACCCCTGTCCCTCCCACATCTTCCACAGGGCTACCATGTCCATCGCACTCAAACTACGCCGGACGATCAAATGCTTCCTCGAGACAGCCAAATTCCACGAGGACAGGAAGCACAACAAAGTCAACCCCCTCCTGAAGAAACCCTCTGCAGACCCGACGGACCTCAAGAACTTCAGGCCCATCTCACTGCTTCCATTTGCAGCCAAGGTTATCGAAAAGGCAGTCAATACCCAGCTAGCAAACTTCATTGATGCTAACAACGTCCTGGACATCTCCCAATCTGGATTCCGCAGCAACCACAGCACCGAGACTGCCCTTCTCGCAACCACCGATGACATTCGCGCCCTCCTTGACCAGAGCCAAATGGCAGCCCTCATCCTCCTGGACCTCTCAGTGCCTTAGACACCATCTTCCATCGCACACTAGCTACTAGACTCTGCGATCCTGGCATCTGAGGAAAGGTCCTTGACTGGACACGCTTATTTCTCACAGGCAGAACGCAGTGAGTCAGACTCCAGCCCTACCTCTCAGAACTGAAAAATACCAGATGTGGAGTACCCCATGGATGCTCTCTCAGCCCACCCTCTTCAACATCTGCATGGCCCCCCTCGCAACCATCGTCAGAAACCGTGGGCACAACATCATCTCCTACCCCGACTACACCCAACTCATCCTCTCCCTCACTAAGGAACCCAACATCACCTGGCACAACTTCCAAGAAGGGATAAAACCTGTTGCAACCTTGAAGAAGAGCTGCCTGACACTCAACTCAGGGAAAACAGAAGTCCTCATCCTAGGCTAACCCCCTAGGGTCCTAGAATGCTTGTTTCCAGTCCAGGGAGGACCTGGCCTGGCAGTTCTGTCTGGACTGTTCCCATTGGGTGCAGGGTCAAGACTAATTTGCATATGGCTGGGTCCAAACTGGAATGGCATGGTGAGCAAAAAAAACCCGATGGATTTAGGCCCAGATCTCTGCACTGGGGTGAATGTATGACAGTGTCCTGCATTCTGTCCTTCAATTGGTCTTTTTGCATTTGTCACCCCGAGTGGGATGGGCATGTCCAGATGTGGGTCCTGTGCTCTCCATGTCACTAGAGTCAAGCTATTCTGGCTGAAAGCCCGAAACCGGTCCTAAGATACTTGTTTCCAGTCCAGGGAGGACCTGGCCTGGCAGTTAGGGCTGGACTGTTTCCATTGGGTGCAGGGTCAAGACTGATTAGCATATGTGGAGAAGTGTGGCTCACTGGTTAGAGGCGGCAGACCCTGAAGCAGAGGTCAGACCCGGGACCAGGGTTCAATTCCCGACGCGGCAGAGTCTTGAGCCCAAAATATCCACGGACTCGATAATTCTCGTTTCGGTGCCTACTCGAGTCACAGGTTCACACTCTGCAGCTCTGGGCATTAGCTTGCTTAAACTCCACTACGCCCCCCCGCGGCGGGATGCCTGGCTTTCACCTTGGGGATGCCCAGTACGGGTATCTCACAGGGAAAAACCAGGACGGGTTCCCAAGGCAAGCGCCGAGATGCCTACGGGTAATCGAGCACTATATAAGAACGCTTAATAATAATAATATGGCTAGGTCCAAACTGGAATAGCATATTGAGCAAAAAAATGATGGATTTACGCCCAGATCTCTGTACTGTGGTGAATGTATGACCGTGTTCTGCACCCCCACCCTGGCAGACCATGCACAAAACTTTGACATCATATTGAACGCATCGCTCACTATGAACTGCCAGATCAACGCTGCATCCTCGGCCTGCTTTAACACCCTCCACATACTCCCAAAAATGTTCAAATCGATCCCTTAATAATCCAGAAAAACGGTCATGCATGCCCTCATCACTAGCAGACTGGACTACGGCAATACACTCTACACCAGAATCAACAAAAAACTCCTCCGCAAGCTTCAGACTGTCCAGAATGCCACAGCCAGACTGATCTTAGACATCCCTCATCACAATCGCATCACCCAACACCTCCGTGATCTCCAATGCTTCCCATTGAAGGAAGAATAACCTTTAAGATCCTCACACACGCATACAAGGCCCTCCACAACATCGGACCAGCATACCTAAACAACCTCCTCTCTTTCCACGCTCCCAAGAGAAACCCCTGATCAGCTGACCTCTCCTTGGCCACAATCCCAGGCATCTGCAACACCAAAACGGGTGGAAAGTCCATCTCTTACCTCGCAGCAAAGACCTTGAATAACTTCTCTCCACATCCGACAAAGCCCTACACTGCTCCAGTTCAGGAAGGACCTCAAGACATCATTCTTCATATGATCTCAGCACTCAACTGAGCCACCCCCAGCGCCTTGAGACCCTCACAGGTGAGTAGCTGCCCTTTACAAACCCCTGATTGATTGATTGGTTTTGGACGCTAAAAGGTTACATTTTCTAGTCCCACTCCAATCTATACCATTTTGGGGAAACTGTTGAATACTAAAGAGGTTAGATTTACTATTCCCCTCCACTCTAAACTACTTTGGGGAAGTGTTCCACTTTAAAGGGGTTAGATTGACTGTTACCACACCAATGTAAACCATTTTAAAGAAGCTTTGGTACACCATTTTGGGGAAGATGTTGGACACTAAAGGGGTTAAATGTACTATTCCCACTCCAATGTTAACCATTTTAGGGAAGGGTTTGGACACTAAAGCTGTTAAATATACTTTTCACACTTCAATCTAAGCCATTTTAGTAAGATGTTGGACACTAAAGGTCAATTCCCATCCCATTCAAAACCATTTTGGGAAAGGTTTTGTACACTAAATGGGTTCTATTTACTATACCCCTTCCATTCTAAATGATTTTGGGGAACATGTTGGGCTCTAAAATAGTTAGAATTATCATTCCCACTGCAATCTATATCATTTTGGGGAAAGTGTTGGACACTAAACAGTTTATATTTCCTACTCTCACTCCAATCTAAACAATTTTGGGAAAGGTATTGGAGACTAAAGGAGTTACACTTTCAATTTAAACTCAAATTTAAACTATCTGGGAAAGAGTTGGACACTAAAAGAGTAAGGTTTACTTTCCACACTCCAATGTAAACCATTTATGAGGAAGGTTTTGGAAACTGAAGGGGTTGAATTTACTATTCCCCCTCCAATCTAAACAATTTTAGGAAGGTGTTGGACGGAGTAAGATGTAGTATTCCCACTCTAAACCTTTTTGGGGAAGGTTTTGTGCACTAAAGTGGTTGTATTTAGTATTCCCTACCCAATGTAAACCATTTTAGGGAAGATATTGGACATTAAAGTGGGTATATTTACTATTCCCACTCCAATCTAAACCTTTTTGAGCTAGGTGTTGGATACTAAAGGGATGAGATTTACTATTCCCACTCCAATGTAAACCATCCTACTCCTTTAAAAATCACACTGCACCGGATGTCCGACCACACTATTACAAGTTGGGTGGTCAGACCGCCCTGGGACAGTCGATGCCGCCAGGGAACTGACATTCCCTGGAGGTGGTGCGGTAGTCAGAGGCCGCAATATGCTTAATGGGACTGCTGTGGTCCCGGAAAGCATATCATGAGTCCTCTTCTCTGGTGGTGTCATGGAGGGTCCTCCTCCTTGTACACTGTGGTGGTGAGGAAACAAAGAGGGCCCTAAGGGGCCCCCGTTGCCTTCTCGCATGTGGATGCACACAGGGGGTCATTATGTGTGCCACCCTGTGTGCATGCACACCAGTTCCTGCATGGCATGGACTTTCGAGTCCATGCTGTGCAGAAACCATGTTGTGAGGTTCCATTGAGGTGCCTTTTTCAAAGGCACCACCACCTTTGAAAGAGGCCCCGCTGCAGGACCGCCATGCCGCCTGCCCACCAGAGCACTTCTAAGTCCTAATCTGGCAGGTGGGAGGGGGCCAGTCTCAATGGTGCGGGGTGCGGTGGTGGCTTACTGTCCGCTCCCTCACCACTGAAACTCATAATTGGGTACTAAAAGGAGTACATACATTATACATACTCCACAATCATATTAAGTTTTTCTATTCAAATGCCTGCATTCCTTACAGCACACAGTTACCAAATAAAAAATGCTATGTATTTAACATGAAAAGTTAATATAATAAATATTTTTATATAAAATGACTGAATAAAGAATAAATATTATTTATTGCAAGAATATAAAGAAATATATAGGTAAACAAAATATACATTTTACATTATATATGAAAAATGTCTGAAGGGTTTTAAAAACAAAAATATAAATATATAAATATATAAATTATAATCCCAATTACCTATGTTATAACTAATAAAAACATATATTTTATTATTAATAATGCAAAATATTGTGTAATTGTATATTAAAAACATATAGAATATAAAATTCATTTCTATGTGTAAACATATGTTTACTTTCTTACATATTTATTACATTTTCATAACAAACAAAATGAAAGACATTTCTATAAATAGATCATAATATTAACATTTGAAATATATATATTTTTAAATACAGAACATATTAATAACACAATTAAACTAATCCACATTCCTAAAAAATACCAAAACATCTATAATATATTACATTACAAAACATACATTACAAACACACAAATATACATTTATTTTTCATATATTTTACCAAATTAACATAAAATGTATAATTGTATCAAAATATTTGATTTAAATATTTACTTGGATTATTCAATAATAAAATTGCTAATGTAAAGTAACATTTGCAAATTTATATTAAATTGACATTAAAGCAATTTAAAATGTTCAAGTTTTAAAAATCTCACCACTTATCCCTAAAAAAACTCTACGCCCTATCCCTTAAACATTAATTATACACATTTATAAAATAAAAATAAAATGATTTGTAATTTTACATAAATAAATGAAAAATACAGAAAACATTTTAACTCAAATTAACAAAGTACTAATCTAAAACACACTAAAAAAATACTTATAAAATAACACATAAAACAATGTTATATATTCTTTGGCATTATTTTTTCAACAAAAATGAAAAAAAACACTTAAAATGATATTCACAACATTCGCGTTCCTGTTGAAAATATTTTCCTAAACCTGATATTGTTAACACAATATTTTTGTATCACAATAATTTGTATTGCTATTTTGTCCAGGGTGGGACTAAGGGATGATCACTATGGCACTTACAAGTAGAAGGAAAGTGCTTCAATTAAAATTGTCCAAATTCACTGTATTTTCCCTGTTCTTTAGGAATTATTTAAATATTTCTAAAGCTATGTCCTTTATGCGTAGATCCTCCAAGCAGGAAAACAGGGTAGGATGGTCTATGGTATTGAAGGACACAGGCAGACCCAAAAGGATCAATCATGATCAGGGAGTGTTGCCCTTGACACATGCTGCTTAGTTTCTCTTGTGTTGCACGCAGCAGTTGATTGGGTGAAATGTTAAAGATTAAAATGCTCTTTTGAATTATTCAGTCTGGATTCACATAAACTATGCTTGCAGGATTAATTCAATATTTGTGTACAGACGTTATACATCATATAGGACTGATTGCAGCGATTTTATATTTCTGAATTTGAGATAAATGTCAAATCATGCCTACTGTCTACAAATGAGCAATGGAAGGGATAAATATTCCTTCGGACACATAAGCAGTGCATTTGGTGCAGAGGTACCACGTTTGGCTGTGTAGATTATATAAGGTGATTTATTGATCTTAGTTGCAGTATATTTATAGGTTCTTGGCATAGATCTTAGGATAGCCCTACGCTGAGCAGCAGGGTATACTCAAACTGACACTCTCCACCTCACAGGCACCAAAGCATTCCATTGCATCACCATGCACTCCAACATTCCACACTGCACATTCTTTCTGGCTGAGCAGCAAGTACCGGAAAAGCATTAGGGAAGATGCAAAGTAAAACACAAGTTATAACATTGGCACACTTACTTACTCCTGTGTATATCCAGTGAAATTTTATTTTTGATATCATTTGATATCCTCTTACTATTCCATATTACGTGGCTGCCACTATCTTTCAAGGGATAAATGTCACATCAATTCCTGCCCCTGCACAGGACATTTGTCTCCAAAATATGTTGTAATCACGTCCTGCACATGGTTAACATTCAACAGAAAAGTTGTTTGTTCTTCAGCAAATAATGACCTTTAACTGCAGCCTATGAATCTCAACTGACATGCAGCTGGAACACACACTGCATTCCATTCACATCATCAGTATTACTACATGGATGTATTCTATTTATACAAGAACTCTGCTTCAGAGTAATGAATTTAAGCGTTGGCAAATGACAATGAATACCATGGCCTGAGATTCAAACAAATACAAAATTTGAGTGGGCTCCTAAAAGAAATATTTCAAAATATATGAAAAAATCATGTTTTAAATATAAAAGTGTGATATACTGTTGCCTGGGTAGTAATATATGGATGTTGATGATTCAGTTCAGTGAATCGATGTGGTCAGGTCAATGCAACTATATATCAGTGCAGTGGATTTTTTGTAGCAGAAGGGCACTTAGTTCTAGGATTCTATGTAGTGAGAATTCGGTGTGAACTGCTAGCCACCACTGTATATCCTCATCGTTTGTTCCTTCACAAATGTCAGTTGTGGAATCCAACCATTTCTCCTTTCTGCTTCTCCATCCAGTTATATTGTTGATTTTCAGTGTATCAGACAAGTTTGTGAGTATACAACATGCTTATAATGTATTTCCAGTTCACCCTAAAATATGTACATTCCGGATGGTAATAGGGCATGTTTTTGATGTTTTTCACAGGTTTGGTTTTTTTTAGATTATTTTTATTGACTTTTTTATCAGCAAGCAGAAGGAACACAAAAGAATAAGCAAGCAATCATAATACATTGTCCATTTTGATATCCATTTACACAAATCTTATAAATTTAGACAGAAAGCAATCAAAGAAGAAATAAAAGCTTCTGGACAATACAGCAAGAAGAAATTCATATCCAATTGGCAATGGGTGCCCACAATTTCAAACCCAGCATTTTCTTTTTCTTGCCCTTAGATTTATACACCGCAGTCTCAAGATGATATATGGACAATAATCTAGATTGCCAATTAAGGAACGTTGGTGGTTCTACATCCAGCCATTGAGTTGTTATACAGAGTCTAAAAATTGACATGCAAATAAAGATAAAAGCAGCCTCGGCATCCTTCCCAGGTCTAGCCAGACTTTCTTGGGAACCTAAGATCACAAGATCGGCAGTTAATTGCAGTTGTATATCTAAGCTATGGTTCAAGAAATATTCAACGTCCCTGATAAAATGACAAAGTTTAGGACAAGAAAAAAACATAAGGGGTGCATCCGCAGCATGTAGCCCACAGCGATTTCACTTATTACCCCGCGTAGAGTTCCATTTTGCCAATTTTCCGGGGGTATAATATAAATTGAAAAGACATAAAATGTTGACTTTTTAAGGGACCGTTAAATAAGACACTAACAGATAACTCAATTATTCTCTCTAAATTAATTAAGGGTAACCCAAATTTGTTTTCCACTTAGTCTCCCAAACCGAGAGATCGTCCTCAGTCTTCTCTAAGAGCAACTGATATAACGGCCCCATTTTGGATCTTCGTTTAATAGCCTCCAAAAATTCACTCCTATTAAAGGTAATCAAATTTTGGGTTATTTTCTGCTCAAAAAAACTACGAACCTGAGGTATTTAAAGAAATCTAAACGGGCTAATTTATATTTTGACTGCAAGAAATCAAAAGAAGCTATCCGATTCCCCTGAAAACAATCTCCCACCTAACAAATTCCGGCTCGATACCATCTGGCCATAACCTGATCCCTAAATACTTCTGGAAACAGGATGCATTTATTAAACGGTGTATAAAAGTTTAAATTAGAACATATGACAATTCTCCTCTTAATCTTTCTCCATATTTCAAAAGCAGTCAAAAGAATGTTAAACTTTGTTTTCCTATAATAGCTGGGTTCAATTATACGAACTAGACATTGCCGCGCCTCTACGCCCAGCAGCATCTCGTATATAGACGGTGTGGCAAAATCTTCTGTAGGATCATCCTGTAAAAATCAAACACCCATATGTTGCAGGAGGGCTATGCAATGATATAAGCGGAAATTGGGAACACCCCAACCACCTCTTAATCTAGATAACATACACCATTTGAGAGCTCTCCTTGATTGTCGGTAACTCCATAAAAACCTAGAACACATCCTTTCAATTCGAGAAAGAAATAGAGTTGGGATAGATAAAGGAATGGTCCGAAAAGTGTATAAAGATTTTGGAAAAATAAGCATTTTTAAGACCCTTTGGCGGTGCTGGCGGAGTCTTTTGGGGCTCAGATCGTGTCATACGCCGATGACACCCAGCTCCTTTTCTCTTGTAGTAAGGGGGTTGAGTTTGACGGAGAGACCATCCGTGGGTGTCTTGGGGCTGTTTTGGAATGGTTTCAGCGAAACAGCCTCAAGTGCCACCCAGATAAATCAGAGGTGCTTTTCTTCGGGTGTCAGACTGACCCGAGCTGGCAGGATTGGTGGCCTGTGAACATGTTCCCTCCTGCATCTTCCTCTCTGGTTGCTAAGAACCTGGGGGTCAAAATTGACAACGGCCTATCATTTAAGTCCCAGATCCTTTGGCTGACTGGCACTTGCTATGGCCTCCTCAAAATGTTACGCAAGTTCCTTCCCCTGCTCCCGCTAGCGCATAGGAAGACTACTGTCCAAGCTCTTATCTGTTCTAGGTTGGACTACTCAAATGTTTTATATTTGGGTCTCCTTGATTATCTACTTCAAAGACTCCAGGTGGTCCAAAACTCGGCGGCACGGGCGATTTTTGGCCTACCTCGCCGAGCGAGAGCCTCTGATCTTTTACGCTCCCTACACTGGTTGCCTATTCGGAAGCGGATTGTTTTTAAAACACTGACGCTGGCGCATAAGGCACTCCATGCTGTGGGAGCTGAGTATATTCAGAAGCGTCTTGCCTTCTACAAACCAATGAGAGCCCTTAGATCGGAATCTCTCGGTCTGGCCAATGTCCCTACTGTTAGGAAAGCAAGGATGGGGGGACGCTCCTTCAAACGCTTGGCTCCCCAGCTATGGAATACCCTTCCTCTGTTACTCCGCTGCACTTCGAACTTGCTGCCCTTCAGAAAGGGTCTGAAGACGTGGCTTTATGGACAGTAATCTGCTTGGTCTTTTCCTTTTTTGCCTGCCCTCTGTAGTCTGTTGTGGGTTAGAAAGCACCGGGACACTCCTCTGAGTAGCCGAGCGCTATATAAGACACCCATAACATAACATAACATTACAGCGCCCATAAAGTGATAAATGTAAGGTATTAAGCCTTTCTAATGTCCGATTTGCCGATACTATAATTGGATCCAAATTTAAACGCACAACATCCTTCACCTTGGGTGAAATTTTAATACCTAGATAGATTACCTCGGATTCAAAGGTCATGTCGCTGGGGTGACCGGCTTCCGAGTGTACGAATTGGGTCTTAGTAACGTTTAGTTTGTACCTTGAGTACCTTCCAAATATCTCAGCTGCTTCGATAATCTTAGGTAAGGCAGTACGGATGTCAGATGTGACAATCGCAATATCGTCTGCGTATGCCAACACCTTGTACGCCCTATCATGTATCTCTACTGGTTTTATTTCAAAATTATTTTCTAAATGATTTATAAAGGGTTCAATATAAAGAGCAAATAGCAAGGGAGAACAGGGACAACCTTGTCTCGTCCCCCTTGCTATTGCTATATTCCCTGAGAGCCTACCCAAAATGCATATAGCATCCCTTGGCTGGGCATATAATGTCTGTACAGAAGTGATAAATTCTTGCGGAAATCCTTTCTATGCCAGAACTGCCCCAGGAACCTCCATGAGACCCTGTCAAATGCTTTTTCTGCATCTAACAGGGCCACAGCAACAGGGGAATTGGTAACCTGTGACTAGTCTAGCATGGAAATGATCCTTTTAATGTGATCTGTTGTATCTCTGTGTTTGATGAACCCAGGTTGTTTTTTTACACCAGGCTCGGCATAAGATCATTAAGCCTATTGGCAAGTATCTTCGAGTAAATCTTGCTATCTGTGTTAAGTAATGAAATTGGTCTACAAGACCCCACTTTGGTGTCTTTTTTCCCTTTTTTTTTTTTAAAACCACAATAGTTGCGTCTGACCAGGAGTCGGGAGAATTACCTAAAAAAGCTTGTTGACACACCTCTAATTCGCTTTTGAGTATATTCCTAAAGGTTCGGTAAAATTCAAGTGGGATATTGTCAGGACCCATAGCTTTTTCAAGTGCCTAACCTAATAAAGCTGACTCAACTTCTTCCCATACTATGGGAGCAGATAATAATGCTTTTTGTATATCCAGAAATTCAAGAGAATCTAGATCCTTCAAAAATTCTCCTTCATCCTGTACAGGCGACTCTGTCACAGTCGCACTATACAAAGATTGGTAGAATCTTCGAAAGGCTTCTAAAACACCATCTTTCGTTTCTTGCAGCACTCCGTTTAAATCAATAATTTTCGCATTATCGTTAAAAACTGCTTTCTGTCTTAATCTTGTAGCCAAAATTCTGCCAGTTTTCTCACTGAATTCGTACGAGTCTTCCTTATACTGGACATATTTCTGCGCTATTTGATCAGCGATATTAGCATGAGCTACCGCCCTCCTAATAATAAGATCTCTCTGGGCATTAGCTGGGTCCAAACCCAGTCTAATCATTTACGCTAATTTCTGCTCAGCTAATGTAACCAAATCAAAGTCATGTTTGTGCTTAGCCCATGTCTTTCTCTGTTTAGTATTCGAAAAACAAAGGGTTTCTCCCCTAACTACAGATTTAAAAGTATCCCAGACAACTTGAATCGAAGCTGTTCCTTTATTAAATACAAAAAAATTCCTGGATTATCTTAATCATAAAGTGATGGTACTCCTCTTCCAATAGTAAATTTCTTTTGAATGACCAAGCTTGGTTACTAATTTTTTGATGGGGGCCTAAAGTAAGGTCAATTATCAAGGGATTATAGTCAGAAACAATTTTTGGCTGCACCTCAATATCAATCATGCCTAGAAATGATGATGAAAGGAAAAAATAATCTAACAGGACAAATTTGGTATGGGGGAACAAAAAAGAAGGTAAAGCCTGGGTCGTCTGCATGTAATAAATTCCAAACATCATAAAGCCCATGATCTAAACACAGACCACGTAGTGACGAAAATACTTGCTTCTTTCTACCTAAATATGATATATTCTTCCTTATGTCCATCCCAGCATCCATATGAATATTAAAATCGCCACACATCACTAAAGGTTGAGGCCACTGAGCTAATTTTATATTCAAATAATTCATGAGTTCAGAATCATCCAAATTCGGACCGTATACATTACAGAGTAAATCTATAAGAACCAAACTTAAGTTCACTTATTGCCCAGCGGCAATATTTTTTGTCTGCTGAGCTTTTTACACAGACTCCCAAGCCCCGTTTCATAAGAATAGCCACCCCTCTTTTAACTCCGGTTTGTTTAGAACAGACAACCATCTCTAACCCCAGACTTTTCAAACATCCCCTATTGGCCCATGAAATGTGGGTTTCCTGCAAACATAAAAGATCAATATGTAGCAACTGAACAATTCTGGCCAATACATGCCTTTTTTTAGGATCATTAAGTCCACATACATTCAAGGTGCAGATCCTTAGCTTCCTATCCATTTCCAGAAAAAAAATACATGCCGGAGAATCAGTACAGAAAAATAATGAAAAACATATTCTCTTGATATTTTATAGGTCCAATCGTTATTTAATATCTTCTGCACAAGAAGCACCATTTCTAGCTGTGTCTTAACTGCTGCTGATTTTTCACCCCCTACACCCACCACCGCGACCCTTCCCCACCCCCCCTTGCCCATAACCCTTCCCCAACAGCCCACCCATCCCACCATATGAGGCCCAGGGGCTATCAGTCCCTGTAAAATATGGAGTGCCATGTCCCCCCCCCCCCTCCGGGGCAGGAAAGAAAATACCATCCTTATAGGTATATATGTAGAATACAGACCCCTGGGTGTGGAGAAGACAACATTTGAACAAAAACTACTGTATACAGAGAGAGCAACCAGCTACTGGTAATAACAGCTAAAGCCATCTTTGTCTATAAAGATCCCAAGAACTCTTTGGCATCAATCTCTGAAAAGAAAAATTTAGTCTGACCCCCTACAATGACTTTAAGCTTTGCAGGATTCTGCAAAAATACAGTGGCCCCTTTATTCTGAAAGCCCGGTATGAGCTGACGGAGATGCCAGCGTTTGGAGACTGTTGCCTGTCAAAAATATGGCCTGACGAAAAAATTGCAATCTTTAGCCAACCCCCTTTTATCTGGCCTAGCACGTGAATATATAGCTTCTCTCGCTAGAAAGTTATTTAAGCACACTAAAATTGCTCTTGGACGATCTTCCTCTCCTTGGCGAGGCTTCCTGATCGTAAACGGAAACCTGTGAGCTCTTTGAACTTCTATTGACCAGTCCCAAAGGGTCAGATCTGGGAAGGCTTCGGTAAAAAGTTCACATACAAATTTCCAGACATCGGGCCCCTCTTTCTTCTCCGGAATACCTAAAATACGCAGGCTGTTTCTGCGTGCCTGATTCTCCAACTCGGATAATTTGTAACTGAGATCATCCCGATGTGCTTTAATAGCATCCCACTCCAGTTTACAAGCCACTGCATCATCCTCTAGTGCTGAAATTCTGGCCTCTGCTTCTCTAACGGCTGTGTCGGAGCAAATTTTAATCACGCGGCGAACTGCGTTCTTCACTTTGCTACATGTTGCCTGAGTACGTGTATTTTCAGCTTTAATTTCGGCCCTATGATTCATCATGGTATTATAAATTGTGGATAAAATGATCTCTAGAGATGAGTTTGTGACATTTGGACCATTCTCGCCGTCTAACCTTGCTGTTTCCACTAACGCAGGTTCCACTGCTGGCACCCCCGTAGTGTTCTCTGAGATTAGCTCTTCCGACTTAGATTTCTTGCGGTGAGACCCTCTCTTCTTCACCTTTTTAACCGTGGAAGCACTGGCATTTGGTGAGACCGGGTTTGACATTATATCATTCTCCGTACTGCTCCCCTCACCATAGTCAAGCCAGTCCTTTCTTAGATTAGTGCTTTCATCTGAGGATGGATCTGACAACGAGTAAAAATTATCACCAGCCTCCTGAAGTCCTGTCAAATCCTGTGAAGAAGCACCCTCGGTCAATACTAAGGAGTCTATCTCAGATACAAGATTGTTCAGACTCCCAGTCATTACTCCCTCAGGGATGCGAGCAAGAACTCCATCTCCCATAATGCCAGTCTCTGCACTCAGAGAATTCGAAACCAGACTTCCCTGCTCTTTAGAGCATTCAGAATTGTTTGTTATGGCTTCACCTGTAAAATCTGATTCAGCAATAATTTGAAGAGAAGGAATTTCACTAGTAAATTCATCCACCACCGCTGGCTTATGCAAAACAGGTTCGACTCCCAATTCAGCACCACCATCAGACTGCAATACAGCATTTTTCGATATCTGTCTCTCGAATAATGCTGGAAGTGTATGTACTCCCTGTTTTACTGGGCGTGCGACCGGATTTATCTTCTCCACCGAGTCAACCCCCTTTTTTAGCATAGGGGTAACAATATTTTGCTTAACGCTCTCACCTCCACCATGTACTCTCCCAGCGGCATTTTCACTGAAATCACCAACATCCAGCGCAGCGGGCTGCTCCTTTGTTTTACCGCTGCGTGTGACAACCTTCGGCGGCATTTTCTGTCGAGGCGCGGTCTGGGCTCCTCCACGCCCACAAACCACACCATACTGAAATCTCGGCAAAAAGACGGGGAGCCACCAGAATGGAGCTCTTCGCCGAAGAAGAAAAATACCAGCAGTCATCCGACCGGTAGACAAGTGCCGCAGGTGTACGGGAAGCCAGGGAATGCTCAACGCCGAATGATACAGGTGTGCACGGCTCAGCAATGCATCGAAGTATCGCTATCTCAAGCCTCAGGTTCAGCATACGGCTTCAGGTACAGGACATTTCTTATCTGCGGTCGCCGCTTTCAAGAGTTTTTTTGCGCGCTGATCTCCCAGCCTTAAACGAAGCTTCTCCATGCCATGACAAGGGTCAAAATGACTATTGGATCCTCTCCCACAACCCGGAGCGAGGGACTGAGCTGCTTACACAGCCCACGCCACGGTCGCCATCTTGCCTCCGTTTTTCACAGATTTGAATGAGCTTAATGATGTCATAAAAGGGTATACATGCTTTTATATGTAGATTTCCGAACTCAATGTGAAGATATTTTATTATTGTAATACTCACATTCTGAGAAGCCACTAACATTCTTGGCAACCTGGCAGAAATAAGGCACATTATGGGAAAAGTTCATTATCAGAGGATTCATCCACTGCTTTCTAAAGAACACTGTTGAAAAAAAAATAATACTAATTCTATAGTTAAAAAATCATAAAAACCAGCAGATAAAACTGCAACATTTTTAAATCTCTGCAGAACTCAAATCCACATTGGTGATGTAGTGTCCTAGCATGGACACGTTCTAGTGTTCAAGTGTCTGTATTACACTTTACACCCACCCACCACAGACGTCATGGTGTCACATGACGCTGGCAATAAAAGGGGCCGAGCGCACGTGCTCGTGGCCATTCCTACTACCCTCATCTGGTGTCTGCGTCCGTCATTGCTGCTCCTAATATGCGGGCCTAGGGCCCTCCACCTCTAACCTTACAATGCGGGCCTAGGGCCCTCCACCTCTAACCTTACAATGGCGACGAGGCCGGTAGTGCAGCCCATGCGTGCCACTACCCTCGGCTGATCAACAAAGAAAAAAGGGGAAGAGAGCTGCCCGTCTAGAGGGCATCCCCTGTGGCGAGGCGCAGCGCGCCGAGAAGCCGGTAGGCACGTCGGCGCCCCACAGCAAGCCGACCGGAGCCCACCCGCGTCGACCGCCACCAACGAGTGCCACCGAAAACAAGCGGACCGCCCTTTGCCCACCTGCGACGGCCGCGTGACTGAAAACCCTCATTGGTGAGGTACACGGGCCGGGCGGAGCCCACCCGCCGCGACCGCGACGGAGCATCTGGCCCGCCGGCCGAAGGTGAGCCCCACGGGCGAAGTGCCCGCCATAAACTGTGGTGATCAATAAGCAGCGCCAGCGGAGCCTACCCGCGGCCTGCCCGAGTCGTCCCCCGCCCCCGCCGCGTGTGTGCTTGGAAGCGGCAGGGGCACAGTGACTGAAGACCGCGTGGAAATTAGTGCGGCCGGACCCGCAATCACCAAAGACTACGAGGGGGAGGGAGCGGAGTAGCTAACCGCCTCCCGACCCCCCTCGCCACGTCATCCGGGCCAGCGGAGCCCACCCGCGGCCCGCCGGTAGCCCCAGCGAAGGAAGACTCAGCAGAGCCAGCGGAGCCCACCCGCGGCCCGCCGGTAGCCCCAGCGAAGGAAGACTCAGCAGAGCCAGCGGAGCCCACCCGCGGCCCGCCGGTAGCCCCAGCGAAGGAAGACTCAGCAGAGCCAGCGGAGCCCACCCGCGACCTGCCGGTGGCAGCCCCAGCGTGTAAAGACACTGCAGAGCCAGCGGAGCCTACCCGCGGCCTGCGAGAAGCATGGCAGGTCTCCGCCGCGCAGCGTGAGCACGGTGAAGCTGCTGCGGCGGGAGACCGGGGGAAAGTGAAGCCTGCCGGAGAACTAGTAACCTTTACATAGGCAGAGCCGGCGGAGCCTACCCGCGGCCTGCCTCGAGCGCCCCTGCCCCAGGGAAGAGTGACCGGAGCGACACGCTCCCCGCCTGAGGAAGCCTCATCACACACACCCCCCCCCCCCCTCGCGAGGACTGCCGAGGCTGCAGCGAGCGGGGAGGGGAAAGCAGGAGAAGCGTCTGCACGCGGCCAGCGCCGCCAACATCCAGGAAAGGAACAAAACGCCTATAAGCGGCCAGCACTGCTGAAAGCAACCCTAACTGTGCCTAGGGACACTGGCTGCCACGCACAGACACTCCTATGTGCCACATCTCTCAAAAGGTGAAAGTGCTGGTGCACCCGGCAAGAACCTGAACATGTGCCCCTCTGCAGCAATCAACCAACTGTGAGGCGCCTGTGCCTTTCTGCCCCCAAAAGTGAAAAACAAAAGAGACTCACCAGCTCCCAGCAGCAGCAGCTCCAGCCCCCTGTGCACTGTGACCATAGAGTGCACATCAGGGGAAGACAAGACAGGCTGCTAACAAATCCAGCAACACTGCCACCCAGTGGCCAAATGCAAAAGTGCACCTACCTCCACAAGGACTAAAACAAGCATTGCACAACGCAAGAAAACTCACGCAGCAAGCAAGTTCTCCACAGCGCAAGTGACAGCGAAAGCGTCTAAACTCCCGCAGCAAGAAAGCATCCAACCTCACGCAGCAAGTAACTGCGCAACAGCGCCAGTGACACCCACACACACCAGCAAGGAGTCGGCGGCTGCCACTTCCAACGCGACGTGGGAAAAGGCACCAATGCCTCACAAAGCATCCAAGCACTGACGTCTGGAGGAAACGACTGCCAAGCACTAGAAGAACGTCCAGGGAAACGACTGCCGCGATCAAAGGACGGAGAGAGCAGCGACGCCTTGTGGCCACAGGCGCTCACCGCAGCATCAACTACTCCCGCCAACGGTCCAAGGCATCACGTACCGGACGACAGCCAAAGCAGCAAGTACCCAACGTCACGCCACAGGCGTCCCAGAACCCTGAACAGTAAGTGCGCAAACAACGCGCCACGTGGCGACGCACAGCCACCGCAAGCAGAAAGAAGAATGCATGCAGCGCCATCGCGCAGAACAATCTTCGCGAACGATCGCCCATCAAGTGCCGACCCGCGACAGATCCATGGCGCCTCCCAGGAGCCGATCCCCAGAATGATCGCCCATCAAGTGCTGACCCACAACGGGTCCCCCAGGAACTGTTGTAGCGCAAAGTCCGACAGGACGACCGAAAGCAACCTGCCAGGCATCGGCAGAAGTGGACCACCAACCGGTCCAGGACGTTCAACCATGAACAAGTCTACAAACATGGACCCCCGAACGTCACCAACAACCATCAAGAAAAGAAAGCATCAAGAAAAGAAGGTTCGCGACACCAACTCTGGCTGCTGAGGAAGAAGGAGAAAGTGTCCCCGACGGGGACAAGACCAGGGGTACACATGCAGGGTGCGCGCACTGCATGGAGGACCCAGGTCAGAAGAGAAGACACAAGATCGGTCCAAGTGATGTCGCGATGCAGAAGAAAGGAGAGATCTGAGTGGCACGTCCGCCACTGCGAAAAGGAAGGAAGAAAAGGAGAGATCTGAGTGGCACGTTTGCCACCGTGAAAAGGAAGGAAGAAAAGGAGAGATCTGAGTGGCACGTTTGCCACCGTGAAAAGGAAGGAAGAAAAGGAGAGATCTGAGTGGCACGTTTGCCACCGTGAAAAAGGAAGCATATCCATGTGGCCTGTTGCCACAGTTAAGAGTAGAAGGAGAAGTCAGTGCGAAGCAACATCCCCACAGCGAGCTAACTAAGGAAAGAGAGAGGAGTGCAGGAAGACCACTCACTCCCAAAGAGAAGTAAGGTGACAAGTGCCAGGACAACGGTGCGAGGAACACAAGGCCGGAAGAACACCAGTGGCAAAGAAGACCAGCTGACAGACGATGTTTCCGCACACCCAGGATCTGCGGAGAGGAGCAAGCAAGACCGTTAGTGACATCCACCTTTGGGGTCACACGGACACTGGACACATGCCAGCCGTGGTGACCCAGGGGCAGAGGCCTCCGGGACGCAGTCCCCGCGACGAGAGACGGTCCTCCGACGCCCATCCGAAAGGTCCGGGGAGGGCGAAGACATCGCAAGCAAAGACAGAAACCAACAGCTACCTTGGGATGAGGCTGCGGAATCTGAGGTGAGACACATCGTCTCTTCCATACCCCCACTGACGGCGGCGCAGGAACAACTGATGTGGACACATCCAGCCCAGCGCGAATCCGAGAAGAGGACCTCAAGGATATCCCGTGGCAGGGGAACACCGACGAGAGGGGTCATCCTAGTGAGAGGGATGCCTTGCAACGGATCTGCCTTTTGCCAAGTAGGACACAGACTACAAATAGAGCTAAGGCCAAGACCGGAAATCGTGCATCATTCCCCGGCGAACCACAAGAACTCTAACTGCACCCGTCGCCATGGAAGTGAGCAAAAGAAGGACTGTGAGGACAATCTTATAGCTGAGTCGTCAATAGACTGGTTCCATCGAGCACCCCCACACCGGTGCCACTGTGAACTGATGTTCCCCGCAACAGATTGAACACCATCTGTGATTCCAAGCAGCGGCGGATTGAAAGACACTGCGGAAGCTGAACACTTTACTGCATCCTGATACATGTTATTTTCCCCACAGGTTGATTTCTGAATGTGGGTCTTTGCAATTAAAAAATGGGAGGGATGTAGTGTCCTAGCATGGACACGTTCTAGTGTTCAAGTGTCTGTATTACACTTTACACCCACCCACCACAGACGTCATGGTGTCACATGACGCTGGCAATAAAAGGGGCCGAGCGCACGTGCTCGTGGCCATTCCTACTACCCTCATCTGGTGTCTGCGTCCGTCATTGCTGCTCCTAATATGCGGGCCTAGGGCCCTCCACCTCTAACCTTACAATGCGGGCCTGGGCCCTCCACCTCTAACCTTACAGGTATCACCTTTTATCCCTTGTGTGTTTATATCTGTATGTAGCACTAACTTTGTAGAGCAAGCCTAGTTGGGGAGCAAAGAGGAGGTAAACAGCAGGCGTGAGCCCGAAAGCAGGATTGAAGATAATTTTACAAGTGGTTGATAACAAACATGTTCCTATCAGTATCACATAAATTGATTACTAAAGGTGCTTATTTAAGACACAGGCCAGATCAGAAATGATTTTTGACTGGTGCTATATCATGTCCTTGGAGTTTCTAGTAAGTTAAGGCAGAACTTGCCCCAAAACGTTTTTACCACGTCTTATGAAAATAGGATCGTTCATAATGTTGTGTGCACTTTGTTGTGCTAGTGATGTGTTCTCTTTAATTTTTGCTGCTGTTGATTTGTGCTGTATTGTTGCAATACGAATTTTTGTTTTGTATTGCAGTTGTTGGGCTGCGTTCGGTTGTGTCTGTGATGTGTTGTCTTATGTTTAAATGATGTTGTTATGTTGCTTTGTGTATGCTTTGTCGTCTTAACTTTTGATATGTAACAACTGCTTATGTAATGTTTTGTCATGCAGAGTGTAGGCACAACATGAGAGTAGATATAAACAAATCGAACTTACACAGATCATCACACAAACCTAAACTCAATTTCACAAGTTTCGTGAAACATATAGGCATGCATGCACGTAGATCAATAAACTAAAAGGTATAAATGGAAATGAACCAAAAACCATACAAAGATATACATAACCGTGTCGAGCAGAGGACACACTGTAATGTGCACTCCAAGCATAGGGTCACTAACAGTAAATAATTTAAACAGGCTATGTTAAACCGAAAAGAGGTCAATGAGTCAAATATTTTCTACATATAGTAGATTTCTTTTACCCCATTGCCAATATAATGAAAATCACAAAAGTTGCTAACAAAACTTAACACAAAAAATCAATAATTTATTCCTGAAGTGTGGTGATTTCAGATTGATCAATCTCCAAACCAGTAATTTGACATATTTGACTGCACAATTCATAAAGCCAAACCTTTCAAGTACATTACTATAACTCCAAGCATCAGTCTGTTTTTTCAAACAAATGGTAGCTTTCACACTTTTATATAACAATATTTCAGATAGTTTTACGTTCAGTTTATAAAATCATGTTCTGAAAAACAATGACATTCTGTACATGCCTTTTTATTCTTACTCGGCGATCATAAGCAGATTAGTCAAATCAGTCTTCGTGTAGCTATTACCCACCAGAAAACATTAATTTAATTGTATTGTTAATGTTTACTATTCTTGCATATACATTCAATAAATATTTTTTATAAAAAAATACATGAAAGAAAGCAAGTACAACTTTTTCAAATAATGCATAGCTGGCATTGACTTTGCATTACCGATATCTACAGAACCTTCTCTATTTACTCACTTTTAAATGTTACTATTTATTTTGACCCCTCCAGCGTTTCGGCTGACCTCCTACCTTAATCATTGTCTTGTCTTTGTTTCAACAATAGCTTCTCCGTCTCTCTTGCTCTCTAGTTGATCATTGCCCCAATCCAGAAATGCCACTAGGCAATATGCTCCCCAAGAATCATGGTCTTCGATACTTTTGAGATAATTTGCTCATAGAACTACCTTGTAGGTCTTTTATACATATAAGTACAGTTCATAATTTTTTGACCTGTCACATCCATTGCCTACAATCTTCACTTGCCTATTTGCAGGACTTTACGTGACTTTCCAACATTTGGTTCCTTCGCAAGTACGCATCACTTTGCCAAATACTTCCTATGCCAGCCTCTCAATCTCAGTTGCTTCTGGTATCCGACATGGAGAAGTTCAAACCGCACAATCGTCAGTTGGATTTCTCAAGAGCCACCAGTAGGTGTTGGAAAATCCATTCCATTTTTCTGCTTATAAACAGGCACGGCTGGCAGAGGTAACAGGCACGGTGAGGCGGGGCAATGGTGGGGAGTGGACAGACGACGAGATAGGGAAAGTAAAATAAACAAATAAAAATAAAACACTTACCTTGTGCTTGCAGCATCGCCGACTTGCGATGCGGTAAGCGCAAGGTAAGTGGTTTATTTTTTATTTTATTTTGCTTTCTCTATCCCGTCGTCTGACAACTTTCCGCTCCACCGATGTTACCTGGGCCGGCAGCGCCTACTTAAAAGCAGCGCCTACTTAAAAGGCCTTTAACTTGTCTTCCTTCCCATCTCACTACGCAACTCTGGTGACTTTCGGATATTTTGTATGCTATCAGCTTCTTCATCTCAACAAAGCATGGAAAACGGCAATTTTTGGCATTGGCTTTCTCGTTAAAATTGGTTGACACACTTATTGGTTCTTATAGTTCTTGCTGAGGCACTAGAGGTTTTAACAAACAATTTATACATGGTTGGAAATTGCATCCAATTAACAACTATGTCCACTGTCTGCAGCACTTGCACTAACCCACATACTGTTAGAGCATGCACTGAAGATGGCATACCACAGTAACATGGAGCAGCAGGTCACAATAGCCTTTAGTGTATCCATGCCAGCGGTCCCTCTGACTTTTGAGGAAGCGTTCAGGTTTACCTTCAGAGGCTGCAGAGGTTGTTACAATGGATAAACACTAACAACATGAGTCATGATTCTTTGTGATTGAGTCTGCAAAGGAACCTTTAGCCTTCCTATTGAGTTTCCTATGGAGATTGGTTAGAGACGCCCCAACAGGCAAGAACAGTCTTTAAAGAGAGATCGGTTGAAGGAGTTTGAGGTTCCATGAGACCATCATTTGCACACTAAAATAGATCCTTGTGAGTGCATTAACTATTTGCAGAACCATGGGTACTGCACAATTAGTTCGTCCCTCAAACACATTTGGCCTACGAGTATGTGGCTGTAATAACACAGACACATGGGTGGATGTCTTTCCTATTTTATGTTGTTGAATAGCCTTTCATTGCAAATTATGAAGTGATAGAACAGTGACTTTGTTGCATAAGGAGGGGGCTGCAGAGGCATACATAATCCCTTCTGTAGTGCCAAAGTTGCTGTTGGAGAACAGAATTGAGTTCAAATGCCCATACTATTCCCAAAACGTTTGCTAATATCGATTGGGGTGGATTCATTTCCTCAAATACATAATCAAACTTCAGAACTTGACCTGAAAACATTGTCAATTGTAGCTTTTCCAAATTTGTGACGCCCAATTGTATTGTCTACCCTGCATTGGTATGATATTATGTGTTTACATATTTTTAAGGCTTTAGTTAACTAGATGGTCATTTATCTCCTACTGTGTTTGGCTCCTTCTCACATTCTAATCTGTGATAAAAAGAGTGGAATGGATTCACATACATTGTTGCCTTTCATAGACCAAAATAAGATCGACAGTTCTTTTAATACCTACATTGCAATGGTGCTCACAGAGGGAGTGCTGCGGATGGTGGAGCGGCAGACTGGGGTGGGGTAGTACAGTCGAACATATGATGGCAAGGAGTAAGGTAAGTAAATAAATAACTAGAACTATTTATCGTATGCTCGGTGCATCGCCGAGGTGGCGATGCAGCGAGCGCAATATAAATAGTTTAATTTATTATTTACTTACTTTACTCCTGGCCGTCATATGTGTAAAACTACTAGCCCCCACCCTGTCCCCCCCAACCCACCCTGCCCCACCGCCCCACAGCACTCCCTCTGTGAGCCACCCCTGTTCCATTGGGATGACTATTGATTTACAAGGCACCATGTATTGGCAGAATCCCTTCCAGGTGGCTATCAGTAGTGGCTATCCAAAAGGTCACACTAAGGAGACTGAGGCAATACTGCTTGATCTCCATGCCCCCATTTTCAGTGTCATTAGTAGGGATCTCAATCACATTATTCATGTAATCTTTTCAATAAGGCCTAATCCAATCTATCATTTTGTTATTGCCCTAAAGAATTGTTTCAGTAAAATATACTCAACACCTTTCTTTGTCAAGTGAAGTGATGTGTAGGGGACAGAGAGCAACTCTATTTGGGATTTAGGAGTTATGTTTACTGGTTGATCATAATTCAACAGTGTTATGAATGTCCATGTAGATTTGGCAGATTTGCCATCCTTCTGCCAGGATAGAAAAGTACAGAAAGATTATTCCTTCCTTCCTTTCTCATTTATAGGGCGTATTTGTTATGGGGTAGGGAGTATCTTAACCTTTCGAAAAGTGCATGGTTGCTGCTCATGTCACCAATTTTTTTCCTTTTTGGCATCTCTACTTATTCAATACAATGTGCCTGGCGCCTGCTGCCATATTGAATATGTGCCCTTCCCTCCTTAACACCTCTTTTTGGGTGTGAACACACTGAGCACTTCTCTGCCCCCAGCTACACTGGTTCTCTATAGTTGCGCATATGTGTTGGGACTATATTTATAATTTGTGTGTCTATCTCTCAATTACCCTCACCAAAAACACTGGTAAATGATACATCCCAAAACACAATAATCACTTCAGTGCGCATCATGCATTACATGAAAAAAAATGCCACAAAGACTGAAAGCAAAAAGAACACCCTAAATGGCGCTGCTGGCTAAATGTGTTGGTTCATGCATGAGTAACGCATAGAGATGATAAGCACTGTAAAATTGCGACAACACAATACATGACAATGCAACACATATTTTTCATCCTATTTTTATTTTCTACATTATTTCAGTTACTATTTTAAACTATATTTTAGTTATATGAGAAAGTTATACGCACAAGTGACCCCCTGCCATAGGTTCAGCATCAGTAGGGGCACAAAAAGAAGTTATGCATGTAATTCTAACTTATTTGTGATTTCTACAACTCATACATTAACTCAGAACCTCTTTGCAACTCTCCAAGTTAGTGGATATGTTGCAGGGAGCAGCTAGGAACAAGTGTCACTGCAACAGCTCCTTTATTTCCAAGCTGGGATGTTTACAGTTCATTCCCTAAATGATAGAGTAAATGCATGTGCATGTAGACAGCCCTATTTCATTAATGCCTCTGTGCCTTGCTCTAGATACTAAAACAGATCGTATTTCTGGAAATGTCAGCATAATATGTATTTCCAATTCGAGTTTCTTTATTAATAGCAACTAATGTAGTGTCTTTCGAGTTAATAACGACGGACCCTTTTGGTTTCCGATGATCTCCGTAGAACTGTTATGTAAGTGTGTGCGTGTGGATAATGGAATTCATGAAGTAGAATGTTCACTTAATGGTTACACTCTGAAGAATAGAGACATGTAATACCAAGCTCCGGGTGTGGTGTGATCATTTGCTTGTATCCGGGCTGGGTAGGACACAGCAACTGGTGATGACATATGGGATCAATCAATCAATCAATCAAATTTGTATAGCGTGCTACTCACCTGCTA
Organism: Lissotriton helveticus; assembly: GCF_964261635.1. Classification (NCBI taxonomy): domain Eukaryota; kingdom Metazoa; phylum Chordata; class Amphibia; order Caudata; family Salamandridae; genus Lissotriton; species Lissotriton helveticus. The sequence continues at coordinate 268,222,143 of NC_136060.1, forward strand.
GGGTCTCAAGGCGCTGGGGGGGGGGGGCGCTATTGCTCGAACAGCCAGGTCTTGAGTTGCTTCCTGAAGGAGAGATGGTCCTGGGTCAGCCGTAGGTGGGTGGGGAGGGAGTACCATGTCTTGGCCGCCAGGTAGGAGAAGGATCTTCCTCCGGCGGTGGCTTTGCAGATTCGTGGGACGGTGGCGAGGGCGAGGCTGGCGGATCGGAGCTGGCAGGTGGGTGTGTAGGATGTGAGGCGGCTGCTGAGGTATTTGGTGCCCATGTCATGGAGAGCCTTGTGTGCGTGGGTGAGAAGTCTGAACGTGATCCTCTTGCTGAAGGGAAGCCAGTGCAGTTCTTTGAGATGGGCAGATATATGGCTGTGATGGGGGATGTCCAGGATGAGGCATGCCAAAGCGTTCTGTATGCGCTGGAGTCTTTTCTGGAGTTTGGCTGTGGTTCCAGCGTAGAGGGTGTTCCCGTAGTCCAGCCGGCTGGTGACAAGGGCCTGGGGGACCGTCTTCCTGGTTTCAGTGGGGATCCATCGGAAGATCTTTCGGAGCATGCGCAGGGTGATGAAGCAGGATGACGAGACGGCGTTGACTTGCTTGGTCATCATGAGGGAGGAGTCCAGGATGAAGCCCAGGTTGCGTGCATGGTCCATTGGCTTGGGGGCGGTGCCCAGGGCAGGGGGTCACCAGGAGTCGTCCTAGGCAGAGGGGGATGGTCCTAGGATGAGGACTTCCGTCTAGTCTGAGTTCAGTTTCAGACGGCTGAGCTTCATCCATTCCGCGACGTCTTTCATTCCTTCCTGGAGGCTGGCTCTGGCAGTGGCGGGGTCGTTGGTGAGGGATAGGATCAGCTGGGTGTCGTCAGCGTAGGAGATGATGTTAAGGTTGTGTTGGCGTGCGATGGCTGCGAGGGGGCTCAGGTAGACGTTGAAGAGGGTGGGGCTGAGCGAGGATCCTTGTGGAACGCCGCAGATGACTTCGGTTGCCGCGGATCGGAACGGGGGAGGCGGACTCTCTGGGTTCTTCCGGCGAGGAACGAGATGATCCACTCCAAGGCCGTTCCTTGGATTCCAGTGTTGCTGAGGCGCTGTATCAGGGTGCGGTGGTATACGGTGTCGAAGGCTGCTGAGAGGTCCAGGAGGATAAGGGCAGCTGTTTCCCCGTTGTCGAACAGGGACCTGATGTCATCGGTAGCTGCGATGAGGGCGGTCCTGGTGCTGTGGTTTGTTCGGAAGCCGGACTGCGTGGGGTCGAGGGATCCGTTTGTCTCGAGGAAGGTGGAGAGTTGTTTGTTCATGGTCTTCTCGATGACTTTGGCAGGAAAAGGGAGGAGCGAGATTGGGCGGAAGTTCTTGAGGTCCGTGGGGTCCGCGGTGGGTTTCTTCAGGAGGGCGCTAAGCTCGGCGTGTTTCCAGCTCTCTCGGAAGGTGGCGGATGCAAAGGAGCTGTTAATGATGTCCCGGAGTTGGGGTGCGATGATGGAGTCTGCTTTGTTAAAGATGTGGTGTGCGCATGGGTCAGTTGGGAAGCCGGAGTGGATGGTGTTCATCGTGCGGGTGGTGTCTTCGGTGCTGACCGAGGTCCAGGTGCAGAGGGTGGTGGTGGGGGTGCTGGTTTGGTGGTAGGGTGCATGGTCTGTGCGCCAAAGCTGTTGTGTATGTCGGCGATCGTGCGGTGAAAGACTGAGGCGAGTGAGTCGCAGAGGTCTTGCGAGGGTGCGATGTCGTTGTTGCAGACGCTGGGGTTGGAGAGCTCTTTAACGATGCTGAAGAGTTCCTTGCTGTTGTGGGTGTTGTTGTCTAGTCGTTCTTTGAATGTTGTCCTTTTGGTGGTGCGGATCAGCTGGTGGTGTTTGCGGGTGACGTTCTTGAGGGCTGTCATGTTTTCTGTTGTCTGGTCATGGCGCCAGGCTTTCTCGAGGGTGCGGCAGGTTTTCTTGGAGTTTTTGAGGTCGTTGGTGAACCACGAGGCTTTCTTGCTGCCGGGTCTGCTGGGAGGGTTCATAACATAAACCCAACGACCGAAGAATGAAGAGTGCTCTCCCGGGGAGTTTGACGTGGTGCAGCAAACTGCTTGTGCATGCCATGTGTGCCTCATTCGAAGTGAAAATCTAAATTTGGCGTATACAGAGTCAAAGTTCAACTTAAGCCAGTGCAAGGTCCGTGAAGAAAGTGACAGGCTTGTCGTTGGCTAGAATTTTGCTCATAAAGTCGATACTGCACCAAAGAATAACACAGAGCTGTCATTCATTAAGTATGCCAATGCTAAAGGCAGCCACATATTGGTGCAGAGAAGGAACAAAATCACTACTCATCACCAAAGAAGACAAAACGTCACTGCTAGAGAGCCGGCATGACGTACCAGGAGGTAGCACACGGCTAGTGCTTGATGAAGTTGCCAGTACAAGCAGGCAACCAATGCTACCCGAAAAAATCTCAGCTCTCAACAGCAGATAGTTCCACTGGTTAAGATGATGCAGCATTCCTAAAACCACTGCATACCTTCGATACCATCAAAAAGCAAAATCTTGATGATAGATGGACTGCCATGATAAAAATCTTCAATGATTTCATTGATGCACTGAAAGAAGTAAACGACAAAATTACCATGATAAAGAAAATACCACAAGGGTGATGAAGTGAAGTAGCATCAAAACAAAGATCCTATAAACACCAAGTTCAATCGAATGCCAAATGTCGACTATGAAAGGCACATTTTTGTGTCATGATAAGCAGAGAGCTGGTGAAACAATTGATGAGTTTGTAGAAAGACTAGATTTGCTCATCAAGCATTTCAGGTTCATTTAATTTAATGCTGAAAAGGCCATGGGTCTCAGAGTTATAAATGGTTGTCCCTCTGATTCCTTCAGATAACAAATACTGAGACACTGAACTTGGAGTGAGCACTCTTGGCTGCCAGAGCAGAAGGAAGAGTTGAGAGACAAGCAGCTAACATGGAGGATAGAAGGGTCCAAAGCAAATCAGTGCTGAGTGTAAAAAGTAAATCAAAACACTAGGTAGAAGTCCATAAAGTAATATCTCCAAAGAAAAAGAAGTTGTGTTTTTTAAGATGATTTTCCATTCCACATGAAGGTAAAAGTCCTGCTATTGGATAGCTGTCCAAAAGCTGAGGGAAAGAGAACCATTTTGAAACCATGTGCAAAGGGAGGGAAAGATTAAGTGCGTAATGTCTAAAAAACGAAATGGATCCTAAAACATTCCAGGTGCAATGCTCTACATATGCCTTCAAGGCCAAGCAACCCTACAAGCTGTGACAAATAAAAACTGAACAATGTTGATTGTCATCAAACTCATCATCTAAAAGTTTGTCATTGTCAAGTAACAGTGAGAAAGATTGGTGTTCGATATCACTGTTGACTGCTGGAAGTCGTGCTCATGTAGGATTAGATTCTTGCACGGAAGAATGCCGGTCAAAGCTAGGTCGACATGTGAAAGTGCGAAATTCATTCAAAGCACTGTCTTAAGTTCACACAGAAAGTGAATGGCTACCCCAGACCTTGTATCATAGATGGTGGCACGTCGATAAACATTATGCCAGAAGAAAAGTGCAATTAATTGTCTCCGGTGGCCCATTGGACCCCATTGAAAACCAAAGTGTATACGTGGACTGATTCAATACCACTGTAAAATCAAAGTTTATTCAAAGCGACTGTGAAGTATAAAAAGACAAAAGCACCAATTCATGTCTTGCCAGGCAATTCATCGAGTGCATGTTTACTCAGTTTCAATACTGCTTCTGGCATGGGACTGATTTCTGTAAACTACAATGCCAATCCCTATCATGAGATATTGAATCAATTTCCTTCCTTGTTCCATGTAGTAGGAAGACTTAAGACTGTGGAAGTGCTACTTCACATAAATGAGGACGTTTATCCTATTGCTCAACAACATAGTCAAATTGCATTTCAATTACAAAAGGCTGTTGAGAAAGAACTTGAGACACTATGAAAGTATGACATTATTGAACGATCCACTAGTCTGACGCAATGGTTATCACCCATAGTGGTAGTGCGGAAAAGGATAGTGGAGGAGACGTATGCATCAACATTGATATGCACAAAGCAAACAAGGCAATTGAAAGAGATTGACTTCCAGGGACGCACATTGCGGACATGATTACACAGCTGAATGGATCTAAAGTATTTTTCCATCTTGATTATAACAAGGGTTTCACCAGCTCAAACTGGAAGAAACTTGCAGCTATATTACTTTTCGACTCATGTTGGTTTATTTAGATATAAAGATTCCGAGTGTCATCAGCTGCAGAATTTTTTTAGGATGTCATTCGTCATATAATAAAGCCAGACAAAAATGCTTTTAATTTCAGTGATACAATACTAGCTTTTGGCGCCACACAAAAGGAACCAGATAAAGCTCTTACACAAGTGTGCCATATATTTGCCGATGCAGGTCTCACTTTACATCTGGTAAAGTGTGAGTTTCATCAAACCAAGCTCGAGTTTTTTGATCATATCTTGTCTGGTGGGAGAATGACTCCAGATACAACTAAAGTACAAGCCTTGTCATCTACTTTTGCCCCACAATATGTAACTATACTGCGATCTTTCCTTGGTATGGCCAGTTACTGATACACAAGACTTTGCCAGTGTAAGTGTCCCTTTGAGAGACTTAAAAAAATTCAATACCCCATTTCATTGGTGGAGTGAATGTGAGCAAAACTTCAAGAGAATCAAGCATTCAATTGGAATACCACTGAAATGGCATATTTTGATCTGAAATGACAGATGCGTTTGTTGTTGATGGAAGCCCAGTGGGTTTGGGTGCCATCCTTTCCCAGCACCCTGGACATCCCAATGCTCCAAGGCACATTGTGGCTTTTGCTAGCCAAATCTTGTCATTGAGTAAACTTGCCTATTTGCAACCTGAAAAAGAAAGCCTCTCTGTAGTGTGGGCTCGTGAGCATTTTCATATGTTCCTGTATGGAAAGCATTTCACAGTTGTTACTGAGGACCAAGCTTGCTCACCATTTTCAGCAATCCTAAAGCCAAAATGCCCCCTCACATTGAAGGTGGGGATTGCAATTGCAGGAGTATGATAATACGATTGTGCATCATCCAAGAAAAGATCAAAACCCTGCTGACTACTTCTCACATGTGATTATACTGTATCATTGCACTACTTCTAAAGTGGCTGATGCTTATGGTAGCTTCATTGTGAAATCCAGTACTTCAGTTGCCCTATCGGTGGAACAAGTCATTCGTACCATGAGCACTGACCATGATTTGCTGATACTCAAAGACATTATTGCAAATCATTCATGGCAAAAACATACTTGACTTTTTCATGATGATCTTGAATACCAGACATTCAAAAATGTACAGGAGGAACTTGTATTCACCCCAGAAGGCATCATCTTAACTGGGTCAAGAAATGTCATACCCCGGAGTCTGAGACAACAGGTTATTGAACTGGCCCATGAGGGACACCGTGGAGTTTTTATAACTAAATGAGCTCTATGGGACCGAGCGTGGTTTCCTCATCTTGATGAAATAGTTGAGAAATAGTTAAATTCATGTCATTTGTGCAACTGCATGTGGACCACAACAAACATGCATCCGTTAAACATGTCTGACCTTCCAAAGCGCTCATGGAAGAAGATTACAATTAATTTTTTGGGAGCCCTTGACAATGGACATCATCTACTAGTGATTGTTGATGAATATTCCCGTTTTCCCCTCGTGGAAGATCTGTCATCAGCTACTGTTACTTCAATTTTGAAATTTGCTGATGGCCGCCTTTTTTTTTGTCGCAATTGTAAAGACTTTCTCATTCATCTAAGTGTCAAGCATCGGAAAACCACACCTCTCTGACCACAGGCAAATTGTGTGATCGAGAGATTTATGAGAACCCTCAAGAAGACCGTTCAACACAAATCAGTTCTTCAGTCTAGGCTTTGTGCATACACGCCAACTCACCATTCTACCATGGGTGAATTCCCAGCTACCATAATGTTATGGAGAGCCATAGAAACCAAACTTTCACAATGGACCACTGAGAGGTCTATTGACCTTGGTAAACTTTGCACTGCTACCTCATCCCGCAAATGCAAAATGAAGATCTATGTGACAATGGCGCTGTGGTCAGAGTGTTGTGTTCAATAGAGGGGACCAAGTTATTATCAAGCGGAAACTAAAATACAAGTTTGATGCTCCTTTTGATGCTGATCTACTGTGGGTTGTGACTAGTAAAGGACACATGATGACTGCTGATCATCCTGGGAAGTAAATTACATGAGATTCTTTGCATTTCAAGCACCTGCCTTGAACTTCACCAGCTGTCAGAGGTGGGAATGAGCCACTTGAAAACCCAGAGAGCCCATGATTGTACCACTGCCTCTATCACAAGCACTTGCCATCAACACTTCTCCTGTATTTTTGCAACCTCATTTGACCAGATCTGAATGACTGATCTGAGCACCAAAACAATATATTGAATAGTAGTGATGTATATATGTATTATTTGTACTTTTTATTTACCAAAAGGAGAGATGAAGTGTCTTGTGAGTTAGCGATGATGGGACCCTTTTCGTTCCTGACGGACTCTGTAGAACATTGAGGTAAGTACTTGGGTGTGGATCATAAAATTAATGAAGGTGAATGTTCAGTTAATGGTTACATGCCGAGGAATAAAGACAGATAATATAAAGCTCTGTGCGTGGTATGATCATTTGCATATATTATGATTATTATTATTATTAGGGTTTTGTAGAGCGCGTAGTAACCCGGAGGCATCCCAGCGCTGGGATGGGAGCGCTCATATACCCAGGCTGGGAATGACAAGACAGCTTCAACAACTCTTAGTTTGTTTGTCCCACTTTTAAATTCAGTATACTTGCATGTTTTTGTTTATATTTATAGCAGAAATACATGCAAGGAGTGAAAGAAAGAAATGCTTATTTTTGTGTTTTTTGTAATGTGATTGCTATTTGTGATCAGATAAACATGCACCTATTAGTTCCTGTCTTTTCAACCTATTTCCCACAATTGCTTTAATTTTTTTTAAATTAGACGCTTCTCAGTGATGCTAGTAACGGCAATTGCTTTCATTTTTTTTTCATTTAATGCCACGCAATGATGCTAGTGAATTTGTATCTTGGCCTATATTTTAACTGACTGAGCGTTTAAGATTATTCTACAGCTAGATTTCACCATTAGTCTTGGCAAATGAGATATACTTTTATTGCATAGCTTATTTAACAATTTTGATCATGTTTAATGATCGGATAAATGTGTATGACATTTTTTTTCTGTTTTTTTTTTGCTACTTTATTTATGCTATATGTTATGTCAAAGAATAAAATTAATTCAAGCAGTCCATCCATTACTTTTTTGTTGTAATAGTAAACGCTCGAAGCGTAAATAGCAGGGCTAGATGTAGTGGCGTGATACCAATGCTAAAGGAATCTAGCGTACCTCAGTGATGATAGCTATGTTGGCAGAACCTGTCTTGGAGTTGGTGGAATTCCCATTTGGAGTTGACCTGGCTTGGCAGTTGAGATTGGGCTGTTGCTGTTGCAACAGAAACATGACTAATGTGCTAATGGATTGTTGCTGTCTAGAATGAAACCGTAAATAAAAAATTATGGACTGGAACATGGCCCAAATGGTTGTCAGTGGCTGATGTTTATTCACACAATCAATTCAGCACTTTGTCATGTGTTCAAATAATGAGGAGGCAGACTTTGTTTAGATATTCTATTTGAGGAGTTTGAGTGAGGGTGGATATGATGCCACCATACATGAACTTAACTCAGTCTTCTGCTCATTTTCAGAAATCTTTCACCAGTTTGGGAAAAAATGTTGTATTTGAGTCTCTAATAAATGTAATTTATTTAACAAATCCCAAACTCTGAAGAGCAGCAATTAATTACCACAAATTAACTAGTGTTGTTCTCAGCAAAATAAGCCAAAACACTTAAAGAGTTTTCCACTTATTGTTAAGTGAAGCACTTTTTTCCCCGGCAACTAAAAACGTTGTTTGTATAACTGTACAATGGTCTTTTTCTCTTTTTTTAAATACAGAGTTTTATTGTCATTTAACATACAATAACACGGTCTATTCCCCATCATAAATGTAAACAGCAACAATGCACAAGTAATTGTAGTCAAACAGCATAGGCATATCATGGTTAAATACATAGCACAACTCAGTAATCACATGCACATGTTATATTACTATGTCAAGTAAGTGCACTTAGAAATTGAACCGATCACAGAGAAAGACCTAGGACTGCCAGCCAAGGCCTCCCAGGGAATCAGCAAACAACCCACTCAACCAGACAACGTATAAACCCGCCTAACCCCCTGCTTCCCTTTCCCAAAGTATATCACTGAATCAGAACTTGGGCAAGCCAACTAATTCCATGTCAGTCAACCACCTCTTGGTGTACATCAACGCAGTACAAACTGTGGGGTCGACAAGTACGACCATGCACTGCTCCCAGTTCTCCAGTGAAGAACTCCGCCCCTAGTGGGTATCCTAGTCAGCGTCATTCCCACCAGTATTATCCTGGAAATCAGTCATAATCGTATCCCACGCTCCTGCAAATTCTATGGGTCTCCTGCCCTTGCGCACCTCTCAGCAGTGCAAGGCAGCCCATCTTAGCACATCTTCCTGCAACCCCACAGCTGAGCCCATCAGGATGTTTTCAGGACATTATAATCCAGTGTTTGGCAAGAGCCAGAGCCAGGTCAATAAACCAATCAGTGACTTTATGCTTGGCCAGGCAGGGATGCAGGCCCAACAGGCAGAGCCTAGGCAAGGGGGTCTAAGACCACTACATTACCTCTGCCAACATGATCCACACCTCAATACGGGATCAAGCGGGGGCATCCCCAAAGCATGTGAAGAATATCTCTATGATCATCATGGCATTGTGGGCAGTCTGGCAAGGTTGTCAGGCAATAAATACAGAGTTTTAGGGGTGTTAAGTACACCTGATGCGGGACATAAACATTTGTGAGCCTAAGTCCGACATTTTGAGAGATCGTGGGCATAACCTCCCACATCTAAGCCCTTTCTGCATCCATCAATGGGGAGACAAAGTCAATTTGCCAGCAATAGCACAACACCAAAAGGGGCGAGCATAGGTCCCCACGCAGAGCACCATGGAGCCCTGAGACTAGTCAACCTGTGTCAGTGGCAGCGTAGAGAAACTGACTGCTTTGAAGTAGCTCTGGCGCCGCTCCTCTTCTCTCCCAGGTCCTATGTATTGCCACAGTTGATGTACCACAGAGTAGAAACTACTCAGACGGAAAGCCAAAGGCGACATTCAGATTCTTAAACTGCCTCAACATTCCTTCCATATATAGCTCGTCTGCTCTGTCTAGACTGGCCTACTCCAAATCCTGTAGGCGTCCTTCATCTACTCCCTTTAACTGCACAACAAGGGCCCAAAGTGGGATATCTAGAAAATATGGGGACTGTATTCGTGCCTGTCTGAGCACCCTTTGCCAGCACATTTTGGGCACAGACATTGTGCCACCCCACAAAGGAGGTCCTCTGCAGCTGCAGCAGAAAGGACCACAACTGTGCCATATCAGGGGGGTCCAGCAGCCTCAATGAAAAGGTCTTTCATTTTTTTTTTAAATATACCCTCATCGGTATCTCTTATCGTGATTGGAGAGGGATCCCTATTAAACAAACTCATTATATAAATCCACGGAGAGTTTGGACATTGATCAGAGGAGACCTAAGATCAATAGTACTCCCAGTTATTGCTGGAGAACTAATTGTTTCCTCAAACTTGTCATTATCTTTAATTTCTAATAAAACAGCTGTTTTCAATTTCTCGAAATTATGATCTTTGGAGGAGTTCATTATTATGGTTAAGATCCTAAATTGAAAAAAACACATGCTATGTTGGTGAGAACACACAGAACGTTGACTCCTTCTTCCTGGCCCTCTGCAATTGAAAGTTCTAGGTGCCTAAGGGAATAAAAGATGTTAGAATCAACTACAATTTACCAGCTGCAGTGTAATCCCTTTGGTTACACAATAAAACTCAGAGTTGATTGATGGTAAGCCAAGCTGACATAAATCAGTCAAAAAAACATAGAGCAAAAATGCAGAATCACTATAGGATATCCAAAGTGATAGATAAAATTGAGCCCAAATAACAGAAACAAATGACAAATTCAGTAGCAGTTATATACGGAATGAGAAATACAGTCTGATGTATAGATTGAAAGTTGCAATCCTCTTGCCTATATATTAGGTTGTCTAGAAAGACCTTCTAAACCCTATTCTTACTAAGAATCACGGAAACCCTATTAAATCGGGGCAGCAGAGAAAGGTGTCAGCACAGCATTCTGTAGAGGTTCTCAAAAGCAAAGTAGATTTTATAGCCTAAAGCCACACTACATAGATGTTGCAAAGACATCGGTACCTCTTAGAGTCTGAAGGAAAATCTGAACATAGCCAAAGTGCAATGCCCACCATAAGAATCTTCGAGAATCCCATGTCTCATGCCCAATTAATTCTCATCTTCAAAACACAAACTTGGCAACTTCCCTTGAGATTTCTTTCCTTTCGTCAACACATTAAAATAGTCCTTGGATTCCTTATTCTGCTCGGATACTAGTCCTCACCTTTCTTCCTTAAATCTTCTTATCCATGTAAAACATATTCCTTCATTCCTCATTATGTCTTTCACACAATGTGTCTTTCTTTAATCATGAGCTAATGCAACTGCACCTGCAAGAGAGAGAAACCTTGCATTTAAAGCAAGCATTCACGTTAAAGTTAAACACTACTGTGGAAGAAATGGGCTGCTAAAGAAGTAAGGAAGCTGTATAATTTTCTTAATGTTTGATTCATTTATTGGCGGTTAAAGCTACATATATTTGAAACAAAAAGGCTCTTCAACTATTCCTCCTTCTTCTTGTAGATCGTGGTGCTGCTCTTCAGTGTCGCTCAGGAAGGGACCACCCGGAGGCTCAAAGCAAAAGAGACAAGAAGGTGACGGTAACCATATAGTTAGTTTGTTAATCTTGTCGGGATAGACACCTTCACTGAACCCAAAGATATTCAGTCTTGTGAAGGCAAGTCCCTCTGGTGCCTTCACAATGGCTTAGCAGTGAAAGAAAGGGTGAAAGAAATGTTCCCGGTTACTTCCCTGGTTACTACTTGTGATTACTAGTTATGAGTACTCTGAAGCAAAGGAGAAATTAAATGGTACTTCTCTCCAAAACATAATCCCTTCTAAGGGCTTGTTTTTTAGTTTTGCAAACTGTTTTTTTCTCACCAGTCACAGCAGGGGAGTAGTGCATGAATAATGAATAAAGTTATGTGAACAGTGACCAGGAAAATGAATGAAAGAGAAAATAAAAAAATACAAACTTTCTCCATTCATTGACTGTTCTACTCTCACCCCCTCCCATGATCTGAATACCCCTCCCAAGTTACTACCATTCCGCCGATCATGTACTGGGTCTGCCGCAACTCTCCTGAGTTGCAGTGAATAGTGTGTTTCCTCTGAGGGTGACCATCACTTCCCTCACCACGTTTCTGGGCGGCCATCAGGTCTCGCGTCATCAGAAAGCTCCTCCTCAGCACTCTCTGGCCACAAAGATATCAGCTCAACAATCCCCTCGTCTTACTGCTTGTTCCAGTCACGCCCCTGATCCTGGTTTCCCTCCTTTCCGAGATTGACGGTCGACTTTCCTTCCCCTCTTTTGCCTTCCGATTGGTCTTTGGCTCTAACCATGCCCCTCTTTCATGCCTGTGTGGGACAATGACATTCATTTCTCAGTCTCTCGTTTTTGCCTGTCTGCGATCAGGATGTCGGTGTAGGTAAGAAAGGGGCAATCCTCATGTTTTCTGAAGTTTCTCACATTTGCGAAATCCAAAAGCTTAAGGGCTTTGGTGAACTTTAGTATGGCAAGCATTTGGTACACTTTTTAAATGCATGATTACAGATACAAATACAGTGTCTATCTAGATGTAGAGTACTGTTCGAGTGAATACATTCTCAGTTATAAAATAAATGGAGAGTATTATTTAAATAAATATGTGATCATATAATGAATATGTTATTCACATGACAGAATCAATCAATCAATAAATCAATCAAGACACTTAGAAAGTGCACTACTTACCCGTGAGGATCTCAAGGCGCTGGGGGGGGGTGCTGCTACTGATCAAAGAGCCAGGTTTTGAGGAATCTTCTGAAGGTCTTGGGTCTGCCGTAGGTTGGTGGGTAGGTTGTTCCAGGTCTTGGCAGCGAGGTGGGAGAAGGATCTGCCGCCACCGGTCGTTCTTCGGATGCGGGGGACTGTGGCGAGGGTGAGGCCGGCGGAGCAGAGCTGGGGGCGAAATGCAGATATATGTGATAACTGCAGCTTATTCTTAAAGTAGAGAAAAGTTAATATACACACTCATATAAGTGTTGCAATTACACAGTAGGTGCACTTTCTGTAACTAATCAAGTGCACAGCATTCCATTAATAAGGTTACAACACAGGAGTAAAGGAGGCTATATGTACACATATATGTGGCCTAATTAAACACGTGAGGCTGAAGCCAATATTACTCTGGTCCATTGGTTTCCCACTTACCTGTCACAAGAAAGTTTTTTAATGTGGTATTGTATGTAAAGCGTTGGTCTCATTGTCACTGCTTCACATTTGCACTCAAAAGCCCTGATTACGAACTGGTGGGTGTGTTATTACCCCTTGTGCAACCCGTGTATCATCTTAAAACACAAGATCAAGTTGCAACACACAGATTAATGCACCTGGTCAAAAGGTCTTCCTGCAATGACATTTCTACCTACACACTGACCCAATAAAGACATTGGTAGAGTACTCCAGCATTCTGAAATATATTAAATTACTTTCTTTTTATGCTCCAATCAAAGCCTTGTGATACCTAGACAGGTCCCCCTTAAGCAGATCTAAAGGTCTGCCCTCAGCTTGTCTAAAAATCCTAACGATAAAAGATCTGGGGTTGTAACTCTAGGGCCTGATCATTTTTGTACTTTCTACTGACATACTCCTCTCTTGCACATGTATAAGGTACATCCCATTTACAATCAAATATTCAAAATAGTCATAAGTCAGGAAAGTTAGAGTGTGTAAAATGTGTGTGCAATATCTTAGGCACTACTAAGTTCAAATTTAGTGTTACTTGTAGATTTACACAGGGGTGTGTTGGAGGAGGATTGGGTAGAGCAATCTCATACAAACGAGGTGAATACCCTTTGAGGAGTCATTTTTATGATTTACAAAATGCATATGAATATTAACACGTTCATCTGCACACTTCACAAGTGAAAGGCCCATCTGCAACTGGTACAGAAAACGTGGAAGGAGTACCAAGTACCCAGTAAGTCAGAGGTATGGCTTGAGGAATCAAAGATAGATTTTAAACTAAGACAAGAAATGTTTTGCAAAGTTAATTTAAAAATGGATAATTTTCCTAATCCTAAAATACCCACATTAACGAACTACATAGATATATGTAAACACCAATATGCTTCTGTTTAGTGAAATTTGTTACAATTAAATGAAAGATGCGTAGTCCAGTGATGTGTATTAGGATCACAGCTTTATTCTTCAGATAGAATCCAAGTTTTGTCTCGTACAATGCCCCACCAGGAGCAGCCTGCTTCCTCTCAGCCCTTCCACACCAACTGATTCCTTCTTCCACTCAAACACTCTCAACATTCTGATGACATCAAATAGGCTGAGCAGTAAGGCAAAGGGCAACAACAGAGCCTTATTCACTTACTAGATTATAACACACACACCCTCATCAAAATTGTACAAATACAAGCATGCAAAATCAATGTACATACATGCTATATGACTTGCTATGAATAAAATGTGTGGAGGTGGACATACACACATACAAATAATCAACGAGCTTCAAGAATAACAAAACGCTTCAAGATGTAACACTCCAAGGGTAATTTTGCAACCCCTAAACACAGGGTGATACAAATACCTCAAACAAAAACAAGGGTACATCCAGAGAAGCTAAAGAGGAAGGAATCTTCCCATGTGCGCACCCATAACGCACAGTCCAAACACCTCTCACAAGGCAACAACCACTCACAGGGTGCATCCATTACAAGTAAATCAGAGAAGCTACACAAGAGGTAGACCTCTCATGTGCGCACCCGTAATGTACAGTTCAACAACTCACACGAGGTAACATCCAAACAGAGGGTATAACCAAAACAGGTAAGTCAGAGAAGCTTCAGAAGTAGGAGTCTTCTCAGGTGATCACCCGTAACGCACAGTCCGACACCTCTCATGAGGTAACAACCAATTCAGAGGGTAAAACCAAAACAGGCAAGTCAGAGAAGCTTCAAAAGAAGGAGTCTTCTCAGGTGCGCACCAACAACACACAGTTCAAACACCTCACATGAGGCAAAACGTACTCAAAGGCATACACTCACATGACCAGGGACACTACACTCTCTCTCCCTCTATCCATACAGATACAAAACAAGGACACTACACTCTCTCACCCCCTCCCATACAAATACAGGATCAGGTACCAGTGATGGAGCAAACGTATAGTAAAACCATAACAACATACACAAACAACATTATGAAATACAAAAACTCCCCTAAAAAGAGTAATTAGGACAAGAAGTTAGGCCTGCAACTTCCTCAAAGAAAAGGGTACAGACTATGGTAGCAAGAGAAAAGGGGAACCACGTATCAATACATATTTCATATTGTTGTCTGCACAGTGACCACATCTCCAGGAGCGTAAAACTTGCCCTTGGCAGGATAGACCATAAATCAAACAAGACATGCATTATGTCAACTTGCTGTGTCCCGGTAGAAGAGCTGTGGGTTACTGTATTGTCCGTTCTGTTGTCTGCGCAGCCATCACTGCTCAAGGAACATTGCTCTTTCCACCTGCTCAGATAGGGAACTCCTCGTTTCATCCTTAAACTCTTGGTGCTGGTCAAGCAATGCTCTTGTCGGTACAAAATCGATGGTCAGGTCGATGGTGTTACTAACTGTGGGCATCTCTGGCATTCAATTGATGAAATCTTGGAAGATTGCGCGTCGCAAGAGTCGCCGTGCAGATAAAACAAAAACGTGGCTGTCGGACAAGAACTGAAAGCAAACCATCCAAATGATGTGCTAATGCCAAGCACAAGTTGGCGGCACGCTACATGACGTAGCGCCAGGAGGTTAACGGCAACAGTGCGCGGCAAAGCATCCACAAGTCAGTACGGGCAGACGTCACAGAAGATGGCTGGAGTCAACACAAGACAGGTAGGGCTGCGCGTGTGGGAAGTACGCGCATGGTGGGAGCCGTTCCACACCAATTGATTCCTTCTTCCATTCAAATACTCTCAACATTCTGATGACATCACATAGACTGAGCAGTAAGGCAAAGGGCAACTACAGAGAGGATGCCTTATTCACTTACTAGATTATAACTAAATTCATATCTGTTGTACTGTTTTTAAGGCATTCATAAACTACACCTGTTTGGGAACCAAAAGTTAGTAAATATTACCAAAGTGCCTAACGTAAGTACAGACATAATCATAATTTATAAGAACCATATATTATGCTATTTTTTTCTAAACTGGAGCCTTGGAAGTGAGATATAGAGTTTTAATGTTACCTTTATTTACAAACAACCTGTGAGATACCTTAAGAAGAGGCACTCTTGTCAGACACATTCACAGAACTAAAATTAAGTTAATCCAACACTTACATGACCCCTCTGGCCAACATCACCCGCACCCACAGACTCAATATCATCTCTATAACGACTACACTCAGCAAGTCCTATCCTTCTCAGAAGCCCCTGGCACCACAAGACTCAACTTTCAAACCACCATGACCAACATCTCTACCTGGATGAAGATCAACTACCTATAACTTAACTCAGACAAAACAGAGATGGTCATTTTTGGAAACAAGCCCTCACCTTGGGATGATCCCTGGTGGCCCTGTGCTTTCGGGCCACTACCCTCCCCATTGGATCAAGCATGCAACTTCAGCATCATCCTGGACACCCAGCTCACCATGAAACAACAGATCAACACCATATTCTCTACCTTTTTCCACACCCTTCACATGCTCTGCAAACCTTCATATGGAACCCCACCCCTACAAGGAAAACAGCAACCCAGGCCCTCATCTTCAGGCAACTCAACTACGGCATCCCACTGTATGCCAGAACTACTAAACAGCTCCTCAACCACCTCCAGACCATCTAGAACTCTGCAGCACGACTCATCCTTAACCTTCCCAGAAGAGCCAGCATCCCCCTCACCTCAGATCCCTTCACTGCCTCCCCGCCCAGAAGATATGCTGCTCGATGCCTCTCGACTCCGGCACCCGTCTTCAGAACTGATGCATAACCTTCACTGTGTGGAGAAGACTGATGTGTCCTGCTGGCCTCGACACCAATGCAGCTCACTGTATGCAACCAGGAAAGGTACCTTGTTCACCAGGGCCTGCTTGGGTCCTGTAGTGGGTCCACGAGCATCCACGCCAGAGCCACTAAGAACAAATCACCCTCAACAAGCAAACGGTCCTCACCATGCACACAGAACGGACAGGTCTTGGGTACCCAAGGTCCTGAGCAATAAAGCTACCTAACACAGCCCCAAATCCCTTAGTAAACTTACGGAATGAGATGCCCCCTCAAAATCTAACGTAGAAATCTATAGTTTCAATCTGTTCCTGGAACGTGCACGGATTTCGAGAAATGGCCAATGATCACGAAACCCTAGCATTCTTCCTACGACAAGACATAATTATGACCCAGGAGACATGGATATTACAACCCTCACCAATTCCAGGTTTTAAGGGACACCTTATACATGCGGAAAGTTTCTCCAAGCATGGACACCCCCGGGGCGGATTATCGACATATATAACCCACAAATACAACTGGTGTTCAGAGGAGATAGACGTGGGCCTAAAGTGGGCCCAAGTGATCAGAATCTTCGAAACCCCGACGCAGGGGACAACACAGTTGCAAATGTTGTTATTTAACGTCTACATTCACCCAGATAAAAAATCTCAAAAAGAAAAGTATGCGATTCTTGTGTCACTTATTAAGGCTATGCAAAGGACCTACCAACTGCACCCGTTGGTTATCTCAGGAGATTTTAACAACATGCTCATTGACCACAATAAAGCGAAGGTGAAGAAGCCCACTGACTGTATCGGAAAAAAGTTAGCCTCTAGTCTAACTGAACATGGATTATCAATCCTGAATGGCAACAACAAAGGGGATAGGCCGGCAGCCGTCACATATCTGAGTGGCAGGGCGCACTCAATAAATGACTATTCAATAGTAAGTGACGAGTTAGTTCCCCGTATCGAATCCTTTTACATAGAACAGCGGGCAGAAAGCGACCATTTTCCACAACTAATAAGGCTGAACATTGTACCAAGTACGGAGCCAACAACGACCTCCCTTCTGCTCCACGCTTCAAATTTCAACTTGAGGAAATTAAAATGGCGCAGTGAAGGACTGGGTAAAATTACGGACCTAGTAAAAACCCATTTGGCAAATCTTGGAACTCAAAAGGAAGAGGAACGAGTACCCAACTGGGAGAAAATGATTCAGGTCTTGCAGGATAAATTCCCTGCAAGGCCAGGGACCCGAAGCAAATGTAACATTAAGAAGGAGCCATGGTTTGACACGGAGTTAAGAGCTAAAAAAAAGAATGGTTGCAAAGGAGGTTCGAACACTAGCAAACCAAAAAACATCAGGGTCAGTGGTAAATAAATCTAAACTAAGGGGTGCCAGGAGTATCTACAGGAAGACACTGAGGGCCGCTAAGTACAAATACAAAGAAACCATCTGGAACAAACTGTTAATAGAGGGGAAACACCAAAACAGCCAAGACTTCTGGGGTATTATAAATGATTTAAATCAAGGGGTAAAACTCCAACAAGAAGCCAGGGTCGGAGCCAATACCTGGACTAGACATGTACAAGCTTTATACAGCAAAACAGATCAAGGCCTTGCAAACGGTTCATGGGCAGCTAAAGATAATTCGGAAAATTTAAAAAGAGCAAATAGCAAGGAGCACAGGGATCCTGAACATGAAAGACTATCGAATGGGCAGAAGGAGCCAGACGACCGTACCTCCATAAAGGAATTACGTCAAATCATTTTAAGATTAAAGTCAGAGGGCGCAGCAGGCCCAAATGGCCTACCGAACGCAATCTTTAAACACGATCCAGATCTGTGGTCAGATACCCTAACGCCACTGTTCAATCAATTATACAGACAACCAGAGTTACCAGCATCCTGGAATGGTTGTATTATCCATCCCATTTTTAAGCACGGCGACCACCGTAACCCCAAAAACTATAGACTGATATCATTAATAGACGTTGAAGCTAAACTCTATGCCTCCTGCCTTCTACTTTACCTACAAGCGTGGATAACAGAAACAAGGCTCATGCCATTATTCCAAACAGAATTCAGGCAAGGAATGGGAACAATAACCAACCTAACTTGTCTGTCTATCCTAAAGGACACTGCGGTAGAGAAAGGCACTTGTTTGTACGCCTGTTTCATAGACATTAAATCAGCCTTTGACCGGGTGAACAGAGAGCGCTTGTGGAGCAAATTAGAGACCCGGGGATTGCCACACCAACTCTTAACAGCCATCAAAGCCCTTCATCATCACACCTGGGCAAGAGTGAAATTAGGCAATGGAGGCAGTACAACTAGGAGCATTCAAACGCACCAAGGCTTAAAACAAGGCTGCGTATTAGCTCCCACCCTCTTTAATCTTTTTCTCTCTGATCTCTCTAGCGAGATCGTCTCAGTAGATAGTCACCCTCCTTCTCTGGAAAACAAATCAATACACTTCTTACAATATGCAGACGATATAGTTTTGTTGAGTCAAACACCAATCGGCCTACAAAGGGCCATCAACAAACTAACATCGTATTTAGAACAAGAAAGCCTCAAACTAAACAAAGAAAAAACCAAAGTGGTTCGGCTCGTTGATCAGAAAAAACTAAAGTACAAATGGACTGCCCAAGGGGTAATAGTGAAAGAAAAAGAGTTTTACAAGTACTTGGGAATAACACTAACAAAAGGTGAAAGCCAAAAGGATCACAGAACCGCATTAAAAGCAAAAGCAGAATCCTTCATTTTCGCGCACCGCTCCTTAAAAAACAAAATGGATTGTCCAAATCATAACCACTTATTAAAAGTAATGGCAGCACAAATTATGCCCACTCTAACTTACGGCTTAGTTATGTGGTGTGGCAAGGAGGTTCATCTTTTAAACGCTCTACAGATAAAAATCTATAAAGCGGTTTTCAATCTGCCTAAACCCGCCTCAGCCTCCCAAGTTAGGCTAGAATTTGGCCTGCTAAACCAGAAGTTCCGGAGCATGAGTGGCTTCGTGAAACTCTGTTGCAAACTTCGAGCAGCGGACTCTGATTCACTTGACTGGCTGCGTTGAGAAGAAATAAAAAAACAGGGGGAAACTAATACACTGAACACTTGGGGAAAGTACCTGAAACTCTGTGTGGAAAATTTGGAGCTGGAACCAGCCTGGAAATCGGGGACAGACAAAGCTAGCCTAAGCAAAGAAGCTAATGCGGCAGCAAAAAGGAAATCCTTTTTGGAGGATAAAGATCTATTGGCAAAACGTCGGCATAGCTGGACCATTATGAACTCTTTTAAAACCCCAAAACCACTTGCATATTTAGTAACACACTTCAGTGGCCATCTAAAAAAAGAATTTCTAGCCTATCGGATGGGGATGCACGTGGCAAAGCACTTGCTACCGTCCTGGAAACAATCTGACCAGACGGAAAAATGCCGCCTCTGTGGGTATAAAACGGAATCACTTGTACACCTTTTTTGCACATGTCCGGCCCTGATAAGTCAGATCGACGACTTTTATTGAAACCTATCTTCAACGAGTTCAAAATTCGTTCCTGCAGTCACGCAGTTACAAGCTGGCTTGGAGGATCCTCTATAATCCTGTCTTGCCGGGGGGTCAAATTTTTGGCTATAGCAAAAAAAGCCTTAGAATCAATTGAACAGGAGGGTGAGCCAACTGGCGGGACATCAGGGAACCTTTTAATACAAAGACCTAATACGCACCGGCCCTAACAAAACAGAGACAGCGAGACACAATTGCAGTTTTTTTTAAAACTTGTATTGTAATTTTTTATCATGTAAATTTTGTGATAATTTTAATTAATTATGCAAATAAAATTTCTGATTCTGATTCTGTAGTGGGTGGCGCTCCATCAAAGTCAGCCTGAACTTTGACTAAATTAATCTTTTTAGCACTGCTTGCTTCTAAGTTCTTTACTGCATTTATTCTTTTAAAATTCAATGTCTCAACTTCTATACATTGTTTTTCTGTAATTTTGGTCTTGTTTCATTCAGAATATTATAATCCATTATCCATTTTTCTAAACATGTGTGGAGTCTTTTTGTGATGTACTCATTGTGTTACTGTACGAGTGTGTTATACTTTACACATTCCTTCTTTAGATATTCCTGTATGCTCTGTGCCAAGCTACCAGAGGGTGAACACAGTTTATCTCTTAATGTGTATCTAGCTTACCCTGACTTGAATGGTGTTTCCTGCCTGACCTGGGTGCATACCTCAGCCAAACAGGAATCCCATTTTTTAGAACAAAATGTAAATACCTGTAAATGAACTGTACACATTCAGCATTTAAGTAATTATTATTATTATATCCATTTATAGCGCGCTCGGATACTCATGAGTGTCCCGGTGTTGGAATTAGGTAGCCTGGCCTAGGGCAAGACTAACATTCAGAGGCACAGTGTAAAGGTTGCAGACTACCCACAAGTAATTCCACGCAATAGCACTCAAAAGAAAACGCTACACCAAAATTATAGGAAAATACGTACTGCTTTATGTAAAAAAATAATATATTCTCTGGTTCTCAAAATATAAATCGTTTTAGAACACTTCAGATCAATTTAGATATGCATAGCTTAGAACATTGCAGGTCACTTCTGTAACAGCACTCATATCACTTCAACTGCTAAGCAATTAATCAATTAACTTGTCAGTACTCTTATACTTTTTACTCTAGGATTCACAAATAGTTACATTACAATCTGTTTGGGATCTAGCGAGGGAATCTTTTTAAACTACTGAGCAGTTAATCATCTAAGTTCGACAGTACTTTACTTTAGTCAAGAATTCATTGATAACACTCTCAGTTTGGCTTATTAAAGTCAATAATCAATATTAACAGTGCATCCTCTCAGACTCAAGAATTTGGCTAAATAGGGTCACAATACAGTGTACTAAACTTGTCTCCCCTCATCACATAGCACGGTGGAAGGATCTAGCATTGATTACACTAGGTTAATCTCTTACAGGTTTGGGTGACACTTTCAACCAGGAGCACTAGTTTCCTTATGGTAGAGTCTATACTCCTCCAGTCACAGGGACTCCTTTCCCTTCCTCCTCACTTGTATAGTCTCGCTCCCCTTCCCTCACAAAACGCTCCTTACTTGTGACCAGATGACTGAGGGGTCAATTGGAGAATCTGCTTAAGAGGAGACTGGGGCACAGCGCTGAGATCGCTCACCAGCCTCCCGGTGCCTCTTCCTCCTCTCTCCCGCTAGCGCCGGCTTTTCCTGGCAGCGCTCCAGCGGGAAAAAGAAGAGATCCTCAAGATTGTAGGCTACCGGCTCCTCCGGTTCCCTTCCCGCTCGCGCCTTTTCCTCAAGTGGGGCGCTCGAGCCGGGGAAAGGACTTCTCACTTGATTCCCCCACCGGTTAAGTCTCCCGGCGCTCTCCCTCGCTGAAATCACAGGTCGCGCTGATTCTCCGGGCATGCGCAGGGCACACGAACACTCCGCCTCTCAGCCCGCCTCCGCTCCTGCCTTTTCCGGCGCAGGCTCCGCGGTCAAGACGCCGCTTCCTCAGAGCCTGCGCGAACTGAAGCCCCTCCTGATTAGTAAGGTGGAAATGCTTGAAGCATGCGCGGCAGCGCTCCCTAGCTTCGGACCTCGGGGATTTCCACGATGACGCGGCCAGTGCCCCCGGGGTCCCGACCGCGGAAGCGGCAATCAGGGCTTCTCTGATGGGATGAGGCTTCCCTCCACACTTCACCACCTTAGCGCTAGAGGGGGGATCGGCTCCCTAGCAGTCCTGCCTCAGGTAAGAGGGGGTACAGCGCCACCCAGCCCACCTTACTGGGCAGATGACCGGCTCAGGAGTCTTCTTCAGTTCAGATCCTTATACTGGGCAGAGGACTGCGCTCACTACTCCGCAGTCTCCTTCTCCTGTTCTCACCCCTCTGTTCTAGACTAGGGGTCACACAGGCGCCCAGGGTCTCCAGTAACTTCCCACAGCGGGGCCAAGACAAATAACTAAAAGGGGAGTTGGGGGTTGGACCAAATAGGCAGCTTCCCAGTTCAGGAGGTCAACCCTAAGTCTAACCTTTTCCCACCCTTAGCTACCACCTGTCCTCCAGCTGACTTCCACAGGTAGACAAAATGGCTGCCCCGCATTCCGCCTTATATAGGCTGCCCTTCAGTGGTCCAGAATGGACCAGAAGGTTCTGGAATGCCCTATGTTAGGCTATGGCCAGGTTCTGTTGGTGACAGTTGGGGCAGTTGGTGGCCACCATTTTAGGTGGTGCCAACTTTCCTGTCAGAACAGGCCTCTGGGCCTAAGGTAAAAGATTATGAGGGGGGAAGAAAACACCTATCCCCCTGACCAACACCTACAAAAAGTCAGTAGACACAAAAATTAACAAGGGTATGAGGGGCAAAAAGGGGACAAAATAAATAAAAATTAGGAGGGACTTCGCCAAAAAGCCAGACAGGTCTAACACGCGTCCCCCCCAGCTGAAAGTGGGGAGAACTACCCAACCCCTTGGGAGTCCTCATCACTAAGGCGGAAATACCTGGAGAGACCGTCTGCATTGGTGTGGTCCACTCCAGGCCGATGTTCCACCCGGAAGTCCATTCCCTGTAGGGAGATGGACCACCTCAACAACTTGGGATTTTCCCCCTTCATTTGCATCAGCCAACGAAGGGGTCGGTGGTCGGTCTGAACCAGGAAGTGCGAGCCAAAGAGGTATGGCCGCAGCTTCTTCAGAGCCCACACCACCGCAAAAGCTTCCCTCTCAATGGCACTCCACTTCTGTTCCCGGGGAAGCAGTCTCCTGGATAAGAAGACTACAGGTTGATCCAGGCCCTCTTCATTGAGTTGCGATAACACTGCCCCAATGCCATGTTCGGATGCATCTGTTTGCACAATAAACTCCTTGGAGAAATTGGGAGCCTTCAGGACCGGTGCTTCGCACATTGCCTGCTTCAACTTTTCAAAGGCTTGCTGACAAGCCTTTGTCCAAACTACCCGTCGAGGTTGTTTTCTAGAGGTGAGCTCTGTGAGGGGCGCTACAATAGTGCCATACCCCTTCACAAAGCGACGGTAGTAACCTGTGAGGCCCAGGAAAGCTCGGACCTCAGTCTGTGTCTTGGGGGGTTCCCAGGCCATGATTGCCTCAATCTTCGCCTGTAGGGGTTGCACGGACCCCCTACCCACCAAGTGTCCAAGGTACACAACCGACCCCTGCCCAATCTGGCATTTGCTGGCTTTGATGGTCAATCCAGCTTGTTTCAGCGCCTGGAGAACTGCTTGCAAATGTTGCAAGTGGTCCTCCCAACTGCTACTGAAGACAGCAATGTCATCCAGGTAAGCAGCCGAGAAACCCTCCATTCCAGAGAGGACCTGGTTCACCAGTCGCTGAAATGTGGCAGGGGCGTTCTTGAGACCAAAGGGCATCACACAGAACTGGAAGTGTCCCTCGGGCGTGGAAAAGGCTGACCTTTCCCTTGCTCCATCTGTCAAGGAGATCTGCCAGTACCCTGAGGTGAGGTCAAAGGTACTGAGGTATTGGGCAGCTCCTAGCCGGTCAATTAACTCATCCGCCCTGGGGATTGGATGAGCATCAGTTTTGGTAACTGAGTTCAGTCCTCAGTAATCCACACAGAACCTCAGTTCTGGTGTGGTGCCCGGTGGGGCGGCTTTTGGGACTAGCACCACCGGACTGGACCAAGGGCTGCTGGACGGTTCTATCACTCCTAGCTCCAACATCTTGGCAACTTCGCCATGGATGCTAGCCTTCACCTTGTCCGACAGCCTATAGGTCTTGGATTTCACTGGGGGGCTGTCTCCTGTGTCCACATCATGGGTACACAGGTGGGTTCTTCCTGGGACAAGGGAAAACAGTGAAGAGTACTGCCCCAATACCTGTCGGCAGTCCTCTCGTTGCTCAGGAGTGAGAGACGGGGAGAGAATCACTCCCTCCACCGACCCATCCTTCTCTTGACATGAAAAGAGGTCTGGGAGAGGTTCGCTTTCTGCCTCCTCAGCACCATCAGTCACCATCATCAGGATGACCTCTGGCCTCTCATGGTGGGGCTTGAGGCGATTGGCATGCAGCACCCGTAGGGGCTGCCGCGGGGTCTTAAGATCCACCAAGTAAGTGGCCTTACCCTTTTTCTCCAACACCTCAAAGGGGCCTGTCCAACGATCCTGAAGGGCACTTAGCTCTCCAGGTTCCATCACCCAGACTTTCTGGCCAGGCTCCAACTCCACCGGGTGAGCATTCTGATCATACCATTCCTTCATGACTGCCTGACTGGCCTCCAAGTTGTCAGCAGCCTGCTTCCACAACTTGGCCATCTGGCTTCTGAAGGCCAACATGTAGCTCACCACATCCTGGGGAGGTTTTCTGGGAGACTTCTCCCATCCTTCCTTCACCAGGCTGAGAGGCCCACGCACCGGGTGCCCATACAACAATTCGAATGGGCTGAAGCCCACTCCTTTCTGTGGCACCTCTCTGTAGGAGAACAGTAAGCAAGGTAGGAGGATGTCCCACTTCCTCCGTAAACTCTCTGGCAGACTTCTTATCATGCCCTTCAGGGTCTTATTGAACCTCTCAACCAGTCCATTGGACTGGGGGTGATAAGGAGTAGTGAACCTGTAGGTCACCCCACACTCCTTCCACATGGTCCGCATGTAAGCAGACAGGAAGTTAGTCCCCCTGTCAGACACAACCTCCTTCGGGAATCCTACCCTAGTAAAGATTCCCATCAGGGCCCTAGCCACCACAGGTGCAGTAACAGTCCTCAGAGGGATGGCCTCTGGGTACCGTGTGGCATGATCCACCAGAACCAGGATGAACCTGTGGCCAGCTGTTGTTGGTGGATCCAATGGCCCTACAATGTCGATGCCCACCCTTTCAAAGGGGGTGCTAACGACAGGAAGTGGTTCCAGGGGAGCCTTTAGCTTCACCCCTGTCTTCCCACTTGCCTGGCAGGATACACATGTCCTACAGTATGTGTCGGACGCCACTTTCATTCGAGGCCAGTAAAAGTGGAGGACAAGCCGTGCAAAGGTCTTGTCCTGGCCTAAGTGTCCTGCCAGTGGTATCGCATGAGCCAATTCCAGCAGAAAGGCTCGGTACTGCTGCGGGACCACCAAGGCCCTTGATGAGCCAGGTAGAGGTACCTTGGGTTCACTGTAGAGGAGTCCATCCTCCCAGTAAAGATGGTAGTGTCCCGTAACATCACCTGCTGCCTGGGCTTCAGCCTGACGCCTCAGTCCCTCAAGGGTAGGGCACTCCCTCTGCCCCCTACAGAATTCCTCTCTGGTAGGACCTCCCTCCACATGCCATTCAGCAGGGATGGGCAAATCCTCCAGAGAGTCTACTTCCCCCTCCACGGACTCCTGGCCTACCACTGCAGGTGGCCGATCTGTCACATGGGGCGTGGAAGCCGGAGCAGGCTGTCCCTGTCTCCGTTTCTGACCCTTTTTAGCAGCGGGTTGGGCCATTGTTCCAGGCTCCAACCCAGGCGAACTCCCTCTCCGGGCAGTCGCAGACCTTGTGCTGACACAGGCCCAGTTAGGTGTACCCAGCATCGCAGAATGCGTCCGGTATTCCACCTCTCTCCAAGTGTTGTGTTCCATGTCATTCCCCAACAGACAATCGACTGGCACGGCAGGGCTTACGGCAACTCGAAGTGAACCTGCAACCCCCTCCCACTCAAAGGGAACCTCAGCCACTGGATAGTGGCCCATTCTGCCGTCAGCCATCGCGGCGGGGTGGAGTACATTAGGAACAACCTGCTCTGGGGACACCAGCTGACTTCTCACCATAGTCATGCTGGCTCCTGTATCCCTCAGAGCCTCCCCTCTCTGGCCATTGATGGTAACCCATTGCCCATACTTTGTAGTATTTGGGGGCACCTGGATCTTTGGCACCATCTCCCGCTCTCCCAGGGACACTAAGGTGACACCCGCCCACTCACCCCCCTTATCTAAGGGCAACTCCTCCCCGAGCGCTACACTAGCTACTCCCGGTGACTTTCCTCCGGTGGGAGGGGGTGGTCTCTTTGGGCATCTGACATCTCCCTTATAATGTCCAACGCCACCGCATTCAAAACAGTGGGGAACCCTGGGCTGCTGGCTTTGGCCAGGATAAGGGTTCCGGGGCGGGTTTGCCCTAGGGGTGAAACCTGCTCCCTTCCCTTGGAAGTTATTTTGGGGACCTTTAGAGAACTCTTTCTTTTTCTCCCCCCCCTCCTTCTTCTGGGGGGCGCCCTGTCCGGCTTTTTGAGATTCCCCTCCAGTCCCCTTGGAGGACACCCGAGTACTTGTCCAGATGTCCGCCTCCTCTGCAAGCTTCCGGGGATTGGTCAGCTTGCTGTCTACCAGGTGTTGGCGCAGCTCGGGAAAACATTTCTCGAGGAGGTGTTCTTTCAAAAATAGATTGTACAGCCCCTCATAATCCTTTACCTCACTGCCCTTGACCCAACCCTCTAAGGCCTTTCTGGCGTAATCAAGGAAGTCCACCCAGTTCTGAGTGCCCATCTTGTGGCTCCCCCTGAACTTCTGTCGGTACCTTTCTGGGTTGAGCCCGAACTTCCTCAATAACGCCAGCTTCATGGTGGGGTAGTTTGTCTGTTCCTCTGGATCCAGGGCCAGCAAGGTGTCCCGACCAGCAGGAGGCATGTACTTGTACAAACTACCCCCCCAGTGCTTCTCCTGCACTCCATGAACCTTCAGAGAAACCTCATAAGCGGCCAGCCACTTAGCTACATCGTCCCCCTGACTGAAGCTCGCTATCAGGTCCTTTGGGATATAGGGTTTGGTCTCCCTGGCTGACTCTTTTGGTTCGCTGCCACCATTCCTAACAGGAGAGGACCCCCGTCGCAGACTTTGGAGCTCCAGTTCCTTCAGTCTAAGCTCGTGGACCATCCTCCTCTCCTCTTTCTCCTGCTCCAACTTAGCCAACTCCCACTTTAGCTGTCTTTTCTCTCTCCTATCAGTGAGCTCGGCTTCTGTTAGGCTTCTCCCAGAGATGCTACTGCCCTTTCTGGAATAGGACATTGGTTCGGTGAGTAAGTTTTCCCCCTCATCGCGGAATAACTCTTCTACCTCCCCCACCATGTCCTGGTCAACCTCTTCATCCTCCTCCTTTGTCTCTTGGTGTGCCTCCACCCAGGCCCTAAGGCTAGTCTGGAGCTCCCCCTTCCTGGCACCATGTTTGAAAAAGACCCCCATTTGTTGGCAGAACATTCTCAATTGGGGCACGGAATAGACTTCCAGGTTTTCCACCGCAAACTCCATTGTGAGACAGGCAAACCTGGATACACACCAGAAATTTTAGAGTGGCAAAGGCAACCTAAAGCCAACTCCACCCACCACCAGGAATACATTTAGAAAAAACAAAAGGACTAATTGGGAGGGCCGCAAAGAGAAAACTCCTGGTATAGGTTAGGTGTATTACGTCAAATTACTAGTAAGTAGCTGCAACCAAGTCCGCAATCCCACCGCTAGGCACCAATATGTTGGAATTAGGTAGCCTGGCCTAGGGCAAGACTAACATTCAGAGGCACAGTGTAAAGGTTGCAGACTACCCACAAGTAATTCCACGCAATAGCACTCAAAAGAAAACGCTACACCAAAATTATAGGAAAATACGTACTGCTTTATGTAAAAAAATAATATATTCTCTGGTTCTCAAAATATAAATCGTTTTAGAACACTTCAGATCAATTTAGATATGCATAGCTTAGAACATTGCAGGTCACTTCTGTAACAGCACTCATATCACTTCAACTGCTAAGCAATTAATCAATTAACTTGTCAGTACTCTTATACTTTTTACTCTAGGATTCACAAATAGTTACATTACAATCTGTTTGGGATCTAGCGAGGGAATCTTTTTAAACTACTGAGCAGTTAATCATCTAAGTTCGACAGTACTTTACTTTAGTCAAGAATTCATTGATAACACTCTCAGTTTGGCTTATTAAAGTCAATAATCAATATTAACAGTGCATCCTCTCAGACTCAAGAATTTGGCTAAATAGGGTCACAATACAGTGTACTAAACTTGTCTCCCCTCATCACATAGCACGGTGGAAGGATCTAGCATTGATTACACTAGGTTAATCTCTTACAGGTTTGGGTGACACTTTCAACCAGGAGCACTAGTTTCCTTATGGTAGAGTCTATACTCCTCCAGTCACAGGGACTCCTTTCCCTTCCTCCTCACTTGTATAGTCTCGCTCCCCTTCCCTCACAAAACGCTCCTTACTTGTGACCAGATGACTGAGGGGTCAATTGGAGAATCTGCTTAAGAGGAGACTGGGGCACAGCGCTGAGATCGCTCACCAGCCTCCCGGTGCCTCTTCCTCCTCTCTCCCGCTAGCGCCGGCTTTTCCTGGCAGCGCTCCAGTGGGAAAAAGAAGAGATCCTCAAGATTGTAGGCTACCGGCTCCTCCGGTTCCCTTCCCGCTCGCGCCTTTTCCTCAAGTGGGGCGCTCGAGCCGGGGAAAGGACTTCTCACTTGATTCCCCCACCGGTTAAGTCTCCCGGCGCTCTCCCTCGCTGAAATCACAGGTCGCGCTGATTCTCCGGGCATGCGCAGGGCACACGAACACTCCGCCTCTCAGCCCGCCTCCGCTCCTGCCTTTTCCGGCGCAGGCTCCGCGGTCAAGACGCCGCTTCCTCAGAGCCTGCGCGAACTGAAGCCCCTCCTGATTAGTAAGGTGGAAATGCTTGAAGCATGCGCGGCAGCGCTCCCTAGCTTCGGACCTCGGGGATTTCCACGATGACGCGGCCAGTGCCCCCGGGGTCCCGACCGCGGAAGCGGCAATCAGGGCTTCTCTGATGGGATGAGGCTTCCCTCCACACTTCACCACCTTAGCGCTAGAGGGGGGATCGGCTCCCTAGCAGTCCTGCCTCAGGTAAGAGGGGGTACAGCGCCACCCAGCCCACCTTACTGGGCAGATGACCGTCTCAGGAGTCTTCTTCAGTTCAGATCCTTATACTGGGCAGAGGACTGCGCTCACTACTCCGCAGTCTCCTTCTCCTGTTCTCACCCCTCTGTTCTAGACTAGGGGTCACACAGGCGCCCAGGGTCTCCAGTAACTTCCCACAGCGGGGCCAAGACAAATAACTAAAAGGGGAGTTGGGGGTTGGACCAAATAGGCAGCTTCCCAGTTCAGGAGGTCAACCCTAAGTCTAACCTTTTCCCACCCTTAGCTACCACCTGTCCTCCAGCTGACTTCCACAGGTAGACAAAATGGCTGCCCCGCATTCCGCCTTATATAGGCTGCCCTTCAGTGGTCCAGAATGGACCAGAAGGTTCTGGAATGCCCTATGTTAGGCTATGGCCAGGTTCTGTTGGTGACAGTTGGGGCAGTTGGTGGCCACCATTTTAGGTGGTGCCAACTTTCCTGTCAGAACAGGCCTCTGGGCCTAAGGTAAAAGATTATGAGGGGGGAAGAAAACACCTATCCCCCTGACCAACACCTACAAAAAGTCAGTAGACACAAAAATTAACAAGGGTATGAGGGGCAAAAAGGGGACAAAATAAATAAAAATTAGGAGGGACTTCGCCAAAAAGCCAGACAGGTCTAACACCCGGCATGAAGCCAAAGGGGTGCAAAGCAAAGCTGTCGGGCAAAAGAATGGGTCTTAAGTTTCCTCTTGAACACAGCAGGGTCCTGAATGAACCGCAAAGAAAGGGGTAGGGCATTCCAGGCTGCACTTGCCTTCACCACAAGACAGCTACCACCCAACCTCTGAAGCTTTAAGCAAGGGATCCGAGCATAGCGAAGGGACATAGAGTGAAGAGCGCATGAAGGAAGGTAAAAAAAGAAGCGCCTCTGAAGGTAGAGGGGGCCATAACCATGAAGAGCACGGTGGGCCAAAACAAAAGATTTCAATTTAACCCTATCTACCACAGGTAACCAATGAAGAGAGCGCAAATGATGAGTCACACTATTCCTTGCTGAAATGCCCAAAATCAGTCTGGCCGCCGTATTCCGGACCACCTGGAGCTTTTTAAGCAGGTAGCCAGGGGCGCCAGCATAGAGGGCATTGGCGTAGTCTAGGCGTGACAAAATCAAGGCACAAGTGACAGTTTCACTTGCTGCTTGCGGGAGGAGAGAAAACAAATTCCTCAGGGTCTTAAGAATGCCGAAACATCATCCAGAGAGTTTCTTGATGTGTGTTGTGAAGGACAAACTCTCATCAAACCACACTCCCAGGTTTTAGGCGGGTTGTCCCGAGGAGAGGGGTAGGGGTGAGTCAGGTGGCCACAGCTGCTCTCGGAAGTCAGGGGGGAACTTACCTTAGAGCAAAATCTCAGATTTTTGTTCATTGCATTTAAGCTGTGTATCCGCCAGCCATATTAAGATGGAAACTAGGCACTGTTGCGCCACTGCCACGGAGTCTGATGATTTGTCCCAGGTAAACAGCAAGTGAGTGTCATAAACATAGGCCATCACCTTAGCCCCAAGTTCCTCTGCCAAATATATCAACGGCGTGACATAGATATTAAGGAGGAGAGGGCTGAGGGAAGAGCCTTGCGGGACTCAAGTGGTAACCAGCTGAGGGGAGGAAGAAAAAGGAGGGAGCCAGATCTGCTCAACCCGCTCCTCCAGGAAAGACCTAAGCCAAACCGAAGCAGCTCCCGATACACCAATCTCTGCTAGACGGGCCAAAAGAAGAGCATGTGGGACCGTGTCAAACGCCGCCGACAGGTCCAGTAGAATCAATGCTGCCCTCCCGCCGGCATCGAGACAGTCCCGGATAGCCTCTGCTACCTCTACTAAAACAGTCTCAGTGCTGTGAGAGGCACAAACCCCGACTGAGCGGGGTCAGAAGTGCCTCGGTCGCCACATATTTTGTAAGTTGTTTATTGACCACCTTCTCACAGACCTTGACGATAGCCGGAAGAAGGGAGATGGGTTGTTAATTCCCTGGGTTAAGGGGATCCAGAGACGGTTTTTTAAGAAGTGGCAGAATCTACGCCTGCTTTCACCCCTGAGGAACAGCCGCTGTCTGGAGAGACAGATTGACGATGCAATTCACCTCTATATGTACGCTCTCTGCTACTGCTGCCAGAAGCCTGGCTGGGCAAGAGTCAGAGGGGGAACTGGACTTAAGCCCCCTGAGGATTTTAAGAGATTCCAGGGGTTCAACTGCTCTAAATGCTGACAAAGAGCAGGTGGAAGCGGCCAGTTGCACCACCAAAGGCCCCTCACGGCCACCGTTGCCAGAAGGAAATGTAGCCTGGATCGCCTGAATTTTATGACTGAAACAGCATGCAAGCGTGTCACACCAGGTGAGAGAAGATGGAATCGCACTCGCTTGAACCTGCAGTGACGTAAAATTCTGCACTATGGCAAAGATTTCTTTAACGTTGTTCCTGGCAGAATCAATGCGAGCTGTAAAGAATTGCCCTTTGGCTAAGGCAATAGCATTGTAATACATTTTTTGTATTGCTCTGAGCTTCCTCTTGGCTATGGGGCAGTAACCACTCCTACGCCAAGCGCGCTCCAAGATCTTGCAATCATGCTTAGCAGCTTTAAGAGTTAAATTGAACCAAGGTTTAGCGGGCGCCTCTCTGGCAGGTCTGACGGGCCGAAGAGAGGCTACAGAATCAACCGCCCTCGCCACCCAGCCGGTAAACCCCGACATACACTCCTCCAGGTCACCTGACAAAGCGAGCCTGGAAGGATCCAGCACCCATTTGAGCTCCAGAGGATCCATTTTCCCAAAGGCTGGCTTCTGGTAGGAGCGCACCTGTGTCTCTACCCTAGATACCATCCAAAAAAAATAAGATATCAAATGGTCGGACCCGGACACCGGACAGGGATCCCTTATGGAGATGGGGAAATTAGAGCAGATCGGGTCCAATATATGACCGGCCTGATGAGTGGGAAGGCGGACATGCTGGCTAAGTTGAGCCAGTTGTAAGTAAGCAAAAATAAAGCGCATTCTTGGTGATTCTGAAGTGTAATGGAAACAAAGATTTTAATAGCATCAAAACAAATCAAGACAGTTTACTTGATGATGCACAAATGATAAATATTCACTGAAACCTGATTTCCACACACTATCATTGTGTGCAGTAAATTGTTTTCAGTAGGTTTAGTTGCAATTTTATAAGAAAACTAGCAGCCCGTCCCGACGTTGTCCGGGAGCAATTAGGCTTCAGGGCCCCCGCCCGGCCTGACGTTGTCCGTGGGTCCCCCGAAGAGTTCCTGCATATATTGCATTATTATACCTCTATGTTTACTTTGTACGCTTTTGTAACCTGCACACATCACTTTTTACTCCTGTAATGCAGTATTATACCTCTGTTTACTTTGTACGCTTTTGTAACCTGCACACGTCACTTTTTCCTGCTGTAATGCACCGTTTGGCTCACTTTTGTAATGCGCCGTTTGCTTCCTCTTGTATTTTGTTGGCTCACAATAGTAATTTTTGCTTCATTTAATGTAACGTTTGCTTTTGTATTTTGACGCCGCTCAGCGCTCCTAAATAAGTAAATAAATAAACTACCTGATCCGCCGCTCACCGCTCCTTCCCGCCTGTCCGCCGCTCCTCACCGCCTGTCCGCCGCTCCTCACCGCCTGTCCACCGCTCCTCACCGCCTGTCCGCCGCTCCTCACCGCCTGTCCACCGCTCCTCACCGCCTGTCCACCGCTCCTCACCGCCTGTCCGCCGCTCCTGACCGGTCCTCCCCGCCTGTGCGGCGCTCCTCCCCGCGCTCATGTCCACCGGTCCTCTTCGCCCTACTGTACGGCGCTCCTTCCCGCGCTCCTAACGTCAGCACGCACGTCACGGCCGGCGCTTCTTCCAAGGGACAACTTTTTTTTTTGGGTAAATTTTTGAAATTACGTATATTTATTACGTTTATATAGCCTATGGCCATCTGCACACCCTGACGATTACAACGATGTATCGGGTGTGTGGATTGGCTCTGTGGTTCCTGAGTTTACCCGCCTCAAAGGTTCAAAGTTCTTCCTTTATAATAGTAGTATAGATATACTGTTTGTAAATGACAGTGCGGTACTACACAATGCTTAAGTTACATTAAAAAAATTGCCCACCTCCTGTCCATACTAGGTGGGTTGTGAAAGTTTGCTGTTCTAAAAATTGGGTTGTGGTTCTAAAAACATGTGGAAAGGTCTGCTATAGTGCCACTGATGCCAGCAGCAAAGGATTGGGAGCATTTTTTAATGCAGGTTTGTGAAAGCATAAAACAAATGATAGCATGTGCTTTTCGAGTGACTGAGAAGTTTATTATGGGTCAGCTTATTTTTCAGATCTTACCACGAATCACTAAGCCAGATTTTTGTGAAAAATGATTTGGATTCAGTGTCATTCAGGATTAGAAGATAGAATGTCGAGTTGCATGAGTATGTTTTCACTGTCTGATAAATTCATGAGGACAAATATTTTGCAGAAGATTTTTTGTCAAGGTTGGTGTCAGTTACAACAGAGGTTATAGGAGAAGAAACGAAAGAATGTTGGCCATGAGAGAGTGTGTGCATAAAAAACCAGGGATCTACCTCAGTTGTAACATCGCTCTAATCTCAGACACATCGGTTACACCTTCCCTCACATCATGTCTTACTCTGTCACCTAACTCCTAATCTAATCCTAACACAATACAGTTGCTGTAGCCCAATAATCAAAAACACAAATAAGCAGTGAAAGTTCAAATTAAATATTTATCAAAAAGCTGCAGTGTGCAGCCTGTCTCAGTCAGAAGCAAAACTGCCATTTCCCAATTTACAGGACTTTTTATACCTTTCACTACATTTTACTATAGGAACACAGCCAATTGGGGCATTTGCCTGGCGTAAACTGATGAAGTACGGAGCACTTTCTACAATCATAAATTGACAACAAGCATGCAACTATTTTAGGGCATAATAATATAATTTATGCAACTGTACTAAAGCATCAGAATGACACATAGGCATTTAACTTGTGATTTCCACTATTTCTCAAGGCCTTGCATTTTGTGCAACCTCATCAAAGGTCAACTGGCCTATGAACATTTGACAAGCTTTCCTATTTAGGGCCTGATTATAAGTCCGACGGAAAGGCATCGCTGTCACGTTTTTGTCAGCCTTCCCATTTGCTGCCTTACTGGTCCAACAGCCCAATTACAATCTTTTTGGGAACTTGGCTATAAGACCCCTGCTGGACTGTCGCCACTGCCAAAACTCCTGCTATCATAGTACAAGTAGTCAGTAGTGCAGCCTACCCCAGTGGGGGAAACCTGTTTCAGCACTGGTTTGCAGGGGGAGTTTCTCATTTCCCTATCCACACCTCAGAGGTGTGCACAGAGCACTATCCAAGGGGAAAAAAAGGTTCTGCTATGTTGAATTGTGACAGAAGGTGCACTGAGGGAAGGTTTAGGGCCACCCCCCAGCATGTGATGTCAATGTGGGTAGAGTGGCCCCTGGGAACTTTTTCCTTATTGGTCAGGGAGTATATCCCATCCACAGGCTAGTCCCAGATATCCACGTGGCACTATCCATGTTTGGGAAATGTTTCTCTATTGGTCAGGAAGTATCCCCCATCCACACTCTAGTGCCAAGTCTGAAGACGGCAACTGCAGCCCCCAACATTAAACTGCCGATCAGACTCAGATTTATTTTAAAGACCAAATGAGGAGGATTTCACCGGAACCAATGCCCTGCAGTATCTCAATGACATCTTGCACGGCCCGGATTTCAGACTACGCCAACCTGAAGTTTTCCCGCCATCAGCGTCAAGAACCTCGACTTCCCACCAAGGTCCTGCACTTCACTCGGTTGCCGTCGACTAGCTCCTCTTCATATCCAACTGACGCCCCAACTCACCAAGGACCTCATTGATGAGAACTTTGCTCAAGAAAGTCAAGTAAGTCAGAAGGTAAACCGTGATAAACCTATCCCTATATCGACTAACACTTCTTTGCGGTCTGCCTTTTGACTTTGATCCAGTCTAGCATCAGCAGATAACCACAGTTGGCTCTTTGTGCTTTTTGGCGCTAGAAACATTGAAAACTTTGAAAGACATCTCCAAGTTACCTACATCAGATGTTTGTCATTTTGGTATCTATTTGTTCGTTAAACTGTTCTCCATTTTCATAAATTGGATTGTGATTTTTATCGTGTTATGTTTTAGCTGTTTTCGTACCAATAAATGCTTTACCCATTTCTCCTACGCTAAGCCTGTCTGGTGTGTGCT
Source organism: Lissotriton helveticus (assembly GCF_964261635.1). Taxonomy (NCBI): domain Eukaryota; kingdom Metazoa; phylum Chordata; class Amphibia; order Caudata; family Salamandridae; genus Lissotriton; species Lissotriton helveticus. The sequence goes on from NC_136060.1 coordinate 268,257,717, forward strand.
ACAGCTACCATGGTTTGAGCTCAGGCTTACATTATTGAGACATACCTGGATTTGGTACATAATTGTGACATTATTAGTTGATGAGGACTCATAAATAGGCCATCTAAAAATCCACTTTCTCACAATATGGAATTACAGTAGTACAGTCAAGGCAAAATATGGCCTGAACACATTTTCCACTTGTAGTGTCAGGCAACTTTTTGACATAAACATGGTGTCCTATATAATGTCTACAATAATATTGCCCTAGTAGTGTTAATAGTAAAAAGTCAGTGCACAATGTAATAATATTTCTGCTGGTTTGGTCTGATGCTCATGTGATTAGGAATTTTTAGTTAAATTTACCAGGATCTGCCAATGGCGCCCTCATTCTACCCAGCAGTAACATACCTAAAGCCATGATTGCACTTTAGCAGGACAGCATGTTTTTGTCATAAGAATGTCTTTGTTGCTAAGTTGGTTCTTCGCTTAGTACTGGTGTTAAAGGAGTGTGCGGGCCTACATTAGAATTGCTGTCGCAGTCCTCTGCTCAAAATTGTTGACAAATAGTACCTGATATTCCATTAGGATCTGTTGATATTTGTAGTGTCATCTGCCATAGTGAACTATAGATGTTTCTTAATCATCTCAAAACAACGTGAGATAATGAGTTGTACTCTAAAAGTCCTTACTTCCACGCTATATCTCACAATTACACCTCTGATTATTGCAGATCAGGATTTCAGAAGCAGTTATTAATATATTAAAAAGTTAATATATTAACTGCAGGGTCCATGGACCCTTGAATGATACTGCCTCCATGAAATGGAATATTGCTCCAAAGCTATGTGTGTGTAAAGCATAGCAATGGTTGTAGCTATTGGCCCCCAGTGCAGTGCAGATCACAAAAATGATGGATGTAGAATAATAGATTAGGGCCAGCATCCCTTACTCTGTGGAAAATATGGTGGTGACAGAGAGGCAGATATCACTCCCCAGAAAAAATGAAAACCTCATTGTTGAAAATGCTCTTATGTTCAGAAAACTCTGTAGCCCCATTTTTAGATTATTCCCTCCATGAATAAGTTAAAGATTGCAAAGTGTGAGGAGCCATTTAGCATCACAGATCCTCACTGCTTGAGACGCGTAATTTTAGCTCCCCCTCTTTCTTGTCTTGACTATGCCATATTATTTGCATGTAGTATCATATATGTGTGTGCTTTAATATCATTAACGTAAAGTGGTGCACTTGACTGAAATATGGAAGGTGCATTTGCTATATAATTCAGACATTTAAATGAGTGTGCATACTAATGTTTTCCTTATTCTGATACCAAATTGCAGTTTTTGTATATTTCTGCATTTGTGTAGTTTGAGTAATTTTGTTAACTCTATATATACTCATGTATTCATTTGAACAGTGTCATGCATTTATTGTATAACTGTATGGGTATCCATAACCATGCATTTACATTTTTATTGAAGTGTTTTGCTATGTTATCTTGACCAAAGGCCTCAAGCATTTGGACTCTAATGTTTAACCTTCAACGTGAAAGTTTGCCAGGGTTGCAGTCTGCATAGTTAGGGAGTATGAGAAATAGTGAGGCTCGGGAGAAGAACTTTAGGTAAGAATGAGAGGCGCTAACAAATAAAGGGAGAACACCTGCTTATGTCATATCTAGAGACGGGAGGAATCTAAGGCCACCCTGATGTTACAACCATGAAATGGGAGTATCAAATAAGGTTGCTGAGTTCTGTTGTGTGAAGGTGTAAAATTACTGAGATGCATGATGTGGGATTCTTAAATGTTCTGTGGAGTTTTAATTGGTGGTCACACTTTATCTGTAGGCAGATGCATTTAAGACTTAGGGGTCAATTCTTATCTCGATCGTAAGGGCTCCGATTGAGATTCGGAATTGCCTAAACCAATCCGGAGCCCTTGTTTCCGACCAAATCATTCACATTTCCGAACAACGAAGTACGATGCTTGGAAAGCCTTAGCTCTCATCTAATCGATTCCGGAAGGCATTCGGAGAGATAGAGCCCTCGGAGCTGATCCGTACAGCTCTAAGAACTACATTTGTTTCCTCCCTCGAGCCACTTTGAGCTGACGTGCTCGTGGAGAGGCACCTGCGCGCCTGGAGAGGTACTGTGACCCAAGAAGACTTTGGCAGCCTGCTCAGCAACCCCAAATATTTTCATGCCTAATCTCTACTGATGACGGATAATAATCCAGAAACACGTGTTTAGAGATGGCCAGCATTGATCTGCACCAACCTGGTGAAACACTCTAAAGAACTTTTGTGCAAGTACACACGCTTGATGAACTGCATCCACCATAATGCCTAGGGGTGAACCCGCTGGGAGGTGAAGCAGTGTGATCCCACATTTGTTTCCAGCACATGGTCTAGGTTTTCCAAGTGAGCAAGTGCGATGAATGATGCGGATAACCTTTCCGATTCGGTTTTGCTGGATCAAAAAGGCTTCTGGAATCTGTCTTTTGGGGCCTGTATCTGGCTCTCCTTCACCCAGGCCCAGGGGCGTACCTATAGGTCCCCTTTACACAACCATGCACAGTGTGTCCGGCACCAGGAAGCGCGCGCCATAGGGTGCATGCTTTTCCCCACCCACCCATTTTTAAAATGGGAGCCTGTGTATGCGTTCAGTACACAGGCTCCCATTGAGTTCAATGGAAGTCCGAGCGAACCGAGTCCATCACTATACGGATGCATAGGAATCGGTCGCACTGACTCATGGATCGCAATTCACTTGGAAAGCTCTCCGGAACCGAGTCAGTCGGAGGTCTTTCCTAACGGGATCAGATCGGGCCCTTAGAGGGGAACAGATATCTGCTACATTTCTGTTGTGTGGCTTTATGATATGCAATGCTCTTGATTTTGAAGAATGTCGATAGAAGTCTCTACAATGCTGATACTTTCTTCCTTTACTGGATCTAATAAGGTTTCCTCAAATAATGCTACTTAGTTTAGGTAATTTAGATTTACTCATACATAGGCAAGAGGACTGGAAATCATATACTGATCACCAAATGTTGTTGCTTATTTTCTGCATTAATATTACTGAAATGCTTGTATGCTTTATGCTGTTAAGACTAAAATAGTTTCAGAAAATCTGGACTTCCAGTAGTGATTCTGTATTTTTACAACATATACTTTAGACTTGTATGCATCCGTTTAGTTTTGAATTTGTAATAAATCTAAATTTAATCCCATCTATCGACTTTCGGGGCCTCACTGAGTAGCCAAATCAGATTTACTGCAAATTGAACTCTAGAATGATGATAACTCCTCTATATTTCTCAGACATCTAAAAAGGTCCATCACAGGGAAATATAGGGGCATATTAGCAAGACCCTTGTTAAAATTATCGCCGTTTCAGCGGCAGGAAACTGCAGCTAAAACGGCGATAATGGGCTTGCTAATATGCGTTATAGAATTCTAATAGAAGCCCAGGTTAGATGTCCTGCACATCTAACCTGGGCTTCTATTGGAATTCTATAATGCATATTAGCAAGCCCATTATCGCCATTTTAGCGACAGTTTCCTGCCGCTAAAATTGCGATAATTTTAACGAGGTTCTTGCTAATATGCCCCATAGACATTTAGATCAGTACTCTGTCAATGCCATTTTTGATCCATTTTGGGTCAGGAGCTATGGTTGTAAAAAAAACCAATTTATAAAAGGTGCATTCCACAGTTTTCACCAGGGCATGCAAATCCAGAGACATAGACTGAAGGCAAAGGCCTGTGACCAAATCTTCCTGCAATTGGCTTGAAGTCCAGTGGTGTGATTATGTTCCTCATGAGGTCTGGGAGCAGAGCTTGGTCTGTACCCAAACTCCTCTGATACATGAGCAAAGTCCTTTCTCAGAGGGTTATGTGCATTCACTTCTGCTGTGCACCTTAAAATGTAGTGGATACGTAGCGGTTTGGGGCAGGGCTGTACACAGTATGTTATGTTCACATTGAGCAGATCGCAGGTCAAAGCTGAAAGTGTGGCTCTACACTTAACCCCCACTGTGCACATACAAATATTGTGCTTTGGGTTATGTTCACATGGGCACCTGATAGAGAACCTGGTGAATCCCAGACCCCTCATTCAGACCACACTGTGAAAGTCTGAGGGCTGGTGGTTATGTCTGCAGGAGTGGGGTTTGGTGCAGCTCTGCAATAAAACCCACAAATCAGGTGATTGTGTAGAGCCTGACCAAAAACTGGAACATGCTTCCAACCGCAACTGTGCCTCAGCTAAAATCATGCACATTGAGTTATGTCAACACAGGCTGGGTGAAAGTTCTGGCTAAAGAAAATGTCCTGTCTCTATATCATTCTATGCATGGCCAAAGGCCATGTGTGGTGAGTTATATAAATATAGGCTGTGTAAGTAAAGCCTTGCCCGGTCTTTAAACCCAGACATAGATCAGGAAAGTGGTTTAAGAGGTATAGTGTATTACGGTTGAGGTAGGGAGCCACTAGCGTTATTTAAAGGACTTCACACTGGGTATAATCTTCAAACTGACCACAGATTCTGAAAATAGAACCAAGACAGATCTGGTATAGTGGAATGGCCTTCCACCAGTGCATGTTAGCCTCTAAGTATAGAGGTGCGGGGCAATTCAACTAGAACGTTTCTTTGAGGTCTAGAACTTGACTCTGTATGGTCATAAAGTGGAACATTTTGCGTAATCTTATGGTGAAGGGTAATGTGAACCGTATTTTTTGGGCCAGAAAAGCTTCAACATGCAATTGTTATCAGTTCATTATCGTGGAAGTGTGAAGGGTGACTTTACCCTACCTACTAATGGCAGATTAATCTCATTAAAATAAACTATTATTACGTATTCATCCGGTAGAGGTAGAGGCTTCTACCCCTCCCACACCAGACAGTACTTCCCACCAAGAGGGAGAGGTTCACGCGGAAGAGGCTTCCCTGCTCGTGGTGCTTCCAACAACACCACCCCAAATAAGTGCCTTTCTTTCTTCTTCCCCTCCAAAGGTCGGGGGCAGACTCAAACATTTCATTCACGTCTGGGAATCTTTGACTCAAGACCCGTGGGTTCTCAAAACAGTTCAGGGTTTCAAAATAGACTTCACAGAGATTCCTTTCCAATCTACCACTCCCAATCCTCTGATTCTTTCTTCAGAACATTTAGAGATCGTCAAAGAAGAGGTTTCTTCTATGATAAAGAAGGGCGCAATAATAGAGGTTCCTTGGTCTCAAAAACATTTTGTAAGCACCCTTTTCCTAGTCGAAAAGAAAGACAAGGGTTGGCGCCCAGTAATAAACCTTCGAGAGGTAAACAAGTACCTCGTCTACGGTCATTTCAAGATGGAAGGCATCCATCTGCTCAGGGACCTTCTACTCAAAGGAGATTGGCTAGTCAAATTGGACTTAAAAGATGCCTATTTTACCATACCCATGGCAATAGAACATCAGCCTTTTCTCCAATTCATTTGGGACAATCGCCTTTTTCAATTTCAGGCCCTCCCTTTCGGTCTTTCATCCGCCCCTTGGTGTTTCACCAAAATCATGAGAACGATAGTCTCCATCCTAAGAGCCAGGGGTATTCGTCTCATCATCTATTTAGACGATATTCTGATAATGTCCCAATCTCACTCACAGATTCTAGAAGATCTACAAACCTCCATGAACCTCATAGAAAGCCTTGGGTTCATTATAAACAGGGAAAATCCATCCTTTTACCCTCCAAATCTCTGGAGTTCCTTGGCTTCACTGTGGACACATCCAGGTGTCTCCTCTTACTCCCCAAAAAGAAGATTGCCAAAATTCGGAGAGAGATCAGATTTATCCTCAAACATCAGTCTTTATCCCTCAGAGAGTTGGCCAGACTCCTTGGTCTTCTTTCTTCCTTGATCCAAGCTATCTTCCCTGGTCCCCTGAACTACCGTGCTCTTCAGAGAGTAAAAGCCAAAGCTCTCAGATCCGGACTTTGGTACGGAGACCAAGTTTCTCTGGACGAAGAAGCCAGACTGGAACTTTCTTGGTGGCTGGACAATTTGGACGCCTGGAATGGAAGAGCTATCTTTGGTTTAACTCCAGACTTTGTTCTAGAGTCAGACGCCAGCCTTCATGGTTGGGGTGCTCGTCTCCTCGACCAGGACACTGGTGGTGTATGGACCCCTTCGGAATCTTCCCACCATATAAATTTCTTAGAAATGACAGCCAGGCTCTATGCATTGATGAGCTTCAGACAATCTCTTCAGGGCAGATCCGTTCTCCTGAAGATGGACAATGTTTCCACAGTCTCGTATATCAACCGTCTCTGCGGTACGAGATCTGCCGATCTATCAGATCTGGCCAAGATACTCTGGATGTTCTGTTTGGAACACAAGATTTCCCTGAGGGCAGAGTACCTCCCTGGAAAATGCAATCTCTCAGCGGATTGGAACTCGAGATTCCTAGTAGATTTCAGCGATTGGAAACTCAATCCTACCGTTTTCAATTCCCTGGTTCACTATTGGAGTCCTTTCGATGTGGACCTTTTTGCAAGCCGTTTGACTTCCCAACTTCCACAGTATTTCAGCTGGATGCCAGACCCGGGTGCTCTCGCTGTCAACGCTTTCCTCCAACCTTGGGCTCCTCTTCGCCCCTACGCCTTTCCCCCCTTTGCTATGATCCAAAGGGTTCTGCAGAAAGTGAGACAGGAACAGTGCTCTCTGGTCCTGATAACCCCTTTCTGGCCGTCTCAAGCATGGTTCCCCACAGCTCTGGAACTTTCTTGCGACGTTCCCCTCCCAATTCCGGCTTCTCAAGGACTCCTCCTAAACGCAAACGCAGAAGATCACCACCTGGTTCTTTCAGGGAACTTGAACCTTCTTGCCTGGAAAGTGTCAGGCAATCTAATCAATTGTCTGGACTTTCGTCATCTGCTCTTACACTCCTCTGAGAATCTTGGGCACCTGGAACACACTACAGATATAATACCATCTGGAAAAAATGGTCTAGTTGGTGCTTGGAAAGGGACTTGGATCCCGTGGAAGCTCCTATCTTTAATATAGTCAATTTCCTAGTGGAACTTTTCGACAGTGGTTTCTCCTATAGATCCATTAACTGTTATAGGTCTGCCATTTCCGCAGGACACTCTATTGTCAACGGTAAAACGGTAGGTAAAAACGTTATTATTTGTAGAGTCCTTAAAGGTATCAGACTTAAAAGGCCCCCTAGGCCTAAATATCAATCTGTTTGGGATGTTAAACTATTGCTTGACCTTTTTTGCTCCTGGCCTGATAACTCCCTTCTTAACAGAAAATGTCTTTCAATTAAACTTGCCTCTCTCTTATGTCTGGTTTCTTGTCGCAGGGTATCCGATGTTAAAGCCCTAGATATCTCTTATAGGAGTTATGACATGTTTGGTGTTAAATTTGAAATTTATAGAAGAACTAAAACTATGTCTGATTTCATTTTCTACCCTCATTTTGATTTCTGCAAAAAGCTTTGTGTAGTTGATTGCATGAGGGAATATGACTCAAGAATGAAAGACCTTCGTCCTCCTGATGCAAATCAACTCCTGGTTTCCTATGTCAAACCCTTTAAACCCATCTCTTCCTGCTCTATTACTAGGTGGGTTAAGTTGGCTATGAACTTTGCTGGTATTGGTCTTTCTAAATTTCAAGCTCATTCTCTAAGAAGTGCTATGGCCAGCAAATCTTTCTGGTCTGGTGGTAAGTTGGATGTTATCCTTAAGTGTGCAGATTGGTCTAATGCTTCTACCTTTGCACATCACTATTGCAAACCAATTGAACATGTCTCTGATGCTGTTATTCATGGCTACCAACATGCATAATGTAGCCTCCTTGTCTTGTAATGAAATTGCGATTCTCCTATTAACATGACCAGAGAATCTAGATTTCATTAAAGACACGGAGGCTAACATTATCCCTCCCGTCCCTCCCTTGGACGGAGTATATATTTTAATTTATATTCTTAATGTGTAATCATTTATCAATTTTAAGAATGTTTACATTATTTGTTACTGACTTTCTTCTGATTTTCATCAGACACTTGACATTCTTCATTTTATTTTCAGATAATTCGAACTAATGGTTCTCCAACATCCTTCCTTCACTTCTTTCCATGGATTTCAACACAACACCTTCACCTTCCTTGTACCAAGTTGCTATCCTGACTTCTCATCGTTCCTTCGCATTTAAAAGAGGCAGCTCTACTCCTGCTCATGCCTTATATTGTTGACGTGATGTCATCTAATTCTTTGTTTTACCTTTGTGATGTAAGCGTCTGTTGTGAGTGGCATTAAAGGATTAATTCATAATGTTAGCCTCCGTGTCTTTAATGAAATCCAGATTCTCTGGTCATGTTAATAGGAGAATCGCAATTGTTATCGGTTCAATAGCGTGGAAGTGTGAGGGGTGAATTTATCCTACCTACTAATGGCAGATTAATCTCATTAAAATAAACTATTATTACGTATTTAACATTATTTTGTAGGACCTTTTCTCTAGTCCCATTATGATCATTTTGGTTTTTACTTAACCTGCATAGCGTTTCTGCATCAAACAAATTTACCTCTTTATGGTATTCTACAAAAGACATGGATGACTATCCACTTTGCGGATCTCCTTGTCTCCTCATCCAGAATCAAATGAAAGCTGTCTCCTTTACATATGAAGGAATGATACTCCCTCTGCCTCAAACAGTGAGTGCCTGTTGTCATTATGACATTCCATTATTCCTTTGCTTTCCAACCTACATGATTAGACCAAAATTCGTCATGTGGACAGATTTGTCTTACACTGTAATGTTCTGTACGACAGGAAGTCATATTTTGTAATGAGGCACATCATGATATTCTTTTACACTCACAGAGAGCCACAGTCTGTCTTTCTCCCTCCATTGAGGTACATATGTTTTGCATGCAACATGTATAGATTATGAAAGATGTGTGTAACATGTTGTTGGTATCAGTTTTTATAGAGCAGTCCTACTTGATAGAAAGAGGCCGGAAAATATTGCCATAATAGTATCATTGACATCACAGCACAACCACGGTTCCGTTCTTAAATAAACTATTCTAAGAAAATGACCGAGAAATGCATAGCCAGGAGAATTGTGATTTTTCAGCACTGTCAAAATCCCACTTAAATTTGAAGCTGACAGAGGTTGCCTGGGGGAGAGTGGCAATGTCCCCATAGAGTTACAAGTACCAAAGAAAGCAGGCAGTGTGACCTTTTTCTCAGTCACGATCAACCCAAGGTTGTTTTACACCCGTGTGAGCATGTCATATGTCCTGCACAAGGGACCGATTCTGCCTGAGTCCTGAAGGACTGAGCCACAAAGCAGCATTTTGAAAAAGCAGACAAAAAAACACCACCTACTATTGTGTTTTTTTGTAATTGCCTATTTCCCTTACCTTTGACATAGATGTGCTTCCAGCAAACGTAAATCTAAATTCTGGTCTGCAGTCAAGTCCTTTTCTGTCGAATAATTAATGTCAGATCCTTTAACGGATATAGTATTTCTGTAGCACTGGAACAGCAATGTGAGGTAATTGCATGTCCCTTCTTCTAAATTCGCCTGGTCTCATTGGCGCATATGAAAAAACTAATTAGAAAGCACGTCTGTTGCTACAGAAATCAATTTGTTATTTCTGCAATAATGTACTTTTCGATTAGCAGATATGCTTGAAAAAAGTGGGAATGAACAAACATTCCCACAGATGTTTCCTGCATAATATAATTAATGTGTGGTTTTTACTGGGCATCGAAATTTCGTTCTATTTCGTGAAGATACACAGATCAGCGCAGAAGGAGCAGAGCAAGCTGGCTCATCAAAACTCTCTTTCAACCAAAATGCTGAGTCATGAACAGACTGTATGTGATGGTTTTATTAACTTGGTGCTTTTTCCTAAAGCTATGGTGCGTTTTCTTACTGCAAGGTGAGAACGATGCAAGCCAGGAAGGTTAAGAGCTCTAATACAGTTCCACCTACGCACTACTAGTCCCACATTTGGGGCCCGATTACCAGTAGCCGTACCTGTGGTGGTGCTCCGACCGTCGTCTCCTTGGCATTCCGACTGCCCAGACCACGACAAGCCCGACACAAGACTGCCACCACCACCAGGATCCTGGATCCTGACAGGGCAGTTCTGACTGAAAGCTATGATCAATGGCGGTGGTGCCAATGCGGTCAACCTGCCTTTCCGCCAACCTTTTCACGGCAGTGGCCCTGCCATGAAAAGGTCAGTGGAATGGCGGGGAATATGCCCATGGGGGCTGTGCATGGGGGCTCACGTTGGTCTCCCCTCTGACTGGACTGTTGTGCATGCAATGTGTGCCAATGCACAACCTGTTGCATGGTACACAGTCCACCAGCGTGCAAGCAGCTCTGCCACGGCGGCTGCAAATGCTTCAGACTCTTTCTATGGGCTGAAACATGCTGCTGCTGTGGCACCACCGACACAACACTGTCAGCCTGATGATGACCTCATTATACGGTGTTCGGGATGCCGCCGGCCTGGCAGCATTCTCCAGACTTCCGCAGTCTTACTACCAATATTGTAATCAAGCCCTAGATGCTGTAGGCGATCCTACAACTGTGGGGCTAGAGATGTTGAGTACCTCTGCTTACATGCATGAAAACATATGGTCAGTAACAATTTTTCTTTATGCATTGTAGTGGGTATTCTGTTGCAACACTGAGCCAAATTCATTTTGTCGTAGTAGGGTAGTACTAGAAAATTAACTACAAAGTGCTATTCACAAGCTACACTTTTGTAGCAACTTACAGTTTTATAGCAACTTACACTTTTGTGTAAGTTGTTATAAAAACAAAAATGTATCCCTACCTCTATTATTTTCTGTGAGAAGGTATGGCAGTACTCATGGTTGGCTATTGGTAGTGCTGGACTTACAACTAAAGTTTACATTTTCTACAAGAGTGTAAGCTACTACAAAAGAGTGAATATTGGAAAACGTACTCAAAAGTGTAAGTTACTTTTTCTGAATCACACTCATTAAGTTTCTTTACTCCTAAAGTAGGCGCTGCATAACTGAACTGCTTTAAGTAAACCTTTTAGGGAAGAGACCTATAGCGGGTGGTCTACATGGTGTTTTTAATATTGTTGTTACATGGGTTGCATGCCTGCAGGTATTATATTCCATATGCATGGTTTTAGTCACAAGTTAAAATCTAGCTATGATGGATGAGTTACCATGGTCTGTTTGTCGCACCATCAAGGGAGATTTCTTTGGTACTGTAATCGCCATCCTTTTGCTTGGGTCTTGAATGCTTTAGCTACGGGGCTAGCCCTGTTGTCCTACCATACTTTAGTTTTAACTGTGGTAGGGTAAAGTGGGCTGAAAACGTGGATTTTTTTTGGTTTTGTATTTAAGTCGATGGGGTTGGTGACTTTGCAGAGACTAAGAGGTGGGGTTGATTCGTAGTTGGTGTCCCTGTCTGCAACATGACTCACCTTGAATTGCAATTTGTTATAGGGACGGTTACTATGTTATCTTGAGTGAATCAAATTGGCTGGCCGGGTTGGTTGAATGTACATTTCTTCTCTATGTAGGCTGATGCTTACCTCTCTAGACTATTGGATGCTGGTCACAGTATTTGTGATGTGGGATCTAGGCTGAACTGGCAGCACAGATTTCTGTGGTGAAGGTGAAACTGTTTATGCTTATCACATTATGGCGGAAGTTGTTGTTAGTTTTATCCAGACTTAAAACAGCCTTAAGACCACTTGAAGCAAAGACTGTTGGTCATGATTAACACTGTCCTTCCTGGCTTAATTAACACTAATTTTGCTACGTACCTGGTTATGAACTTACATAAAACAATCTGCAGCTGCACAGTCATCCATTTTCTACTCATTTGCACTATTTACCAACTGCACATCAAATGGACGATTTTTAGACGTAACCTATCTAGTGGGCGACACTGAAACTGCAGGTATTAAAAAATGCCACTAAACATTGTGAAGGTCTGGACGGCAAATAAATTAAACTGAAACGTATTATTTGAGTTATTTTATTTAAATAGCGCTTTATTGAATGTTTCTTAATACCCATTGAGTTTCGTGGGTAAACAGTTTGCATTAGTACCATTTATAACATAGAAACTGGGTATTAACATTTTACAGAAATAATCCCATTATTTTTCCGTGTCCATTGAGTGATATTATACGATCTTTTAAATCAAAGTCAAGAAAGCAAGTCAAAGCAATGAAACAAATTGGGACAGTACAATAGTAAGAGAGAGTGAGACAGCCAATAAGCGACACAGATAAACTTATTTTAGTAGAGGCATTCCTAGAAGCCTGAATTATGATAAGGTCTGCGGTACGAAACACAACCAATACAAATAATCTTTGTGCTCCTTACTAATGTCCGACCTAATTGAATAATTCCATGAATGTATTTCGGCGCCAATACATTTCTTTAAGAATTGTGCTAAAAACCAAATACCAATTTTTATGTATACGATTTATCTGTTCATTGCTTCATCATTGACATACTTTTTACTTACCATCCATTTTGTTTACTGCCGCTAATGATCAATGTGTTACTTGTACAGATTGTGCTTCTTTGGATACTGTCAATAATATATTTATATGTCAATACGTTCATTTACCTGTTAATTCTTGAAAGAATAATGCGTAATGTGATAATGCTCAGTGTGTTATGACTCTAATAATTCATATCCAATGCGTTTTGCTTACTGCTGACACTGTTTACAGCTTTTTTCTTGATATCTTCCAAATAATATACCATCCCTTTGTTTGCAGTCAGTAAGCAACATAACATGTATTTTTAAAGCTCATGTTTCCCCAGAAGGGTACCTTGGCGCTGAATAACCCAACTCAATAGTACTCAGTTCATTGACCTCAGAAGGATGAAAGGCTGAGTGGACCTGCTGGGATTTGAACTTGTGACCATGAGGGCAAACACAGGCCCCTTCAGTGAATGCATTTGCCGCTAAGCCACCAGACCCAGCAGCATAATATGGTTGGCTTATGTGCTTGTGTTGGAAATGGCCCTTTTTGCTGGGTTACACCAAACTTTCGGCCTTCCTCCTCCTCATCCACCTCTTTTTCTGAAGTCGTTTTTATTGGCTTTAGTACTCTGAGCACTTTACCACTCCTGATCAGTGGTAAAGTGCATGCGCTTCTCCCCTAAACATGGTGACATTGGTACCTGACTGACATATTTAGTTTACTCATAAGTCCCTTGCAAAGTGTTATACCATATAACCTGGGCAAGTAATCTGAAAACCACTTGCCGAGCCTTAACTCCCCTTTTAATACACATAGGTCATCCCAAAGGTAGGCCCTTAGTGACTCTAAGGGTGCGGTGATACTAAAAGGCACCATATAAAGAAAAGGGGAGAGAGAGGTCTGGAAACAGAGGACTCAGACTTGTTTCTTTGCTGTAATCAACCAAAAAGAGTCCACCTAAAGGCTGGACTCTCAAATTTCCCTTTTTCACCATACCAGATAGAGGTCCGAATAAAATCAATTTTTTGTTCCTACTTAGCCAAGTATTTTTAACTCTTGGCAAGACCCTCCCACACTTACCATCAAACTCTTCACAGTATTTGACTAAAAGTGTCCATGTCTCCGTTGGTCGCAGCACGCCTGTTCTGCAGCGGGACGGGAAGTACCCGATAATGAAGCATACCACCAGTCGGTTTCTTGGTGGGTGAGGGTTATTTTAGGAAATCTTTCTGTTTTACTTAATAGAGTGGAAAGATGGTCCAAACGGCACTGATGGACTCCTTTTGATTGATTATACCTAAAAGGCAGGACATGTACTTTTCAATGTTACATGTCCTGGTTGTGACAAACAGCTACATTTGTTTTTCACTGCTGTGAGGCCTACTCCTCTCATAGACTAGCATTTGGGGATTCCTTAAAACACTCTGAAGTTGTAATTCCTGATTGGAGAGGAGTAGCCACTTCATGTTTTATATCTTTGGAATGGTAGTGATAAATCCTCTTTAATGATAAGGTTGGATTTGACATTAACATTTTACAAATGCCACTTTTAGAAAGTGGTTATGTCTCTGCTCTTTACTTTGCTCTGGGTGCCTGCAGCTTTTCTCCAATACATGTCTGGGTTGGGTGCACTCCCTCTAGACAGCCACAACATATGAAGGGCTGGGTTTGACAGAGAACTCATCTGTATTCATATGCATTCTGATAGCCTTCTTGGTCAGGAAGGGGTAGAGGGAGCTCATACTTACATCTGAATAGGCTGTGTCCTGTCCTCCCGCAAAAGGGCTGATCACTCCCCACAGATAGCCTGGCAGACTGAACAGGGTTAAAAGGGATCCTTGTGCACTTCACAAAGTTCTCTGACATCCCACACTACATCAAAGGCACCTTTGGGTATAAGTACCAGGGCTCTGACCCTACCAAATCAGTGCACTACTGGACCTCGGAAGAACTCTGCTGGAGTAAAGATCGCTGTGCTGTAAGGATTGCCACTTTGCTGTGATTGCTCTAAGGAACGGCTTCTCTACTTTACTGAGCTGCCCTGGTGCCTGCTGATCTCTGCCCTCTTGACGACAAGCGCTGGACTCATCTCACTTGAACCCAGAGGGACTCTAGGGAATTGCTGGCTTCCCTCCTGTTTTCTGAATTCTCAGGGACACAAAAGACTTCCTGCAATGCTGATGATGCTGCTGGACTCTTTCATCTGCGTGTCCTGCCCTTGCCAGAGGTGTGTTCTGCAGCTGATTTATGTAAAAAACTAGTGTATTGCATTGACTGCATGAGAAATTCTGCAGCATCACCCTTCGATGCTGATGCAGAGGCTGTTCGACTACATCGGACCAACAGCCTGTGCGGCTCGATGATGACTCATTGCATTTACTTCGACAGAGTATGACGATGCCCCCCATTTTGTGCAGCTCAACAACAAAGCGGTAGGCTCTCAATATTGACAAAGGTATTTCTTCAGTGGGACTTGTGTGGGTCCTGTAGCCGGCCTGCCCTCCTTTGTGGTCATCCTGAACTTTGAATTTGCAGCCGTCCCTCATTACCTCAAGTAACCTTTTGACCACTAATGACTTCTAAGCACTATTTGCACATTTAATCTGTAAAAATGTATATCTCAAATATTACTTATTGGATTTTTGTCATTTTGGTCTTGTTTTACTCAGATACATATTCTCTATTTCTTTAAACCTGTGTAGAGTCTTTTTGTAGTGCTTTCATTGACTTACTGTATTTTAAGTGATGCACAAATACTTTACACATTGCCTCTTAAATTAAGCCTGACTGCTCAGTGCTAAGCTACCAAAGGGTGAGCCCAAGTTCATTTAGGGTATGTATCTGACTTACCCTGACAAGAGTAGTGGTCCCAACGTGAACAGGGTGCAAACCATTGGCAAGTAGAGGCCTCTATTTCTAACAGCATCTTTCTTTGTTATTAGAATCATCCAATTTATGTGCAATTTACCAGTATGTTACAGCCAACACTTTATATCGATTAGTTGATTGGGCCTATATCTCCTACACTCCAATTTAGAGGAAGTGATGGAAAGAGAAAAAGAGTATAACAACCTCAAAGGAGAAAGAGACAAGTACAGAATTTAAGCCACAGTAGTAATTCCAGATATTTTCAGTAAGATTCCTGAGAGATCTTGAAAGAGCAAGACTAGCATAGAGCCTTAAGGAGGTGGGTGGCTCACACCTCTCAGTCTATGGCACAGTTGTGGGTCACTGGGGAAGCTATAGCAACCTTACAGAGCCAGAAAGGTGGCCACCTAACTGTAGATCAGTCTTAACTGCTACAGCAGTGGTAATACACAAAAGGAAGAAAATGAAAAAAATCAGCTCTGCTGTTTGTTAGTACAAGTACTAGGTAGCCAGAGTGGAGGCCAAATCAAAGAAATAATCCAGCATCACGGGACCCTGCCTACTATGTCTATATACTTGCAGCTTATCCTTACGTCCTGCAACTAAGCCCAACAACTACACAAGATTTGTGAGCAGGCAATCCTGTTAATATCCAAAAAAGAAGAGACATACGTCTGTAGCAGGTGCATCCACTTTACAAAGCCCCGAACATACAGTCACTAATGTGAATATCAGCATTTAAGCAAAACCAACACATTCAAGAACTGATATGCCCCATCTCAATATAGCAAATGCCTTACATTTAAATGCAACAGCCACCACATCTTGCCATTTTAACCCATGAGTGAAGCCCTTAGGCACACCAGGGAAATTATTTTACTTATTTATTTATTTTCATATTTATTTATTTGTACAGATTTTTATAACACTTTTTTCACCAAATCGCATTACAACAATTAATGAAATTGTACATTATAAATATGAAATAATTGCAAAGCAAAAGTAACAGAAGGTAGGAAGAGGGTGGGTGAAGCAAAAAACAATGCTGAAAGAAAAAAGAAACAGGTGCAAAAATAGAAGTAAACCATCAATCTTCGTACTAGTAAATGTCTAGAATGACATAAAAGCAGAGTCAAAAGTCAGAATTCCAGAGTACATGAACTCACTAAAATCAGATACTTGTGCAAAAATCGGATGATTAACTGATTAGAAGTATTTAATTTCTTTGCTACCACTAGCTCCTAATAAATGATCTAGAAGGGAAATAGGAGATTAGAATCTGATGTGGACTTGTATTTTGATTAATAATTGTGTTAGAAATTTAACTTAAATCCACAGTTTAATTGATAGAATGTCACAGGGTAGGGGTAGAGGTAGTAAAACTATTAGTAGCAATGTCAGGTTGGTGAATATAATTGTATAGAAAAACACTAGGTGATTCTTTGGTGACGGAGGGAACGCGACTGCCAGACACTATCACAGAGGCCATAAGCCTACTTGCCTTGTTGGGTGGAGAGGGGGGAGAGGGGGGAGAAGTGGGGTGGGGGGAGGGCTCAGGGGGGAGGTGGGGTAGGGGGTGGTATAGGGGGGAAAATGGGGAAAAACTCATCATCAGAATAAAAATGAAATCAGATATGGCTATAATGGGAAGGAAAAGCAGATGCCAATGGGAAATAATCAGTGGCCGAGATTGGGGGAAGATGGCGGCCGGGTAGGACGCTCAGCCGGTGAGCTCCTGACTCTGAGACTCCTCTGACATGAGGACATAGCAAACGAAGCCAAATTTGCACCAATCGTACAGAAAAGAAGACGGAGAACAGTGTTACATGCAAAGAAGAAAAGATTTATGGCCTACCGAAAATAATCCACGGAATGGTAAATTACCTGACGGCGGAGAGCGGCACTTCAGGGAGAGAGTCGGGCTTGCCCCTCCGAGCTCCGGGCCAGGTAGGGCGTGACGTGTCCGGTGAAGCGGGACGTGACTCAGGAGTCTGGGCGGCTGCCGCGAAGGCTAAGACGAACTGCAGTAGAGCTTCCGGAAGACTGAGGTACCAGTTCCGGGGAGCAAGCGGCAGAGCAAGCGGCATAGCCCTTTCGATCTGCACGGAGCTGGGGACAGATACATGCAGGGGTGACAAAAGAAAACATTGCGATATGGGAGCCTTTCCAGACGGCATAGAGCTAGTGCCGATTTCACGCTGGGGCAGCAGCTGGGGATGTGAAAGTGAAGCCTCTCTAGGCGGCGAGGAACTAGTGCCGGTTTCGTGCTGGGGCGTCAGGAGAGAGGAACACGGCCGCGAAGCTGGTAACAGTGAGAAAGGTGATCGGACAATTCGCTCCTAAGGTACACAAACCAACGACATCCAAAGAGCTTATGAAGGGGAGTTTAAATCAGACACATCACAGTGGCACATGAGTGAGTTATTGAAAGTAACAGAGGAGGGTGGAGAAGGTGGATGCTGCGAACTCAAGGAATTTCTCAGTCAAACAGAAGTAGCAGAAGGAAAGAGCCTGGGTAGGAAACCAGTGGATATACAGGGCAAGCAGGTCATAACAAGCTACAGCCTGCGGAATAGGAACTTTCTTAAACAAGAACAGTATCCTAAAGGTATATCTCCTAGGGAAATCAAAAAAAGGGCCAAAAAAACGACTAGAGAGAACACCAAGATAAGCTCTGAAGGTGGGATAGTCTCCGCTAGAGAGAAAGTCGACTCATCCCTGAAAGGCAAAATTAAAGTGACCCCATCCTTAAGAACTTACTTCAAAGTTCAGCAACATCAACAACATCAGAGTCCACACACGGAGGAACAGGCCGAAATACAGGTACAGCTGTCACCTGAAGGCCCCCCATTTCTGGGAGAAGAAGGAATCACGCTCTCTCCCGTCATAGTACCCATAGTACAACCTCCTCTCACAGGTAACATACAAACAATCCTGGAATTTGAAAAAGTGGCCCCAAGTAGCAGCAAGAAAAAGAATAAGAACAAGGTAGTAACTAAGTGCTTGGAGGACATCTGGAAGACTAAAGCAGGAGGCAAGGGGAAAGCAGTAGCCACATTACAAAAAGTAATCATGGCGGAAGGGGTTGCAAAGGACACCATTGCCACAGAAAGAAGGGGGGAGATTACAGACGAGGAAGAGGGAGAGCATGAGCTGCAGAAAGGGGGAGAGTCACCCCCTAAAAACCACACAGACGAATTCCTTGAAGTAATTTGGACAGAAATGAGAGAAAAATTTACCATATCAGAGGCTAAGCAGGATAAGATACAGGATGTGTGTGAGAAGTTGGACAACAAACTAAATGCTCTGGGAAACAGAGTGACGGCCGTGGAAAGCGAAGTCGGCGCTTTGAACAAAAAGGTGGAAAAGAATCGGAAGGAGATAAACTCCCTGAGACAGGAGAGCAAAATAATGAATAAAAAGATGGAGTCGCTTGAAAATCAAGCAAGAAAAAACAATATAAGGATATTAAACGTTCCAGAAAATCAAGAAGGGTCAGACATTAAGAAATATGTGGTAGAACTTCTGGCAGAACATTTTCCCTGGGCCGACAAAACATTGCTAGAGGAAGACATACAGAGAGCACATAGAGACCCGTTTGGTAAAAACAAAGAAAGGAAAACACTGAGGAAAATATTCATTAATTTTAAAACCTATGTGCTAAAAGAAAAAATCTTGGGTGAGGCGTTGAAAAAGGGAAATTTCAACAAAGATAACTGGACCTTCAGAATTAGATCTGACATGTCGAAGGCCTCCCAAACCAGGCAATGGGAACTAGGAAAGTTAATGTCAGAACTACAACAACTTGGTGCCACTGTACAGATGAAATTTCCTCCGTCACTGAGAATAATGTGGCGGAACAAGATGAGGAACATTAGGGACCCGGAGGATGTTAAATCCCTCATGGAACTAATGCGGGAACAAGGTCTGTCGGAAGAGCCATTAAGTTAAAAATAAATCTTCTTAGAATCGCAGGAGTGGAAGAAGAACGGCAGTATAAAAGTGCAAGGCTTTGCAACAACTTTATATACACTGAGGTCAAGAGTCACGAGCCAAGGAGCTACTAAGGGTTACGAAGATAACCCAAGGAAAAGAAGAAGGAGGCTTCCCCAGGGAGGGTAACGACTACGCACAAAAAAGAAAACATAAAAACTACACGGAACAGAAAAAGGGTGGGGAGCAAAATAGGGAAAAAAATAAGAAAAAAATCCTCATAAGTTGGAGAAGATGGAAAATCGAGAAGGAGTTTCATACCACGAACAATAATATATTTATTAGACCGAAGTGGAAGGTGTCAAAGGGAAACAGGACAGATGGGGAGTACTAGTAAAGAAGTTAAAATACTCTCCTGGAATGTAAACGGTATGAGGACGAAAAGCAGGAGGAATAAAATCCTTGAGTACCTCAGAACATCAGAAAGTGAAATAATAATACTACAAGAGACTCACCTACTGAAAGAAGAATGGGCTCAAATAACAAAGACCCTAAGATGGATAGACACATATGTGTGCACCACACAAGAATGCAATATTAAAGGGATAGTGATAATTATTAAGAAATCACTCAAGGTTACCCTGGAATCAGTAGAAGTAGACTGTAAGGGAAGATGGGCAATAGCCAGATTAAAGATAGGAAATAACCCATTCACAATAGCAGGTTACTATGGCCCTAACTTAGATGACGCAGACCCTCTACGGAAACTTTACTCTCATTTATTACTAGCCACCTCCCCAATAATTTTGGGAGGCGACTTTAACTTAATAATGGACCCCAGTATTGACAGGTCCCCACCAGGAAGACAGGCGAACTTACCAAAAATGAGGGAGTGGATTAGTATCTATAAAAGAGACTTAGAGCTGGTAGACATCTGGAGAGACAAAGGAGAAAAGAATCAACCATTTACGCTACATAACAAAAAACTGGGGCACAGGTCGAGAATCGACTACTTCCTTATTGACCGAGACCTCTCAGGAAGGGTTAAAAACCTAGCACATCTCCCAGCTCATTTATCAGACCACTCGGCTGTCCAACTAACTCTTCAGGTAAAGTCAACAGGAACTCAAAGAAGATTTACGGTGGAGAGGGCGATATTACTAGACCAGCTTATTGTGAAGGAAATTGAACTGGAAACAAAAAACTTTTTCAACAATAATAAAATCGGTACGACAAAATAGGTCACCTGGGACACTTATAAAGCTGTGTTAAGGGGGAAGTTATTAAGCCTGGGAGCATATAAAAATAAAAAAATGAAACAAGAGATTACAGACTTGGAAAAAAGTATTAATTCCTTCGATGCCCAAATAATAGTGGAACAAGACATGACCAGGAAAAAAGAACTAGGATTAGAAAGACAATACCAAAAAGAAAAACTTGAAGACATCCTGGAAGAGAGAGTGCGCACAAAGTGGGAATCAAGTAAATTAGCAAACCATGAATATGGCGAGGGTTGTGGAAAATGGCTTTCCTGGAAACTAAAAACAGATAAGGCTAGAAACAAAGTTAAGAGTATATATCAGGAAGGTCAGGTAAACCAAGGTACTGACGAAAATACAATTAGACAAGAGTTCATGAGATATTTTGCTGAGCTGTATACAGAAGACACAAACCCACAAGAAAGCCAAATCGACGCATACCTAGAAGATGCCCCATCCTTAGCATTAACGGAGGAAGAGAAGGAAGAACTAAATGAAGAGATCTTAATAACTGAAGTAGAGGAGGTAATTAGAAGTTTAAAAAAAGGAAAGGCAGCAGGCCCAGATGCACTACCAAACGAGATATATATGACTCTAAGAGACATCCTGCTACCACACATTACGGAGTTGGCAAACTTGATTCTTAAGCAACAAAACAAAATACCCGACTCCTGGAACGACGCAATGATCACCATCATTTTAAAACCCGGTAAGGACCCTACTAGGTGCGAGTCATACCGTCCTATATCACTGCTCAATTCAGACTATAAAATCTTCACCAAAATCATGGCAGCCCGACTAGGAAGAGTAATGGCCAAACTTATAAACCCGGACCAAAAAGGATTTGTCAAGGGGAGACAATTGCATGAGGTCACACACGAACTTCTGAGCTCCATTGATATAGCCACGCAAAAGAAAGTCCCCCTTACCATACTTACTGTCGATGCCGCTAAGGCATTCGACAGAGTAAACTGGGCCTTTCTAGAAAAAACCATGGCTAAAAACAACATAGGTCAACCCTTCATGCACGTCGTGAAACAAATCTACAAGACACCAAGATCCAAAATCCTAGTTAATGGCAATCTTACAGACGATGTGAATATAGGAAAAGGAACTAGGCAGGGATGCCCTCTCTCGCCTCTGCTCTTCAACCTATATATTGAGCCGCTGGCGAATAAATTAAGAAGGGCTAAAGAAGTTACATCGTTCAAGTACCAAACGTGGGGAAAAAAGATCGCACTATACGCAGACGACCTGATGATTTTTATGGATAATTATGTCAACTCTAAGTCAGCTATTGAAGAGATCATAAGTGCGTTTGGGAAGGTCTCAGGTTACTTGGTAAATCATACAAAAACCGAAATTATGACCTGGAATACTCAGTTCAAAAGCTCGAACATCAAGAAGGAAATAAAATACTTAGGTATTTTAGTGAATCATGACTTAGAGAAGATTCCGCAACGTAATCTCAACAAGGTGGCAGGAGAGGTGAGAAAGTTGCTTAAAGTGTGGTTCAGTTTACCATTAAGTCTTATAGGAAGATCGAACATCGTTAAAATGTCAATCCTGCCCAAGTACACATATCTTTTCAACACCATTCCTCTGGAATTTGGAAAGTCCCTTTTAAAAAAAACACAGGGAGATATCACCAGCTTTATATGGGCCTCGAAGGGAACGAGGATCTCTTGGAAGAAAACTTAGGAGGGGAAAGCAAGACGGAGGACTAGCAAGCCCAGATCTGGTGGAGTACCACAAGGCGTTTCAGTTCAAAAACATTCGGATACTGCTAAAAAGTCACCAATATTACCCAAAATATCTACAAGCAATGACAGACTCAGTAGATCACTTTCTTTTCAAATTCGGTCATCCTAAATATTTCAAAAAAATAAAATTGAAGACCTTAAGGGAGGCAGCAAAGTTGTGGGTACAAATCAGAGCAATTCTAAACATCCAATACTATAGCACAATGGCCCCTGTATGGGAATCACCAGGAACCCCAGAATGCCTAAAAGACTCAATGGCAACCCCCTTGAAACTAGCCAACATCAACTATTGGAGTCAATTATTAAAAGGATCAACTCTGACTACATGGGAAGAACTTCGAATAATGACTAACGAATCAGTCTCCAAATTTAAATACTACCAAATCTCAAGCTGGGCAAAAACTATCCCCACAAATGATCAAGAGAACGAAAAATTGGAAAAGGAAATGGTAAAGAACTCAACTCACCCATAACCAAAGAGGTGGCAAAGTGGTACTGGGCTTTTGTAACTGCAGGTGATGGAGACATAAAAATCGAAGATCAAATTTGGGGGAGAGACATACACATAACTGACTTGGACAGAATCTGGGAAAAATCTGTGGGAAAATGTTGGTTAACTCCAAAGTCTGCGGCTTTGAAAAGAAACCATCTATACACAATACACCGAGCATACTGGACACCGAAAAAGCTGTCCAAATTTAAAAACGCAGGGGTAAAAATTGCCCGAAGTGTGGGGAAGAAAGGGCAGGCGACGTCCATATGTTCAGAAACTGCCCCCAACTGGAAGAATATTGGAACGAAGTTGGTAAGACCATGAGCATGATCATGAATAAACAGCTAACTGTAAGTACAACCCTTACTCTTTTTGGGATTGAAGATACAATAGATGGAGGGGGATTAACCAAATGTCAGGAAAACCTACTCTTTGTGTTAATTGTACTTGCAAGGAGGGAGATTTGTATCAACTGGGTTGGGCCCACCCCTCCAACACATGGAGACTGGATGAACTCTGTCTTAAGGATTAACAAACTAGATAGGAAGGGAAACACCTGTAAGAAATTACAATTTTGGGAAATTTTGGAAGATCACCTGAACTCAAATACAGGGTTGACACACACGGTCCCATGATTAATGCGAAACAACTTCTGGTAGACGAGTATGATACTTGTCGAGTAGCCAAGGCGGCTAGCTCCTCCCCACTTTCCCAGACCAGAACTGTCACTATGTAATGGCTTAAGGGTACTCCTCTAAATTCATCGGGCAGATGACAAACTCCCCAGACAAGAGAGACCAAGGGGCAGTTCCGACAAGGAAACCAAGAAACCAGAGGCAGAAACCTGAAACTCCAATCACATAGAGCTTCGCAATATGAGGACAAAAAAAACCAAAAAAAAAAAAAACAACACATTCAAGAACCGATATGCCCCATCTCAATATAGCAAATGCCTTACATTTAAATGCAACAGCCACTACATCTTGCCATTTTAACCCATGAGTGAAGCCCTTAGGCACACCAGGGAAATTATTTTACTTATTTATTTATTTTCATATTTATTTATTTGTATAGATTTCTATAACACTTTTTTCACCAAATCGCATTACAACAATTAATGAAATTGTACATTATAAATATGAAATATTTGCAAAGCAAAAGTAACAGAAGGTAGGAAGAGGGTGGGTGAAGCAAAAAACAATGCTGAAAGAAAAAAGAAACAGGTGCAAAAATAGAAGAAAACCATCAATCTTCGTACTAGTAAATGTCTAGAATGACATAAAAGCAGAGTCAAAAGTCAGAATTCCAGAGTACATGAACTCACTAAAATCAGATACTTGTGCAAAAATCGGATGATTAACTGATTAGAAGTATTTAATTTATTTGCTACCACTAGCTCCTAATAAATGATCTAGAAGGAAAATAGCAGATTAGAATCTGATGTGAACTTGGATTTTGATTAATAATTGTGTTAGAAATTTAACCTAAATCCACAGTTTAATTGATAGAATGTCACAGGGTAGGGGTAGAGGTAGTAAAACTATTAGTAGCAATGTCAGGTTGGTGAATATAATTGTATAGAAAAACACTAGGTGATTCTTTGGTGACGGAGGGAAAGCGACTGCCAGACACTATCACAGAGGCCATAAGCCTACTTGCCTTGTTGGGTGGAGATGGGGGAGAGGGGGGACAACGGGGGGTGGGGGGAGGGCTCAGAGGGGAGGTGGGGTAGGGGGTGGTATAGGGGGGAAAATGGGGAAAAACTCATCATCAGAATAAAAATGAAATCAGATATGGCTATAATGGGAAGGAAAAGCAGATGCCAATGGGAAAGGGGAGGTGGCACAATAAACAGAATAGAGACAAAAAAAACGAACTTTTATGCGCATAGTTACAATTAATGCTTGTGGTTTAAATGATGCAAGAAAAAGAAGGGATCTGAGAGAATATTTTAAAACATTGCAAGCTGATTTAATTTGTCTTCAGGAGACGCATATTGAGATATCGCAGAAATTTCTATTGGAACAACTGGGCTATAATTTAATGGCCTGTATGACTCAGGGTACAAGGACTCGTGGGGTAGCGATACTGACACGAGGAAACACTGTTATGTTGAAATGAAAACAGGTAGACAAATATGGTTGATGGATCTTGGCTGAATGTCAAATACAAAATTTTAATTTCACATTATGCTCTATTTACGCACCTACAGTTGATGATCCGGAGGGCCTAATTCATATAAATACACAGCTGACTAATTGGCCGCTCCCGATTATAATGTGTGGCGATTTTAATATAAATGGCCTTGATGGGCTGTGGCAGAACGATCCGAACAGGTTTAAAGGCAGAAAGAAAAATAGCCATAGAGCTTTGATTAATCTTATGTTGGATAACGGATTAGTGGATACTTGGGAGCAGTTAATGGGAGGGAGAGGCAGCACATACTATTCGGCACCCCATAAAATTTTAGCACGGTTAGATTATTTTTTTATCTCCCCATCGTTGGTGCCAACAGTTAAAATTAAAAAATTACCGAGACTGATATCAGACCACAATCCACTCTCTCTGGAAATCTCTCTACTAAATCTACGCAAAAGTCCAACCATGGACATTTGAGGGAGCATTACTCCAGGATGCAGAATATATTGCCCACATGGAAATTTGGCTAAAAGGATTTTTGGGGCATAATAGAGACTCGGCATCACCTTCAATAGTGTTGGACGCAATGAAGGCGGGTATAAGGGGAGAAACTATAAGCTATTCTCTCAGATGTAATGTTAGAACTGGCTATTTCTGGTAGGCTAAGGCTGACGCCAAAGCCAGGCAGAAACCACCATTCTAGTCAGGGCGAAAGAGTCACACGCCAAGATAACCCCTGCTCACCCCCTTGGTAGCTTGGCACGAGCAGTGAGGCTAAACTCGGAGGCGATGTGTAAAGCATTTGCGCCAGCACACAACAGCAACAACATCCTAGGCACACCACAAAAGGAACTCCACACAAGGTTATATTAAAATAACTTTTGTATTGTAAACACACATCAGATAAAAATCACACATGTACATGGTGCCAACTGGCACGGGCAACATTCGTAAGGGATTATGTACAGGACAGGGCCACATGGGCCACTGTCAGAATCAACACTTTTAGAAATAGTACTTTGTAGAAATAAAATACTGTCAGAAACTAGAATAAAAGGATATAGAATCACTGTAGCACAAAGTAACAGTTATAAATCACAACCAGTATCTGCTGGTAACAGGTAAGTACCACCTACGCAACCCTAACCACCTTAGGAGAATGTCACGCAGGGGACCAGGACCTCACTAGGACAACCTGTACTAAAAAGAACAACCACCTAAGTATCACACAGCCTTTGGGGCTCAAGGAAAGAACACATTACCCATGATGTATGAAACACATTCAGAGGAGTAGTAAAGGAAAACCACCTAAGTATCACACAGCGTTTGGGGGTCTAGGAAAGAACACATTACCCATGATGCATAAGTATACATTCAGAGGCGTAGTAAAGGAAAACACATGATGCATAAACCTACACATTCAGCGGTGTTAAGAACAAAGCACATGATGCATCACAAACACATTCAGAGGTGCAGCGCTAGGAGACACATGACGCCTAAAACATTCAGAGGTACAGCGCAGGGAACGAAAGACACATGATGCATGAAAACATTCAGAGGTGCCCCAACACAACTCAATAGCGCAAAAACACACAGTAGGCAATTACCATCCTAAACATAGCAGGTAACCACATTGCGCAAAACTTCACATAAGCCACCACCTGTGGCAGTCCCTAGGCCAACTGGCCTTGTTGGGGCTAAGACGCCCTGTGTCTCAATGTCAGGGGCCTAAACGGTGCAGGTGTCCACTACTTGCTGGGCACCTGGGAACATCCCAAAACCTAAACGGTGCAGCTGCCCACTAATTGCTGGGCAGCTGGGAATCATCAAAACTGCGCCAGGGCCCTCACTGGCCCTTAGGCGCAAACTGCGCCACTGTTGGAGCCACACAGGCTCTGAACAACTTCCTCGCAGGCAGGAGGGGGTGGCACCGGCAATGTGCCCCGGCGCCCCCTCTAACTAAAAATGGCCAAACGCTGGCGCCACACAGGCTCTGGGCATCACATGCCCCAAACGTGGGAGCCACACAGGCTATAAAACAAAATAGTCTCCATGGAGCCCTCAGGCTCTCAAAACATCTGTGCCCCCTAGAGCCTCCGTGGCTCTAAGCACAAAATGGCCCATGGAGCCCTCAGGCTCTGCAACCAATGGCCCCTCGAGCCTCGCTGGGCTCGTAAATCAAAATTGGGGCGGGAGCCTCTCGGGGCTCCAAAGAACAAAGCATGCCCCCAGAGCCTCTCTGGGCTCTACCTCCATGTTGGGGCGACCCACTGCCAACCGGGGCCGCCCTTGAAGCCTTCGTAGCTTCATTCCGACAATAAGAGCGAGCTCGCGCTACTGGGGGGGGGAGCGGACACCGACAATGTGTCCCGGCGCCCCTCCCTTCTCTTCTGCCCCTCATTGGAGTCCTTCACTGAGGACTCGAAATCACCAAATGCCCCCAATGGTAGGAGCGGCCCACTCAGCACACGGGGCCGCTCTAGGCTTGGTGCCCTCACTGGCACCACATCCGTTGCCTCCCCCGGAGCCCTACTCACCGGCTCTGGCGGGGGAGGCTCTTCTTCTGCAGCGGCGTCAGCCCTTCTCTCGGGGGTGAAGGCGGGGCTCTCCCGGACACATGGGAGCCTCGCTACTCCCGCGCCGGACTTCTCTCTCTCCCCGGGGCTCCCTCAGCACACGGGAGCCCCAGCAGCAGGCCACGCTTCTCCTCGGCGCAGCAGCTCCGGTCTCTGGCGGCAGGACGTCTGTCAATAGCGCGGGGCTCCTCTCCTCATGGGAGCCTCGCAAGGACGACGCCGCACTGTCTCTCCTTTCTCTCCTCGGGCCGGCAGCCAATCACGGCGCGGCTCGGGGAAACGTCATCGGGGAAGCCCGGGCTGATCAGCCACTCCTAGCGCGGCATCCAGGGCAAGCCTCCCGTGGCCCGCCAATCACAGCGCGGCATTACCACAGGCGGCTCGGGATGCGGCGGTGAACGAAGGGGGCAAAATGAGGGGTGGGCACCCTCGCTAGATAAAATAAATAATTAAACGGGGTGGCACCCGTAAATTAACTAAATAAACGGGGCTAGGGGACCAACAAGGTCCTAGTAGACATAACAGCGCTCCCAGGCGCTTAGAGCAGAAAAAAGCGCTCCTCGCGTTTAACAGGGAAAATAAAGCGCTCCCAGCGCTGAAGGCACAAAAAGTCCAGCAGCAAAGTCCATCATGGGTCCAGGACATCAGCAGTCCATCCAGGGTAAAGCAAAGTCCCCCATCAGCCCAGACAAGGCAGAGGGGTCCCCCAGAAGTCCTCCAGGCATCCAGGAGCTGGGCAGCACCCGCCCCTGGTAGATTCAAGTTGGAAATAAGAACATTTTGGAAGGGGATCACAGCCCCTTCTTATACAGTGAAAAGTCTTTGAAGTCCTTGTGTAGGCAGTGTGAGAACCAGCTAGGACTGGTTATAGGGAAGTCCCTTCAGTATCAGGGAGAGAGGTGACAGTCGCCCAGCGGGGGGGTGGAGCCAGCATTGTGGCAGGCAGGCACAGCCTCACTCACTATCAGGTGCGATCTCCACCCACTTCCCTGGCAGCAGATGCTGCCTTTCATCCACGGGCTGACTCAGACAACCTCCTGGGGGCTCTGCAGCCCCTGTCACACTTAAACCAGACAGTCAATCCACAAGCAGGCCCAGGCACTCTGGGCCAGGCTCACCAGCCAATCACATGCCAGCAGACTCACTACACAAATATGCCAACTTCTAAAAGTGACACTTCTAGACTAGACACAACCATGCCGCATACACCATTACGCAGCATTCAATCTCACGAGTTCACACATATCAAACTCGACCCTGCACTCCCCACACATCAGGAACTACCATGGGCATACATATTCCCCATTCATTCCTATGGGAGGGCAGGTCACTCACCACACATACACAGAGAGCACACGCACTTTACACTGTACCACAGTGGAAAAAGTGCGCAGAGGCCTAAAATCACCAACCCAGGTTCCAGAAACAGGCTAGGAAAAAGCAAAAAGTTTCGGGGTGAACCTGCCAAAAGGGCCAGGTCCAACACAACCCCCTTCCAGCCAAAACGCAGGGTAGACCAATCACTCCACTGATGGGCTTCCTTGCTTTGGGCGACAAAACACGGACACGGGCCCGCACGGCAGGGACACTCTCCTGTTTTTTGCCACTCTGAACCCACATGGATTCCTCTCAACAAAAGCTCTCTGGCACAACTAGAATACCCCACTGGTACTCACTAGTCATCCACAGCCAGGACCAGGCCCTAGGCCATGCTCACCAGCCAATCACATGCCAGCAGACTCACTACACAAATATGCCAACTTCTAAAAGTGACACTTCTAGACTAGACACAACCATGCCGCATACACCATTACGCAGCATTCAATCTCACGAGTTCACACATATCAAACTCGACCCTGCACTCCCCACACATCAGGAACTATCATGGGCATACATATTCCCCATTCATTCCTATGGGAGGGCAGGTCACTCACCACACATACACAGAGAGCACATGCACTTTACACTGTACCACAGTGAAAAAGTGCGCAGAGGCCGAAAATCACCAACCCAGGTTCCAGAAACAGGCTAGGAAAAAGCAAAAAGTTTCGGGGTGAACCTGCCAAAAGGGCCAAGTCCAACACAACCCCCTTCCAGCCAAAACGCAGGGTAGACCAATCACTCCACTGATGGGCTTCCTTGCTTTGGGCAACAAAACACGGACACGGGCCCGCACGGCAGGGACACCCTCCTGTTTTTTGCCACTCTGAACCCACATGGATTCCTCTCAACAAAAGCTCTCTGGCACAACTAGAATACCCCACTGGTACTCACTAGTCATCCACAGCCAGGACCAGGCCCTAGGCCATGCTCACCAGCCAATCACATGCCAGCAGACTCACTACACAAATATGCCAACTTCTAAAAGTGACACTTCTAGACTAGACACAACCATGCCGCATACACCATTACGCAGCATTCAATCTCACGAGTTCACACATATCAAACTCGACCCTGCACTCCCCACACATCAGGAACTACCATGAGCATACATATTCCCCATTCATTCCTATGGGAGGGCAGGTCACTCACCACACATACACAGAGAGCACACGCACTTTACACTGTACCACAGTGAAAAAGTGCGCAGAGGCCTAAAATCACCAAACCAGGTTCCAGAAACAGGCTAGGAAAAAGCAAAACGTTTCGGGTGAACCTGCCATAAGGGCCAGGTCCAACATGTAATAAACTTCAAAAAGAAGCAATAGAGAGAAAGATAAAGGCGGTAGTAAGCCTAGAGGAAGAACTGGTAAAGATCATAAGGGCCAAGGGGGATGTGACAGGGGTGATACGAAATCTAGCCCAGGCTAAAGCAGCAGTAGGTGAAACCTATGCGGCAAAAGCAGCAGGAAAATATTTAGCAAGGAGGGAAGAGCAGTATGAATATAACGAACAAGTTGGAAGGATTTTAGCGATAAGAACTCGACTAGCAGCTACCAGGGGGCAGATAACAGACATGATTACAGAGGCAGGGGTAGTAGTTAAAAGCCCAAATGAAATTCGTTCAGTATTCCAACATTTTTACAAAAAATGATATAGCCAGGAGGGAGAAGAACCAGAAGGGGGGGAAATGGAGAGTTATCTTGAGACGGCTTCACTAGATAAAATCACTGAGGAAGACAAGAACATGTTGGAGGTAAACTTTACCCGCGAAGAAATACTAATGGCCTTTAAGGGTTTGCCATCGGGGAGGGCTGTAGGACCTGATTTAATACCGTTAGAATTCTATAAGAAATTCTTTTTAATCGTAGAAGGCGATATTAATACACTTATGGTTTCAATTCAGAACGGAGCTGAGCCACCGGGGTCCTGGGGAGAAGCATCAATGGTGGTTTTTCTAAAGAAAAATAAAATCTCTACTGACCCCGTGTCATACAGACCGATCAGCCTGATGAATAGCGACACTAAGGCTTACTCTAAAGTAATGGCTACCAGATTGAGTTTGGTAATTGGTAAGGTGATGTCCCATCGTCAGCATGGGTTCATCCCAGGTAGGGGGACAGCTGACCATATTAGAAGGGTTTTTACTCTGTTTGATGGAACGGCAGCCTCACGAGACCCTATTTCCTTAATATTACTGGACGCTGAAAAAGCATTTGATAGGGTCTCGTGGGGCTTTCAGTGGGCAACAATGAGTAAACCTAACTTCGGGAAGAGATGCTTAAGTGGGTTAAAAGCTTTATACAGATGTCCGGTTATAAGGGTGAGAGTAGCGGGAGAACAGAGTGAAATTATTAAAATCGAGCGGGGAACCACACAGGGATGTCCCTGTTTCCGGTTGCTCTTTGCCTTTTATATAGATTCCTTTATAAGACACATAGAAATAAACATGGATATCTGTCCAATTGTTCTGAATGGCTACCAGACCAAAATTCTGGGATATGCAGATGATTTGGCAATCACATCATCAGCCCCAGTAACAGCGTTAGAGGAAATAGAGAAAGAGGCAAAAAGATATGGGTTCCTGTCAGGATATAAACTTAATCAGGCTAAAACACAGATAGTCGTAAATCAATTTGTCACGATAAACGACGAGAGAGTAACAGAATCGGCTGTCTATTTGGGCATTACTATAACTTCTAACTTATCCAAGGTGGTTGAGGAAAATCTGATCCCTGTGATCAGAAAGGTTAAACTAGATTTGGATAGAATGGATAACCTTCATTTAACAATAATCGGACGCTGCAATGTTATCAAGATGTTATTCCTTCCCAAAATTTTATATTTCTTCTGAACAATCCCCTTAATATTCAATAACAAGTGGTTCAAAGAAATTGATGGGATCTGGAACCGATTTATATGGGCAAAGGGCAGAACCCGGAGGGCTATAAAACTGATGGTGCTCTCTAAGGAACGGGGAGGTCTGGCCGTGCCAGACTTTAAGGGTTACTACTTGGCAGCAGCACTGCATTATCTCAGAGGACTTTTAGGGGGAAATACGGAAGATATTTGGAGGGGTGGGGGTGCTAGCCCGGATATATATGATTTATTGGTTCGGGATTCTAATAAGGGATTGCTCACATTTAAGGAGCTAAACTATTATAAGAGAACAAAGTTAAGGTCTTTGGCGCTGCTATATCAGTTTGGTCTACTGTCCGGAAAAAGATTAAGCTAGGGCGAATGAATTTCTATACCCCTCTATATAAAAATGAACTCCTCCCGGTGGTGTTCCATGATCAAGTGATGAAGCGTTGGGATAAATCTGGGGTGGGTACAATAGAAGATATCATGGATGATTTAGGTTTAATTTCTTTCGAAAGGGCATGTCAACTATATAAGTTAGATCCTAGAGACTTTTTTAAATACTTGCAGATAAGGTCAGTAATACAAAGGAAACTGGCAGAGAACTTTAATTTTAAAAGCGTCGATCTGATGGAATTTATTCAAAATGAGAAGGGATGCTCAATCTCACAATTATATGGGGCATTGTGTCAATATAACAATGATGATAGGATAAAATATTTTGATAAATGGAGAACAAAATTAAATTTAGTTGGAAATGAGGGGGAAAAATCATTAAAATTTACAAATTCTAATATTAAAGTGGCAAACTTACAGGCACAATGCTATAAAACTTTTTATGAACTGTATTATACACCGCACAGAATATCACGCTGGGGGGGAAAAATGGAATATCTTGCCCGAGATGCCAAAGCCTGCAGGCTGATACAATTCATATGTTTGCATCATGTCCTAATTTAGCTCCTCTGAAACAGGCGATTGTAATATTTTTTAATGATGAACTGGGGATCTCTGTTAGGCTAACAAATGTGGTTATGATTTTGGGGGTAGGAAATGATGGACAGGATATACCGCATCAAGAATTTATATTTATCGCAATGGCTTTAGTTAGACTTTGCATAGCAACTTTATGGAAGGATCCTAATCCTCCGTCATTTCACCAATGGCTTTCAAGAATGTTAGCTATGTACACTCTGGAGAAAGCTCTATATGAAAAAAGGGCGTAAAGCGATGCAGATTGGTAAACGGATCTGGGCACCGGTAGAGCAATGGAAACTAAATTTAGAGGGGTAATGGACAAAAAGATATTTTCATAAAGATAGGAAAATAGCCGGTATTGCTCAAACCGGACATGAGCTCAATATTATTATAAATTGTTTTTTTCTGTTGCTAGCCCTTGTAACCCCACCCCTTCTTTTTTCCTTGGTATATCTTTTTCTGTTATAATTCTGCATTGCATTATGCGTTTGAAGAAATGTAAATGATGAGCATTGGATGTATGTTATAAATATATGGATTGAAATAATTGTTAGAACTGTATTATCTGATGATGAATAAAAAAATTAAAAAAAGAATTCCATCTTTCTCTGCAGAGGAGATGCACCAAATCCCAAGGATAGTCAAAGTCCACAGCATCTGAAATGAGCCAAAAAGGATGCCAAAGGTGAAAGGAAGCCAAATGCAAAACCAGACTAAGGTACCGGTGAATAAGGCATAAGAACTTCACTGGAGAAAAAAGATGGAAAGCGGCAAGGACCTTCAGAATCTTCTACACATTGGCCTCCAAAAGGTCTTCAGATAAGCCTCAGATACCAGCTTCTCAAATCATCTCCTCCATCACTCAACAAGTCCAACCCCATGCTGCAGCTCAATAAGGAGGAGCGTGAAGTTGGGGAGAGAAGCCACTGTATAAGTGTTAGGGCACATAAGAATAGCAGCACCATGTTATCCATCTCCAAACCGGGACAACAAGTGCCAGCGATGTCCAGGCAAGCAGCCGGTATACATGAACTCAAACGTTAAACACTTGTTAATTTTCTCTTTTCCTCATCACCTGAATAATCATTTTCGTAAAGCAAAAATGAAAACGAACATGCAGTCCAAGGCTGCCCCATCATGACTTGTCCATTAAATTGCATGTATTATTTGTAAAGTGCATGTTCGACCTGAAGGGCACTGAATAACAGATGTTTATTGTTGCTCAACTCAATGGAACTCATTTTATAAACCTCAGAGAGATGAAATGCTAAGTGGACCTGCAGGGATTTGAACCTGTGACCATGAGGCCAAACACAAGGCCAGACAGTGGGCGCATTAGTCCCAGCGTCTTAACTATTAAAATACAATGTTTAATTATACTTTGCTGACTTAAAGTGCCACTTTCAGTTTTTTTGTATCCATCATCTGGAGCACAATCGGACTGACTGTCCTACTGATAAATCAAACCCAATTCAGGACCCACCATAAAGCTAATCATAAATTGGAAGGACCTCCACTGCATCACCATGCTAGATAATTTGACAATAGTGTTACTTAACACCTGCTTCTCATAAGCAACAGAATAGTCATTCATATCATCAGTGTACCAAGGGCAGCACACTGTTTGGTGTGGAATAACTTTCAAATGTTTTCTGTCTCCAAACGATAGTACTAGCAATCAGAAGTTGGCAGAAAGGCTGCAAACGTGCAAGATGTCCACGAGTAAAGAACGAAATATTTCAAATTTCCACAAGTTAGACCTGGCTTTTACAGCAGGTTTATCCCCAGATTGTTTGCTTTGTGGCCTTCAGTTCTGACCTGTTTTTGTTGGTTTTATGACTCTGGGCACTTTACCACTGCTTAGCAGTGCATATGCTCTCCCTGTAAATTGTTGCTACGGATTGGTGATTCCATGATTGGCATATTAAATTTACTAGTCAGTCCCTAGTACAGTGCACTGTGCATGTCCAGGAACTTTAAATCAAATGCTGCTAGTGGGCATGCATCACCGATTGTGCCACCCACATAAGCAGCCTGTAAATGTAACTCATGACTGCCATTGCAGAGCCAGTGTGTAGTCTAGTACTGCTGTGTCGACTTGGCAAGTGCACCCACTTGCCAGGCCCTACTCTTCCCTTTTCTTACATGTTAGTCACCCCTAAGATAGGCCCAAGATACCCCTGTTTGCAGGGTGCAGTGTATACGAAAGGTAGGACATGCCCTGGTGTGTGTGGCATGTCCTGATATAGAAATGATGCCAATTGCGTTTTTCACTATTGTAAGGCTATATGTTCCCATGGGATAGAATGGGAAGTTTGCTTATAACATCTTATAAACATAACTACCCTAGGGAACCAGATAGCAAAATAAAGTTTAGTATGCCTGAACTCAGAATGTTATAATACATCTTTTAGTGGGGGTGATTTTTACACCCTCTGTTTGAAATTACCACTTTTAGATAGTAGATATTTTCTTGCTTAGCCATGTGGTAGGATGTGTATTGACTGTCTGCCTTTGGAGTGACAGGGGCTGGGGATGGGTAGTGCCTCCAGAGGGTATGGATGAGTCAGCGCTAGGCTGAATAGGCCTTGTCTGCATTTGGAAAAGCAGGAGGAGTAGCACCTGCACTTGAATAGGGCTGTGCATGCATTCCACAATGATGGCTCAGCCTCCCTGTGGTGCATCTGGAGCCAGGGCTCACACTGACAATGGAAGTTGTTGTGCACTTGCAAAGTGCCCCCCAAAACTGGTTTGGACTGGGCTCAGAGCCCTGGGCCAAGAGAGAACAAAGAGATTTACTGTATAAAAAGAGGAGCCCGGACCTCAGACTTTCAGATCACTGCTGGACTAAGGAACCTCCCAGGAAGAAGGACTCTGTAGGCTGGAAGAGAAGTACTGCCCCTGTGCTGTGTGTTGTTGGGATTGGCCTGCAGTGGTTGCTTCTGTCTTGGTTAGGGAAAGGACTGGACTGTGCTTTCATCATAATGCTGTTAGAGTTTTCTGCAAGGGCTCGAAGTAGAGTTTGCCTCCTGTTGGAAGTCTCAGGGATAGAAAAGACTTCAAAGATCACTTCTGGGAATCAAGAGGACCCTTTGCTAAGGAGAAGAGCCAGAGAAGCTGAGGAGGAATACTTCCCCTTTGCTCTCTTGGGTTTGCCTGCAGTGGCTTATTTCTGCAAAGAAAATGGAAAAGGACTTTGCTGTTTGCTGTGTCCCCTGCTTGAGAAAGATCTCCAAGGGCTTGAACAAGAGCTTGCCTCCTGTTCTGAAGTCTCGGGGACACACCCCAGCTTCCCTGAACTTCCTTATTGGGATTTCTGACCTTCCAACAATCTCCAGAGGCCTAGAACAGCTACAACTGTTCTGGGCCGCTGGAGATTGTTCTGGTTGTTGGGAGCTGGAAAAGCAACGAAACAACGAGAAGCATGATGCATCCGCACGTGTTTCCGGCACATTGCTGAAGAAATCATCGCAGCGCATGCCCGTGGCTCGAGAGATCACCGCACGCCGCATCGGGTGCACCGAAGTCCGAGATCACCACATGGATTATGACGCAAGGCCTGCTGTGCGCCTGCAAGAATCCTCGCATCATCCCAGGTTGTTGCATCACATCGAGGCGCTTAGTCTGTCGCATCGTTGGGGGACACAGTAAGAAACCGATGCATCACCTCCCCACACAATAAGAAACCAACTCATCACCTCCTCTCCGGTAAAGAACCGACGCATCACCTCCCCAGCACAGCAGTAAGGAACCAAATCTTCCCTCAGAGCAAGGAACCGACGCATCACCTTCCCTGAGTGTAAGGAACCGATGCATCACCTTCCCTGTGGGTAAGGAACCGAAGCATCACCTTCCCAGCGACACTTTTTGTTTTTTGTGCATGATGCATCCAAGGTACTTTGTGTGAAAAGTGTTGCATCTGTAATTTGCTTTGAACTGAACTATTTCTACCATTTGAAAGTCATATTTTTGTTACTGTGTTGTGGATTTTTGTTGTTTGCTCTTGTTTGGTTTAGATAAAGATTATTTTTCTAAACTGGTGTGGTGTCTATTTGTAGTGTTTTCACTGTATTGCTGTAAGTGTTCACAAATGCTTTACACACTGCCTCTGAGATAAGCCTGTCTGCTCATGCCAAGATACCAAGGGGGTGATCAGGGGTTATTTTAGAAGTGTATTCCCCTTACCCTAACTTGAAGCAAGGGTCCCTATTTGGACTAAAGTGTCTACCTCTGCCAACTAGAGACCCCCATACCTAACACCACAGCTAGGCTATTCTTTTGTCATTTACCATGGATTCCATTTAAGTTATTGACTAAAAAGTCACTGGAATGTAGTGTTGTGCCTAAGGCCACATACTCTGTTCAAATGTGACACACAGGATTAGTATTCTGGTGGTTTGTCTTCACAGTTAACAACTTTTACTACTAGATATAATTCGTGGCAGTGACTTTTCTCTTCTTTAGCTTTCACCCACCTCTTTGATGAAAAGATGTGAGTTGGTACCTCTGCCAGAGATCTGTGTGATGCACACAAGTCACATTCTACCCATAATCACTAAATCTGTTCAGTTGAGTCATAAATTCACTATTTTCTCTCTGAGGATGTATTTCACAGCTTGACTGTCTCCCCACTGCCAACTTGGGGAATACCCACAGAAAAGCAAACCCAAAGTGTACTAGGTACATTTGACTTAAGCAGACCCAAATGTGTAGTTTGCCTGTATAGTTGGACAATCTCCCACATGGCCACTTCTATAAAATACATCTGTTTATTTCCACAAGAGACTAAGGGCCTTATTTATAAAGGCCTTGCGCCACTGGTGCGTCACTTTTAAAATGGGAAAAAGTGACGCACCGGTGGCGCAAGGCCTTCATAAATAAGGCCCTAAGACGTTATATGATTTTGGTGCAAGCTCCTTTAGTTGAGAGATTACTGGTAACTCAGCCCTGAAATAGATTGTCGGGATGGATCGGGGTCAGCCACCACAGTGTGCAGCATCATATTTATTGCCATGCAAAGCCAACATATTTGTTGGCATTTGAAGCTCATCAATTCAAACAACATCTCAAAGCTTTGCAGCTGATGCAGCCATTACAATGGCTTGCGTCTAACAGGCTGTCAGTGTAAGAGGAGATTCAGCAAAATTGTGTCTAAAACAAAGCACATTCTGCTCCACATGATTAGAAAGACTTGTGCAACACCAATATGTTTTACTGAAATACTAATTTGGCTACTTATTTTTCTAGTCATAAAAGGTATTTTTTGCTGACAGATGATACACTTATTTGTATATGCATAATGTCTATTGCTAATACACTCGGTCCTACCCCCCACTCCCCACTCCCCCGGAAACAAGTAATCTTTTAAGGGCCATCCAGTGATGGTCTCACACTAGTTCTCTAAATCCAAGCAATAATCATCAAACAAAGAAATAATTTAGAATCCGTAATGTTGGTGAAAGCTAAACATCCAGGACTGAGTAAAAAGAACATTTTTTTCTGCACCTGTAAGGCCTTATAAATCATCAATATCACTGAATGTGTTTCCGAAGGTGTAAGGGCGCTGGGCACTTTGATGTTTCACTTGTAATACTTTTTGAATGATCATGATTTTTAGGTCTTGCCAACAGACAGCTTTGGTTAGAGTTATTGCCAGCACACAACACAACAAGCACCATACATAAACACATAGATAATAATACTTATGGACAGCTCATTTAGTGAATTGGATACTGTTGTTCAACCTGTTTTAGGCATTGGCTAAGCAGGTGGTCCATCAGTGTTGGTATCAGCCTACATTATTTCGTGAATCACAGAATGTGAACATACTAAAAATAGTGCCTGTTCTGACTTTCTCATTCTTACAATAACAATGGTTTGTAGCGTCCTCCCCTTGCCCATCTGTTGCACGTTGGTCCTCTCTCACCCATCCCTGTTTTCCCCAATGTAATTTGTTTCCATTTTTGTAAGGCGCAGCAACCAAACTGCTTACTATTGTTTCATGCATCCACCTGCGCTTTTTACTTTTATTTTCACTTCACTGTTCGTAAATGGCCATCGGCCAAGTGTGGTAT
The DNA here is from genome assembly GCF_964261635.1 of Lissotriton helveticus. Classification (NCBI taxonomy): domain Eukaryota; kingdom Metazoa; phylum Chordata; class Amphibia; order Caudata; family Salamandridae; genus Lissotriton; species Lissotriton helveticus. The sequence continues at coordinate 268,296,517 of NC_136060.1, forward strand.
ATAAATAAATAATACCGGATCTAGGTTTGACTAGGCATAGTAATAACAGATAGCTCAATAAATAAGAGTCAAGATTCGAGGTAGTAGGAGTTTTGCAGGTTTATTACAGCATAAAGGACAGGGACAGGACAACCTGCATAGGAATAGGATGGCAGGGCCCGGCAGCTGCCGGGGCTAGATCTGGGATGAGCGCGCTAGCATTTAATAACAATACGCAAGTATATATAGTAAAACAGTTGCATTACAGTACATATGATAGGCGGAGCGGTGGGTGGAGCAAAGGGTGTGACGCGTAGCAGTCGCGAAAGATAAGGGTGAAAGTAGGTGTAACAGGGCGTATACATAGACATGTGATGCAAACGTAACAGAATATGTCATGAATGGGGCGGAAACATGGAGGGGGCTACCTAAGGAGCCGGGACCTCTAACCTAATGGTGCGCGCAAACTGGCAATGACGTATTACTAGGAGAAGCTGGGGGCTATGAACTCTGTGCTAGGAGCAGAGACTGAAGTCTGGGGAGTCAGGGCGACATGTACCTAAACGGTATCTAGTATCTGATGTTTAGAGAACATGTTGATATAAACTAGAAGTCAGGAGGGGAAAGGCTAACTTGATTCTAAGACTGGAGCATACATTATTCTACATGTAGTGCGTGATGAAGAATATTAAATGACCATTAATACAGTATTTCTCTTACATGGAGACATAAAGGCTAGACAATGACGGAAACTATTGATGCGGTTCAGTAGCTTAGGAATGCAGAGAAGGAGGGCTGGACTGATAACTAGAATCATAACATACTCTTGGCAGACTCAGAGGCAGAGCCAGGCTGAACCGGGCACTGCAAGGCAGGAAGTAAGTGAAGGGTCAGGGATACAGGTGGGGGCTGTATCGCTCCTCAGCGAGGGCTTCAGGAGACAGGAGCTGAATCTGGTGTCCAGGCCCTTTTGAGGCCTAGAAATGGGAACTTTACAATGAAATAACGTGCACACTGGGAAACGTGGCAACGTAACTTTACATAGGCCTGATATTCGTAGTATTCACGAGAACTGTAAAATGGCATACTAGAGATGGACACAACTGTAATTGCGTCATTAATCGAACATGGGGAATACATATGCATATTAATCATGCGCACATAACATATGATGGAGGACGCGTAGGGACACAGAACATGGCAACATTTACTTTTCCACATTCCCTCCTTGTCACTACGTTTCCATCAGGAAACATCAATATTCATGATACCATCTATCATTTCATACAGTATCATTTGCTCGTCTCGAATTTTCTTGGAACGGGATTTAGAACGGGGCTTGGGACTAGGAATACAAGAGGTAGCACAAATGCCGCAAATCGCAGGGCCACATTGTATACAGAGGCAGCAACTGAATATGATCGCTACTGCAATACCTAGAAAGGACAATACTTTCCATCCCCAGGCGGAAATTATATTCCAGAACCAACCGGACCATGTCCAGGTGCCTGGATTTTGGTGTAACAGATGGGCAATTTTATGGAGTCTGGTTATAGCTGAATAAACAGACGGCGCGTTATTTGGAATGAAAATGCAGCAACTACATCCGATGACTCTACAGGCCCCGCCCCTATCGGCCAGTATGACGTCAAGGACGAGACGATTTTGCAAAACGACAAATCTCATAGCAGATTGCTCTTCAGTTAAGTTACCTAGAGCAGAGGCAGTCTCATTTACTACAGCTTCAAGGGTTCTTGTTAACCTACGGATTAGCTTACTATTCTGGATAGGGCCGATAAAGAAGAAGAAACCTCTATTGAAATCTGTATACTGTTCTAGAGCAGTTTCAGTATAATCGACAATTGGGGACTCAATCTCCCTTCTATGTCTAATGTGTACTAGATGTGTGTTTCTATGATAATCAGGTGGGGCTAGGAAAACAGGTGGCAGTAGGAAGGCAATGTAACAGGTTCCCTCCCAATCGAGGGGCAGACGAACATATGCGGTTTGACCACAAATAAAATAAGAATGACGTGAAGCTTTGAAAATAGATTTCCCACTGTCACTATACTTGACAATAGTAGTACAATCGCTATGTCCTACATGTACGGAACCATTATTTCGGACACATAATTCGCCTTTGACTGGCAGTACTGAAATAGCAGGTAAGTCTGGAGTGGAATCAGACTGAACATTCAGGACCATGAAATTCGAAGAATAATTACCTAAATTGTAAACTTCATTTTCTAGATCTAACCCTGTTCTGTGGGGAAGACCTTGCTTGTCTGGAAAACATGTACTGTTAAGGAAAGACATATCTGTTGAGGATGACGTTAACGTGGACCATGCTCCACACGAACCATTATGTGAAAATGGATAAGGAAAGAGTGGCAGAACTCCCTTCGGTGTCTGGAAAGGGGGGAGTCGACCACACACCCAACAATTAGTGGCATTGCTGGTCTGGTGTGAATAATGTAACATGCGGATAAAGGAATTGTTACGCATAGCGAGGCGGTAAGAGAGTTCATGAGGAGGCAGGTCACTAAACGTGTGCTCTACAGTAACATTAGAAGACTTATTTACATGAGAAACTGGAAAATACAGATAAAATGCATAACTGGTGCAGGAAATCATAATGCTGAGAAATAATATGAAACATAGAAAAACGATACATCGAATTGAGTTTTGACTAACTCTCTCACTATGGGGGTCTATTTTATACATGTCAGAAACCGGTCTAACCGTTTCACCTAGGGGAGGACTTAGACAATCAAACTGGCTGACTTATTTTACTAGACCTTAGCTTTTTCTTATACTCCTGTTGCGGGTTGTCTCTAACAGGGAGGGTTCAGTAACAGTGTCTTTTGCGGGACAGTCCTTAAGAATAGTACTTTGGCAGTCCTTTAAATCCTCGGAAATGTTCTTTGAAACTGGTTTCAATCCATAAAACTTTTTGATATGCGAAAGATGCACCCAGCCTTTGCGTCCCTCCAACTTCACGGCTGTACGGGTGGCCAGGAGGACCTGTCGGGGCTCCTTCCAGCGAGGCTCCAGCGGACTTGAGCGATCGAAATTTCGCACTAGGACCATGGATCCGGGAACGATTTCATGCGGTGCCACCTCTGTATTGTCTGGAAATGCGGCGGCAACCTGTGAACGACAAGAGTTGAGGGCAGACATCAAGGAAGCTAGGTAATCTGTCAGCATATTACTTGAAACATCGGTAATACTTCGGGGTCTAGGAGTACCCCACATGTTAGGGGGGCGGCCGAAAACGACCTCATACGGGGACAGACCTGATCTGGAATGTGCGACCATGCGCATATAGAACAGGGCAACTGGCAGAGCTACTAGCCAGTCCACACCTTTCTCTTGACATACTTTGGCGATGCGAATTTTCAGGGTCTGATTATGTCTCTCTACGAGACCGGCTGCTTCTGGATGGCGTACACAATGGAACTTCCACTGGTACCCTAACAATAGGGAAACATGTTTCATCAACTCAGATGAGAATGGCTGGCCGTTATCAGAATATACGACTCTAGGGAGTCCATAACGGGGGAAGAACTCACGAACCAACTGCTTGGCAGTGGTCGCGGCTGTGTAATCTGGAACTGGATATGCTTCTGTCCACCTGGACAAAGCGCATACAACTACAAGGACATACTTGAAACCTCGACATCGCTCCATCTGAATATAATCCATCTGGAGGACTTCAAAAGGGTGGTCAGGGGGCTGGAATCCACCTTGTTCCACCGGGACACTTTTACCTGGATTAAACTGACAACATATCATACAGGTACGGACTTTCTGCTTGGCTGCAGCTCGTAAATGCTTGTTGAACCAAATATTCTGGATACTGTCTAACATTGCTTTCTCTCCTAAATGTGCTGGACTATGTGCGGTATTAATAATGACTTGAACCATAGAGTCGGGGAGAAACCATGTGGCTCTACCCTTCGTTACCCATCCCTGATCTGTCTGGACCCCTCCTTGTTCGGACCATTTCTTGATTTCATCGGGAGTAGCATGTAACTGGATATCTATGACATCTTGAGTAGGGTCCTTAACTGTCATACATGTAGTCGGATCTGGAGTGAGTGTCTGTGTTGGCTTAACTGAAATGTCTGGAGCCTGTGCTGTAAGCTTGGCTGTGCGATCTGCTAGATCATTACCCTGGGAAATAGTGTCAGTAACTTTCGTATGTGCTTTGCATTTCATGATAGCAATGGATGTCGGTAAGTGTATGGCATCTAACAGAGCTTGAATAAGGAGACCATGCTGAATCTTGGTTCCATGAGAAGTCATGAAACCTCTCTCCTGCCAGAGCACTCCGAAGTCGTGTACGACTCCAAATGCATAACGTGAATCTGTGTAAACATTAACTTTCCGGTTCTTGGCGTGTCTGCAGGCTTGTGTCAGAGCAACTAGCTCTGCTGCTTGAGCAGACAGGGGGTCAATACGGTGTGTTTCAATAACTTCAGTGTCAGTAGTCACTGCATACGCGGCTACTAGTTCTCCTGTACTGGTTCTCATGCATGAACCATCCACATAAAGTGTCAGGTCGGGATCTGGTAATGGAATATCTGTCAGATCTTGTCTTGGCTTGGTCATGATGTTAACTACTTCCACACAATCGTGTGTGGCAGGATTTGGATTAACTGACGGTAACAGTGTGGCAGGATTTAGGACGTTGCAGCGTCTGATTTCTATGTGTGGCTGAAACAGTGTCAATTCATAACCTGTTAAACGTGCAATTGTCAAGTGCTGAGTTTGTGTTCGGTTTAAAAGAACTTCCACGGAGTGTGGAACTTGTACGGTCAGGGAGTGTCCTAAGACTATGGAATCACTTTGTCTGATAGCTAGTGCTGTGGCTGCAACTGACTTGAGACACGCAGGCAAAGCCTGGGCTACAGGATCTAATGTGCTCGAAAAATAAGCACAAGGCTTGTATTGTCCTGCTTGATCTTGTGTGAGAACAGATAATGCTGTACCTTCGCGTTCAGTGACAAAAAGTGTAAAAGTCTTACTGTAGTTCGGTGTAGCTAGAACTGGAGCTTGGCATAGGGCTTTCTTTAATTCATTAAAACTAAGTGTATGTTCAGATGTCCAAGGGAGGACAGTCGATACGGCTGCCTCCTGTGTCGTTAACTGTATCAGTGGTTTAGCTAGAAATGCATACTGAGGAATCCATTGTCTGCAATAAGAAGTAAGGCCAATAAAAGCACGTACCTCCTTCTGGGTCTTGGGCTGAGGAAGACTCGCTATTAACTGGATACGGTCTGGTGTCAACTGCCTACCCCACTTGGACAGCAAGTGGCCTAAGTAGATTACTTGCTGGACACAGAATTGAAGCTTCGAAGGGGACACCTTGTGCCCCATCTCGGCAAGGAAATGCAAAACTGTGAGTGATGCTCGCTCGCAAGCACGTTCAGAACGGGCTGTGATCAGTAGATCATCGACATACTGGAGCAGGGCAGTGTCAGTTGGCATGTGAATATTGTCTAGTTGTCTCTTGAGTGCTTGACTGTAAATACTAGGACTTTCTGTGAAACCTTGAGGAGCGCGTGTGAACATATAGCTCCTTCCATTTAAACAAAATCCGAAAAGAAACTGGCTGTCCGGATGAATGGGGACACTGAAAAATGCGTTCTTGAGGTCTATGACAGTGAAAAATGAGGCTTCGGAATCAATGGCTGTCAATAGGGAAGAGATATCTGGGACAACTGGGTACTGGGGAATAATACATTTATTAAGTTCTCGAAGGTCAATCACTAATCGATATACCGGGGGTGCATTTGGATCAGTACGTTTCATGACAGGAATGATCGGAGAATTACATACATTGGAGTCAGTTTCTACCACTACTCCTTGAGCCATGAGCTCGTCAATAATTTGGGATAAGGCTGATACAGCCTCAGGTGGCAATCTGTACTGTCTGATTCGTGGCAGGACTACACCTGGTTTAAGAGTCACACGATGGGGTGTGATTTGCATAAAGCCAACATCAGTTGGACCTTGCGCCCATAGATGCTGCGGGACATTAGACAATCTCGGATCAAAATCTCGTAATACATAGTGACCCTTGAAGTCACGTAGGAACAATCGTATTCCCTCTGGGGAACAGCATATAACTGCACCTAACTCTTTCAGTGTTTTAATGCCTAATAGATTTTCTGGACATGACTTAGTAAGTAACAGATCAGTAGTGCGGGACAGTGGACCTACTTCTAGAGTAACTGGCTTTGATATTTCATTTACAATAGGTTTTCCTGAAAATCCAAGGGAAACATTTCTAGAGCCTGAGAGCGGAGCCCCTGGAACTTCGGCGTGACTGATGGTGGTCCTACTTGCCCCTGTATCAATCAGAAACTTTCTGTCTTTCCCTAGTACTTGACTGTGAACATAGGGACCCTCTTGATCTACAGGTATCTCGATGAGAGGCAAGCCTACCTCCCTCTCTAGGCTGTTTCATGAATACGGTTGATACTCTGGATACTCGGACTGTGCATACTGGTACATCTGCTGTGTAACATGCTGTGTTGCAGCGATGGGCTGCGGTGCTGTAACTGTCTGTTGTGCATTCTGTGGCTGAGAAGTCTGTGAAACTTGCTCTTGTCTAGGCGGACGTGGTCTTTCTTTAGTCTTACCGGTAGCTATGTTGTGTTTCAGAACTGCACACTCGTTTATAAAATGACCTGGCTGTTTACAATAATTGCAGTTTCCTTTAACGGGAGCTGCAGGATGACTGGCTTGATTCGGACCCCTCTTCTGACTGTCTTGAGGAACAGATTGTGCAACTAGTACTTTCATTTTCGTGTCTTTCATACGTTTTCTCTCGTGATCTTGCTCTTCTCTGATTCTATTCTGGTGGTATTGAAGCATCTGTAACATCTGGGACGGGGTATTAGCTTGCCAGGTACTTTCGACTTTCAAAACTCGATTCTTAACTTGTGGACTTGAATTCTCGACTAGTTTAGTTACAAAAAGATGAGGGTATGACTCGCTACTCGTCTTGAGGCCACTGTTTATAATAAAACATTTTTCAAATCTAGAGTAAAAATCACTAGTGTCTTCGTCTTGTTTCTGTTTACAGGCTGAGATTGCATCCCAGTCTTCCTTTTTAGTTGCTAATAGTCTAGGCAAAACTTGTATTAACAGTTCAGGTAATTCTTTACATTTATCTCCAAGACCGGTACCTGGTACTCGTGCCTTGTCTTCAGCTTCTAGAACTGCCCAATCGATCTTTTTCTCTCCCACCTCCCATTCTTTTTCCTTTAGTTTCTCATATACCCCTGCGGGCAACAGGACCTTTAACATTTTAATTATATCTGGATACGTGTATTCTCCCATACGGAGCATATCTTTCAATTCTCGGTGGAACCCTGCTGGATCTTTATCATGACAGGGAATCAATTTTTTCATCTCTAAGAGTTCCATCTTTGTGATAGGGGTGTAAACAAACACTCGTTGCATTTCACCACCCTCTGTCTTAACTGGATGCACTTCTCGTAACGGATTCTGTCTGTCTATGTAAAAGGGTTTACCTTCTGGGGGTGAGACATGAACAAAATGCGGGTTCAGAAACATACCATATTTGTGGCGCTGTTCTAGAATGACACTAATTAAATCGGTACCTAAACCTTTCCATCTATACTGGAGTAACTCGTTCAGGACATCATGTAACGGACCTGGATCAGAATGTTGACCCTCATACAATGTAATGAGGTGCTGGATCATATACATACCCGCCAGTCGCTGCTCGGCTGGGGGCAATTTCAGAAACATTTGTGCCACTATTTCGTCTGGAAAAGTGGTAGAATCAGTAATCCATCGGACTGCTGATCGGACTAGTTCTTGTTCATGCATAGTACTTAATTCACTGTAACCGATTCGTGATTTCAGAATGTGATCGGTAGCTTGAAATACTTGTTCCAGAGAACCTTGTTCTGGTGCTGGATGATGTAAAACTGACTTGTGTTCTAGGCGCAAATGGCGATCTGGAAATCTAGATTTTCCTACATACGCTATTCTGGCGGGATTCTCGTCGTCTACCTCTTCAGTAGAAGAGTCATTTTCTTTTTCGCTTACTTGTGCGGCTTTACGTTGTTCGTGTAACTTTATTATTTCCTTACGAATTTTCTTGTACATACTCTCTATACTACCGATAGTCTTATGCTTACCCTCGGCTATATTATCACTCCACTTTGTCAGGACTTTCATTTCGGCTTGATCTTTGGTCGGATAATCTTGTTCTCGTATTAAACAATTAATCAGAAACTTTAATAGCATGAGCTGGACTTCAACTTTTCTTTGGCACATGACGTCACTAATACTTTCTGGATCATTCCCTGTACGGATGAAACAATATATTCTGTGTAGATCTTCTTTCATATCTGGTAGGGTGACTAGATACTCGGTCACCTTTCTCACGCGTAATGAATATAATACCATATTATCCTCGCCTGGGACTGGATCATAGCCACATTCGTTAAGGGCTTTTCTTATTTCTGCAACAGACTGATACCTGGGCGTACGCTGTGACGCTTGTGCATGTAATTCGGCTAACGTTAAACGCTTGTGTGGCGGCGGGGTTCCTAGAGGACCTCCTCCTGCGGCCCCTAAACTAGAGTCGTCTACTGATGCTCTTCGTCCTGGCAGAGTGGGAAATGGAAATGCAGGCTGGACTTGTATGGCGGGCTGGACCGGGGGTACCGTAACAGGTACTCCGGTGTCTGGAGGAGCGGGAATTGCCTGATTTACAGGGACTGGCGGTGCGGGATTTGCATATTCTGGGACTGTGTCGTCCAAATAGGACGAAATGAAAATATCAGCTGCGGTCGGTTTGTGACATAGCTTGGTCGGAACTAAGGGTGGCGGAGAATTACTGAATGCCTCCGGGGTCGCTTTTGGCAAGCCCTCGGCAAGAAGAGGATACATACCCTTGATGAGGGCATGCCTCTGTCTGTCTGACTGTTCTGTTTTAACTCGTTCACCTATCTCGATTAGTTCCCTTTCTTGGGCTCGTTCTAAGGATTCTCGACTTAATTCTGACTTTCTGATTTCTTTTTCGGTTCTTTTATGAGATTCTTTGCGCCATAACTCGATGGCGTCTTTCTGTGACTGTCTGGCTTTCTTTTTCCATAATGCTTCTTCTACTCGCATGATGCACTCGGCATCCCATGTGCCTGATACAGGCCATCTATACTTTTCTTCTAACTGTTTGGTATACTCTACCCATAAATCTAGATATAATATGGCACTTATGCCATGCTTCTGATACATAAAATGACCTGGACTGTCCCTAGGCGGGACAGGAACTGCTTCTTCTAGCAGACCCTTTCTAGTTTTTAACTGACGTAATCTCGAAAAGAGGGGCATTGCAAACTTGAATCTGAACACAATACAATACACGAGGAACAATAACAATTGAGAAAACAATTCAGGCATACCACGACATTGAAAATACATTGAATAACATTATGAAGCAACAGTTCGGACAGAATACTACCTGGAACACTGAGAACAGAAACACATGAATTTCTCGAGAACGGAACAGACTAGAATTACTGGATGCGCTGCTGAAACAGCACGGAACATACCGGTCCCATAAAGGGACGCATCAAGACCCGTATCCACCTAGGTGAACACTTCGTTTCAGATCTGCGTACCCAGACCCATCGGACCAGAGACAATTTAGATTGACCCTGTCTAGATACTACCCCAGCAACGGTACTCACCGGGCAGCAAGAACGGAAAGCCTCGGACTGGACTGGACTGCTTCGACGCCGGACGGACGAACTTCGGACTTCTGTTACGGGTGGGCCTCCGGATACCTCGGACCTTGGACTCTCGGCTTGGGCTCTGGTCGGGACTCGCCGCGTTCCTCCACCGTCTCGTCTGGATGCTGGACCGCCTCCTCCGTCTCCTCCGTGGGCCTGAGGGATACTTAAAGCAGAAATATCTGCCGGTGCGCAGAAGAGTTCCGTCACGACTGCAGAGGGTCAGGGGGCCGGCGTGGCTTCACCGACGCGTGGGGAAAGGGCAAGTCCCTGTTCGGGCGCCATTATGTGGTATATAAATAAATAATACCGGATCTAGGTTTGACTAGGCATAGTAATAACAGATAGCTCAATAAATAAGAGTCAAGATTCGAGGTAGTAGGAGTTTTGCAGGTTTATTACAGCATAAAGGACAGGGACAGGACAACCTGCATAGGAATAGGATGGCAGGGCCCGGCAGCTGCCGGGGCTGGATCTGGGATGAGCGCGCTAGCATTTAATAACAATACGCAAGTATATATAGTAAAACAGTTGCATTACAGTACATATGATAGGCGGAGCGGTGGGTGGAGCAAAGGGTGTGACGCGTAGCAGTCGCGAAAGATAAGGGTGAAAGTAGGTGTAACAGGGCGTATACATAGACATGTGATGCAAACGTAACAGAATATGTCATGAATGGGGCGGAAACATGGAGGGGGCTACCTAAGGAGCCGGGACCTCTAACCTAATGGTGCGCGCAAACTGGCAATGACGTATTACTAGGAGAAGCTGGGGGCTATGAACTCTGTGCTAGGAGCAGAGACTGAAGTCTGGGGAGTCAGGGCGACATGTACCTAAACGGTATCTAGTATCTGATGTTTAGAGAACATGTTGATATAAACTAGAAGTCAGGAGGGGAAAGGCTAACTTGATTCTAAGACTGGAGCATACATTATTCTACATGTAGTGCGTGATGAAGAATATTAAATGACCATTAATACAGTATTTCTCTTACATGGAGACGTAAAGGCTAGACAATGACGGAAACTATTGATGCGGTTCAGTAGCTTAGGAATGCAGAGAAGGAGGGCTGGACTGATAACTAGAATCATAACATACTCTTGGCAGACTCAGAGGCAGAGCCAGGCTGAACCGGGCACTGCAAGGCAGGAAGTAAGTGAAGGGTCAGGGATACAGGTGGGGGCTGTATCGCTCCTCAGCGAGGGCTTCAGGAGACAGGAGCTGAATCTGGTGTCCAGGCCCTTTTGAGGCCTAGAAACGGGAACTTTACAATGAAATAACGTGCACACTGGGAAACGTGGCAACGTAACTTTACATAGGCCTGATATTCGTAGTATTCACGAGAACTGGAAACTGGCATACTAGAGATGGACACAACTGTAATTGCGTCATTAATCGAACATGGGGAATACATATGCATATTAATCATGCGCACATAACATATGATGGAGGACGCGTAGGGACACAGAACATGGCAAAATTTACTTTTCCACACAAGTCGCAATGGCAAAGTAAAAAAATCTGTACAACTATTGTAGTTTCTCGTGCGCACTATTATGTCTTTACGTATATTACCTTTGCAGAGGCGTGCTCACCGGGTGTGTATGTTGTCAATCATACACTCTCCCTAACTCTACTTAATTCAAAGAGAACACTACTTTAGACCACGGGGGCACTGCTGACGAGTATATCATATATGTAATCTCTCAAGCAGTAAGACTGTCATATATCATAATCTTTAACAATGAACTCAAAACAAGTTTCCAGTTTATGAACACATAGACCACTGAACTTCTTATTCCAAATCAATAATACATTCATGTTTGTGAATACAATTTTAACAAAATTTTATCATGAACACAATCTTGCATTTCGGGATTCTGTCCCTTATTCAACATGTCATAGTAGTAAGACACTGAGAACCAAATACAGAAACTAGTTTTGACAATAAAAGTATGTTTACGGCCATAAATAAATATTTTGTACCTGCCAGGAGTTCACAAAAGGATTCATTTCAGGTATAAATTGATATGCTACTGAAGTTTTCTCTGATAGAAGTACAGATAATTTTGCAGTTGTAAACCCTAAGCAAGGAGTGGTTTGCCTTTTAAGTTTCTGAAACCCCACAAATATGTACACTTGTGGGTATTCATACACTGAAACATGGGCTTTTTCCACCATGGAATTGGTAAGAAAGTTATCCAGCCTCACCTTACAGGACGGGAAGTGCATGACTGACTCTCAGGTCGGTTTGTGTGTAGGAGAAGGATTTTTTATATGGAAAAAGGTTCTCCATGTGGAGAAAAAATAATAATAGAAAAATGTGCACCTACATATTCCTCTTCCTTTACCTTTAATGAGCATTGCACAGTGGGAACAATTTAACAGAGAAAATTGGCAGACCTCAAAAAGTCACGTCAGTCCACATATGTTAAATTTGAAATCAATGCAGCTCAGCGCCCAAATATGCTGCACCACACTGCATTGTGCTGCATTACGCGAAGGGGAAGGCGTAGTACAGAGCCTTATGTACTAAGATTGATCACTTAATGGTGGCCTTGTACTATTGCACAGAGGCAAACATCACTGTACTGACTAGTATTTGCTCTGAAAGCATACACAGACAGATTCGATGTGTACTTCGCACTGCAACACATTTGTAATGCACCCGGTTTCGTTAGATATCAAAGCATTCCACCTTGTCTGTGCCTACTTCCTCTAGGTTCTAGTTTTATCCAGTCTGGATACCATGACATTCAAAACCTTTGCACGTTTGTGGTGAAACGCCTATCCAGAAATGCTCCCTTGATGCCAAGTGCCACAAAGAGGATTTGAAATTATGAAAAGGTCACCTTTCCAGCTCAAAATACCCTTGTTTAAGGGAAAGTAAATTCATTGGTGCTGCTTGAACACCACTTTCACTCATTTTGCATCATAATAGCAATGGTTCAAAGCATTGATAAATATTGGCCAACGTGTATGTCCAGAAATCTGCACCGAAACAGATTTCCAGGTGCGCTGTTGGACTTGTGTAAAACTCTATCAATATGTTTATACTTTTTTGTGAATCAGGCCCTGAGTGCTGTAAAATGATGATACACGGTACAAAACATTGGAAAGGTATGACTTCTTCTGAAAATGCGTATCTCTTTCAGTATGTTTAACATTTATGGTAAGGTTCTTTAATTGTCAAGGCACTTGTTACAGGGTTCATACATGTGATTTGTGAATAATTTTAGTAAGACGGTTTTGCTAATCATTGTGTTGTTCCTGATACTCACGCTGAACACTTGTTCCCTAATGGCCTTGTTATATTACACCGGAGCGAAATGCATGTCGCCAGTAAAGAAACTGGATGTTATATGAAATAGATAATGTCTAAATAAAGTCATAAATACACAAATTGATCATCACACATGACAACGTGTACTTATTCTATAGGGCAATCGTTAAAGGTACTTAATATGTATTAACATATATTAAGAGCATTAATCAGTGCAGTACAATTGCAAGTACAGAAAGCTCATTAATGACTGTAAAAAGGTATTGGGCGCGCGAGCAATAGTGATTCCAAAAGACAATACTTAAAGTTACTGACACAGATGTGTATTGTTGCCATTAATTAATAAATTATGAGCTTAATCAGTCGCACAAAGAGTGCTGAGGCCAACCACAGACTTTTTGCATAATTCACACTGAGTGGGAAGGCCTCCCCCACCGGAGTGTTCGCGCAATACTAATTAACTGAAGCAATCACTCTCAGTTTAATCTAGGGACTGTTCAGCTCTTCTCAATATATACAAGCCTTTTGGACTTCTGTAATCTCATAGGCCTAAAGCAGATGGGTACTTCAGTAGAGACATTGGGCCACATGTATGAAAGTTTTTTGCATTCGCAAACTGTGCGATTCGGTAAAATAGTACGTTTGCGAATTTAAAATAGTCTTTGATGATGAATGAAAGGCTTTGTCCTCGCAATTTTATGTAATCGCAAAATTGTGATTACAAATAGGGAATCAAAATTGCGATTCTCTTAGAACATATATGAAGCATTTTCCAACTGCAAACTGTGCATTAAGGAAAATACATTTACCAATGCCTACAAGCCGATGTGCACAAAACTGCATTTTTCAAAGTGCATGTAGCGCACATATGTCTCTAGGACATGTGTACACATTTATTTTTTGGGGGTGCCTCGGAGGGTCTTAGGCCCCTGGGCACCCTTGGCTTTGCATTACCTCATTTGCAATTACCAATTAGGTAATTGAAAATTAGCTAATGCAAAAGCATTCTAACCTATGTACCTTTCGGACAAATGGAGTATTATTACCTAATAGAAAACCGCTATTTACTGAATCGCTATTAGGTAATATTAAGAAATTGCTAAATCTTTGGCGATTCCTTACATACATAGCATTTTGCGATTACCAAATAGCCATTGGCGAAAAATCGCTATTTGGTAATCACAAAATGTGTATTTGATACATGTGGCCCTAATACTTTATCTGTAAACGGACACCACACTGGTGAATAATCGATGAAAAAATCACAACATGGTAGGAGCAGGTTTACTTACGCTCTGCACTGGGCTTGCGTCACAAAAGTGACATTAACTCCTTACCGCGGGGTGAGTTCCGCCGCTGTGCGGGAGTTTTAATGGATGGGTGGGGCTGCGTCGGCCAACGGTCGTGCACAGCACTAGCCAGGTAGTGCTCGCGACGGTCATTGGCCGACGCATGCACGGAAAGAGTTAACTAACACAAAATGTTTATTTTGAATTTACTTTCCAGAGCAACATTTTTTTCGGTGGGTGCTTTCCTTCCCTTTACCTCTCAAGCAGCTCGACGCAGCCACTTTGGTTGCAGCAGTGCATTTCGAGACAACTTTGTAAATCTGGGATAATAGTCTGATGTGCTCTGACAAATAATGGCCTGAGGTCTAGATTTACTAACGCTTTACACTGGATTTCCATTACAAAGGTGACAGAACCCCATCACAACATGTTGGAATGGAATTTACAATCCATTGGGAACCGAGATTTGTGATGGAAAGTACCCTAGAATAATGAAAAGTTCTGTTAGGCACTACTTTGCATACTTTGTCTCAAGGGCAAATTCTATTGGTGGTATATGGGCATTACCATGCAACCACCCAGTGGATTTGATGCACATTCCTATCTTCTAGCAGTCACAGACAGAAGTTTGCACTGTAATTGTACACCTCATTAACGGAAGTGTAACAGGGAAAACATTTTTCATTTCTCCACATTTTTCCAACTTTCCATATATGCTGTATTGTACAGCACACATCCAAAGTGGTAAAAGTTTAAAGTTTGTCTAGGCATAGTAAATTGTAATGGAAAGGTACCCTTTGTGCACAAAACCTATACGAGATATGAAGCTGACACCTATGCACTATAGAGCAAAGGTATGTGTGTGGTGCTAGGCAGCCTTAATGAGCACGAATGCTAGGGAGAGAGAAGGACAGTTCCATATCTTGGAAGATATGGTGCTTTCTTGCTCTCTCCCTCTCACGCAACTTGGCGCAGCACCTTTGGGTGCACTGCTGCGTTGCAAGACAACTTTGTAAACCTGGGTCAATTGTCTCATATGCTTTAACGAATGAGGAACTGAGGCCCAGATTTATTAATGCTTTTGACTAGATTTGTGGCACAGAAGGTACACGGATTGGGCACAAAGTGTTGGGTGGATATACCCTCCATCGCAAACCAGGATTTGCTTTAGAAAGATCCCCAAAGTAAACCACATTTGTGTAATATGTTACTTTGTAGTACTGTGCATCAAGGGGAATTTCCCTGAGTGGGTTTTAAAGGAATTCCCTTTCTACTAACGGCCATGGACAGAGAATTGCACCAAAACCGTATGCCTTCTTGAGGCAGATAAAACAAGAAATGTTTTGATTTCTACATATTTTTCCAGCTTGGCATGTGTTATACTGTACATCACAAACAGTGTACAGGAAGGGTCGCCTTCCAATAATGCTTTAGAGAACACATACCTAATTTCAGTTGGGAACAACACACCTAATTTCAATTTGGAACGCAAAATTACTGGTTCTGGTCCAAGCTGCTGTAGTGCCATGTTTCTTAGTAGCGTACAGGATCTGTTCAATTGCAATTTTGTTAGTGGCCTCTGCAAACACACCCCTAATTCTTGTAGTGCATTACTTTTGTCTCCAAGCCACATCACATTTCCAGGACACTTCTAACCTATTGGATATGAACTATATATTTTTCCAAATTTAAAAAGTGTGGTAGGCAGCTAGTGGCCACAGTAGATGAGGTGCTAGATGGGAATCGTCTTGTTCATTTGCAAGGCTGATGGATCTTCCTGTAAAATGAAATGTTTTTTTCTAAATCATAAGAGTTCCTTGAGCAGAAGATATCCAGGAACTCAGGTAGGTTCTGATATGGTTTAGTGTGATACTTACGAATATTCTGTGACATCATCTTAATAATCTGGATGTCTGTAGCATGATGATCAAGTTTGGGTGAAGTGAGTCTCAGAATACCGCAACAAAGCCCTTTGTTTTCCAGTTGTTGCAATCCGGCTTTAAGCATCTCAACATTTGGTTATGCACAATAAAAACTAGATATTCAACCGTTTGTGTAAGAGAAGTGTGCTGGTCTCGGTGTGGTGCAATAAGCAGTTCTGCATCAATCAGAAGAAATGGGTTTCTAATTCTTCATGAACACTGAGGGAGATTCATTCTAGTTACATGCCTGTGTGTAAGACTTTGCAAACTGATGAATGCTCCACCTGAAGGCATTTGCTTCCAGTCATTGTAAATGTCATTAGTTATAAGGTAAACTAGTTTGATTCATTTTCAATAAACAGCTGGCTGTCTGGTAAGACCGAAAGACTATAAACAGATATACTGTGATGCATTGAGAAGTTGACTGGGGAGTGAGGCATCTCATCCTAACTGTGTTCAGGAAAATGTAAAGTTAATGAAGGATCTTTTGAAGTGGCAAGATATGACTTTTGCATTACAGGCTGAAATGCACTACTTTCTAGGTTAAATATTTTCATAATAAGGAGTTCTGTGGGAACGACATTGCTGTAGTACTTTCTTGATAATGACTACTGCAATAACTAAGACCATTTTGTTAGAAAGTTGTGGCAGTACACTGAATAAGTGGTAAAGGTGGAAGGACGTGTGCTTACTGGACTAGTTGATCTAGAAATTGAAAGAAAGGCCACTGTCCAATAGTACACCCATGGAGTCTACTCTCTGAATTGTTGTTGATAGAGAATTTCAAAGAGCCAGGTCAATGAATTAGGTGAGAGGTACAAATGACATAAGAGCAGTACGACTTAATTTTACTTTTAGGATAAAAGCATATTTAGCATAATCAAATGCTAGGTTTCACGCTAGGTTACCTTGTGGCTGTCTGTCTCTTGGTGATACAATGGAAAACATTATTCCACGTTCAGCTACATCGGATGTCATCTACGAGTAGGTGATGGCAAATGTATATGCATCCATGAAGTTGGTGGCAGGCATGAGTTAAAGTGTCTCAAAATAAAATGCTATTCCTTGGAGAACCCTGCAGCAGATGGAGGTAATGTCAGAAAGAATGGATTGCACTTTGATATTTTGGATGAGGTGAGACGAGGATGAGAATTATCAGGTAGTAGCAGATTCCCTAGTATAGCAAATGATCCATCTATTTAATTATCATCTTGTTAGAACTGGGGGTCTCTAGTTGGCAGAGGTAGGTACCATTGTCCAAATAGGGACCCTTGCTTCTAGTCAGGCTAAGGAGGATACACTCTTTAGATAACCCCTGCTCACCGCCTTGGTAGCTTGGCACGAGCAGTCAAGGCTTATCAAAGGCAATGTGTAAAGTATTTGTACCAACACTCACAGTAACACAGTGAAAATACCACAAACTGATTCCAGAACAGTTAAAAAAAATAAAGGTATTTAATCTAAACTACACAAGACCAAAACGACAAAAGTCCAACATACACTGTTCAAGAATATGGTTTCAAAAGTGTTCTTAAGTTTGCGATAAAATAATCCACAGTTGCATGAAAAGTTCACAGTTCGTCACGTTTAGCCAACTATACCTTTAAATGTGACAAAGTTCCAAAACAGAAACTGGTTCAGTGGAAAACAAGCAATGCGTCAATCCTGAGACCCTGGGGAGGCGATGCGACAGCCCCCCTGGATGTAGCGGGTGTGGTGCGGTGACTCCGGTCTGTATGAGGAGGGGTGCGATACCTTGTATGGATTCCTGTGCGGAGGTTCCGTAGTGAAAAAGCTTGCAAAGGCACGATACCATGATCTTTGGGCCTGCGACAATCTCTCTGCGATGATGATTGGACCAGCGGTGAACTTCCTCTTGCAGCTCCTCAAAGCGATGGCTCTGCGACGACACTCACAGTGACGTGATGCGGTCCGCAAGCAAGCGGTTCGGCGATCTCACCGAGCGACGAGAGGCTCTGCGACGACACCCGCAGCGATGGTAATCTTCCTGCACCGGTCTGGTGCGTCCCGCAACGAAGGATGCGACGACTCTGGCCGCGGCAGCAGGCGCTGTGACTATCTCGGCATTTGTAGCAGCGGGAATTTCCTCGCACTGACGGGGATGCGCTCTGCAAGCGAGCGATGTGACAAAACTTGCAGAAAGTCTTTAAAAGCTTGGTTACCAGCTTCCCAACACAGGTACAACTTGCAGAGGCACCACAACTGGCCCAAGCACTCTAGAAGGACAGAACTCTCTCAGGAGAGATCAGGGAAGTGGGGGGTAAAGTCCTTTTGTTCCTGGTCTTCGTAACAGGGAGCCAGCTCTTCCCAGGCCTTTGAAGATTCCGTCAAGCAAGGGGACAGAGCACCAAAAGCAAAGTCCTTCCCCTCTCCTTGGCAGCAAAGCAACAGCAGGTCAGTCCAGCAGAGCAACAGCAGGACATTCTTCCTTCTTCAGTTTCAGCTTTCTCCTTGGCAGAGGTTCCTTCTTGATTCAAGGATGATCTAATTTTCTGTAGTCAGGGGTCCTGTACTTACACCCCTAAAAGTCTTTGATCCCTTTGTGTAGGAGGGCTCTGAGCCCGGTCAGAACCAGTTCTGGGTGTTCCTTGAGCACTTTGTTTTCCTGGCCTCTCCTTTCCTTTCAGAGAGAGGGGCGGGGTTGTCTGCCACCCAGCAGGAGGTGGAGCCAGCATTGTGGAAGGCAGGCACAGCCCCATTCAGGCCCAGGTGCTACCCCTCCCACTACTCTAGATGCAGATGGAGCTATTCAGCCCAGGGATGGCTTACTCAGACTCTGGGAGCCACTCAGCTCCTGTCACTCACAAACCAGACAGTCAATTCACAAACAGGCCAAGGCACACAGAAAGAGAACAGCAACTTTCTAAAAGTGCTAATCTCAAACACAGGATTTAAAAACAACCTATCCTAAAAGATGTGTTATTAATTTCTGAGTTCAGGGATACCAGACTTTTATGTCCTATCTTGCTCCTATGGGAAGATATGCTGGTAGCCACTGTAGCCAGCATCTCCCATGATAGCCTTTGTGGCAAGATAGTCTTACAATAGTGAAAAACGAAAATGGCTGTATTCATTACCAGAGCATGTCACCTGCACAA
This sequence comes from Lissotriton helveticus, assembly GCF_964261635.1. Classification (NCBI taxonomy): domain Eukaryota; kingdom Metazoa; phylum Chordata; class Amphibia; order Caudata; family Salamandridae; genus Lissotriton; species Lissotriton helveticus. The sequence continues at coordinate 268,315,891 of NC_136060.1, forward strand.
GTAGATGCACTACCTTTCACATACACTGCACCCTGCCCAAGGGGGTACATTGGGCCTTCCAAAGGGGTGACCAATGTGAACAGAAATGGAAGGGTTAGGCCTGGCCAGTGGGGACACTGACCAGGAGGACATGGCAGCTAACATTTTAGGGCTACTCATGTGGGTGGCATAATCAGTGCTGCAGGCCCACTAGTAGCATTTGTTATCACCAGCCCTGGCACACTCAGCACACTTTACTAGGGACTTCTGGGTGAAACAAATATGGAAATTATGGATAACCAATCATAATAACAATTTACACAGGGAGCACTTGCACTTTGACACCGAACAGCAGTGGCAAAGTGCCCAAAGCATCTAAACCAGCAAAAACGAAATCCAGCACAGCATCAAAAATACAGGAGGTAGAGGCAAAAAGATAGGGGGAAACCACGCCAAAGATGCCAGGTCTAACACATCTCATGCTCAATGATCCCAAGGACATTTGAGTAGTTCAATGAAATGAGATACATTTGTAGATGAGTTTTTCTCTGATGGTATGCAATTGCATTTATTATTTCCTTCTGCACCCTGAAACCTGACTGGAAGTCACTCAAGCTCAGTGGATTTTTTAGTTTCTTAGTAGGCATACAGTCAATTGAATGCCACCGATGCCAAAGTCTTTATCCTGTAAGGATTGTATGTGGTCAAAGAGTTAACACAATTCCACAGTTTCCAAAGACTTTGTACTGCATTGTAAGCTTGTGTAAGTGACCGCATCAGGATTTCAAGTTTTCCGTTTTCACCCAGGGACCCTGGCTGTTGAAAGCAGCCAAAATATAAAGATGAAATTCCTGGGGAAAATGAAAAATTGCAAGTGGAACCTGGCATGGTATTCTCGATTCACAAGCTAATCACTCACTTCTCAGTGGAACCTCAAGGGTATCCTGGTAATCCCCAATATCTCCACACCCCCACATACCCCACCATCTACTACCAGGGTGACTGATAAATCATAAACTGTGGGGTGTGGAGCTATCAGGGTTGAACCAAGAGCATTCACAATGGGACTCTTGGTGGATAATTTGAGCTGGTGCTTGCTGTTGGTTGCCCTCATCATGTATCCTTCACCACAGGGATGTTTAACTTCATCCAACAGACCGTAGTTGCATAAATGCAGCTTGATGCCTGTCCTGTCTCTCTCCCACCAAGATAAGACATTCATTTTACGTCCTCACTGTGTGATGTGCACATCATCTTGATGGCAGATTGGATCTATCCAGTTAGTGAAGGCTCCATTAATGCTACAGGGCTGCAGTTTTGGGCACAGGCTCATACTGCTGGCAGTTTGCTGGTCATGCAGTCCACCCATTGGATGGTGTGCACCCAGGAGACATAAGAAGTGTCAGCAAAGAACATTTCAAAATGCCAGTCCTGGGAAGCAGGCTGATGGCAGCAAGAACTGTGTTTGTCTCCACTGGAGGTTGCCATCATCTGCAGCTTCTTAGCTAGACAAGGGAATGTCTGCACTTATTCCTGCTGAGGGAGAGCATGCTTATCACCTGTGCCCACATGCTGTTGCAGTCACATAAGAACAGCTTTCCATTGGCATTGTTCTCTTTAGACAGTCCTGTGTCATAAGGATTGTGCTCTCTGGGTTCTGTGCGGTAACAGACATTTGGCCACATAAGAACTGTCCTCCGCGATCCTTATGTCCTTATGTCAGTACAATCACATGGACTGTGCTGCTTGAGTTCTATATCCTCATGTGAGTGCACTCGGAAATAGAGAGTGCTCCCTGAGTCCTGTGGCCTAATTTCAGGGCTGTAAATACAAGCCCAAGGCAACCCTGGGCTGCTAGTCGCACAGCAATTGGGCTAAACGCCTCTGTAATTTAAATGGAATTTTTTCACATGTATTCAGATTTCAGGTTAACATTTATTTTTCAAAGAATAGTATTTTTACTCTTCAACATTATACATCAAAATTATATATATGTCCACTTGTTTCACAAAATATTCATGGTCAAAACGTGAAGCACTTGAAAATATTAACACAACATATTTTCAATCCAAGTGAAATAGTAATAACGATTCATCAATAATTGAAATTCAAAAAACAAAAACCCAATGCATTTCGGGTACATAAAGCACCCTTCTTCAGGGGATTAAACATATACAAACAAAGTTCAATGGTCCTTGAGTGATTGGTCTCTCAAAATGCAGATTCGACAGGATCTAAAAGACAACAACATACCGAACTCTAATAAGTATTTCCATATATACAAGGTATCATCTCGCAAGAACGTGCTGGAGTGAACACTGAAGAAAAGCGACCAAAGGTACACGCCACCACAAAACACCCGTGTTTCGTAAAGCAATCAATAAATGTGAGATGTAAAAGTCAGAACAGCTTATAAAAGAAAGAAAATTAAGATTTAAGGTATTTACATTCTCAGGAGTGAGAAGCAAGCTACTAGCCGTGCCATCCTAAAAAACATGCTGGTGACAGTTTCACCTGATGGATTACTGTGCTCAACTGTTAGCCCTTAATCCAAGAAAATATTACTGCAAAGTAAAGAAATACGTACGGTCCTGTGAACAACTTTTCATTACTCTTATTGCTTGTCCAGCGAAAATATCCCTCTCTGTACCAACACCTGAACGATAAATGAGTACCAGTCTATTACCACTGCCATACGATATACAATAAATAACTGCTTAACTCTGACTACGTGACATGTCTTACCGCCACTTTTAAATGCGGGTCCACTCGCTGTTCAAAAATAGTCGCCCTGCAGCATTCTGTGTTTAAAGAAAAAACTCGTGATGAGTTGTATGTTACACGGCAACCACCCTTGCCTAAAGTCACTGTTATTTCTCCATTCGAGCACTAACCTGGCGCTTCCAACAACGGCGTTCTGAATGATTTCCCGGTGCGAGTCCGCCCTACCGATCACGTGGTGCGGAACTCGCCCGGTGTTTACTGCCTCATTAAACACAAAGAAGGGACTATCTACGCGCAACTTGGATTATCCTCATTGCTTATGGCAGTCTTATTGCTTCCTGCCTTCTACATGCTGTAAACCTTAACTACGTGTGTCATGATGGTCTTCAATAAACCTATCTGAAGTTTTAATCAATTATTACTATTGTTAGAGTACTGCATCACTCTTAAGTCAAAGAAATAGTTCCAAATATGTCCTCATATATATTGTTGTACTCAAGTATATGGCAACCTCTGCCATAATATCAAAGATTCCCACTATATACATACGCTAAATATAAAAATGTCTAAGGTGACAAAATGAGTGTGAAAAGATTATTAAGTGTGAAAAAATTGAAAAATGCATGTAACCAAAAAACTAAAATGTGAAAAACATCTGAATGCCGCAGACTCATCCATTGTGCTGTTAGCTCAATCATATACAAACTGAAACGAGGATTAGGAAGAAAAAGGAAAAAGAAGAGAGCATAAATAGGTTTCAAGACTCAGTGTTCCTCCTTACAATCTGACATGCGTTCTGTTATGAAATTTAGAGAAAACACACAAGTTCGTAATGATCATTTAAACCATTCGGATTAATTGTTCCTAAAAATTTTATCCAGTGTGTTTCCCTTCTAGCTAGAAGTGTATGCAAATCCAATCCTGGGGAGCGCTCTATACATTCTAGGACTGTGTACCTTAGTTGGGGAATTGTATGATTAGCTTCTACCCAATGTCTAGCCAATGGGGAAGTTGTGGTGCGATTCCTAATTCGGCTTTTATGCTCTACTATGCGAGTCTTTATTTTACGACTCGTACGTCCCACGTAAACTAGTCCGCAGGGACACTTGATCGCATATACAACTCCTTCTGTGTTGCAATCTGCATTATGTCTTAATTTGATATTCACCCCTGATTGCGGGTGAGGAAATTGATCACCTGTGATAACGTTACCACATTGTCCGCAGTTATAGCATTTCATCATACCCCTCTCTCTTTGTCGGGTGGTTCTTTTTTGAGGTTTCAAGAATTCCCTTAGATTCTTGGTTCTGGTATGTGCAAAAAGGGGACTGCCATGAAAGACTGTTTTAAAGTCAGGTTCATTTTCAATAAGTTCCCAGCGGTTCCTGATTGCTGTTTTAATTTGTGTTGCTTGCGTGGAATTCTTCAGAACAAATACCTCACGTTGCATGGGTATTTTTTCTTTAGTCGTTAAAAGTTCATCCCGAGTTTTTTTTGATGTGGCCTGTGCAGCTTCACTGAGTATTTTCTCTGGGTAACCTCGCTCTTTGTATTGTTGTATCTGTACAGTGATCTCTTCCTCGCTTCGTGCATCATCTGATGTTATTCTCTTGATTCGCATCATCTGCGAAATCGGAAGATGTTTTTTCAGGCTATATGGATGAGCACTCGAGAAGAGCAGTGCATTGTTCACATCTGTTGGCTTCCTGTATACAGACGTGGATAGCCCTGTTGGTGTTTTACTTATTTCAATGTCCAAAAAATGAATCTTCTGTTTTTCAATACTATGTGTAAATTGAATGCGAGGGTTCCGTTCATTCAGTTTGCAAATGCTCTCTTCCAATTCATCTCTGGTACCTGTCCAGATGACTAAAATGTCATCTATGTACCTCAAGAAAACTGCTGCATGTTTTTTCCACATCTCATTGGAAAGTATATATTGATCCTCGAAATGGGCCATGTAGGTATTAGCGTACGATGGTGCTCCGGGAAAACCCATCGCTGTTCCTGTGCGCTGTATAAAAAAGTTTTCCATCCAAACAAAGTAGTTGTTGTAGAGTGCAAAATGTAGTAATTCTAGTAGGAACACTGCTTTATCATGATCAATTTCAGAATTTAGCAATCGCCATTCTATTGCCTCCAGTCCTTCTTTGTGTGCGATAGAGGTGTATAGTGCGACTACATCAATTGTGCAGAGCCAGATGTCATTAGCAAAGAGATGTTTTTGTGATTCCAGTTTCAGTAAACAATCTGTGGTGTCTTTAACGTATGTCTTCCAGGATTGGACCAACGGTTGTAGGTAAAAGTCAAGATAGTATCCAAGAGACTCGTGGATAGATCCACACCCTGCTACTATCGGTCGAAAAGGTGGTTTAGTTCTGTGCTTGTGCACCTTCGGTAGCATATACAGGGTCGGGATCTTAGGTGCAGAGTTGAATAGAAATTTCCTTGTATTTACATCTATGATGCCAGATTCTAAAGCTCTAGACAGGAACTCGTCCAGTATTCTCAACAATTCATTTGTGGGGTCGTGTTCCAAAGGAAGGTAAGTATCTCTGTCTTGAATGTGTTCCATTACACTTTTGTTATAAAAGTCAGTATCAAGCACCACTAGAGCTCCTCCTTTGTCTGCTGGATGAAATGTCACTGAAGAGTCTTGTCTCAGCTTATTAAGGGTGCGTCGTTCTTTTGGACTCAAGTTTTGGTGTTGTTTTGAACCATATTGTATTGATTCTAAATCCTTTTTGACCAGGGATTCAAAGATGTCAAGGGTCTTATGAGAGATTGGCGATAAAAATCTGCTTTTGGGTCTAAATTTCTTCTGTTCAAGCGTGAGTTCTTGTTGACTGGGGTTGATTGTAAAGAACCACCTTAATCTTAATTTACGCATGAATTTGAAGAGGGCTACCTCCGTTTTCAAATTCATGCGTAAAGGATTTAGAATCAATACAATATGGTTCAAAACAACACCAAAACTTGAGTCCAAAAGAACGACGCACCCTTAATAAGCTGAGACAAGACTCTTCAGTGACATTTCATCCAGCAGACAAAGGAGGAGCTCTAGTGGTGCTTGATACTGACTTTTATAACAAAAGTGTAATGGAACACATTCAAGACAGAGATACTTACCTTCCTTTGGAACACGACCCCACAAATGAATTGTTGAGAATACTGGACGAGTTCCTGTCTAGAGCTTTAGAATCTGGCATCATAGATGTAAATACAAGGAAATTTCTATTCAACTCTGCACCTAAGATCCCGACCCTGTATATGCTACCGAAGGTGCACAAGCACAGAACTAAACCACCTTTTCGACCGATAGTAGCAGGGTGTGGATCTATCCACGAGTCTCTTGGATACTATCTTGACTTTTACCTACAACCGTTGGTCCAATCCTGGAAGACATACGTTAAAGACACCACAGATTGTTTACTGAAACTGGAATCACAAAAACATCTCTTTGCTAATGACATCTGGCTCTGCACAATTGATGTAGTCGCACTATACACCTCTATCGCACACAAAGAAGGACTGGAGGCAATAGAATGGCGATTGCTAAATTCTGAAATTGATCATGATAAAGCAGTGTTCCTACTAGAATTACTACATTTTGCACTCTACAACAACTACTTTGTTTGGATGGAAAACTTTTTTATACAGCGCACAGGAACAGCGATGGGTTTTCCCGGAGCACCATCGTACGCTAATACCTACATGGCCCATTTCGAGGATCAATATATACTTTCCAATGAGATGTGGAAAAAACATGCAGCAGTTTTCTTGAGGTACATAGATGACATTTTAGTCATCTGGACAGGTACCAGAGATGAATTGGAAGAGAGCATTTGCAAACTGAATGAACGGAACCCTCGCATTCAATTTACACATAGTATTGAAAAACAGAAGATTCATTTTTTGGACATTGAAATAAGTAAAACACCAACAGGGCTATCCACGTCTGTATACAGGAAGCCAACAGATGTGAACAATGCACTGCTCTTCTCGAGTGCTCATCCATATAGCCTGAAAAAACATCTTCCGATTTCGCAGATGATGCGAATCAAGAGAATAACATCAGATGATGCACGAAGCGAGGAAGAGATCACTGTACAGATACAACAATACAAAGAGCGAGGTTACCCAGAGAAAATACTCAGTGAAGCTGCACAGGCCACATCAAAAAAAACTCGGGATGAACTTTTAACGACTAAAGAAAAAATACCCATGCAACGTGAGGTATTTGTTCTGAAGAATTCCACGCAAGCAACACAAATTAAAACAGCAATCAGGAACCGCTGGGAACTTATCGAAAATGAACCTGACTTTAAAACAGTCTTTCATGGCAGTCCCCTTTTTGCACATACCAGAACCAAGAATCTAAGGGAATTCTTGAAACCTCAAAAAAGAACCACCCGACAAAGAGAGAGGGGTATGATGAAATGCTATAACTGCGGACAATGTGGTAACGTTATCACAGGTGATCAATTTCCTCACCCGCAATCAGGGGTGAAAATCAAATTAAGACATAATGCAGATTGCAACACAGAAGGAGTTGTATATGCGATCAAGTGTCCCTGCGGACTAGTTTACGTGGGACGTACGAGTCGTAAAATAAAGACTCGCATAGTAGAGCATAAAAGCCGAATTAGGAATCGCACCACAACTTCCCCATTGGCTAGACATTGGGTAGAAGCTAATCATACAATTCCCCAACTAAGGTACACAGTCCTAGAATGTATAGAGCGCTCCCCAGGATTGGATTTGCATACACTTCTAGCTAGAAGGGAAACACACTGGATAAAATTTTTAGGAACAATTAATCCGAATGGTTTAAATGATCATTACGAACTTGTGTGTTTTCTCTAAATTTCATAACAGAACGCATGTCAGATTGTAAGGAGGAACACTGAGTCTTGAAACCTATTTATGCTCTCTTCTTTTTCCTTTTTCTTCCTAATCCTCGTTTCAGTTTGTATATGATTGAGCTAACAGCACAATGGATGAGTCTGCGGCATTCAGATGTTTTTCACATTTTAGTTTTTTGGTTACATGCATTTTTCAATTTTTTCACACTTAATAATCTTTTCACACTCATTTTGTCACCTTAGACATTTTTATATTTAGCGTATGTATATAGTGGGAATCTTTGATATTATGGCAGAGGTTGCCATATACTTGAGTACAACAATATATATGAGGACATATTTGGAACTATTTCTTTGACTTAAGAGTGATGCAGTACTCTAACAATAGTAATAATTGATTAAAACTTCAGATAGGTTTATTGAAGACCATCATGACACACGTAGTTAAGGTTTACAGCATGTAGAAGGCAGGAAGCAATAAGACTGCCATAAGCAATGAGGATAATCCAAGTTGCGCGTAGATAGTCCCTTCTTTGTGTTTAATGAGGCAGTAAACACCGGGCGAGTTCCGCACCACGTGATCGGTAGGGCGGACTCGCACCGGGAAATCATTCAGAACGCCGTTGTTGGAAGCGCCAGGTTAGTGCTCGAATGGAGAAATAACAGTGACTTTAGGCAAGGGTGGTTGCCGTGTAACATACAACTCATCACGAGTTTTTTCTTTAAACACAGAATGCTGCAGGGCGACTATTTTTGAACAGCGAGTGGACCCGCATTTAAAAGTGGCGGTAAGACATGTCACGTAGTCAGAGTTAAGCAGTTATTTATTGTATATCGTATGGCAGTGGTAATAGACTGGTACTCATTTATCGTTCAGGTGTTGGTACAGAGAGGGATATTTTCGCTGGACAAGCAATAAGAGTAATGAAAAGTTGTTCACAGGACCGTACGTATTTCTTTACTTTGCAGTAATATTTTCTTGGATTAAGGGCTAACAGTTGAGCACAGTAATCCATCAGGTGAAACTGTCACCAGCATGTTTTTTTAGGATGGCACGGCTAGTAGCTTGCTTCTCACTCCTGAGAATGTAAATACCTTAAATCTTAATTTTCTTTCTTTTATAAGCTGTTCTGACTTTTACATCTCACATTTATTGATTGCTTTACGAAACACGGGTGTTTTGTGGTGGCGTGTACCTTTGGTCGCTTTTCTTCAGTGTTCACTCCAGCACGTTCTTGCGAGATGATACCTTGTATATATGGAAATACTTATTAGAGTTCGGTATGTTGTTGTCTTTTAGATCCTGTCGAATCTGCATTTTGAGAGACCAATCACTCAAGGACCATTGAACTTTGTTTGTATATGTTTAATCCCCTGAAGAAGGGTGCTTTATGTACCCGAAATGCATTGGGTTTTTGTTTTTTGAATTTCAATTATTGATGAATCGTTATTACTATTTCACTTGGATTGAAAATATGTTGTGTTAATATTTTCAAGTGCTTCACGTTTTGACCATGAATATTTTGTGAAACAAGTGGACATATATATAATTTTGATGTATAATGTTGAAGAGTAAAAATACTATTCTTTGAAAAATAAATGTTAACCTGAAATCTGAATACATGTGAAAAAATTCCATTTAAATTACAGAGGCGTTTAGCCCAATTGCTGTGCGACTAGCAGCCCAGGGTTGCCTTGGGCTTGTATTTACATGATTGTTACTTAGGAGGGAGTTTGGCACACAACCCTCACACTAGTAAGCACGCTAAGATTTCTTCAGCATCCACATAACCCATTTTCACTATTGAGTACAGGAGTGCAGTTCCACCTTACACTACTAATTTCAGGGCTGTCACAGAGGCTGTGCTCCATGGGTCCTGTGCCCTCTTACCGGTAAGGCCACTGGAGTTGTGCAGCATGAGACATGTGCTCTTGTGTCACTGCTATCACAGCTGCTGCCCTCCATGGGACTTGAACCCTCATATCTGTGCTATCTAGGCCTTGAATCCTCATGACTGTGCTATCACATGGTCTACGTGCACTTAGGTGCATATTTACAAGCCCCTATTGCCACAGAAATATCACTTTTAGTGACGTTCCTTTGGTGATAGGGGCTAAGCCTTATTTACAAGGCGGTGTTAAGCCACTTAACAGCCTGCTTATGTGCAGGAAGGGACACTTTCTTGCACCTTAACAATCATTCCCTTAATGCAGGCACCCTTGCATTATGGTGCAAAGGTACCTGCATCAGCGCTAGGGAGCTTAATTTTGCACCAGGGCAGGGAGAAACGCAGGGCTGCACCGTACTTTTGTAAATACGGTGCATCCTTGCATTTCTATAGTGACAGAGCGCAGCGTTAGCTATTTTGTAGCTTACCCGCACACCCCCACTTTATTTTACATATGGCCCTTAGTTCTGTGGTAAATTACAGTGCTGTCAGAAAGAGTGCCCTCTGGGTTCTGTCCTTATGTTGAGGCTGTCACAGAAAACTGCTCTGCAGACCCTGGAGTTTTTAAAATGACATGGACACTGCTCTCCGGGTCCTCTGTCCACGTATCGGTGATGCCTTCTAGACTTTGGTTGGTGAGTACTGTGCCATTCTGTCCGCGCTGTCACATGTACTCTGTTCCTTGGGTCTAGGGCCCTCATGTCAGTGCCAACACACACACTCTGTTGTAGGTGCTTTATACATACTGTCATTCAATGCTATCACAGTGTCTATGGAGCCTGTGCCCTTGTGACAGTGCTGTTGTTGAGGGTCCATGCTCACCTGCTAGGCTCAGGCATCCTTTTATCACTGTTGTTTTTTGCACTGGGGTTACTTTCTATTCTGTTTGCTTTTGTGATATATTCTTATATATGATTAAATATTATCATCAGTGCATTAACTCGCCTATCAGTGGGACCAGTTTGCATCTTGAAAATGTATCCATTTATCACAAATGCGCAGTCTCAATCGTCCATGATACAGGTTTTCTACCCCACTACCTGTCAGCCCAGTGTGGACACATTCTATTTCTGTGGGACATGATCCTCTCCTCTCCATCACAAACAGGGACTCCTGAAAGGAGGGCTTCTTGGATCCTGGCTCTTAGAATCGGTCAACAAATAAGAGTGTGACAGTCCCAGTAGATTAATTAACTTGAACTACATTATTTAGAGTTATAAAGTGAGACGGAAGAGCCAAAAAGGACCAAAACGCTCAACATTTACCTACTATGGAACAGGGGCCCTCAAATGCCACAGACCCCTCGGCAAGTCCTAAAACTGATGCTTGTATGCATTCTTTGGAGAGGTGGATTATTAAGGTTGTAGTTCAGCTTTTTGAGAAAGACAAAGCCATGAGCAACATTCTCGACAGACAAGACTGCTTGTGTTCTGGACTGAGATTAGGCTGACTCTCTTTCTAATCCTGCCTCTTAAAGGTTAGAATTGATAAAAAAAAATTATTTGCCACAGAAGATACAAATCACTAATCGGTAGAAACAAATAATGTATAGGCCCATTATGAGCATGCTCCTCCAAATTTCATGGTCACCTGAACAAAAATGTGGATATTTCCTTCCTATAAGCCCCGCGCTAATCGCAAACTCTGGTGAAACTTGGCAGAGGCATCCTTTACAACTAATTTAGGATTCATCATTAGACAATACCCACCTTACCTATAGTTCACGAAGCTGCAGATGTGTTCCCTACAAAGGCATACATGCGCTGCAGATGTGCTCCCTACAAAGGCATACATGCCAATGAAACGCTTGTGGCAGAAACAAAATCTATCTTTCTTGTCCCTTCTGGGAATAAGGGGTATTGTATTCCCACTCTTCCTGCACTTGAACGGAAGGTAATGGGTGGGCACTGATTGCACCCCAGGGCTAAACAGATGCCCAGATATAGGCAACACATAGGAAACCTTACCTGGCCCCGCTGAGATCATCTGTACAATTTCCATGGGCTTGTGACCGTTTTATTAGCCTTGTATTAGACTAGTTCCCACTTTTAGGCATTTAGGGTACATTAAATGTAAGAATATTTGGTAGGAAAAATCGATGTGTGGTATGTTCTTATAGTGAATTACAGCCAATTTCGTTTTTCACTATTGCAAGGCTACCTGTTCCCATAGGCCAGTATGGGCAGTTTGATTTTAACATCTTATAATCCTAACTGACCCAGGGAACAAGGTAGAAAAAAAGAGTTTGGTAAGCCTGTACTCAGAATGTTAAAATACATCTTTTAGTGTGGGTGATTTTTACATTCTGTGTTTAAAAATAGCACTTTTAGAAAGTAGGTATTTTCTTGCCTAAACCATCCTGTATGCCTCTGCTAGGTTTGTGTATTCCATGTCTGGTTTGTGAGCAACAGGGGGCTGGAGAGGGCCTTGGCTCCAGCAGTCTGATGGGTCAGGGCTGCGCTGAATATGCCCTGCATTGAATAGAGAGTAGGGGGAGAAAATGTCCTTTTACTTGCCTGAGCCTTCATTGAATAGAGAGTAGGGGGAGGAATTTCCCTTTTAGCTACCTGGGGGGCCAGGTCTGCTTTCAACAATGCTGTCTCCACCTCCTGCCAAGAAGATGCACCAAGGAGGACAGGACTGGTTTTGAATAGGTACAGACACCCTCTGCCTTCAGAGAACACAGGATTTAGTAGTATAAATATTGGGGCCCATACCCCAAAACTTTAGATCACTTCTTGGAATCAAGACAAACCTTTGCAAGGAGAAGAACCAAGGAATCTGAAGGAGGAGACTGCCCCTGCGGTGTTTGCTGGTTGGCATTGGCATTGGCATTGTCAGTGGTTACTTTATTGCCAAGGAAAGGAGAAAAGGAACTTTGTGTGTACTTTTATGATCTTGAGGAAGATCTCCAAGGGCTTGAAACTAAGCTTGCCTCCTGTTCTGAAGTCTCAGTAACACAAAGACTTCACCCCTTCTGTCTGCCTGTATCTAGAATTGCTGTTTTAGCTGCTACAAAAGGAAAATGCAACACCGACGCCGGCGAGCAAATCCGTAATCTCCACCAAACCTGTGAGTGCTGCTCTGACTTGCGAAGTAGACCCGACACCATAACTTGCCCGAAGCCATGAGCACTGCTCCGACTTGCGACGTGAGCCTGAAGCATGCTGGTGTGCCGCATCGACTCTGAATCAGACTTCATCATCGCGGAGCCGATCCTCGACGTGGGTGATTCCCATAATCCATCGACATCGCGCCATTGTAAGGAACAGTGGTTTTGGTGTCATTGTGAGGTCATCTCCCAGACGTAGTAAGGAACCGTCCTTTCACTTCCCCTGCGCTGCAGTAAGGGACAGAGGCTCTACCTGCCCTGGGGTCATAAGGAGTCGAACATCGTGCAGTGTCAACAAAGCCACACCTCCCCGATGCCATGAAATATCTTTGTTTTCATCAATTCCCAGGTACTGTTCTTTGTAGGTCTGCTTGACTCCGAGCCCGACGCTGCGCACCTCGCGGTCATACTTTGGGATGTCTTCTATCACGACGTCGTAATAACTCAGAGGGAGTTATTTATTGCTAGAAGCTTGATTTAAGTGATTAATCTATTTTGAAGGATACTTTGAAAACTGTATTGCGGATTTTATTTGCCGTTTGATCTTAATTAGATAAAGATACTTATTTTTCTAAACTGGTGTTGTGTCCATTTGTAGTGTTTTCACTGTATTACTGTATGTGTTCACAAATACTTTATACACTGCCTCTGAGATAAGCCTGTCTGCTCGTGCCAAGCTACCAAGGAGGTGAGCAGGGGTTATTCAGAAGTGTATTCCCTTTTCCCTGACTAGAATCAAGGGTCCCTATTCGGACGAAGGTGTATACCATAGTCAACCAGAATCCCCCATTTCTAACATCGGTGGTCTGCGGTGAGGATTTGGACTTGCATTTGTGTCTTACATACAGTGATTGGTGTACACTACTAGTGAATGCAGACCATTACGCGACCACATATATTTTGGTAGAGTTTTTCTGGGACTGTTTTTTGTAAACTGCCAATACTTACCATGATTATCTTGCTCCGATCGCAGCAGTCCGGAGCAAGAGCAGACCAAGAGCAGAGCAGGAGGGAAGCGCAGCAGAGACGCCGCCAAGAGTCGCGGTTAAGACCCTGAGCCTGGGCACTGAGCGTCTGCACCCGTGCCCCCCCGCTCCCGAGGATCTCGCAGGGGGAGCAGCGGGAGTCTCACCAACACTTGTACTGACCGGGTGCTGACCGGGTGATCGGATCATCAGCGTCAGCGGAGGTGAGCGAAGGTGCGCAGCACCACTACAGGCTCTCTGTCTATGTCAGCCCCGTCTCTGCTCCCTTGTCCCTCATATGGCTGGGCCAAGTTCGTCTTTTGGCTCCATTCCGGGTTTTGGAGTGAGCCGGTTGTTCACGCTGTGTTGTGCAATTGGAGCTGTTGCTGCGGGAGAGAGGAGAGGAGAGGAGCCTGCCGCCCCGCTATTCTGTCAGTTTGCCGCTTCTGCTGCCGCTTCTATTGACCCGGCCGCCAGACTGGGGTCGGCGCGCTGCTGCTGAATCGCCCAGGCGGAGGAGGTTGAGGCGGCAGTGGGAGCAAAGGCAGAGGGAGAGGCAGAGAGAAAAAGCCGCTGAGAAACGCCGCAGGAGCAGGAGCACCTCCTAAAACGCCAATTAGGAAAAGCTTGGAAAGCTTGGAAAAGCTTGGAAAAGGAAAGTCTTGAAACGAACGCTTGGTGATATCACGGTGAGTCAGGGAGCAAGACGGGGGTAGCAGTGGTCATTGGCGACCCCCCCTCCCTCTACCTGCAGCCCCTTCTGGTGGATTGCCGGAGCCTGGCCTGGCCCTGATCTCTGGTGCAGAGCTGGGGACGGAGCCTGAAGCCCGGAGGCACAAGCAGGTCTTTGATCTCTGAACAGTGGAGGGACAGGCAGGATCAATAGGCGTGACCAGGACTGAGCCCAGTACACAGTGTGATTCTGACTGTGTGATTCTGGGACTCTGGGAGTTACCGGGACGTTGGGCTGCATTGTGTAGCTGTAAAAACAAATTATGAGAACAAGGAACTCAAATCTTCTACAACACGAAGAAAAGCCCCGCCCTCACAAGTCAGCAAGATGCCACAAGGAAAAAATGCTCTACCCAGCGGGGTTCTAAAAATGGGTTAAGCCATAAAGATGGACTTGTGGAGGTGGAGGTGGATCAAACAGGAGACTTTAGACCCACAACTAGCCCCTAAGCTCCAACAAGGTCAGGATGTGTTCTCACAGGTGCCTACGCCCAACAAGAGCTCAATTATCCTTAGCAACAGAAAAAAACTAATAAGCGCTGATAGTAATAGAGATATAAGGGATATAAGGGACATTTTGCTTCACACAACGCCCAATTTGACGGGCTCAGGTGCAGGTCACGTCAACACCACAACTAGTCCCACCACAGTTGTCTCTATTACACCACCAGGATTCCACTCACCTAGGTGCCTGGCCATTCCACTATCGCCAAAAATAATCATGGTGCCGGGCGGCTCAATAGTACAATCGACAACGGATCCAACTTTGCTTAGCAATAGCAACAGCAAAAACAGCCCACCCAATTTAACAACCCAACGACCATGGGACACACAAATGGATAGTCTGGCCAATGGAGAGAACGGAGAGACTCGGGCAATTGGGCCCATTGGGACCAAGGGGGTCAGAACAATTAATGCTCAAGCATTAAGTGCAAACACCGAACCATTAGTAGCCACAGCAACCTACTCTTCAAATCAAAGTAGCACCGTACATGACAATGTTCTTTTGACTCCTTTGACTCCTGCAAGCCCTAGCCCGCTAGGGCAGGGGGTGGATAAAGTAACGGAGCCGCAGTCGTCCACACTAGATCATCAATTTGTATTAATTAATGATGTCTTGTCTTCAATGGTAAATGCTGCAATAATGCACGCTGACAAACTGGGCGCTCAGATAAGAATTCTCCAAACAGTTGCTGGCCTGATTTCAGGAATAGACTCCAAACTGGAAGACCTGAATTCTTTGATCCAATGAGCTCAGGCAAATACAACAGCCTCATTTAAACAGCGGGACTGTGGTTGCAGTCCTGGGCTGCTTAACTTGGAAAAGCTCCCAGAGATAATGAACACACTGATTGAGGATCTAAAGTCAGAAACCAGCAGGCACCGGAATACTGTACTCCCCCAGCAGAATAATAAGGATTACGCTCTCATTGAAAACTTGCAGTATTCTCAAACCAATGTTAAAGAACCCCAGCAAGACACCACAAGGAAAGCGGAAGAGAACCCATCCAGGGACACAGAAACGGCAATAGACTCGAGATGCGCAAAAGGTAAAGAAAAGAAACTTTAAACATCTCACACTTGACAAGTTTAGACACCGCCTATCTCTCGCGGAAAAATAAGAAAAAACTAAAAAAGTTGAACAAACAAAGAAAAAACAACTCCACCTCCAATGATTCAATTAGGCAATGGTTATTGCCGGAAAATAAGGAGAGTGGGATCCACACTGACAATGACTTTGAGATCAACACTCCTCCAAAGCCTCATATTTTAAATGAAATTACTATTAGTTCAAGTAACTTGGGTAAAACTAACCTTGAATTAACCCTTGGTGACTCCTTGGATGAGTGCACGGACCAACGGCCCAAAACTAAGGATACAAGTGAAGTAAAAGCCGGCGGGTGCTCTAACCGCCCACAAGGACAGATACCTTGGGACGGCAGGCATGTCCCGAAAAGAACCCAGGTATTCAATTTAGGGAGCTCTTTGCTGACCAATGCGGTGGATAAAGGTTTGCACGGCACGACCAGAGACACACCAAAAGCAAGAATCAATCACCGGGCCGAAGGGGACCTCAAGGCCCCTCCAAGTCCGTAGCCCACAGAGTGAGGGAAGCTTCATCAACCTCAGCTAAACCAGACAGTAAAGACCAGTTGACGGCTGTTAACTTAAATCAAGCAGAGGGTAAGGCCGAGGTCTGGGCACAGAATCTCTCAAACGACATAACTTGTCAAGAATCGCAGGAAGCCACGACACAACATAACCTGATTTCCTTTACACACGACGACTTGAAAATATTGCTCCATGCTGAATATGTCTCACAGGGCAAGTGGGACATCCTCAATCGCAGCAATCTTTTAAAACTTTGCGCCAATATCTCAGGTCTAGAAACTATAAAAACAACAGATATTGAAAGTGTCTCCTTCCTTACTCCAGGACCAGGTGAGAGTAATGAGATCACAGAATTGCTTTTTTCCAATCTGGATATGGCTCGGGCTTTAAAAAGAAATAAGAAACAACTGGAAGACTGGGGCATAAAGATGACGAGTAGGCCTGTGGTAAAATACCCAATGCCACTGAAACATTGTTATTCGCAGCAACAAAACGCCTCTCTGGAACCGGTCACCCAAAAAAAAGGACTCCATTGCTGGAGTTACCCCATCTATTGCCAACAGCACCGTCCATTCTTCACGGAACCAACAGCGGCACAAACACAAAATTAAAAAGTGACGGTTTAATTAAAGTAACCACAAATCTGGGCAAAGGCACTCGGTCTTGCTCAATGGAGAATAATATCAATGAAGACTGGTCTTGGGTGTCAAGGGCCCTAAATCACAACTCCAGTTTCTGCGTAAGCAAGAAATTCCTACAGCACCCGCAAACGGAGCCTTCAGCCATGAATAAAAACTCGACAACTAGAACTCAGAGCGCAACTATTATGTCCTGGCAAGGGATCTTAAAGCTAATACAAACCCAGCGACACTGCCGTTCCTTGAAGGAGTGGACATAATCTGCATTCAAGAAACGTGGGCCATCAAACCATTATCAATAGGAGGATTCGCGGAATACTGTAAACTAGCCATCAAGGAGAATATATTTGGTAGAATAAATGGAGGTATTTCCATATACATCAGGCTCTATCGGAAAATACAATTCACAGAAATAAAAACATCGTCAAATATGTTCATGGCAGGCACTTTGAAAGGCTTTTCAACAAGCAAGGGCCCACTTACAATACTCTTAATTAACGTCTACTATAATCCTCATGGACCGGGAGCCAAGGACAAGCTGTCTCAGCTAATATGCCATATAGAAAATCTTCTTTTACAATTCGCACATATGGAATCAATAACACTCGGGATTTTAACACCCAAAATATCGGGGTTAGGTCAGTCCAAAGCAATAATTCTTCAGCTACAGAGGCCTTTAATGCCCTAATGCTCTCTTATCAGCTGCTATCAGCTCACTCTCTACTATTAAGGAACACACCAGGCGCCCTATGCCCACCAACCTTCTATAATCATACTACCATTGATTATATTTTACTAAGCAGTCAGCTACAGAACCTAATGACAGGCTACAAAGTTGACCAACGCAAGGAAAGCAACCACACCGCACTAACAATCACATTAAACTTTAAAACAGACAATCACTATACATTACAACACGTTGGGTCAACAAATGGAGCTGAACTGTTTACATTGGTGAGAAGGACTAAATGGGGCACTGGGCCAATTAACAAGTTTGAGGAATGGAAAAAAAAAATGGGCCGATGGGCTACAAAGCGAAAACAACAGGGGTGCAATAGAAGAATGGGATCAGTTCGCCCACAACCTAGTAATTCAACTTCATGGAGGAACAATAAATAAAACTCATCCACACCACTTGCACCACTTTGGCCATATCCCTGCAATTAAAGAAAGTGCGAAACAATTAAGAACTAAACGAAGGGCTTACCAGAAAACAGGCTCAGCACTGGCCAAAAGACTACTTCAAGAAACAGCAAAACTCCACTCGAACAAAGTTTGGGCCGCAAAATGGGGCTGTATTGAGGCGAAATGGCTAAAGATCTTTGACCTACTGAGGACAGGTAAGGCCCAAGAGTTTTGGCAATATCTAAACGCCTTAAATCAAGGAGGTAACCAGAGGGAGAACTCACTTGATTCTGATACCTGGGCAGACCATGTGAGCACATTGTACAAAGAGGAAGGCAGCATAGCTTCACCAAACAAAGATCCAGATGAGGCGGGACATTCAGCCAACATTATCCATCCTACAAAAACTGAGGACGAGCTGGCCCTCCCTGAAAAAAAGGCAGTGAGTAAAATCTTAAAAAAGATTAGACACAATGGAGCACCAGGACTTAACGGCCTGCCTGGTTCAATCTTCAGGGAAGACACAGACTTTTGGACGGACAAAAAACCACTCCATACGCCGAATGCCGACTGACGGGGGATGTCCCTGATTCCTGGAGAGGGTCGCTACTGCACCCAATACATAAGAAGTGGCCGAAATCCAATCCTCAAAACTATCGCATGATCGCCCTGCTCGACATCGAGGGCAAGGCCTATGCAAGTACTCTTCTAGTGGAACTTTCGAACTGGGTTAGCAATGAGGGCCTTCTGCCCTTTTATCAAACAGGGTTCAGACCGGGAGCATCAACAGTGGACAACATTATAGCACTCTCATACCTAGCACAGAAGGCTTTGCTTGCTTCATCGATTATACAGCAGCATTCGATGGCGTTGACCGTACCATCCTCTGGCAGAAATTGGCAAGTTGGAACATTGATCCCCCTTTATTACAAGCTATTCGTTCATTATATTCAAGAACTTGGGTCAGAATCAAACTTTCAAGCACCGCTGCCTCAAAGAAAATTGACACTACCCGCGGCCTGAAGCAAGGATGCGTCTTAGCTCCGATGTTGTTTAGCCCTTTCTGGAGCCTCATTAGCAACACCAAGGATCGGAAACACTAAGATCCAACTACTGCAATATGCCGACGACTTGGTGCTCCTGGACCATACAAAAATTGGCTTACAAAAAGCACTCACGGCCCTGGCAAACTACAACGCCAAGAACAAACTGATTGTCAACCCATCCAAATCCAAAATAATAATTTTTGGGCACTATCCGAAAAAAAACCTGGCAAAATGGAGGATAGGAAAGCTGTCTTTGGATTGCACACAACATTACAATTACTAGTGAGACAGGGCGCCCAGGAGTACACCTCGATAAAATACGTGTAAAAGGGAAAAGCATTACTTACGCCCTTGGCAAGCTGTATGCTACCTTACACAGCCCCACAACAACAGCAATTCAAAGAGTCATGAGGGTGAAGCTAATACCTTCACTTAACTATGCACAACAGGCCTTCCCAGAAAAATTACCAAGAGTGCTAGAAAAAAATCCACTGCTCGGCATACAAAAAGTTATTCCAACTACCCGCCTGTACCAGAAACAACCTAGTGCGGTTAGAATTCGACTTGAATCAACAAAAATTGGAAGAGATGGCTTCCATGAGCAAATACTTTTTTCTCACCATGGCGGCATCAGAGAACACATTGAAGTTCGCCTTAAAAAGCATTTTTCTGGAACCAGACCATCCCTGGTCAAACAGTCTCTCTGCCGCCAAAGAAGCCCTGAAACTCGCAGTGGAAAACTGGGACCCCGAGATAACTAAGTACACCGCCATTAAAAGTGCGATAAAAAAACAGGTTCGCCTTGGCTCGCGCACCTCTGACCTCGAATCATTGGATATAAGAGGCTTTCATGAGTCCCAAAGCCTCCCACATACAGAACATAACTCCAAACTCCATCTTACCCAGGCGGTGGGGAGACAAGCCCTAAATAGGATTGTAGCGTACAGATTACACCCTCTCCCCCTTAAAGAATTATGCCCCTCGAGGTCAAAACGGATGGGGTGCTCGGAGTGCCGGCTATGCAAATATAAACATGAGAGTTTGCCCCACATTCTATTTTGTTGCCCGGTCTTGTGTTCTGAGCGTAGTCTTTACCTTAAGCCAATTTTAATACAACAAGGGCTCAGATCCACAAAGGAGGCTGTACATCACCTGTTCACACTGGAAACAGTGAAACATATTGCTATGTTCGGCAAATTCATACAACAGACACGCCGAAAAATGATGGACTCCCCCAGTTAGGTAACTGGACCAGTACCTGCACTGATTTCTTACACCATCGAGACTTAATAGCCCATCCCATTTAGACCAGGCAAGATTGATGGGTGAGCACAAATGGACTAATGAATTTTAGATTTTAACAATGCTCATGTTTTTAACTATTTCATTTTTTTGATAATAATGGAATGTTCTTCTCTATTTTTTTGTACTCTTTTAATGGTTTTGAGTAACCACAAATAAATGTATTCATTCATTCATTCATTCATTCCATGAGTAAACCAGCATCCAATGCATCTATGTATTTAGATTTTGAAGAAGAGAGAATTGATACCTGTACTGTGCTACACCTTAAAGCTGTTTTAAGGAAATTCAAGATCTCCAGGAGAGACCTCACCAAGAAAGAGGAATACCAAAAGATGCTGAGGGCCTGGTTGGAATCTAGGAATGCCAGTGAGAATCCTGTTGGGCAGCTGGAGGGGCCATTGGGCCTTACTGGAGGGAAAGTTCCTTCCAAGGTGGTCTGAAGTGTTTCTTCTAAGGGTCTTACTCCAGAAAAGCTGGAGGACAGGGAGAGAACCAAGACATAAGAATTGGAGCTCACAAAGGTCAAGCCGGGGAAGGAGGATAAGGAATTGGCATTTCAGAGAGACAAATTAGCCCTAGAGGAGAAAAAGATGAGTTTAGAGCATGAAAAGGAGTTGAGGGAGTTGGATCTAAAAGCAAAAAGTTTATAGATCAGTCCCTCTGGTGGCAGCACATCATCAGTGCCTGTGGAAGGTAGAGTATATATTCCCAAGGATGTCATTAAGGAATTTATGAAGCATGAGGACATTGGGCAGTGGTTTACAGCTTATGAGGTAGCAATGATGTCCCATAGAGACCCTGAGAAAGACTGGGGATCGGGGTTGTAGAGCCGCTTTGTCATTGAAGGGACGGACACCTTGTTAGACCTGCCCAAGGTGGATCAGATGTTCTATGCCCCCAGGAAGGAAGCCTTAATCACCAGGTGTGGGTTGACCCCAGAGCTTTCTAGGCAGAACTTTAAGAAATTGCAGGAAGCTGGAGTCTAGTACCTGGTTGGCGTATGAGACTTTCTTTTGCAGAGCCCTGGATGGCTGGGTGAAGCCTAGCAAAGTAAATGATTTGAAGTAGCTCTATGACTTGATTTCATGGGAGCACTTGTCCAGTGGTTGTTTTCCAGAGCTACGCCAACACTTGATTGACAGTAAGATGACTGAGCCCAGGAAGCTTGCTGAGGAGGTGGACCGCTGGGTCAGTACCAGGGTCCACAAGGGTCATGTGGGAGACTTTGTCAAAGGTGGGCAGGGTCCCCAGTAGAAGAGTGGGGAGGACAAGGGTAAACCGAAGGAGTTCCAGAAAGGATCCCACGGTAACCAAGGGAAGGGTTCCCATCCTCCCACTTAGAAGAAGCCATGGGTCCAGCCACGTAAGCCTGGGCAGAAGGGTCCCAAAATCTATTTTAGCTGTGGTCAGGAGGGTCACTTCAGGGGAGATCCTAAGTGTACCAAAACAGTTACCACTGCATGCACTGGTGCACTACCCCAGCAGGTGGCTAGTGTAGCCCTGGGGGAGGAGTTGGGTGCCCAAGGTGGGTGGGATCCACCAGAGATGTCCCTAGTCTCTTTAGGAGATAGTGAGATGGTACCTAGGACTCAACTGCCTGATAACACTAAGAAATACAGGCAGTGGGTGACCATCAATGCCGTAGGGTGGAGGCTCTGAGAGACACCAGAGCCAGTGTGACAGCTGTCAGTTGTCTGCGGGTATCTGAAGAGCAATGTATTCTACTCTGTAATTGCCGCTGACAATTCAGAGAGCCATGTCTGTTGACTGTCTGCTAGGCAATGATTTGGAGAGCTCCCCATGGGTAAAGGTGGAGCGGAGGTTTCATTTGTCGATGTTGGGTCTGCCTGAGTGGGCATGTGTGACCACTCTGTCAATGGCAGTCGGTAAGGGTGTTCAAGGGGACCTGGAACCAGAAAAAGTGGCCCAGGTGCCTGCCTTAAAGAGAAGAGGTGGGGCGCAGGAAACCAGACCCAGAAGTTTCCACGTTCCAGGAGGAGGCAGGCCTTGAAGGGGATACCTTGGAACCTACAGGGGAACAAGTAGCTGAACTGGGGTACCTGCCTGAGCTGACAGATTGGCAGCAGGAATGAGGACCCTCCAGGGAAGAGTTTTGCGAGGAGCAGAAGACGTGCCCTTCTCTTGTCGGTTTGTGGCATCAGGCCACAAACAGGCAGCAGGTGATCAGTCTGGATCACATTGGATCTACTGGGAGAATGGTCTCCTCTATAGCGAGCCTAAGGTTGCTGAGCCATGATCAGCCCGGGTGCTCGTGGTACCCCAGCGCTTCAGAGCTTTCCTACTGGGTCTGGCTCATGATGTGCGTTTAGCAGGACCTTTGGGGCAGGACAAGAGTTTTGAACGGCTTGTCACCCACTTTTATGGGCCCCAAATGTGCAAGAGTTCAAATACTTATTACAGGACCTGTCAGACTTGCCAGGCAAGTAAATGTAAATGTAAATGTAGTATACTTGTAAAGCGCACAGCTGCCCCAGCAACGGGGCGTCCCGGCGCTGTATAACTCTGGGGAACCCGTCCTGGCTTTCCCTGTGGGATGGTCCCTTGCTGGGAGTCCCCAAGGTGAAGCTAGGCATCCCCGGAATTGGTGGGGCCGTTGTGGAGATTAGGCAAGCTAATGCCCAGAGTTGCCGAGTGGAACCCCTGATTAGAGTAAGCACCGAAGCGAGAATTATCGAGTCCGCTGACCAAGGTCCACGACCCTGCCGCGTTGGGAATTGAACCCTGGTCCCAGGCTGACTTCTGCTCTCAGGCCTGCCGCCTCTAACCAGTGAGCCACACTACTCCACTGGTGGTAAGTGGTAAGAATGGGAGGAAGCAAAAGGTTACTCTCTAACCTTTCCCTGTGGTCAGGACCCCCTTTGAAAGGGTGGGCATTAACATTGTAGGGCCACTGGATCCCGAGACAGCCATGGACAACAGGTTCACCCTGGTCTTGGTGGACCATGCCACCTGGTACCCGGTAGGCATCCCTCTCCGGACTGTGACAGCCTCAGTGGTGGGTTGTGCATTGATGGGGATTTTCTCCCATGTGGTGTTCCCCAGAGAGGTGGTATCAGACCATGGTACCAACTTCATATCTAAGTATATGAAGTCCCTCTAGCAGGAGTGTGGTGTAACCTATAAGTTCACCACTCCTTATCACCCCCAAGGTAATGGGCTGGTTGAGAGATTCAACTGGACCGTAAAAGGCATTATTATGGTTCTTGAGGAACCTATGAGGTGTAAGTGGGAAGTCCTCTTGCCATGCCTTCTGTTTGCTTACAGAGAGGTGCCACAGTCCTTACGGTTCAGCCCCATTGAACTGCTGTATGGTCACCCTGTAAGAGGACCTCTGGGTTTGGTAAAAGACGTCTGGGAGAAAGCTCCAAGTAAACCTCCCAAGGATGTATATAGCTACAGGCTGGCCTTCAGAAACCAAACTAGGCATTTCAGACAAATCGCTCAGGCGAATTTGGAAGCCAGCCAGGTGGAAATAAAACGGTGGTTTGATCAGAATGCCACTCTGATCGAGTTTCAGCCTGGCCAGAAAGTGTGGGTCATGGCCTCCGTGGAGCCTTGTGAGCTCCAGGATAAGTGGACCTGACCATTTGAGGTGGTGGAGCGCAAGAGTAATATCACCTACTTGGTGGACTTGCAGTCTCCTAGGAAGCCTTTGCTGGTCCTGCATGTAAACCGCCTGAAGCCCCACTTGGAGAGGTCCAAAGTGGGCATGCTCCTAGAAACAGATGCTGAAATGGAGGAGGAGGCTGAGCCTCTTCCTGACCTGTCTGCAACAGAGCAATATGAGTCAGTGGATGGTGTGAACCTCTCTCCCGCCCTGCCCCTGAGCAGCAAGATGACTGTCGCCAACTCTTGGCACAGTTCCCTGATCTGTTCTCCATGACTCCTGATGTCACTGAGTGGTGCTCCCATGATGTGGACACTGGGGACAGTCCTCCTGTAAAGCATAAAACTTACAGAGTGACTGACAGAGTCAGAGCTTGCATTAAGGAGGAGGTCTCCAAGATGTTTGCATTAGGGGTGATTGAGTCCTCAAACAGTCCTTGGGCAAGCCCGGTGGTCTTGGTCCCAAAGGCTGCTGCCCGGATGCTGTGCCAAAACTCTGGTTCTCTGTGAACAACCGAGCACTCAATTCAGTCACCAGGACTGACGCGCAGCCCATCCCCAGAGCTGATAAGCTCATTGACCGGTTAGGGTCTGCACTGTACCTCAGTACATTTGATTTAACATCTGGGTACTGACAGATCACCTTAACTGATGGGGCAAAGAAGAGGTCAGCATTCTCCACACTCGATGGGCACCACCAATTTTGGTGATGCCCTTTGGGATGAAGAATGCCCCTGCCACCTTTCAGAGGTTGGGCAACCAGGTGTTGGCTGGACTGGAAGATTTCAGTGCCACCTATCTGGATGACATAGCAGTGTTCAACGCCAGTTGGGAAGAACATCTGAGCCACCTCTGGGAAGTGTTAATGGCGCTGCGGAGGGCAGGCCTCATGATCAGGGTGAGTAAGTGCCAGATAAGGAAGGTTCCATGGTGTACTTGGGACACCAGGTTGGGAGCGGCCAGGTGGCGCCCCTACAGCCAAGATTGATACCATCCTGGCTTGGCAACACCCCAAGACCCAGACAGAGGTGAGAGCCTTTTTAGGACTCACAGGGTACTACAGGAGGTTTAGCAATGGGTATGGCCGCATTGTTGCACCCTTGACAGAGCTGACTTCAAGGAAGCAGCCCAAGAAAGTGAACTGGAATGACACCTGTCAGAAGGCCTTTGATGCCATGAGGACTAACATGTGCACGGCACCGGTGCTTCGGGCGCCCAACTTCTCTAAAGAATTCATTGTGCAGACAGACGCTTCGGAGCATGGTGTGGGGGCTGTACTTTCAAAGATGAATGAGGAGGGCCGAGACCAACTTGTAGCCTTCATCAGTAGGAGGTTACTTCCACTGGAACAGAGGTGGAGTACAATTGAGCGTGAGGCATTTCCTGTGGTCTGGGCGCTGAAGAAATTGAGACCACACTTGTTTGGGACTCACTTACGGGTTAAGACAGACAACAGGCACTTCAGATAGTTGATGCAGATGAGGGGTGAGAATCCAAAGCTGTTGTGGTGGTCCATTTCCCTACAGGGAATGGACTTCCTGGTACAGAACACGCCAGTGCTGATGGTCTCTCCAGATTTTTTCGCCTTAGTGAAGAGAACTCCGAAGGGGTGGGTAGTTCTCCCCATATTTTAGCTGGAGGGGACACGTGTTAGACCCAGCACCATTGGCGTAGGGCCTCCCTTCCATTTTTTTGCTGTTGCCTCCCATGTTTTCGCTATGTTTTTTGCTGGTCTAGATGATTTGGGCACTTTGCCACTGCTATTCAGTGCCAAAGTGCAAGTGCTCCATATTGTAAATTGTTGTAATGGATTAGTGATTCCATGATTGGGTATTTTGTTTACTTGTCAGACCCTAGTACAGTGCACCATGTGTGCCCAGGGCCTGTAAACCAAATGCTTCTGGTGGGCTTGCAGCACTGATTGTGCCACCCACAGAAGTAGCTTGTGAAATGACTCAAGCATTCCATTGCAGAGCCAGTGTACAGTCTGTGACTGCCATGTTGATTTGGCAGGTGTACCCCCTTACCAGTCCCTAAACCTTCCCTTTTCTACATGTTGGTCACCCCTATGGGCAGGGGGCATTGCATGTGAAAGGTAGGACATGCCCTGATGCGTGTGGCATGTTCTGATAGTGAATTACAGCCAATTTCATTTTTCTCTATTGCAAGGCTACCTGTTCCCATAGGCCAGAATGAGCAATTTGATTATAACATCTTATAATCCTAACTGACCCAGGGAACAAGGTAGAAAAACGAGTTTAGTTGAACTCAGAAAGTTAAACTACATTTTTAGTGTGGGTGATATTTCATTCTGTGATTGAAAATACCACTTTTAGAAAGTAGGTATTTATTTTCTTGCCTAAACCATCTTGTATGCCTCTGCTAGGTTGGTTTGTATATTCCATGTCTGGTTTGTGAGTGACAGGGGGCTGGAGAGGGCCTTGGCTCCAGCAGTCTAATGGGTCAGGGCTGGGTTGAATAGGCCCTGCATTGAATAGAGAGTAGGGGGAGGAGGTTTCCTTTCACTTGTCTGAGCCTTCATAGAATAGAGAGTAGGGGGAGGAGTTTCCCTTTCAGCTACCTGAGTCAGGCAGGTCCTAGGGTCAGGTCTGCTTTCAATAATGCTGTCTCCCCCTCTTGCCAGGAAGCTGCACCAAGGAGGACAGAACTGGGTACAGACACTCTTTGCCTTCAGAAAACAAAAGATTTAGTATTATAAATATTGGGGCCCAGACCCCAGAACTTTAGATCACTTCTGGGAATCAAGACAAAAAATTGCCAATTAGAAGAACCAAGGAATCTGAGACTGCCCCTCTTCTGTTTGCTAGTTGGGGTTGGTCTGCAGTGGTTACTTTATTGCAAAAGAAAGGAGAAAAGGAACTATGGGCCAGATGTAGGTAAATATCATTTACCGATTCTAAAATACCGAATTTTTCCAATTCTGATATGTAGCTAATGATTCGGTAAATTACTGAATCCTTAAATTAGGCCCCTACATCTGAAAAGCCTAATACCGGTCGGTAACGGCTGAAATTTGGTAATTTCGGCCGTTACCGACCAGTATTAGGCTTCCTAAATCTGGCCCTATGTGTCTATTTTAATCATCTTGAGGAAGATCTCCAACGGCTTGAAATTTGAGTTTGTCTCCTGTTCTGAAGTCTCAGGAGCACAAAGATGTCACCCCTTCTATCTGCCTGCATCTAGAACTGCTGTTTTAGTGGGGAACATCCTTTACGACGTGGATGTTACCCCGCAGTACCTATACAACGCGTATTTTAGAACGCAAGTCGTAACTACGACTTGCGCTGGAGGGCGCTAAAGGACAAGGAATAGTAGATTTACTATTCCAACACCTTCACTACTGTACGTAGGCTGGTGTTGGAATAGTAAATTAAACTATTACTAAGTCCGCACCCCTACAGCGCAAGTCGTGGTAACGACTTGCGTTGTAAAATACGCGTTGTAACGGTACGCGTGGTAATACCACGCGTCGTAACAACGTACATCCGTTTTAGCTGCTACAGAAGGAAATTGCAACTCTGACGCCGGCGAGCAACGCCGTAATCTACACCCAAGCTGGGAGCGCTGCTCCGACTTGCGAAGTAGACGCGGGTTGCCGTGCCACATTGATGCCAGCGAGCGACGCCGTAACCTGCCCGAAACCGTGAACGCTGCTCCGACTTGTGACGTGAGCCCGAAGCCTGCTGGTGTGCCGCATTGACTCCGAAGCCAACTTCATCATCGCGCAGTCGATCCTCGACGAGGGGAATACATCGGCGTTGCCCCATCGTAAGGAACAGTGGTTTTGGCGCCATTGTGATGTCATCTCCACGACGCAGTAAGGAACTATCGTATCTCCTCCCCCGCACTGCAGTAAGGTACAGAGGCTGCACCCCACCTGGGGTCGTAAGGAGTCGAACGGCGCGCAGTGCCAACATAGCCACACCTCCTTGACGCCGTGAACTATCTATGTTTTCATCAATTCACAGGTACTGTTCATTGTGGGTCTTCTTGACACCGGGCCCGATGCCGCGCATCTCGTGGTCAGCGCCGTACTTTGGGATTTTTTCTGTCACGACGTCGTAATAACTCAGAGTGGAGTTATTTGTTGGTAGAAGCTTGATTTAAGTGAATAACCTATTTTTAAGGATACTTTGAATACTGTATTGTGGATTATTTTTGCCGTTTGGTCTTGTTTAGAGAAAGATACTTATTTTTTTAAGCTAGTGTGTTGTCCATTTGTAGTGTTTCCAATGTATTACTGTTTGCGTTCACAAATACTTTACATACTGCCTCTGAGATAAGCCTGTCTGCTCGTGCCAAGCTACCAAGGTGGTGAGCAGGGGTTATTCAGGGGTGTATCATCCTCTCCTTGACTCGAAGCAAGTGTCCCTATTTGGACAAAGGTGTATGCCATTGCCAATTAGAGACCCCCATTTGTAACAAAATGCTACTTGTGAGCCTGCAGTGCTGCTTGTGCCACCCACAGAAGTAGCCTTTTTCTTCTGTCTCAAGCCTTCCACATCTTATAATCCTAACTGACCCAGGGAACAAGGTAGAAAACGAGTTTAGTTGAACTCAGAAAGTTAAACTACATTTTTAGTGTGGGTGATATTTCATTCTGTGATTGAAAATACCACTTTTAGAAAGTAGGTATTTATTTTCTTGCCTAAACCATCTTGTATGCCTCTGCTAGGTTGGTTTGTATATTCCATGTCTGGTTTGTGAGTGACAGGGGGCTGGAGAGGGCCTTGGCTCCAGCAGTCTAATGGGTCAGGGCTGGGTTGAATAGGCCCTGCATTGAATAGAGAGTAGGGGGAGGAGGTTTCCTTTCACTTGTCTGAGCCTTCATAGAATAGAGAGTAGGGGGAGGAGTTTCCCTTTCAGCTACCTGAGTCAGGCAGGTCCTAGGGTCAGGTCTGCTTTCAATAATGCTGTCTCCACCTCTTGCCAGGAAGCTGCACCAAGGAGGACAGAACTGGGTACAGACACTCTCTGCCTTCAGAAAACAAAAGATTTAGTATTATAAATATTGGGGCCCAGACCCCAGAACTTTAGATCACTTCTGGGAATCAAGACAAAAAATTGCCAATTAGAAGAACCAAGGAATCTGAGACTGCCCCTCTTCTGTTTGCTAGTTGGGGTTGGTCTGCAGTGGTTACTTTATTGCAAAAGAAAGGAGAAAAGGAACTATGTGTCTATTTTAATCATCTTGAGGAAGATCTCCAACGGCTTGAAATTTGAGTTTGTCTCCTGTTCTGAAGTCTCAGGAGCACAAAGATGTCACCCCTTCTATCTGCCTGCATCTAGAACTGCTGTTTTAGTGGGGAACATCCTTTACGACGTGGATGTTACCCCGCAGTACCTATACAACGCGTATTTTAGAACGCAAGTCGTAACTACGACTTGCGCTGGAGGGCGCTAAAGGACAAGGAATAGTAGATTTACTATTCCAACACCTTCACTACTGTACGTAGGCTGGTGTTGGAATAGTAAATTAAACTATTACTAAGTCCGCACCCCTACAGCGCAAGTCGTGGTAACGACTTGCGTTGTAAAATACGCGTTGTAACGGTACGCGTGGTAATACCACGCGTCGTAACAACGTACATCCGTTTTAGCTGCTACAGAAGGAAATTGCAACTCCGACGCCGGCGAGCAACGCCGTAATCTACACCCAAGCTGGGAGCGCTGCTCCGACTTGCGAAGTAGACGCGGGTTGCCGTGCCACATTGATGCCAGCGAGCGACGCCGTAACCTGCCCGAAACCGTGAACGCTGCTCCGACTTGTGACGTGAGCCCGAAGCCTGCTGGTGTGCCGCATTGACTCCGAAGCCAACTTCATCATCGCGCAGCCGATCCTCGACGAGGGGAATCCATCGGCGTTGCCCCATCGTAAGGAACAGTGGTTTTGGCGCCATTGTGATGTCATCTCCACGACGCAGTAAGGAACTATCGTATCTCCTCCCCCGCACTGCAGTAAGGTACAGAGGCTGCACCCCACCTGGGGTCGTAAGGAGTCGAACGGCGCGCAGTGCCAACATAGCCACACCTCCTTGACGCCGTGAACTATCTATGTTTTCATCAATTCACAGGTACTGTTCATTGTGGGTCTTCTTGACACCGGGCCCGATGCCGCGCATCTCGTGGTCAGCGCCGTACTTTGGGATTTTTTCTGTCACGACGTCGTAATAACTCAGAGAGGAGTTATTTGTTGCTAGAAGCTTGATTTAAGTGAATAACCTATTTTTAAGGATACTTTGAATACTGTATTGTGGATTATTTTTGCCGTTTGGTCTTGTTTAGAGAAAGATACTTATTTTTTTAAGCTAGTGTGTTGTCCATTTGTAGTGTTTCCAATGTATTACTGTTTGCGTTCACAAATACTTTACATACTGCCTCTGAGATAAGCCTGTCTGCTCGTGCCAAGCTACCAAGGTGGTGAGCAGGGGTTATTCAGGGGTGTATCATCCTCTCCTTGACTCGAAGCAAGTGTCCCTATTTGGACAAATGTGTATGCCATTGCCAATTAGAGACCCCCATTTGTAACAAAATGCTACTTGTGAGCCTGCAGTGCTGCTTGTGCCACCCACAGAAGTAGCCTTTTTCTTCTGTCTCAAGCCTTCCACTGCAGGGCCCACGTGCAGTATTTACTGCCACAGTGACCTGGCATTTAAAGTTAATTGCCAAGTCTGGGACTCCCCTTTTACTACATACAGGTCATCCCTAAGGTAGGCCTTAGGTTTCCCTACGGGCAGGGTGCTGTTTAGGTAAAAGGTAGGACATGTGCCTTTGTTGGTGGCATGTACTGGTAGTGACTAACAGCCTATGTGGTTTCTAACTACTGTAAGGCTGTTCCTCTCTCAGGCTCACATTTGTGACATTCTAACACAAGGTATCAAGGAGAGATTGAATCATGTACATCACCGATGAATAATCCTCTCTTTACGGTATCAAAACCTGATGGATCATACCGGATTGTATTGGATTACCGAAATTTGAATAGTTATTGTCGCACTTTTGCGGTGCAGAACACACACAGTCTGCGCTGGTGAACAATTTTGTTCGTACAAAATACAAAACTAAACTGGACATCTCCAATAGTTTCTACAGCCATAATCTCGCTCCTGAGAGTAGTGATTTGACAGCATTTACCGCCATCGGAAATCAGAAAAAATGTACACGTTTGCCTTTGGGGTATAAGAATAGCCCTGGGGCATTTGCGTCACATATTGTGTCTTTGTTACACGACATAGACCCAGATGCATTCTCGTATGATGATGACATTTATCTAACAGACGACAAATTATGCCGCATCTTGTCCGAGTCGACAGAATTATTTTATCCTTTGCCGGCTATGGATGCAAGTTTTAGTTTGCGAAATCGTACATCGCCCATTTGGTGGTGCTCTTTTTGGGCTACAAGCTTAATATTGAAGGAGAGGGGCTAGCCCCTCACTTCCTGAAGAAATGTGCACCATTGTAACCCCCTTCTACAATGAAGAAACGTCAGTCCTTGCTGGGATTTGTTTAATTTCGGGAGGACATACATTCCGGATTATGCCCAGCGTATCAAACCGCTTAATGCATTGATACCACCTACTTTTTCTTCTGCCAGCTGGCTTCCCGAACATACCTCTATCATATATTCTTTGCAATCTAACATGCTTGCAATAAACTACTTGTTGACGTATGATAACACCACAAACCTGGTGATACATATAGTTACAGGGATGGTGGCTTTCACTTACTTGACGTTCAATGAGGGAGACACAATACCCATTATATACAAATCACATTTATACACTGCAGCTGAAATGTGTTTATCAACTATTGAAAAAATCTTGATGGTAGTTCTGATGGCAGTTCTGAAAGAATGCTCACTGGCGCAAGGTAAACGCATTCTTATTGTCACGCCCTTCCCTGCTTTGGAAGCTGTGACAAAGGCAAGTGTCCCTAACTCGAAGGGACTACAACCCCATTGGAAACAATGGGCTACTTCTTTGACATCCTCTGATGTCACATTTATCTTTGATGCTGCACTTCAAACACAGGAGTTTTTACAGTATGAACATGTTCATCTTGCTCAGTTGTTGTTGCTTCCTCTTCATGAGCATGAATGCATCATTTATACCGATGGCTCGGCTAAACCCGCCACCGGCTCCAAACATGCTCATTCCGCTGCTTGTGCTATTGTTGCTGGCTCAATTGTTAATGGAGAGTTTAAGTCTTCAATTTTGCACACTAAGGCACTTGGAGAATATACAGCACAATTGGCGGTGCTGCATGCTCTCGTTCTTGCTCTCGAGTTTGCTGATCAAAATGTGAATACTCTTATTGTGTGCAATTCCTATTACTGTGTCCAGTCATTTAATGACAACTTATACTTTTGGTCTCAGAATGACTATAGAGACTCTAAAGGCAGTTCAATTAAGCATCAAACGCTTTGGGTTTGAGTGGCAGACCTTAAACAATGTCTTCCCCTAACACGTTGTACATAATCTTGGCCATCAGTGTGTAGGAGCACATGCTCTTGGTAATTCTTTGGCTGATGAAGCGTCCAAATCTGCAGTCATGTTCCATTACTGCAGTCACAAGGTCCATGACTAAAATAGATAATGACATTCTGGCAGTGGTGGCTGCTACGAGGGAGGGAACTGCTTATCCTCAGGGTTTCCCTTTGGAATACTCTTATCATATAACTCCCAAAAAAGTTCTTATCTATGGTTTCTTCAGTTGGGGATCAGCTGATTCCCAACTTGGACCGCAGACTTGCTTTGATCAAAGCCGCACATGAAGGCAGTGTCATCACATGCCGGTGTGTCAGCGACAGTCTCTATTTTAGAACAACGTTACTGGTGGTGTGGTTTATATAAACAGACCCGTAATTATGTACTTTCTTATGACATTCGTCAGCAAATCAAACCGTCTACGGTCTCATATCCAGCTCTAATTACCCGTTCAGCTGTGTGTATCTTAATCACTGTGGTCCACTCTCTCCTGATACTGTGTATAAATATATATTTGTTGCAGTTGATTTGTGCACTAGATTTCTTTGGATTTGGCCACAACACAGTGCTGACGCCCGAAATGTCATCAGGGATTTGCGTATCTTTGTTGGGATGTTTGTCTGTGGCACCTTCCATTCTGACTAAGGTTCAGCTTTCAACTCTAAGGCGTACAAGTACGCGATGATGTCAATGGGGGTGCTGGTGCAGTTTTCATTTCCAGAGAGACCTGAGGGCAATTCAATTGTGAAGCGAATGAACCGTGACTTAAAGCAATACTTGACAGCTAGAGTCTTAGGTACTGCAGTAATGGGCTAGCCCATTTGTATGGTGTTCAAACTGCACTAAATAATCTCCCTACAAGATCTCTTGGTGGGCGGACCCCATACAAAATGCTCTTTGGCATTAAAATGTTTGTCAATCAACACAGGTGCAGCGATTTATCGCTCCTATCGAACACACAGCCTTAGTCCTTAAAGAAAGTTAACTCAGTTTTTCTGTTTAATTCATTCTTTTAATGTCCAATTTATCCATAGATCGGGACAATTTCAATCAAGTTTTTAACAATCACATGTGAGACAGTACATGTATTTGAAACACTTCAAATGTTGCACAATGCCAATCCAGGCCTTTCTACTGCAACACGTCAAATACATTTAAAAAGACATCCTCGATGACATATCCAATGCATTTCGGGCATAATCTCTGCCCTTCATCAGGGATTCACTACAAATTAAAAAGAACACTGCATTGAATCACAAACTCAACACCTCAATTAAGACGCTCATGGGATGTGTATGGGATGAGTATGCTCAGACATTAGACGCTCATGGGATGTGTATGGGATGGGTATGCTCAGACGTAAGTCCCGTGCTCGCCACGCCACTGGAGTCAAGCTATCCTGGCTGAAGACGGCTGATAGCCAGAAACTGGTTCTAGGATTCTTGATTCCGGTCCAAGGAAGACATGGCTTGGCAGTTCAGACTGGACTGTTCCCATGAGGCACAGGGTCAAGGCTGATTTGCATATGGCCATGTCTAAACTGGGGTGGTGTGGTGAGCATAAACACGATGGATTTAGGCCCAGATCTCTGTACTGGGGTGAATGTATGACATTGTTCTGCATTCTGTCCATCAACTGTTGTTTTTGTATTTGCCACCCCGAGTGGGACGGGTATGCTCAGACGTGAGTCCCGTGCTCTCCACGCCACTGGAGTCAAGCTATCCTGGCTGAAGACAGCTGATAGCCAGAAACCGGTCCTAGGATACTTGATTCCGGTCCAGGGAAGACATGGCATGGCAGTTTGGGCCTGACTGTTCCTATGAGGCACAGGGTCAAGGCTGATTTGCATATGGCCATGTCTGAACTGGGGTGGTCTGGTGAGCAAAAAAATGATGGATTTAGGCCCAGATCTCTGTACTGGGGTGAATGTATGACATTGTTCTGCATTCTGTCCATCAACTGTTACGTCAGTTTTTGCTGACAGAATGTTAAACCAGAGCATGGGACAAAGCAGTTGAGCCCAAATGCTTGTGATGTGCTCTATATTCATGTCAGTTGGGAAGTAGTACATTTGTTAAATGTTCACTCAGTAGAACCTGGCATCCTGAAACTATGATAGGCAGGGGAGGGAACTTCCACCTGTACCATGACATCACTGCTGGAGGGAGCTTGTATAAATATTGGGGAGCGCAAAATATAGGGGAAAAGGAAATATCAGGGGCGATGCCTCCATTATGGTGGAGGAGTGTCGACCCACTGAAAAATAAAATGATGATAAATCCATTTTATGTGGGTGTGGTCTGGCCACTGGAGAAGATGGCTGCCTAAGTAGGTGGGCTCTGCCAAGAGAGGAGCCTTTGGTGAAAGTGGCGCGCGTACCTGACTTGCAAGGGCTACAATTTTGCTGACTTCTGCCTCGCCGCAATCTGGGGAGAAGTTCCGTTTAGGTCCTGAGGCTGTACGACGTCCCAAATGGCTCCCTCCATCCTCGCAGCATCTTGAGGTGAGCGCAACGTCAGCCAGCGTTCGTTGCTTCAGGAATCCCCCGTCCTCGTATGCGCAGAGGCTGAGGTTCCTTTCACTGTCTCTGCCCCTCTGGGCATGCCTTCAATGCCTGACGAGATTTATGGATGGAGCACTGAGGCACACAGGTAACACAATGAGGCGCATTAGTTATACAATGTCTTTACAACAATTTGTGGATATATTTTGTTGTTTCAATTTACACTTACTGCACAATATCTAAACAGTGGAAGAGGCTTTCTTATGAAGAAAATATACAGTAATTTCACTTCTGGTGCTGCAAGAGTCTTCGCATACAAGAACACTGAGGCATCTGTGTTTACCTCAATTTCTCTGAACATTTCTCCTACGCAGAAGAAAGTTCTTGCCCTCCAATGGAATTTACACCTCACAAAGTATATCAAATTGTATAAGTTACCTGGCATTTGTGACATTCTCAATTGATTAACCGAGGTGATTTGTACAGGAAGGAGCCTAAAATTAAAAGTCAGTAAGGACATTTAGACCCCTGTGTTTGTCTTTGTTTCTTTGGGGGTTCCTTCTGCATGTACTTTAGCTCCCAAGGGCAGCTTTTGGAAGAGTTCCTATGCTCACATGGAAATTGAGCCTAGCACAGATTATTAAGCCTTCTAAATTACCTAACACTTGTGACATTCCTGATTAATTCAACCAGGGGCCTTGCCAAATAGCGACGCTAGAATCAATAATCAGTGTTGATTCCTGTGAGTAACTTCTTCTAAAGTTGTATCCTCACTAATAATATCTTTCAACAAATAAAATGCTCAGCAATTCAAACCACCTAGTGAGGACATTATTTTGGAAAAATACTAGGGGTAAATTACATATTGTTGTGGGGTTTGATCTTAATGTCAAACAGCAACCACGGGTCAAACAGTAAGCACGGAAATAACTCTTCTACACCACTTCTATTCTCCGAAGTCCTTAAACATTCAAGCAAGTTGCCTGGGAAAGGATTTGCTTCTCCATCAAAAGATCCGCCTCAGTCTACTAACACTTCTCCACAAAATGATACACTGACCCACATCTTACAGGAAATTTCCACGGTCAGTCGGCATCTAGAGGACATGGATGCCAACATATCATAACAGCTGAAACCAAGCTATTGGTGCAGAATTAGTGGGCTTCCATACAAAAACTGATGAACTAGATCTGAGGATGACAACAGTAGAGAATCATCTTGACGCTGTGCAAAATAAAGACCAAGAGCTCTTATTCCTTCTCAGTAAGATAATTGACTTGGAAGACCGCAGTAGGAGAGATAACATTCGCTTTTTTGGATTCCTGGAAAATATTGAAAATCAAAACGCTAGACTATTTCTTTGTGACGTTCTTCCAAAAATAACAGGCATTACCTTTGATCCTCCATTATAAATACAAAGGGGCAGATTTATGAGGCCCTTGCGCCACGTTTACACCGCCGTTGCGTCACGCAAGGCGGCGTAAACGTGGCGCATCCCTACGAACGATTTACAACGTGACGCATCTAGGCAGATGCGTCACGTTGTAAAGCCCTGCGCCGCTTGTGGGCGTTCCGGCGCAGGGTGGGCGTTCCGGGGCAGGTGCGCCTCGCAAAAGTGGCTGAGTGAAATCTATAACATTTCACTCAGTCACTTTCAGGCCAATGCTGCGTCAAAAGCCTGCGCCTGCTTGAAGCAGGCGTAGGTCTTGATGCAGCATTGGTCAGATAGGGCACCCCCGAGCCTTGCTGGAGCTGCATCGCGCTTGCGACGCAACTCCAGCAATGCGCCGCCTTTACGGCACAGATGCGTCACGCATCTGTGCCGTTTTTGCCCCATGGTGCGCCGCATTGTAAATGCGGCGCACCATGGGTGGCGGAGCTGTGGCGCACGTTAACTGGCGCATCCCTGGGGATGCGCCAGTTAACATAAATCTGCCCCAAAGAGCTCACCGCATAGGTCCTCTGTGGAAGGATACCACAGCTTGGCCAAGACCGCTCATCGCTTGCTTAATGAGACATAAACACACTAGACATTTACTAACTGCAGCACTTTCGCAAGGATCATAATCATATCAGGGTCATGTCATCCACATGCCCGCTGCCTTCTCTAAAGAAACAAATTTGAGACCTAAATCATTCCTTGCCCCTAGACTGATGGACATCAATTATGGTTTATTTGATCCAGCTTGCTTTCGTATTACTAAAAATGGAGTTTCCAGGGATTTCTGTGAGCCAATACAATTGCAACAATTCCTAGATCAGATGAAAACACAAGACATGGATACACTAGACACTCCAATTGATTAAATCCATGCAACCTCGACTTCTTCACAGCAATCACTTGACAACAGAAGGCGTAATTTTAGCACCCCACGTCATAGAGGAAGGGATCTGGAAAGATCTCTTCGTACCCAAGATGATAAATCCTCAGCGTTGTACACTGCCTCTGCCTTTGCACAAGATCAATATAGAGATAAATCCGGTTCTCCACTTAAACCTGCCTCAGATGAAGACTGATAACAGTAGTATATTAAGAATCTAGCAGGTGTCATTAATTTATAATATTTGATCTAAAATAAGATGAGCAGCATACTCACATTTCTATCGCAAGAAAAAAAGGTGATTATTCAGTGTTCAACTATATGATGTAAACTGCAAGAGTATTTACATTTCAAGTAATTAAAGGTTATTCTTTTTTCATATTTAGCATTACTCTATATTAAATTATTAGATTATACTGTTTTGCTAAAATGTTATATTATTTAATACAATCTTTTTTTCCTTTATCTATCCTATTTAGCATATCTATTATACTGTTTCGTCTAATTCCAAATATATGTGCATTTTTACATGATAATGAATATTTTCATGTTTAATATCTAATATATTTATTGAATTTTTGTGAGGTCAATTCCATCATATCTCAATGAATTACTAATTTTTATATTATATAGCTACTTATATTATATAACTTTACATAGATTTAATGCATTATTTTAACTTATGTTATAGTGTGACACGGATGTACTTTAAGAATAGCCGTTGCTGATACCCTTTTGTCAGGGCTCCTCTCTGCGGTGATGCTTTAGGAGAAGCAGACCCGCGCTTAACAGTTTACTACTTTTTGGTGCTCCTACAAATATATCTCAATCTACTTATTCTACTCACTTCGGGGCATATTATCAAGAACAGTGTTAAAAATTGTTGCCGGTTTAGCTGCAGTAAACTGCCGCTAAAGCGGCGATAATGGGCTTGATAATATGCCCTTGTGAATTCCCATAGAAGCATATAATCAAGCCCATTATTGCCGCTTTAGAGGCAGTTTTCTGCCGCTAACCTGGCCATAATTGTGACGCTGTTCTTAATATTATGCCCCTTCTTTTCTTTTAGTTTTACTATATCTATACATTTTATTATTCTAACATTTTGCATTTTTCTTTGTACAATTCATAATTTACATCTCTGTTAAAAACCAAGGGTTCCCTTTCCTATTCCGTATCCTTCCCCCTCACACCTATTCTATTGTTACAAGTCATTCTTCTGATTGTTAAAATTTTATAAGCCTATTTTTAAAAAACCTAATCAAACCTATTGATATTGCACAAACATGTCCAACACGACCAGCGCACATCCTCTTTCTGTACTTACATGGAATGTACATGAGCTTGCTCACTACATCAAAAGGAAAAAAGTACTGTTGTATCTCCAGTCCAAAACGGCAGATGTTGCATTACTTCAAGAGACACATTTAGATGCACTGGAATCAGAACAATTATGTAGAGACTGGGTTAGCAAAGTAATTCACAGTAGTGTGCAAAAGTATGAACCTACAAACAAAGGCCCCACCGGCAAATATGGAGTAGCATTTCTCATCCACAAATCTCTCCAATTCACCATATTAAAAACATGGATAGATCTTGATGGTCGATACGTATTTGCTAAGCTATGTCAAGGAGATACACATATTTGCATAGGTTCTATTTATGCTCCAACAGGAACAAAAAAATTATTCTTCCCTCACTTAAACCGCTTATTGACAGAGATAGGTGCATCACAGTATCTCTTAGGTGGGGATCGGAACATGGTTGGAGATCCAATTCTAGATAAAACAGGCCTCCTAGACAAACATAATGCTGCCCATAGAGCATTAATGGATGACATGTTAGCAGATAATGGATTAATTGATCATTGGGGTCTTGTCTTTTGCATCCATCAGACATTGAATACACATTCTCTTCCCCAACACATGGTACCCTCACTTGTTTGGACTATTTTGTGGTATCCCAAAGATTGTTCCAGTCGATTCAAGAATCTTGCATTCTGGAAGCAGCATTATCCGATCACTCCCCGGTTTTCTTAGCTATAGAAGTTGGTATACCTAGACCAGGACGCAAACCATGGCGCATGAACATACAGCAACATAAGTCTCCTGAGGGTAAAACTCAATTACAAACTTATTTTCAAGATTATCTTTCCACAAACTAGGGTTCAGGTAAAGTGTTGTGGCCTGCAGTTAAAGCTACTATCAGGGGGTCAATTAATGCGCGAGGCGGCATTGGCTAACAAACGGAATGCTGCACTTCAAACAGAACTAGAGCAGAACATAATATCATATACCCACCAGTATACCAAAGCACCAACATTACAAAATCGTAAATCTGTAAAACAAGCTTGAATAGCACTAAATGGGCTCTTTACCTCTAAGGCAGAATTTGCTCTCCAAAGAATGAAAACAAGACATTACAAACAAGGAGAAAAGCCAGGTAGGTTATTAGCGGCCCAATTAAGACAAAGAGAAGCAGCCATGGCCATTTCAGCTATCAAATCATCTCAAGGTAATATTCTCACGAAACAACAGGATATAGTAAATGAATTCACTTCTTTTTTCATACATCTCTCTACACAACTGAGGTGCACATAGACTCAGAAAAATTGATTGCTTAAATTCTAAAGTAGATCTCCCTTGTCTTTCTGATGAAGGAAGGGCCCTCCTTGAGGGAGAGATCAATACGGATGAAATTGCGCAAGTGATATCTAACTTACCATGCCATAAAGCCCCTGGAGAAGATGGGTTTCCAGCTAAATGTTATCGTTGGTCTGGACATAATGTTATTGATTCTTTACATGCTGCTTTTCAGGAGGCTGAACAAGACAATTCCTTAGGTCCCCTCTCTAACAAAGCAATAATTGCAGTACACTCTAAACCTGAAAAGGACACCTAAATCTGTGCCAGCTCCCGTCTTATCTCCCTTCTAAATTGTGATATCAAAATATTTGCCAGTGTTCTACATTCCTTGATTCATCCAACTCAAGTGGGATTTGTTTCCTCTAGGAATCATTTACGCACACTAGCACATACCCTTTGGTATGCTAAAAACCTTCCACAAGACACATTAGACTTATCACTAGATTGCCAACTTTTCCTCATTCTCATGTTAAAAAATAAATTGGGACACAAGTGAAGCATTACCTATCTTTGATAGAACTACAAAAGCGACTATACATGGTT
This sequence comes from Lissotriton helveticus, assembly GCF_964261635.1. Lineage (NCBI taxonomy): Eukaryota > Metazoa > Chordata > Amphibia > Caudata > Salamandridae > Lissotriton > Lissotriton helveticus. The sequence continues at coordinate 268,356,591 of NC_136060.1, forward strand.
TCCCTTTTCATTGGCAGTCCTCATGTCTTAAATACTTAAGAATTCCAGTAAATAAAGGTATGGAATGTATGATTACAGAAAACCTGAATCCATTAATTGTACAAATGCCTTTATCAAATGCCGCTTGTTTATGAGTGCTCAAAGCCCCCACATTAAGTACACTGCTTGTTTATGAATGCTCAAAGCCCCCACATTAAGTACAGAGTGCCTCTTTGCGATAGGTAGAGGCATTTTGGCAGGCACAGAGGGGGATGTTCGGAACTCAGCACTCCAAGTCCTTTCGAAGCAGCTAACCAAACGTAAGTACTTCCTAAGTGGGCGGTGACTACTTCTTCCCCTCACTTGCTTGAATCTTACTGTGGGCAAAACACAGCTTCCTGGATCCTCATCCCGCCGCTGAAATCCCATCCATCACCTGGAAAAACTACTTAAGTAAGCGGTGCTACCTCTGCAAAGTCACTGTCCAATATGTATTGGCAAGGTAGTTGTTGCGGGTAGCTGTGGTTCGGTGGTGTCCCAAATTTTTTTAGAAGACCTCACAATGCCACTCTTACCGCCAAACTGCTTGGGGAAGGGCACTCTTGTGTGCTCGTGGTCGCACACTAACACCAAAGATCATCTTTCTTACCCTCTTGAAAGAAAGCGAGCACACACGAACCCAACAGGAAACTCACCTTTTATTTATCCGGCATGACGCGTTTCGGTGTAAAATGCTTTTATCAAATGCTGCTTGTTAATGAATGCTCAAAACCCCCACATTGAGTACAGAGTGCCTCTTTGCGATAGGTAGAGGCGTTCTGGCAGGCACAGAGTGGGATGTTCTGGAACTCGGCACTCTAAGTCCTTTCGAAGAAGCCAACTAAATGTAAGTTCTTCCCTAGTGGGCGGTGACTGCTTCTTCCCCTTGCCTGAATCTTACTGCGGGCAAAACACGACTTCATGGATCCTCATCCTGCTGCTGAAATCAAATCCATCACCACTTAAGTAAGCGGCGCTGCCCCCACCGAAATGGCTTCCTTCTCGAAATAACAGGGAACACAGCGGCTCTTGAGTAAGTATATTAGTAATGTGAATCGCCTGGGGCCTCACGGAGCGCGTCTAATCATCCAGTCCTGATGCGCTCCGTGAGACCCTGGGCGATTGACATTAGAGTTGAATATTCAATCCACCTAGAGGACTCACAGTTAGAGTCTTTTGTGTGACCTCAATAGATCAAGCTGGCACATGGAACAGTGGCTTTTTGAGGTCCCGGGAAAAAGTGTATGGTGTGTCCAATACTGGTGCCTTGGTGAAGTGATTTACCCTGAAGAATTAGCCTAAAAATTGATGTGTCTAAGAAACATGTTGGCGCTATAAATGGTATGCATGATAAGCAACTGCTTTTTGATTGGAAAAAGTGCACACTTGAATAATAAAGTTGGTTCTGAATAAAGTGCATTTTTTAAATTTTTTATCATGCACGGTTGCATCGTGGGATGTGATTGTTTCACTTCACAGAACTCAGTTTAATTTTTAATTTTTATTTATTTAGACACTACATTTATTTTTGTAAATGAGTAAAAAGTGGGCACAACTGGTGAGTACCAACCAGTGAGCCCGTTGGTGGTGCGCACGTGAGGAGTCACCTTGTCTCTCCACACTTTTTTGAAACTTTGTGGTTCTTTGTCTGTTCACACTGTTTATAATCCCTTTTGTATGGTGAAGGAAATATTAAAAAAGACGTGGCGACTGCCATGTGTAAAAACAGTTTTAGCGTTAAGTAATGGCATGAAAACGGCTGGTGATTACCTCATAATGGAATATGTGGCATTCACAGTTTGTTATTCCTTACTCCTGTTTGAAAGTGTATAGGCTAGAAAGATGTGCCTTGTTAACCAGGCCTTTGTGGTATTTGATTGACTGTCAAGTGGAGGGTGATCTGGTTTTTCTTCCCTCTAGAGCTCCCTTTTATATGCACAAAAACTAACAAAACATACCAATATATATATATTTATTGTGTTTTATACCAATATAAAACACAATAAAGAAGATGAAATAGGAAATATTACAGAGCATAAAAAGAATAAGAAGATAAGAGTAGATAAACAGAAATATAAAAAAGGATAATAAGAGAATACGTAATTAAGAGAAGAAAAAAGTAGGAAGTAAGAAAGAAGAAAAACCAGAGGTGAGGAAAGACAAAGAGGCAAGGAAGAAAATACATTGTTAAACTGGGAGGTACAAGTATCAGTATTTGAGGTACCATCATCAATATCAATGCCACTGTTCATGTTCAAGAAAGGTAACCAAACCCAAAGGAATATATCCGTTTGATTCTGAAGGTTATAAATTGTTTCATGTGATGCTGTATGTATCATAGTTATCAACCATTCTTCTTGCGAAGGAGGAGAGGGGGATCTCCAATGACACAAGATACATATTTTTGCTGTAGCCAATACTGTGTGAAAAAGTCGACATTGGGGTTTTGTGAGTTTTGGGGTGAGTCGGAGATCATGGAGGAGAATAGTAGCAGGAGTGAGTGGAAGATGTAAAGGCATAATAGAGGATAAAGTTTTGCCCACATATGACCAGAAAGATTGTAGCAATGGGCATTCGCATTTTATTTGTGTTGAATCACAATTGGTATTGGAGCATCTCCAGCAATTGGCATGTGAAAGTAGCCCAGCCTTCTGTAATCTTGCAGGCGACCAATGCCAGTCATGAAGGATTTTAAAGAGACAACATTTAAGTCTAGCTTCACGAGTTCCTTTGTCTAACTTCTCAATGATTTCCTCTCATTCCCCAGTAGTGTAAGATGTTGAAAACTGGGTCTGCCATTTGAATTGTAGTGTCTGTGTTAAGGGTTGAGAAAAAGGTGCATTGTAAAAACTTTATACAGACCAGATCTTACTCCTGTATGTTTGCTCCAAATGTTGAAATATGATACTATTTGTGAAGTTTGAAGTCCCTGAGAAGATAAATCCTGTTGTCTTTTCTAACATTGTATTAGTTGGGTATATATTCAGGGATTTATGTGGTGGAAGGGCAAATTCTTCTGTTAATTGTGTGAATGATTTAAGTTCACATTTATGAATAATGTTACCTCACATTGGAATACCTGTTGCTTTCCATAATGGCCATATTAATACTTTCTTATTAATACGAATGTTGGTATTGTTCCATATAGGTGCCTTTACATGAATGTTTGGGTTTAGAGCTAGTAATCGGTGTTCTCGTTGCCAAGATTTAAGCATAGCGGATAAAATTGGGTTTCTAGGTTTCTGACTCCAAATTTTAGTACTATATAATGCAGAAATGCAGGAATTAGGATAAAAGATGGCGTTCTAAAAGGACCCATTGTGGAACATCAGAGATTCCTGGTAGTATATAAGACAATTGAGAAATCTGCACAACTAAAATATAATGCTTAATTGTTGGAAGACTCATTCCCCTAAGAATAATGATCTTTTAATTTTGCCACAGCTAAATGAGGTTTTGCCGAACCCCATAAAAAGGTTTTTATTTTGGAATCTATGTCTCAATGTAGCTAAGGGAATGTGAAGAGGAAGCATACCTAAGGCATACAGAGTTTACAGAGATCCCCTCTAGACCCTTGCCCCCACTTTATCTTTACCCAGATTGCTGCAGTCCTATGCCCCTATGTCACGCAGCTCCTAAAAAACTCTCTTAACGCCGCCGCCTTTCCCGATATCTGGAAACAGGCAGTAGTGACCCTCCTGCTGAAAAAAGCTTGTACAGACTCGTAACCCTGAACATTACTGGCCAATCTCTCAACTCCCATACCTCTCCAAAGTTCTAGAGAGGTTGGTGAATAGAAGATTATCAAATTCCCTTCAGTCTAACAATCTACTGGACCCCTCTCAAACTGGCTTCAGGGCCACCAACAGCACAGAGGCAACGCTATTGGCAGTACTGGATAATATCAGATCACAGACCGACCAGGGTGGAGCTGTAGCCCTGATACTGTTGGACCTGTCAGCAGTGTTCGACACAGTCTCACACAACAGACTGTTGGAAATTCTTTATGAAAAGGGAATCCATTTTAAAGCTTTGGGATGGCTTAGCTCATTTCTAAGCAATGGGACACAAACAGTTCAACTAGGTAATTTCCTATCCAAATCTAGCGCCATCAGCTGTGGTGTCCCAAAAGGGGCATCTCTAAGTCCCACACTATTCAACGCCTATGTGTCGTCTTTGGCGAAAATTAGTAGAAAATGGGGACTCAGTATTTGCTCCTATGCAGACAACACACAGCTGATGGTAGCTGTTTTTTTTTTTTTTTTTTTTTTTTTTGCAGAGTTTTATATAGCGCGAACTAGAACAGAACCGAATCAGTTATCAGAGCGCTTTACATAGCACCAGTTACGTTACATGAGGACACACTTTCATTTTAGGCACGGGGAGATTAAGTGATTTGCCCAGAATCACAGGGGGTTTTTGGCGTCGTTACCGAGACTCGAACCCAGATCCCCAGGTCCGAGGTCGAGCGCCTTAGCCGTTAGGCCAACCCCTATCCCCTGTTAAGGAAAGACCTGAGGTTACCAGAATAAAATTGCACAACTGCCTCTCAGAGATGGCACAAAAGATGTCTGAGCATTGTTTGAAACTGAATGCAGGGAAATCAGAAATCCTACTCTTTGGAGGTGCCAACCTAATGTGGGATGCCACATGGTGGCCCTGAACCCTGGGAGAAGCCCCAGCTCCCAAGCAATGTGCAAGAAACCTGGGCATCCTCATTGGCACCACCCTTCCCATGAAGGACCATGTGCGGGCCCTCTGTGGCAAGGGCTTTGCGACTCTGAAACTGTAACCGGACTCTCCCCCTGGATCCCACTGGACTGCAGAAGAACTGTTCCACAGGCCCTGCTTATAAGTCAGCTCGATTACAGAAATGCCTTTTTTGTAGGCATGACCGAGCTTCTCTTCACGCGGCAACAAGTGCTTAAAAACACCACTGCCAAACCAGTGTGCAATAAAAGCAGACTGAGCTCAGCATCAATGTGCATGAAAAATCTTCCCTGGTTACCTATGCGACAAAGAGCAGTATTCAAACTACTCAGCCATGCACATAAAGCGCTACACAAAAATGGCCCCAGAATACTACAGGAAAAAAGTAGAATTCTAGGTCCCCACAAGGAGTCTACGGCCACTCCACCAAGCATTGGCCAGTACTAAGAGTATCAAGAAAGTGAGGGTGCTTTTTTCATACCTGGCAGCTAGGAAATGGAACAAACTCCCCTTACACCTATGCCTCACGAACAACTACCCAGCGTTCCGAAAAAAACTTAAAACGTATCTGTTCCCTAAGGACTAATTCCCACTTGATTTTCCACCCCACCAGCAGCCCAGCCATAACCTTTCACTATTCAGCGCCGTGATATCCCTTGGGATGAATGATGCGCTCTATAAATAAATAAATGAATAAAAACCATGGGAGTGTTACCATTTTAACAGCTTGAACTCTGCCCCACATGGAAAGATTTCGAATTTTCCATTTATCAAAGTCCCACCCCGGGACATGGCCGTTTGCTATCGCAGGGCGGGAGCACAGCTCCCTCCCTGCCATAGCAAACACTGCTTTGCTTCTTGGAAGCAAGAGCAGGAAGCCTTCTCTTGCTTCTAAGAAGCAAAGCAGAGTTGCTTATGTGCAAGGGGAGCTGCATGTTAGCAGCTCCCCTTGCCAAAAACCAGTGCCGGCTCTAGCAGAAAGCGGGGAGCCGGCTGGGACCTCAGGGGCATTGGGGCTCCAACCTCAGTCCCCAACATGAGGGTCGGCCCTGGGGGATGGGATCCCCAGGGCAAGAAGTGGCCCTGGGGAGGGGGGTCGCACGGCTCGCCTCCCAAAATATAAATATCAAAAATAATTGGCCAATGACATTAAAAAACTGGCCAGGCCCTGGAGGATGGGGTCTATGAGGCCAAAAATGGCCCAGGAAAGGGGAGGCCACGCGGCCTCCCTTCCTTAAAAAAATAATTTTAAAAATAGCCCAGCCCCGGAGGATGGGTCCTTGGGGCAGAAATCGGCTTTGAGAGAGGGGCCTCGCGCCCCCTCCTGCTTTATTTTAAAGGAAGCAAAAATGGGACAGGCACTGGGGGATGAGGTACCCAGGGCCCAAAAAGAATTAAGGGAAGGGGGGCCACACAGCCCCCCTTCCTAAAATAGGGAAAGAAAAGGAGGCCACAACTCCCCGAGGCCCTGCCCCCTCTCTGCACGACTGTGCAAATGTGCCTCCTGGCACGATCTGGGTTGTGGGATGAAGTTCCTTTTGATTGTGAGGGTCATTAAGACAAACTATTCCATCTGTTACCTCCAGTAAGCTCCACACAGTGGGATTGTTGAGAGGTGGTACGAGGCCATACCCCTTTTTACACCACTCTGCAAACACTCCTCTGGGCGCACTGCTGGTGGGCCGATGAGGTCCTCTTGTGTCCTGAGGACCTCTAGTCTAAAGTGGACTTCATTCCCCAAGCAGCAGTGCACCAGGAGGCGAGTTTGCAGAGTGGTGTAAAAAGGGGGCAAGGCCTCAGACGACTCTCAGCAATCCAGATGTGTGGGGCTTACTGGATGTACCCCAGGGACCCTCAGGATTCAAGGGGACTTAATTCCCCAACCCAGAATGAGTTTGCAGAGTGGTGGAGAAAAGGGGTGTGTCCTGGGTCCATCGGTCAGCTATCCAACTATCTGGGGCATACTGAAGGTATCAGGTAGGGTAGTTGGCCTCTAAGGGATTGCAGCACGAAGGGGACTTTACTCCCATTCTAAGAGCGTGCCAGGAAGTGGGTTTGCAGAGTGGTGGGGAAAGGGGGCGTAGACTGCTATGAGAATTTAGCAATCCTGCTGTGTGGGACTTACTGGAGCTAATAGGAAGGGTAGTTGCCCACCAAGGTTGGCCTTAGGTGCTAACTACACCCCCAGTTACCTAAAGTAAATCCCACATTGTGGGCTTGCTAAGAGGTCTTCGGAGGCCACACTCACCTTTCTCCACCACTCTGCAAACACACCTCCTGGCACACTACAGGTTGGTGGATGAAGTCCACTGTACTCCTGAGGGACTTTGGCGGCCGAGTAGCCCTCCTGGTACCTCCTATAAATCCTACACAGTGGATTTCCTGAGCGCTGGTTGGAGGCCCAGCCCCCTTTCTCCACCACTCTACAAACCTGACTACCAGTTAAAGAAGTATTTGTAATGTAAAAGGCCTCTCATTTACAAGAGTTAGAGCTATTAGCTAATGTTTCTTGGAGTGGAGTGGATGTAGGTAGTGTGTAGTAGAATTATGTGGTATGTAGTGCAGTGAAATTATGTGGATAGAAAGCATGTGGTATTTAGTGTATAGAAATTATGTAGAGTGGGATTATGTGTTACGGAGAGAAATTATGTGGTGTGGTTGTCTGTGTTGTGGAATGGTAACCTCAGATTTAGTCTTCCTTGTTTCCATAGAAGCTAAACTATGAACTCAATGAGACAAAAAAGAAGAAATCACTGAGGAGCACATCTGGACCTAGTCAGAGGTATGAGCAGGGCCACTGGAATTATGTGACTGTTTGGCTGCACCACTTTTCGCACAACTATACATTTTCCGCATTAGCTACATAATGCATCATCTGCTGCCAAACCTACAGATTTCAACAAAAAAAGCCTTGTTTCTAGCTCAAACAGCTCAAATGTTACCAAAAGTGCAGGGGCAAGTGTTACAGCACGGTGAAAGGCCCTTTGCAAACATAGAATGGTCACCTGTTACTTAGTGCTAAATGCGGGTGTTACATTGCTTCTTTCTGTGCCTCCTTTGCCTCTTTCTGTACCTCTGTTGCTTCTGCACTTCATTTTTTTCTTTCTGTACCTCTCTTGCTTCTTTCTGCACCCCTCTTGCCTCTTTCTCCACCCCTCCTCCCCCTTCCTGCATCTCTGTTGTGTCTTTCTGCACTTCTCTTACCCCTTTCTGCACCTCTGTCCCTCCTTTTTGCAACCCTGGTGCCTCTTTCTACACTCCTCTTCCCTCTTTCTGCTCCCCTATTGTCTCTTTCTGCACCTCTGTTGCTTCTTTCTATACTTCTTTTGTTTCTTTCTGCACCTTTATTGCTTCTTTCTCCACCCTTGTGCCTCTTTCTACATCCTCTTCCCTTTGTATGCACCTATCTTGCCTATATCTACATACCCGTTCCCTCTTTCTGCACCCCTTTTGCCTGTTTCTGCAACTCTCTTGCCTCCTTATGCACCTCACTTGCTTCTTTCTGTATTTCATTTGCTTCTTTCTGCACTTCTCTTTCTTCTTTCTGAACTTCTCTTGCTTCTTTCTAAATTTCGTTCTGCACCCTTCTTCCTTTTATTGCATCCCTCTTGCCTCTTTCTGCTCCTCTCTTGCCATTTTCTGTACCTCCCTTGCCTCTTTCTACACTTCTCTTGCTTCTTTCTACATTTCTGTTGCTTCTTTCAGCAATTCTCTTGCCCCTTTCTGTACTTCTCTTGCTTGTTTCTGCACATCTCTTGCATCTTTTTGCACATCTGTTGTCTCTTCTGTACCTCACTTGCTTTTTCTACATCCCTGTCCCCTCTTTCTGCACCATTTCTACCTGTTTCTGCACCTCTCTTGCCTCTTTCTATACCTCTGTTGCTTCTTTCTGTTCTTCTCTTGCCTCTTTCTGCACCTCTGCCTTAGAGGTAGTTTTAACCCCCCTATTATGTACTATGGCCTTACTGGGAAGGTCATTCCAATCACAGGGGTACCCCAACTCATAGTGTACCCTAGTGTATATAGGTTTTTTAACTGTATTCTAAGTGTCTTTTAGCATAGCACCGGTTCCAGGCCTGGTTAGTCAGAGTTAGTTACCACCAGTACCAGTCAGCAAAAAGTTGAGGGCACAGGATGACTTTGCAACAAGGCATCTTTCTGCACCTCTGTTGGTTCTTTTTGTATATCTCTTGCTTTTTTCTGCACCTTTCTTCCTCTTTCTGGACTTCTGTTTCCTCTTTCTGCATTTCTCTTGCTTCTTGCTGTGCCTTTCTTCCTCTTTCTGCACATGTCCTACCTCTGTAGGCATATTTAGAAATTAGCATTTAAAAAACCTTAGAAATTCACTGAAAAAAACCATAGGTTTCAGGGACGTTATAGTTAGAAATTAGCCTTAAAAAAAACTTACAAATTCACTGAAAAAACCATAGGTTTCAGGCACGTTATAGTTAGAAATTAGCATTTAAAAAACCTTAGAAATTCACTGAAAAAGCCACAGGTTTCAGGGACGTTATTGTTAGTTGGACATTTCACTTGTACAAAACCAGAGAAATTCTGCCGTTATAGCTAGTTAAGCTAACTTTAACTCATGTCCCCGCGAAGCACTGCTGATGACGCCCCATATCACATCATTCATGACATGGTCAGTGACATCACTAATTACATCACCAATGACATCTCAAATGACATCACTGATGACTTCACTAATGCCATCATCCACGTGATATTCTGATGCACCTCCTCACACCCTAATATAACCTTTGATAACACACCAATACCAGTTACTCCACCCACTCACTGATTCCTCGGTCTACACACACATCGACACATTCACCCATACAGTCACTCATACATGCAGTCACTCAGCAATCAGACCCTCCAGCATTTCGCGATTCACAAAAAAATCGCGAAATCGGCAGACTACCGCGATGGCCGCGATAATAACAATATTGGCCGCGATATTTACAATAAAGTTTCTCTACTGGGAAACAGCAAAACAAACAATGCCCTTTAATTGGCTGTGCACCCCCTCCCTTCGTGTGTGTCAGCCGGGGCCCGAGGCAGCTTCCGAGCACACACACAGCCACACGGAGCTCTTCACAGGTCTTTGAAAGACCATTCACTTGTTAATGAGGCTTTGTAATTCACCCCTTCTTTCTCTCTCTCGTGGGCTCTCGGGGCGGAGTCTCGCCGCCTCTGCTGAGCGGCGGGGGAGGGGCTCTGCTCGTCCCTTTCTCTGCCCTGTCTTCTCGGCCGCGGTGCTGCTGAGGACCGAGCCCGCTGCTGGAGCTTCCCTGCTCGGAGGCAGCCGGGAATCGCGATTGGCTGGTGCGCTTTCAATCTGGTGCAGCGCGCTGAGAGAAAAGAGCGCTAATGGGAACTGAACATCCTCCCCACCAGGGACCAACTTCAGGACTCAGGACTGAGGCAGGAGACAAAGCCCGCGCACCTAGAAACGCGTGTGCCCCAGAGGAGAGCGGCCCCAGCCGAGGCCTCCCCGTGCTTTGGCAGCATCCTCTATTTTCACCAGACACCAACATCTCCTCACCCTCGCCCACCTACCCCTCCAAACCTCACCCTCCACCTCGTCCCTTTTCATTACTCAGAAACTTCTCTACCCTCGTCTAACAGCAGTCCATCTCTCCCTCGCCCACCTCTCTCCAGTACTCTTAGAACCTTCCCTTCTTTCACCACCTCACAACCTCTCTCAAACCGAGCCCAGCCCTTCCTCTGAGTCCACCATCTAGCAGGCCCTCTCCACTTAATCCAGCAGCTCCTCTACTTTCATCGCCCGCCCCTCTCCCCATCCTACTCCTCTTGACCCCCTCATTTAATCTCCTACAAACCTCTCCCCGACCTTGTACATTATCCACCCTCCTTTCATCGCCCAACATCTTCCTCGCCCACCCGTGTTGCCCCAGTCCTCGTGCATAGCAGGACTTCTTTCATCGACAGCCCTCATAATACAGTGCACCTTCTCTGTTCATCATCCAGTAACCCCCATGTTTTAATCCAGCGGTCCCTCATCACTGGACAGCCCCTCCTGAATCCTAGTCCAGGAGTCCCAGTCCTTCCTTCACTTAGCAACCTCTTCACCGCCCTCACCCAGAGACCACGCTCCAGTCCAATCCCAGCAGCCTCTCTCTTTTCGCACCCAGCAACCTCTCACCAGTCGTAATCCGGCATCCCCTATGTTTTCATCACTTAATCCCCCACCCTGAATCCTAAACCAGGAGTCTCTGTCCTTTCATTACTAAGCAACCGCTCTGTTATTCTTGTTAAGCAACCCCAGGTCCTTCTTCACACATCAAAACATATACTTCCTCACAAAGCATCCCCCCTCCCTTCCACACCCACAGACCTGCCTCCAACGCCCATCGGATTACCCCACTCCCGGGAGCAGGGATAGGGAGAAAAGATCCTAAAGGTACCACGTATTTTTCTGCTCCTATATGGGGGCAAGTTTTTCTTGCAATAAACTTGATTACTCACCCATACATATGCTTGTGTTGCATCTTAAAATGTCTCATTCAATTTAGGGAAAAAACAGTTAGCATTACCCAATCCCGCATTTCTAATAGAGGTGTGCTAAATCTGTGTGATTTCCATGTGCATAATCATGGGAAATTTTGGAAAAACAACAAAGAATTATGCAACTCTACCTGGAATCCATATCTGACGTTTAGTACTATATTGTAGCATGAATTACGCTTGTGTGTTCTTTTTTGCATGAGGGGATGCGTTTCATGCCAAAAATAGCACAAAAAACCACAAGCGGTGTGAAGAATAGCCACCCCCCAGTTTTTTCATCCCACTTAATGCCCTGCACATACCCCTCTGCTGTTACTTAATTGCGGACTTCATTCCAAACCAAAGTCAGGTGCAGATAGAGATGTGCAGGTTGACATAGAAGAAAACTCACTCTGGCCCTGAGGTAAACACTCCTCTTGGCCCACAGGCGTAGCACATTCTGGATGGGTCCAGGAAGCAGCAGTGCCCCGGTAGGGGTGCATACATGGGTCCGAGTAAATCCCAGGGAGAAATAGGGCCCACTCTCACGAGGTGCAGATTGGACACTTTAAACATGCCTATTTCACTGTGGATTATTCTGCTAAATCAGTTTAATTGATTAAAGACTGAAAAGGGATGATTACAAGTAAATAAAGTGCTGCAATAATGCCGCTAAATTTCAATTTTTGTGCCGCTAAATTGCTATTTTTGTGCCGCTAAATTTGCAAATCTATGCGCAATATCCTGGGGGGTCTGATCAATACAGCACAATCATATGCACTCATAAACCTATATAGACACTCAAACACCGTCACTCCTCCATAGATTTACTCACACCCCTAGTCAGTCATGCAAAGAATCAATCATACTCACATTTACTCACTTATACACTTATACACACACTGTCTCTCTTATTCATACTGAGAGAGCACAAATCTGAAAAATGTAGAAGTGCACCATATTTACAAGCACGTTGTATTAGTTTAGAATAGAATACACAAGAGTGTCAAACCTATAGAGTGAAGATATATATGAGTGTTTAATTTGAATAGGGATACATATATTAGTGTGAAAAACTAATGTAGAGATTTGTAGAAATGTTAGAATGATGTTGGAGTCTCACGTTATGTGGCTGTGTGCAAAAGAAATGTAACTCTGCAAACCATGGAAATGTGTAGGCCACATGGCATTTCACAAGAAACTAAAGATGCTGCTACACTTTTAAGTAACTTGGATTCTAATGTCATTTTACTGCAAAGTATTATTAATCATAGAATTGAAATGTTTTAAATAGATGTGTTACATTATAGTAATGTGTGTTAGTTAGAATACTGTTTAAACAAAGAAATTAAATGTGCATAGTGCAGAGGCCCGTTTCATGTAATTTTAGTAGGCCTGAATAGATAAAGTTGCTTCTTTGATCTGCATGTGCTCGTTAGAGAAAAAGTCGTGTTAGGCACAAACTGTAAAGCCTGTTCAAATAGTTTACGACTTCAAGATATGGTGGAGGCCGGAATTTGGGGCCCACAGAGAAAGTGTCTTTTGCAGGTGCGAGGGGGTTTTATCAGGAAAGTGATGAATAGACTTTTGTTCAAGAGAGCCAGGCACAGGCCTGTAGGAGTCTTCAGGAATTTCTAGGGGGTACCGTCTTGCCGGAGAGAAGCCTGGGAAGCAAGGTCAACTTTAACGAAGGGTCCCGAGGAGTATCAGCATGGAAGTTGCCGCCAGAACCAACACCACGTGAGAGGCGTCTCCAGGGGCGTTCCTATTGGAAAAGTGATTTTGTATTAGGGACAGCACCCCGGGGTGGAGTTAGAGCAGATGATCTATGGAACCTAAGAGAGCGGATGGGTAGGCAGATAGGGAACTGCAAGACTTCGACTTTGAGACAAAGACTAAGGGAAGTGTGTGATCTTCTTTGGAAATCACCACGGCTGACACCTTTTTAGGAGAAAGATCTTGTTAAGTAGGGATGTCACTTAGTCTAGTGTAGGGACAGACTAACCTGTATTTTCCTTTCTGTAAATGACTTTCAAGTTGCAACTCATAGCTATTCTCGCAACTTTAATGACCTTTGAGCTGATCTTGGTAATTCTATTCTGTCGACTACGAGCATTTAGAGATTTTATGTTTAGCTTGACACCTGTATATCTTTTGAACCTCATTTTGAGGTGTTTGTATCTCCAGATAGCGTTGGTTTTATAATAAACTTTTAAACCTTTTCCAGTAGTAAGTGGTTCTTTAGAGTGGTGTAAGTTCTTTCTTGATTAACCTAGTAGTGGATTGCCTTTTACTCAATGACAGGTACCAACGATTTAGTCGACCTGAATTGGGATCTGGATTAACAGCAATAGACCAGAAATCCCGCGTTAGCAGTTGGTAGCAGAGTGAGGATGGTTACCTTCTTGAGGAAGGTGATCTAGACTAGGTTAGTTTACCCCAAGGTCCCTAGAGATCGAGAGGTGGCCTGCCGAAGAAGGTGCTGACGGAGAGAGAAAAGCAGCAGTATCGGACGAGAGTGAGTATAACAAGGGTCATGCGTGGACAGATTGCGGTGTTTTGTGTTGTATTTGTATTGTAATGTCATGCGGAGTTGAATGCCTGTAGTGTGATTGTGAGAAGTTTGTGAGCGCGCGCAACCTGGTAAAATCTTAAGTTCGGGGTAGAGCTTAAGTGGTTCAGGTGTATCGAACATCCAGAGTAATTGTCGACCAGAGCAAGGAGGTCATGAGGTACCATTGACCGCCGCAGGACCGAGATAGGGGGAGTGTAAGAGTGAGAGTGTGAGTAACGGACGCTGGTCGAAAGTTACTGTGTGTAAGTAACCTATCAGAGAAGGCGATTGTCTGGACGTAAACGGAAAGACATTTCGTCAGTTAAGGTGACAATTACAGATAGACTGTGGGCGTACAGTCAAGAAAAGTGATCGCTTGGACGGAAGTAATCATTTTTCAGAGTATGAATGGGACGCATGCATGACCGCGGAGACGAGCTGAGTAAGGAGGGCAACTGCTGCGAAGGGGGACGAGTGACGTCAGCGAGAGCCGCGCTGAGATAGGCCGGTTAGTGAGAAGCCGTGCTGTGATAGGGCGGTTGGTGTGACGTCAGTGAAAAGCCGCGTTGTGATAGGGCAGTTAGCGAGAACCGTGCTGAGGTTGGTGGATTGTCATCAGGAAGTAAACAAACGCGGAGAAAATAGAAATTCTGTAGGTTTTGAACATGAAGTGTTTTAAATGTTTGAGAGAGATTTTTAAGAGGAAAAGAAGGAACTCTTATTACGGGGAAGAGGCACCGCCAGAGGGCACACCAGCTTACTATATGGCAACGAATGTTGGCTTGCATACTATACTATGGATTAGTGAATGGAGCAAGATTTCGGAAGGGAATGAGGAACTGACGTTTCCTAAGTATGGAACGTTTAGGTTAGAGGCTTTACATCGGCTGAAAGCAATTATGTCCTCATTGAATCCTTCGCCTAGACCAACACAGTTTGAGGCCCTTAATGCGTGGCTTAGGGCGGCACACGACAGAAATCTGAACAGGCGCCAAGAAAGGTTGAAGCGATCAGTAAGGGCAGTGCGAGATGCCCAATGGGATGCGGACACCAAGAGATGGAGGGTACAGGCTATTGAGGTAGATAAGTTGTACCCAGTGAGAGAGGTGGCAGGAGAAAAGTGGCTCATGGAAGAGGATGAGGAGAGCGAGTCAGAGGACAACTTGATAAACAGATTGCTAATAGATAGACCGCCTCCGAACGTTGGGGAGACAGAAAGTAAGGAACTCCCAGGGGAAGGTGGTGCTGCCATAGAGGGGTATAGACCACTCCCTATATCGGAGTGGACACCTACCAAAGGTGAGGAGACACCTCAACATAGTACAGTACAGAGTGTAGTCGGAAGGTTTGTGGTACAGAAGACGCCAATCACTGAGAAGGTTGAGTCTTACGGGTTGCCAGACGCTCTACAAGTACCCGTTACCATAGGTCCTATAGTATCGATTTACAACCCCGAGAGAGACAGAGAGGAAGAACAGATACGGTTAGACAGAGAAAGAGTTGAAATGGAAAGGAGAAATAACATGACAAATGCCTGGAGGCAATTGCCAGGACCAGTGACGTGGAGCACCCCATTTGATTCAGCAGTGGGTCCCGCAGCAGAAAAGGGGGGTCAGAGAGGACCGATGGACCTGAGGGGACCACGGCCGAAATCCTTTAAGGAGCTGAGAGCTGACTTGAGAGAATGGGATGGGTCCACAGAAGCACCAGCCCACAGGTCAAGAACAGGGGCTGAGTGGGGAAGTCGAGGCAACGGAACATTGTCTCACTGCGGGGCTAGCGCAAGCAGCCAGGAGTGGGATGGTAACAGCCCGGAGAGTAGAGGAGTTATACGTCATATTGACGGTGGAAATGGGCAGGAGAGAAGGGAGAGAAGTACAGAATGTGGAGAGACGTCCCGTCTCATTACAAGTGAAGGAGACCGAAGGACACAAGAATACAGGGATAGGTTTAGATGTACTCACCATGCACCTAATGATAATGTACAGCACTGGAGTCGTGGGAGCATGGGGAACAGTGAAGGATCTTGCCATGGGTCGAGAGATCAGAGACCACCGGCAAATGACGAAGAAAGGGGGAATAACGGAATGTCTTACCATGTATCTAGGGAAACCATGCAGGATGGGACTTGTGGGATTATGAGAAATGGGAAAGTGTTTCACCATACACCCAGAGAGGATGGAACTGCATGGGACCTGGAGAGATGGGAACATGGGAGGACTCCCCATAACTCGCCTGAGCCTAGACGTAGGACTCAGAGCTGGGATGGGAGAGATGTGAATGGACCCCCTAGAGCCAGCGTACTGAAAGCTGCAGTAAAGGCCAAAAGACTCGATGTCACTAGTTTAAAAAATGACCTGGACGAGATAATAGATGGGACGTTAGCCTTAGAAAGGATTGATTTGTACGAACAAGATGAGTTACTGTTTATAGCAAAGGATGTTACCTGAAAGGCAAGAGCAATTCATGAGAAACTGTCTGAACTGGCAGAGAAGTATATGGTAGACTTGTCCAGAACAAAGACATTACAGAGTAACCATAGGTTGCAGTATTCGGACCAAGACTTAGACGAGAAGAGAACTACAGGATTAAAAACACACATCAGGGAGCTGATAACAGGAATAAGAGCGTGGAGAGATCTGGACAAATGGGAAGAGAGGTGGTCCAAAAGGGGTACTGTCAGACGGAGCACGAGTGTGATGTCTCCGGAAGGAAGGGTAATGCAGATGGAGGCATTTCCTTTGAGAGAAATATCGAATGGGAACTATGTACATGTGCCCTGGAGTAGAGGAGATTTGGCTGCATTTACCAACTCATTTCCGAAGTTAAGGGACAATCCTGTTGAGTGGTACAAGCAGGTAGAAAGGTTTGTGAAAATCTCAAAGGTATTGTGGATTGATTTGAACACCTTGTTTGACATTGTGGTGCCAGGAGATTTGTGGACAGCATGCAAGACTAGTGTCGAGTGGCCAACTGTAGAGCCAGAAAGGAATGCTGCTACAAATGGACCGTCTGAAATTGTAATGTTGAAATACGAAAGAGTAATGACTTGGCTGAAGGATAAGGTCCCACCACAAGACATAGATTGGGTAAAAATAGACCGAACAAGACAGGAACCCAAGGAGACAGTTCATGAGTTTTATGAGAGATTGCTGAAAACATTCAAACAATACAGTGGACTCGATGTAATGGACCCCAAGGATATAGTACAGTTTGTGTCAAAGTTTGTTTTGGGGTTAAGACATGATATTTGTTTGATGATTCAGCAACATTTAATTTGTTGGCAAAACAGACCATTAGATGAGATTTTGAGGTATGCAAGGTACTGCAGTGACGAAATAGATTCCAAAGCAAAGAAGCTAAAAGAGAAGCTTATGGTGGTGCAGATGCAGTCAGCTGGAAAGAGCGGACAGCAGCAGCAGGGGACGGGGACAATGGGACGGAAATCGAGCAATCAGAATAAGGACAGTGAGGAAAACATGAGATCTAGAATTGACATTGCTACGTTGAAGAAAACGACAAAGTGCCACCAGTGTCATCAGGTAGGACATTGGAGACGTGAGTGTCCCTATAACCCTGAAAACGGGGAACTAGAGGTAGAGGAGGAGGTTCCAGAGGTTCCAGTTCAAGGGGTGACAGTGCCAAGAATTAAGGTGGCCAAAGGGGGGACTTCGGCTCCACGAGCTCAGTTTCCGCAGCCACCAAAGATTTCGACAGGGGGAAAGGTTTTTAGACAAATGCCTCTTTTCATAGATGAGGAAAAATGTTACTACATTGATCCCTTGACGGGACAACGTGTAAGCAAAGAAGAGGACTGTACCCTTGGGGCAGTTCTGGAAGTGGATCAAAGAGGACCATTTGTTGAGGCTGAAGTGGCAGGGTGTCCCACAACATTCTTGGTGGATACCGGAGCTACTCGATCAACTTTGAGATCAGCAGTGGTTCCGGATCTACCAATGTCGGGGGAAACAATTCAGGGGGTAGGAGTTGCAAACAAGAGAATAACTAGCCCTTTGACGGAACCAGTGTCAGTGAAAATCGGAAACTACATGAATGAACATCAGTTTGTGGTGTGTGATTCTAGTCCTGTGTGTCTGTTAGGAAAGGACTTATTGTGCAAGCTGAACTGTACCATATACTGCACACCTCAGGGAGTAGAGGTAGAGACGACAGATGATGATGCTACCTTCAAAATTGTGAACTCAAGAACATGCATAGAACTGTATCCTACTCTGACTGTGGAGGATCTTCCTTGGGACTTACGCGAGGCAGTATCATCAGAAGTATGGGATTTTACAGGAGAAGAGATAGGATTGGTCAAAGGGGTAGAGCCAGTGAAGATCATAGTGAAACCAAATGTTGATTATCCAAGAACGCCACAATACAAACTGTCCCAAGAGACGATTGCAGGAATAAAACCTGTGATCGACTCTATGATTCAACAGGGAATACTGAAGGAAATCGTGGGAAGTCCATGCAACTCCCCGATTATGGGTTTGCAGAAACCTAGTGGGAAATTTAGAATAGTACAGGATCTTCGAAAAATTAATAACATTGTTGTTTCATGTTGTCCAGTGGTACCGAATCCATCAGTGATACTGTTTCAGATACCATTCCAAGCTGATTGGTTCACAGTGATAGATCTTTGTCCGGCCTTCTTTTCAATCCCATTAGATGAAGAGAGCCAGTATCTCTTCGCTTTTAAAATGGAGAATCGCGTTTTAACATGGTGTCGAATCCCCCAAGGATTTACAGATAGCCCATCAATTTTCAATCAGCTGTTGAAAAAAAATCTTGAAAGTCTGGTACTGCCCCAGAACTCGGTTCTGGTCCAGTACATAGACGACCTACTTGTTGCGTCAGGAACAGAAGAAGCTTGCAAGGAAGACACCATCGCCTTGCTGAACCATTTAGCTGAAAACGGACACAAGGTGTCCCCGAGCAAATTGCAGTACTGTCTGACAGAAGTACAGTATTTGGGTCACCGGATAGAAAAAGGAAAGCGCTAGGTGTCACCAGATAGAATAGAGGCAATCATGAAGATGAACCCCTGATACTCCTGAGGCGAAAAGCCGGGAGCTTGTGAAAAACTGTTTTTACTATTTGTGTGTCACTTTGAAATTGCTGATTTTAATAGCACTCTCACCTTCTGTACAGGACTTATCACCGCCATTTCCTCCGCTCTGCTGGCCCAGCGCTGCCTCAGCGCGGACAGCGGGTTTCAGGAAAAGTAACTCGGCGCCATTGCCGGCGTGCGACTTGACCACGCCCCCTTGGTGGCCACGCCCCCTCTGATCGGGTATTTAAGCTGATACCAGAGCGCTGCCTGTCAGAACCCCTGATACTCCTGAGGCGAAAAGCCGGGAGCTTGTGAAAAACTGTTTTTACTATTTGTGTGTCACTTTGAAATTGCTGATTTTAATAGCACTCTCACCTTCTGTACAGGACTTATCACCGCCATTTCCACCGCTCTGCTGGCCAGCGCTGCCTCAGCGCGGACAGCGGGTTTCAGGAAAAGTAACTCGGTGCCATTGCCGGCGTGCGACTTGACCACGCCCCCTTGGTGGCCACGCCCCCTCTGATCGGGTATTTAAGCTGATACCAGAGCGCTGCCTGTCAGAACCCCTGATACTCCTGAGGCGAAAAGCCGGGAGCTTGTGAAAAACTGTTTTTACTATTTGTGTGTCACTTTGAAATTGCTGATTTTAATAGCACTCTCACCTTCTGTACAGGACTTATCACCGCCATTTCCACCGCTCTGCTGGCCCAGCGCTGCCTCAGCGCGGACAGCGGGTTTCAGGAAAAGTAACTCGGCGCCATTGCCGGCGTGCGACTTGACCACGCCCCCTTGGTGGCCACGCCCCCTCTGATCGGGTATTTAAGCTGATACCAGAGCGCTGCCTGTCAGAACCCCTGATACTCCTGAGGCGAAAAGCCGGGAGCTTGTGAAAAACTGTTTTTACTATTTGTGTGTCACTTTGAAATTGCTGATTTTAATAGCACTCTCACCTTCTGTACAGGACTTATCACCGCCATTTCCACCGCTCTGCTGGCCCAGCGCTGCCTCAGCGCGGACAGCGGGTTTCAGGAAAAGTAACTCGGCGCCATTGCCGGCGTGCGACTTGACCACGCCCCCTTGGTGGCCACGCCCCACCCTTCATCCACGTACAAACATGTGTCATTTCCGTACGCGCAGCGGACGGGCGCAGCGGGCGCGCCGTTTGCGCGCCGAAGGCGCGCCTAAGGCAAGCCCGTCTGCGCCCGTCCGCGCCTGGACCGTGCCTAGGGCCAGTCACCCTGCCCGTCCGGCCGGCTCTGCCCGCACGTGCTGGACCAAAACCCAACTACTCCTTTTAAACCCTTCTTCCTGCTCGACCACTACTCGTTGCAGTCCTGACCACTTGGAAGATGCTCCCTTCCACTGCCCTCAGTGTAACTTTACACTCCCGCCTTACAACCTTCGTTGTCGCCCCTGCCCTAACCTACAGAACCCCCTGTCCCACCCCCGGACGCTGAAAGCAGGTCTGGTCAACTGCCGGTCATTGCCCCGCCATGCCAACGACATCTGGATGTCAATCACCTCTGACGATTGGGACATTCTATTTCTCACCGAGTCTTGGATCACTGACTCCTCTACCCCTGATATCTACCTCGCCACCCCGCCAGGGTACGACATAAAGTGCATCAATCGGGCTGGGGGCAAATCAGGAGGCGGTTTAGCCGTCATCCTCAAATCCCATCTTCATCTGACCATCACCAAATTAACTAACATCGGGATAATTGAAGCTATGTATTTTTCTGTCTCTGACTCTGCGGCAGTAATACTGGCGGGTACTCTAGTCTACAACCCCCCAACTGCCTCCACCCCCTCACTTACTGCACTTACTCACCAGCTGGCTGATCTCTCCCTTAAGCACCAACACTTTCTGGTGCTAGGTGATTTCAACCTCCACGTTGACAATTCTCTCTGCGTGAAAGCCAACAATCTGTTGGAAACCATGAAAAGTTTGAATTTTATACAACTAGTCATTGGCCCCACTCACGTTGCGGGTCACACCTTAGATCTTATCTTCGCCAACTTCTCGAATATCACAGTCCTCCCCCCCCTTCCCCTTACCTGGTCCGACCACTATCTTATCCCCTTCATCCTTGCCTTGGGCTTGAAACCTGCCCCTACGGTCCCCAGAAAAGAGCTGGGAAGAAAATGGCATAAGGTCACCTGTGCCACCTTAGACCCTCTATTCCACTTCCAAGCGGAACATCTCTCCACTGACATTGATGGAAATGTCTCTAGGCTCAATGCCGCCCTCCTCCAAGCCATCGACTCCATCGCCCCCCTTAAACCCATCTCCTCCGCCAGATCCCGCCCCTCCGCTCCTTGGTTCTCTACCTCCCTCCGTGAGGAAAAAAGCAGATGTAAGGCATTCGAGCGCAAGTGGAGGCAGAACTACGACCCTGAAGCCAAAATCACTTACAAATCTGCTCTGAAAAACTTCCTCAAACAAAAGAAAACCACTATGAGAGACTACTTCTCACTTCAAATTGCTAACGCCAAAAACTCATCAAAAACCGTTTTCACCATTGTCAAAGACTTCATTAACCCCCCCGCTAGGGCCACACCGAACGCTGGTAGCCAGGCCCTATGCAATGGACTCTCTGACTATTTCCTCGAAACAATTAACAATCTTTGTGCCTCATTTCCCAATGGGCTATCTCCCCTGCCCCCCCACACTAGGCCCCCAGTATCCTCTTCCCTATTATCCTTCAACAAATTGACCATTGATACCGCTCTCAGGTTACTCACCCAATGCAAATCTGGCTCCCCCTCCGACCCTGTCCCTGCCAAACTTATGGGTGATTTGGCTCCCTCACTAGCCAGCTCCTTCCTCTCCATCTGGAATGCCTCCCTCCACCATGGCCTCTTCCCAATCGCTTGGAAGGAAGCTCTGGTGGTCCCCATCTTGAAAAAATCCGATGCCGACCCCACAATTTTCGCCAACTACCGCCCCATCTCCCTCCTCCCCAAACCCGCTAAAGTCCTGGAAAAAGCCGTTCAGCTGCAACTTACGGAGTATTTGGAGAACAACTCTCTGCTGCACGACTCACAATCAGGATTTCGAGCGGGATTCAGCACTGAGACGGCTCTGTTGGAGGTGTCGGAGACCATTCGTGAGTGTGTGGACAGGGGCGAGGAGGCCATGCTTGTCCTCCTCGACCTGTCCGCCGCTTTTGACACGGTCTCCCACCCCATCCTTCTTGACCGACTCAAACAGGCCGGCATTGGCGGCACTGCCATCAGCTGGATTGAGTCCTTCCTTACTGGAAGAAGTCAGAGGGTCGTGCTGAGGCCATTCAAATCGGAGGATAAACCCTTGTTGTGTGGTGTGCCACAGGGCTCTGCCCTCAGCCCTCTATTTTTCAACGTCTATCTCGCCCCACTGGCCGATGTTGTGGAGTCCTGTGGAGTCAGAGTGGTCTCTTATGCTGATGACACTCAGCTGATGTTTTCCTTCAGAGACCACTCGGACTCCACGTTCGCCAACTTCCGCCAGTGTCTTGACAGCATCAGTGGCTGGATGACCAACAACCATCTAAGACTCAATGCGGATAAGACTGAGGTGCCGTTTTTTAACCAGAAAAATCCCATCCCCCCCTCACGGTGGTGGCCCACGGCACTTGATCCCGCTCCCTCCCCCGTCCACTCTGACCGCAACCTGGGATTTCAGTTCGACGACTCTCTTTCATGTACAGCTCAAGTTAACAAAGTTACATCTGCCTGCTTTATGAAGCTGCGCATGATCAAGAAGATACTCCCCTATCTCCCCCTTGACTCCCGCCGAACAGTAACCCAGGCTCTCATTACGTCTCACCTGGACTACGCCAACAGCCTCTACGCTGGTGCTCCTCAGTATCTGATCGACCGGCTGCAGATTGTCCAGAACGCGGCAGCCAGACTGATTGGAAACATCCCCTTCCGTCAGTCAGTCACCGCCTATCGCAAAGAGCTCCACTGGCTTTCCATTGCCAGCCGCATTCAGTTCAAGATCCTTACCCTTGCCTATCGAGCTATCAACGACCTTGGACCCAATTACCTTAAAAAACGAGTGTCAATATCCCATTCCATTAGATCCCTGAGATCCAACGACCTCCGCCTCCTGATCTCTCCCCGCTTTAGACGCGCTAGAATGGGCGGCAGAGGGTTCAGTGTTATCTCTGCCAAACTGTGGAACGGTCTACCAATCGATCTCAGATTCTGCCCTTCTGAACCCATCTTTCGGGCTAGACTTAAAACTTGGCTGTTTTCCGGACTTTGATTCCCACCCTGCTGCTATCCTCCCTTCTTTTCTCCCCATGAGGCTCTGGTTCTAGCGCCGGGACACCCCTCCGGGGGTAGCTGTGCGCTCTACAAACTACATAAATAAATAAATAAATAAACTCGCATACAACACAGAGAGAAGTCAGGATGTTTCTAGGAATGGTTGGTTATTGCCGACAGTGGATAGCTAACTTTTCACTGAAAGCAAAACCCTTACAGAAACTGACGCACAAGGAGGTGAGTGATCCGGTACCATGGGACAATGAGTGCTTGATGGCGTTCCTACAGCTGAGAGATGACTTGTGTCGTGCTCCGGCTCTGGGGATGCCGGATTATGAGAAGCCATTTTTCCTCTATTGCTGCGAAAGGGAGGGCTGTGCTTTGTCAGTTTTAGTGCAAGTCCATGGAAATGCCCGTAGACCAGTTGCATACTTTTCGGCTACCTTAGATCCAGTAGCCGCAGCGTTGCCCGGATGTCTCAAATCCGTTGCTGCAACAGGTGTCAGCATTGAGCGTTGTGAAAGCATTGTGATGGGACACCAGTTAGTGGTGTATTTACCTCATTCTGTGGAACTGTTAATGACCAGGACCAAGACCCAGCACTTGACTAACAGTAGGCTCACGCGCTATGAGCAAGTTATTCTTGCAGCAGAGAACGTGACCCTTAAGAGGTGCTCTGTTTTGAATCCTGCTACTCTGATGCCACTTCCTAATGACATTGAACGCGAAGACTGTGAAGATCACGATTGCCTTGATGTGACTGAACTATGTACGAAGCCAAGACCAGATATTGTGGATGAACCATTGATCGACCCCGATGAAATTTACTTTGTCGATGGTTCATGTTTAAGAGATGATACTGGTCGGTTGAGAGCAGCATATGCTGTTTGCACCATTACTGGAGTTGTGGAAGCCGCTTGCCTGGAAGGAGTACACTCCGCTCAGGTGGCAGAAATCATTGCATTGACACGTGCCTGTACAGCAGGTAATAAAATTAGAGTCACCATATATACTGATAGCCAATATGGTTTCGGTGTAGTTCATGATTTCGGGCAATTGTGGTCTCAGAGGGGTTACATGAACTCCTCTGGTTCGCCAATCAGAAACGGAGAATTTGTACGACTGCTGTTAGAAGCATTACAGGGTCCTGCCGCAATTGCGGTTGTGAAATGTCTAGCTCATACGAAAAATACAGATTTTGTGTCACAGGGAAATAGATATGCAGACGAAGTTGCCCGCTATTGTGCGGAGCATGGTTATTCTTTCACGGAGGTGGAAGTAGGTGGGGCTCAGGAAAGGACAGAACTAAGCATGATGTTAGAAACTGTTGATACTTGGGAAGATTTGAAACAAATGCAAGACAATGCACCTGAATCTGAGAAGCAGCCATGGGAAACAGCAGGTTGTGTGAGAAGCGAAATGGACTTTTGGGTTTCAGCAGATGGAAGGGCAGTGTTACCCGAGGAGTTAGCGAGTCCAATGGCACGACAGATACATGGTCCAGTGCATTTGGGAAGAGATGCCATGCTGAGGGTGTTGAGGCAGACTTGGTATTGCCCAAAATTTAGGATTGCAGCAGAAGCAGTGTGTAAGCGATGCGTTACTTGTCAGCAGTTGAATATAGGGAAAAGAACACCAGTTACACTGAGTCACATTGGGAGGTCTGGGGGGCCCTTCAACAGAATGCAATTGGATTTTATTGAAATGCCAAAAGTCAACCGCCTTAGGTATGTTCTGGTGGTAGTATGCATATTTTCCAGATGGGTTGAAGCATACCCTACACGCAGGTGCGATACACTCACAGTAGCAAAGTTGTTGCTTAGAGAGTTGATACCGCGCTTCGGGGTGCCTGCCTCTCTGGAATCGGACAGAGGAACACATTTTAACAGCGAAGTTGTGAAGATGCTTTGCTCTGCATTGAACATTGATCAGAAATTGCATTGTAGCTATCGACCAGAGGCTTCAGGTATCGTGGAGCAGATAAATGGGACGCTGAAATGTCGAATTGCTAAAGTATGTTCATCAACTTCCTTAAGTTGGCCTGATGCTCTTCCTTTGGTCCTTATGAGCATGCGTAGCACACCCGACAGGAGGACAGGTCTCTCTCCACACGAGGTGCTGATGGGGAGGGCAATGAGACTTCCAACTGTCCCAACAACCGCATTGTTGAACATTACAGATGACCTGATCCTGGATTATTGCAAGGGGTTGTCTGACGCCATTCATTCTGTGTCTCTTCAGGTACAGGCCGCAGAAGTTCCATCTTCAAGAGATCAATGCCACGACCTGTGTCCAGGTGACTGGATAGTGGTGAAGAAGCACGTCCGGAAGAACTGTTTAGACGTCCGCTGGAAAGGACCTTACCAGATCATCTTAACGACGAACACTGCCGTGAAGTGCGGAGGGCTGCCAAATTGGATCCACGCTTCCCATACTCGAAGAGTTCCAGCACCTCTTGAAGAAACAGCTCCTCTCACAGACGAAAATCCAGTTGTGGAGGAAGAATCGCAAGAGGGGATCAGTCAAGCTGTGGGGGTGTCTGAAGAAGTTGGGAGTGTCACAGATCCAGAAGAAGAAGAAAGACAGAACGGCAGTGAAACCGAGGTTGCCACTGAAGGAGAAAGCTGCTGTGAAAACAACTCAGACACAGAACAAGTTCAGAGTGATCAAGAACCGAGTGAACGGACAAGAAATAGGAGAACAAGGCGTGGAGCAGCTACCTGGCCTGAAAGAAAAAGGAGGCCAAGCTTGAAGCCAGCTCGAGAGGAAACTCTTGCTCCTATATCCGAAGACTCAGATCCAGAAGAAAGTGCACGAGGACAAGAACAGGAAGGTCCGAGAAGATCAAGGAGGGTGCGGGTGCCTTGCAGAAGATACGCTACTCCTGAGTGGACCTACCTCGCTACAGATGTCCGAAGCACGCAGAACTGGGAGGGTGAGGAAAGTGACCCTGACCAGAACTGACCCAATTATAACCGTGGAAGTAGAGTTGCTGATACCAGGAGCGGAGGTCGAAGGGCTGCTGACACTCTACATCGTCTATCCTCCTCTTCTGAGCGGAATAAGAGAATTGATCCTAAACACAGTTGAATTTCCGTGTTGCTGTTCAAGGTGTCCAATACTTGAGGGAATCCTTCTTCGTTTGGAAATATTCGAGCAAGTGGTGGGAGTTGTTGGAACACGCATAATTTCGGATTACTAAAGACTTTGCAAAGAACTTTATAAATACAGATTGAGAGATAACCTAGCATCAAGAAGAA
The DNA here is from genome assembly GCF_964261635.1 of Lissotriton helveticus. NCBI lineage: Eukaryota > Metazoa > Chordata > Amphibia > Caudata > Salamandridae > Lissotriton > Lissotriton helveticus. The sequence goes on from NC_136060.1 coordinate 268,382,959, forward strand.
GAAGAAGAAATTAGGGATTTCCATTTTAGAGGATGGAGAAGGACTAAGGTTGTCTATTGCTACAGAACTCAGAGACTGTTTTGCGGAGGGGATTTTCAGCTTCCAGGTGTGGTTCGAAAGATTGGAGAAGCAAAGAAAAGAGACTTTGTACTGTAAAAGTAAACCAGAGCTACACTGTCTTGAGACCATGGTGGCTGGCAACCCGAACCGCAGGGCAAAATGCATAATAGGTACACTTTTAGTGGTAGTGATTTCTCTTATAGTTTTAGTGGTCACTGTATCATATGTAGTGGGACATGAAAATGATGTGAAATCAGAGAAGGAAGCAAAAAGTGTATCAACACAGAAGCCTCCTACGGCTGGCAAACAGGGGGAAAACACAGCGAAAGAGAAAGCTTTGTTAGATGCTGAGATTAAGAGATTACATGCAGACGAATCACAGGGGAATTTTAAATCAAATGCTTATGCCAAATTGCTTTATGAATACATTGATGTCATGGAGGCGAAGAACTGCTATGTCTGCATGCAGTTGCCAGCCTCTGTAGATGAAGGCATCAGGTATCATCATCTTCCATTGACCTATGGAATCTCATGTAGTTTGTTGCTGAGCATATTTTATGAACGTGAGGGGTTTGAGTATTACTTCTCGAACTTTGACTCGATATTGCCAGAGGTGCCAAATTATAAGCACCTCAATAAATGGGATTATTACAAAAGTGAAGACAGGTTACAGAAATGTTTCCTTCCATGGAGAACATTAGATACTTCACATGCCCGAAGAAATAATTTGACTTGTAAAGTGTCCGAAATTGAGAAAAGGTTTATAGGGCAGGTGGATGATCGATATAGAAGACAAAAGGTCCTAAAAGCTTCAGGACAGTGGAAAACAGATTGGACCGAGGAAGAAAGGGCACACCAAAGAAAGGGTAGCAATGGTCCAATAGCTTTAGACCGAGAGAAAAGGGGAAAGCTGTGTATACACAGAAGTCAAACATATTATGAGAATGTGTTTGTGGGAGAGGTCAGTTGCGAACATGCTTTCCAACTGGGGTATTATTCCAAAGATTTCCTAAAGGAAATGCAGGTGATCCCGAATGTGTATTTTGTTTGTGGAAGAAATGCATACGTGAAACTACCCGATAATTGGTATGGATCATGTTACTTAGCAATTGTCTTCCCCAAAATATACCATGCTGAGGACCTAGAAACCAAAAAGAGGGGAAAACAAACTAGAAGAAGAAGGGATGTAAGCGCTGAGGAGGTAGTTGGAGATGTATTTGGTGCTATGTTTCCTATTTTGGGGATAGCACTAAATGATGTTAAGATAAGAAGATTGGCAACAGTTGTAGATAGACTATCCGCCAGTACTGCTAGATCTTTAATGCTGGTGGAGGGAGAGATGCAATCGATTAGGGCAATGGTTCTTCAGAACCGACTTGCTCTAGACGTTCTGTTGGCCAAAGAGGGAGGAGTCTGTAAGGCTTTGAAGGTCCAGGAATGTTGCACTTACATTCCAGACAATTCAAAACCTCTAGAAAAGTACATTCGAAACATTACTGTAATACACCATGAGATAGAGGATTTGACAAAGGTAACAGTATGGGAAAAAGTAGGTCAAGGAATGGGTAAAGTTGGAGGTTGGTTTGCCAACCTGGGAAAGAATATCATTTGGTACATATTGAAACCTATCATCATAATAGTGATTTGTGTAATCGCTTTGTGGGGGTTGGTGAGACTGTACAAATGGTATAGAGCAAACAGGTTGCAGAGATCCATGCGAGAGCAGGGGAGGAGATTAGCTGCGATGCAGGAGAATCAGTACCGGAGTCTGAGGGCTCTAGAGGAGATGAAACGAGGGAATATTGCAACAACTTCAGTTTGATAATCTATACCTTAGAGAGGGTGTTGTGATGATGATGACTACTGGAAGTCATCAAAGGGGGGATTGAGAGAGCACAAATCTGAAAAATGTAGAAGTGCACCATATTTACAAGCACGTTGTATTAGTTTAGAATAGAATACACAAGAGTGTCAAACCTATAGAGTGAAGATATATATGAGTGTTTAATTTGAATAGGGATACATATATTAGTGTGAAAAACTAATGTAGAGATTTGTAAAAATGTTAGAATGATGTTGGAGTCTCACGTTATGTGGCTGTGTGCAAAAGAAATGTAACTCTGCAAACCATGGAAATGTGTAGGCCACATGGCATTTCACAAGAAACGAAAGATGCTGCTACACTTTTAAGTAACTTGGATTCTAATGTCATTTTACTGCAAAGTATTATTAATCATAGAATTGAAATGTTTTAAATAGATGTGTTACATTATAGTAATGTGTGTTAGTTAGAATACTGTTTAAACAAAGAAATTAAATGTGCATAGTGCAGAGGCCCGTTTCATGTAATTTTAGTAGGCCTGAATAGATAAAGTTGCTTCTTTGATCTGCATGTGCTCGTTAGAGAAAAAGTCGTGTTAGGCACAAACTGTAAAGCCTGTTCAAATAGTTTACGACTTCAAGATATGGTGGAGGCCGGAATTTGGGGCCCACAGAGAAAGTGTCTTTTGCAGGTGCGAGGGGGTTTTATCAGGAAAGTGATGAATAGACTTTTGTTCAAGAGAGCCAGGCACAGGCCTGTAGGAGTCTTCAGGAATTTCTAGGGGGTACCGTCTTGCCGGAGAGAAGCCTGGGAAGCAAGGTCAACTTTAACGAAGGGTCCTGAGGAGTATCAGCATGGAAGTTGCCGCCAGAACCAACACCACGTGAGAGGCGTCTCCAGGGGCGTTTCCTATTGGAAAAGTGATTTTGTATTAGGGACAGCACCCCGGGGTGGAGTTAGAGCAGATGATCTATGGAACCTAAGAGAGCGGATGGGTAGGCAGATAGGGAACTGCAAGACTTCGACTTTGAGACAAAGACTAAGGGAAGTGTGTGATCTTCTTTGGAAATCACCACGGCTGACACCTTTTTAGGAGAAAGATCTTGTTAAGTAGGGATGTCACTTAGTCTAGTGTAGGGACAGACTAACCTGTATTTTCCTTTCTGTAAATGACTTTCAAGTTGCAACTCGTAGCTATTCTCGCAACTTTAATGACCATTGAGCTGATCTTGGTAATTCTATTCTGTCGACTACGAGCATTTAGAGATTTTATGTTTATCTTGACACCTGTATATCTTTTGAACCTCATTTTGAGGTGTTTGTATCTCCAGATAGCTTTGGTTTTATAATAAACTTTTAAACCTTTTCCAGTAGTAAGTGGTTCTTTAGAGTGGTGTAAGTTCTTTCTTGATTAACCTAGTAGTGGATTGCCTTTTACTCAATGACAGGTACCAACGATTTAGTCGACCTGAATTGGGATCTGGATTAACAGCAATAGACCAGAAATCCCGCGTTAGTAATACCATACAGATACTAACACATATTTACTCTCTTCTACAATTACTGACACAAGCACACACTCATCCATACAGCCACTCTAACAATAACTCACACTTACATATAGCCATTTATATACTTCAACACTCACATATACTGCCTTTCACATATGTAGTTACTCACACATGTACCAATGAGACATCCATTCACTCACCATACAGCCCTTTACAGGTGTACTCTTGAACCCATACACTCAGTGAATCATCCACTCACACATCTATGCACAGTCACACTCCCCCACGCACCCACTCAGTCACTCAGGCACCCATACAGATAGATACTCAGACAACCAGTCAATAACCCATATAGACACTCATGTAACTACTCACCAACCCATGCAGCTGCTTACATAGCAACTGACAGACTGATACAGACATTCACACAGTTTAGTCACTAGTCCATGCATTCAGTGAGACATGTTTAATCACTCACTTATACAGTCAGTCACACACCTACTAAATCATCCATTCAGACACTTATACACCCACTCATTCTTCAATACACATTGGCACATATATATATATACAAAACATATTTAAACTTTACAGAAACACACAGCCACTAGATGATGTTATCAGTGATGTCATTTGAGATGTCATCAGTGATGTCTTCAGTGATCTCACTGATCATGTCATGAATGATGTAATATGTGATGTCAAAAACCTGTGTTTTTTTCAGTGAATATATAATTACTTATATATGTATATGTGTAGGTGTGTGTGTGTGTGTGTGTATATATATTTGTTTACTTGTCTTTAAAATAATAATACATGGTAATGTCATTGCATTACTTGAGACATCGCAAAGCTGATGCCCCGAAGCATTTTAGGAAAAATCCACTGAATCACTGTCATGTTGCTTTCCTTTTTCTATATTTGACATTTCTTTAGGCAAGTATGAGTCAGTGTAAGAAGCGGATGAGTTCTTAATGCAGAAATTTGGAATGTATCTCCTATTTATTTACGGACATATATGGTACTCATACCATTTCCTAATCTTCAAACATGCATGTATTTATATATGTTCTGAAAATATACATCGTTCTTCACATCAAAGCTACTGATTGAAAATTGCATTTTCAATAGAAAATCTGACAGAGGCGAACACTGTCAGACTTTTCATTGAAAACGCATTTTTTGTTTTCTTAATAGCTTTGCCACTATTCAACTAAGCTGCAAATTTCCATGAAAAGTACATCCACTTTTGGTTCTGCATGACGAGTTTTGTGCAGATCTGTCAAACAGCGGCCTAAAATGGGAGAGAGGGGTTTCAAAAGTGGATTATCTCATTTAAACTTCTATAAGATTCTGTGCTTGCTTTGCACAGCCAAAGGCCATGCACAATTTGAGCTGCCTGCCGTGGGCAGGGTTGTAACAACTCAACGAAATTCACTTAAAAAAGCAGAACTAAGGTTCAGTTATGGTTACAATTTAATTTCATGATTATGAGCACAGTCCATAACTCACACAACAATCATGCAAGTCATAACTTGCATATCAGATGAAATGCTTATGACTTCACAATATTTATAGCAATAACTAGCAACACACAAAGTGAAATGTAATATATGTCTTTAAACTTCTGTTTCCATTACGTCTTTTTGTTCAATGGAAATCGAGCATTTCTTTTATTGTGTGGACACATTTATTCAGAGAAGTTCTATATTTTTCTAATTTTTTATTTGATTGTAATTCTGTCGTTTTTCTAAACGAGACCAAACTCTCTTTTAATATGACCTTTATTTCTTCTTACATTTTGTATGGGTTCCTTGACCATTCAATGGCGGGCAGCAGGATGACGCAAATGCTTCCATGGGTTTTAACCCTGGCAAAATAACATTCCATTTTCTCATTTGCATCTGTTTTTGGTGCATGTTAAAAAAAATGTATGTGGAGACTCTGGTTGGTTTTGAGTTTATACATAGGTAGGCTTGTGTGTGAATTTAACAACAGCAAATACAATTATACTTCAGGAGTCATAAGAATCTTCTAGGAAAAAAGATGCATGCTTCAAACCATGCTAAATGTGTGCACAGTATTGTTTAAAGGTGCTTTTGTTCATGTCCGAGAACTGGGAATATGTGTGAATTTGGTGAATAGATTGATGAATTTATGTGAATTTGGTGAATAGATGGAAATAACCAACAGAGAGTACATGTAAGTACATGTATATATAAGGAGTATAGATTTAAGAACTATAGGAGCATAGATATTTTCAAATTTATCATGCTATAAAAATATTTTATAAGATGATACATTTGACAAAGAATTAAATGGAACCCAGTTCTCTTCAAACATTTGAATGTAAAACAGCCTGTGATTACATACTAAGTGGCCTATTATGATAGAGGATTTTCCGCCTCCTCCGGGCCGACGGAAGCCACCGCCGGCCCGAAGGAGGCGGAAAATCCTCTGCGGAGTCACCAAAGACCCACCGCCGCATTACGATGGCTGGTGGGTCTTGGATTCTGTCCGCTGCTTTTACGCCGCGGTCGGATTACAACCACGGCGGAAAAGCTCTCATTTGGCTGGCAGTGTCTATCAGACACCGCCAGCCAAATTAGGAAGCATTAGTAAACATGCTTTTCCGCCATGGAAAAGCATGTGTACTTTTGCTTTTGGGGGCCCGTTGCGGGCCCCCAGGGCGTAGGCGGGTGGGGGGTGCACATGGGGGGTACCTATGGTACCCCCCAGCATTTACATGCACAAAGCGGCAGGCACCGCGCGGTGCCTGCCGCTTTGTGCATGTAAATGTTACACATGCATTTTTAACATTGCAGCGGGTGCTGCTTGAAGCAGCACCCGCCGCAATGTTAAATATCCAGGATGTGACCGCCAGGGTGGCGGTCACATCCTGATTTGCACGGAGGGACCTCCGCAGTCCATGCGGACGGTCCCTCCACCTCTGGGATGGCGGACGGACGCAAGTCCGTCCGCCATCCTAATCGGCCCCTAAATACTGGAAACAGATGAGTAGCAAAGGGCTTAAGTAACCTACTATATAATGAGGTAAATACCATTCTTCCATCAGTTCAATAGTTTTGAAATCAATGGTTGGGTCATTAAATCGTTTACATCTCTCCCATCTTTGTGAAATTATTATCTGTTTGGACAACCTGCTAGTCATGGGTACCACAGGTCTGACTGCAAGAAACAAAGCCATATTCAATAAAACATGTCTACCTAAATCAGGCTTAACTATCTTCACTCGTGCAGCATTTGTATATTGTGTTTTCACATATTTAGATAGCTGGTTGCCCCATTCACAGGTGAATGCATGTTGAAGCTGTGCAGCCTAGCTCGTATATTACTTATCTTACTTACATTAACATATACTTCAAAACTCTTCTCTACCATGAAATACACGCCTTTGCCTCAGGCAAAACCAAGCTTTTTGCTGTGACTTTCTGTAACGGTGACTCTCTCATTCTCAGCATGCCCCAGTCCATAGGCTGTTATAGCCTACTGTTGGCAGATGAGCTCAGGTAGATCAATACTCTTGCCATCAGGAGGATCTCCTCCTGTAGTTGCATTATAAAGCAGAGAATCATGAGCTAGTAAGACTATCACCTTTGCCCTCCCCACTCAGCCTACAGTCTCCTATTTTTCCATGTGGTAGTTTGGGCTATAGGATTAACATTTGTGTTGAGGAGGGGTCTTTTTGATTTAACTCACGATGAGCTCAACCTTCCCGACCTGATACATCTACATTGAACTGTACAATTTCTAGTAACACTGGTATTGTCAAAACTCCACCTTGACACCACCGAATCTGCAAATACCTGCCCTCTTTACAACCTTCGAAATCATTGTCAAATGAAAAAGACAGTGCCAGCAATTTAATTAAATGAGTGACTTGCTAGATACTCACAGGCAATATTTAGGTATGTAGCATTATTGAGACTGCACCTAAATTCTAACTAGTTACTTCGGTAGCTAGCATATACCCATAGTATTGTTATTCTGAAATTGTTAAACTTATAAGTTGCCTTTATTATTGTAAATCTACCTGTTCGCCTACTGTAGGCAGAAAATCGAGGCATTGCCCTCATATGGGTTACATTTTTTTGATGCAATGGCATTCATCTTCTATTTTAATTCTCTGCCTCGCAATCACTGTCTTGGTAGGTATAGCAGGGACCCCCCCCCTTTCTGCTCCATTATAACTATTATGCATGCACAGGGGCCATGGTATCTACTTTGATTTATTTTCTCCCAATTGGATGATATTTATCGTAGATGTTATACAACAAGAAAACCAAAATTCAGTTACTCATTCTGTTCTCCTCTCGTGCCTGTCAGCAATCAATCTTTGGATGCTCGCCAACATTCTGCATATCGAATGAGAATTAACATAAGCTTGTCATCTTTAGCTGAAATAGGCACCCCCGACTAGTAGTAAAAACTGTGTTCATTAAAGACCTTAACTATAAGTTGTACATTCAAAATCTTTGAAATGACCACTCCAATTGCTTGAAGACACCCACAATGGACCCGATTACGAGTATGGCTGTTGTGGGACCACCGTACGGGACTCCCACGGCGGTGTGGACAGCGGTGCTCAAAGGAGGCAGTGCCAGCATCGACACCGCTGTGGCCATTACAACCTGCTTTTCCACAGACCTTTTCATGGCGGGGACGCTGCCATTAAATCCTCGGTGGAATAGCAGGTTTTGGGAGGCACAACTGTCTCCAGGGCGAGTTCGCCCTTGGGATATGTTGCCGTTGTCAGCACTATTTGCCCCCATGCCATTGGGTCATCTGCATGCACTGTTTTACTTGAATTACGTGCTGCAAGAAACAGTGTGCCCGACTTGGTGAGGGCACTGCTGCATGGCCAGTAACTGATTTTTGCTGGCAGCAGTCCTCCCGCCACATTTGTAATCAGACGCCTAAGGTGCTTAAAACCTCCTCTGTCGTTTACTTGCGTCTCGGTTAGTGCAATGAGCTGCACTCTGTAATCCTTAGTGCAATGAGCTGCACTCTGTAATCCGTGAGTCCTTACTGATACATAGTCAATGCAAGGTCACTCTTCTTATTATTGAAGCCAGTTTTTGACATTATATGTCCCTTGTTAGACCTGGCATCTTTGGCGTGGTTTCCCATGTCTTTTTGCCTCTGCTTCCTGTATTTTTGACGCTGTGCTGGATTTCGTTTTTGCTGGTTTCGATGCTTTGGGCACTTTGCCACTGCTGATCAGTGTCAAACTCCCTGTGTAAATTGTTATTATAATTGGTTTTCCATGATTAGCATATTTGTATCACCAAGAAGTCCCTAGTAAAGTGCACTGAGTGTGCCAGGGCTGGTGATACAAATGCTACTAGTGGGCCTGCAGCACTGATTGTGCCACCCTCATGAGTAGCCCTAAAATGGTGTCTCAGGCCTGCCACCGCAGTGCCTGTGTGCAGTCTGTGAACTGCCATGTCTTCCTGGTCATTGTCCCCACTGAAATGGCCTAACCCTCCCTTTCTGTACACATTGGTCACACCTATGGAAGGCCCAAGGTTCCCCCTTGGACAGGGTGCAGTGTATATGAAAGGTAGATCATGTACCAGTGCAGGTGACATGCTCTGGTAGTGAATTACAGCCATTTTCGTTCTTCACTATGTAAGACTATCTTGCCCATAGGCGATTATGGGGAATGCTGGCTACTGTGGTTAACTGCATATCTTCCCATAGGTGCAAGATAGGACATAAAAGTCTGGTATCCCTGAACTCAGAATTTAATAACACATCTTTTAGGAAAGGTGTTTTTTAAATCCTGTGTTTGAGAACCGAAGTTTTAAAAAGTGGCTTTTCTCTTGTCAGACTTTTCTGTGTGCCTTGGCCTGTTTGTTAATTGACTGTCTGGTTTGAGAGTGACAGGGGCTGGGGAGCCCCCAGAGGATGGATGAGTCAGCCCTAGGCTGAATGATTGCATCTGCATCGTAAGTGGTGGAAGAGGATAGCACCTGGGCCTGAATAGGGCTGTGCCTGCCTTCCACAATGCTGGCTCCGCCTCCTGCTAGGCGGCTGACAACCCTGCCTCTCTCTCTGAAAGGAAAAGAGAAGCCAGGAAAACAAAGTGCTCAAGGAACACCCAGAACTGGTTCGGACCGGGCTCAGAGCCCTCCTGCACCAAGGAAACAAAAACTTCTAGGGGTATAAGTACAGGACCCCTGACTACAGAAACTCAGATCATCCTGGAATCAAGAAGGAACCTCTGCCACGGAGACAGCTGGAAGTCTGAAGAAGGAAGACTGTCCTACTGTTGCTTTGCTGGACTGACCTGCAGTTGCTTTGCTGCCAAGGAGAGGGGGAGGACTTTGCTTTGTGCTGTGTCTCCTTGCTTGAAGGAATCTCCAAGGGCCTGAAGAAGAGCTGGCTCCCTGTTAAGAAGTCCCAGGAACAAAAAGACTTCACCCCCGGCTTTCCTGAACTCCGGTGAGAGAGTTGTGTCCTTCTTAGAGTGCTTGGACCAGTTGTGGTGCCTCTGGAAGTTGTACCTGTGTTGGGAAGCTGGAATCCAAGATTTTAAAGACTTTCTGTAAGTTTTAACGCATCGCTCGCTTGCGCAGCGCATCCCTGTCAGTGCGAGGAAATTCCAGCCGAGATCTTCGCAGCGCCTGTTGCCGCTGCCAGAGTGGTCGCATCCTTCGTTTGTGGGACGCACTAGTCCGGTGCGGGAAGATTACCATCGCTGCGAGTATTGTCGCAGAGCCTGTCGTCACTGGGTGAGATTGTCGCACCGCTTGCTTGCGGACCGCATCACGTCGCTGTGAGGGTCAACGCAGAGCCATCACATCGAGGGGCTGCGAGAGGAGAAGATCGATGCTGAGCCGCGCATCGTCGCTGCACCGGACATCGTCCCCGCCCCGAAGATCGTCGCATCGTACCTTTTGCTAGCCGCTTCCACCGAAACCTGTGCACCGGAATCCACGCAAGGTATCGCACCCCTATCCATACAGACCAGAGTAACTGCAACACGCCCGCTGCATCCAGCGAGGTTGTCGCATGGCCCCCCCAGGGTCTCAGGAGTGACGCATCGCTTGCTTTTCAACGCTATAGCTTTCACCTGGAACTTTTGTCGCATCTAAAGGTACTGTTGGCTAAAATGTGACGCAACTGTGGATTATTTTAACGCAACCTTAAGAACTCCTTTCAAACCATATTCTTGAACTGTGTATGTTGGATTTTTGTCATTTTGGTCTTGTGTAGTTTAGATTAAAATACCTTTATTTTTCTAAACTGTTGTGGAGTCAGTTTGTGGTGTTTTCACTGTGTTACTGTGAGTGTTGGTACAAATACTTAGCACATTGCCTCTGATAAGCCTGACTGCTCGTGCCAAGCTACCAAGGGGGTGAGCAGGGGTTATCTAAAGAGTGCATCCTTCTTACCCTGACTAGAAGCAAGGATCCCTATTTGGACAGTGGTACCTACCTCTGCCAACTAGAGACCCCCAGTTCTAACAACACTGGTTCTGAGAAGGATACACAGGTTATCAGGAGAGCAAAAAGATTACACCGCACATCAAGTTGTCCAATGCACCAGTACAAAATTCATTGTAGATCTGCTCAAGTATTGAGCTCCACAAATCAAGGAGGCCGTCTACTGGGAACAGCATGGCAATTATTTTGCTCTATAAAGTACATTCTCTCCTGTTAAAGAGTGGGCTAATCAAATAAAGTGAGCACCTAGAGCGCTAAAGTTCAGGCATATACAGTCTCTGCTACACTCTTGAGCTGACAGGTCTGTTAAGCTTTTGAGGAGCTGGTGCCCCTCTATTTTATCACCATAAACTCTAATAAATGATTGCTTGTCAGAGAAATGTTCAAGCATGTGCTTCTTTCACCCAAAAATGTAGCAAGGTTTGTTGAAATGTAACATAAAAACGAAATATAACACAATATGATAGACAAAGACACAAAAGAACTCACCAACATACATACAGGGCATTTATAAAAGAAAGTCGAAACAAAATGCTGCACCTCAACCACTTACAACAGAAAACATCACTTTCCGATGAGGTATTACAAAGCACCTGCTACAAAAAAAAAAAAACAGAACGCATTATCAGCCCAACAAAATACCTTACAAAAAATTTTCACATTCCTGCCACAAATACCACCTCGAGAATCCTGCTTATGAAATAGGGCGATAAAAGGTGTTTGGAGCAAGAACTGTCGTAACTCACCACGAAGGACATGAAATAGAGCCAGTTACAAATGCTGTGTGATCCAGCTTCCTTGTTTGAAGACATATGTTTTGCTAGTCCAGTCTTTTTAAATAAGTAAGACCCTATATTATTACAACACCAAGAACCCGTTTGTGGTGATTCTGTCCTTCTGTACACTAAAGAAGATAACATACCATAACATCTGAACTAAAAGTAATAGGTTAATGGCTTTGAAAATTACTGTGAATACTTTTCATCTATGCTAAAGCTCTATTTGCAATGGATTTTACACAGCACTTGTTTTTGATGAGGCAAAGCTTGGTAATGTATTCCTTTGTGATTTATTCCAGAACTTCGTGTGTCACACTGTGTACTTTGCAACAGGGCAGGGAAATGCTGCAAAATGTACTAATTATTAATGCGGAGTGCTGCACTTCCTGCTTCATTTATGCTGTGTTTTGAAGGGGAAACATATGCCCGATTTCTTAGTTGGAGAGCTTGTACTTTGAACATAAGTAGCGCGTATGAAATACACCAGGGTGATTTTCGAATCAGCTCCCTGCTGTCCTAAGTGGCTGCATCATGTATTTCATTTGTGTTTCTTTTTCCTCTACACATTACAGAAATCTGAAAAGCATATATTCATTATTATTATGTAGACCTTTTAATAATAAAGCACTCTACCTGTAGTCAAAATTGAAAGAATAAACATTGCAAAATGAAATAGGTTCAATCGAACAGGGAAAAATATACATTTAAAGGTAATTAATTATCAAAAAGGGAAAATACCAATGTTCATGGCATTCAGGTAGTGTTAGTGCCTTCACTAAGTATAGTGAAAGGGTTTCTATGCAAATACATATATAACAACTGGTTGAGAGCTGTGTTTTAGGGTTTATATTGGTGTTTGATTAGGTCTCGGTAAAGAAAGTCCTTACTCATGCATGTATCACAACCATTTTTGGCAGTTTAACCAACCACAATGCTCTGCATCTTTGGATACTAAGCCACCACACTTCATTGCATTCTTCTCTCTAGGGGGACTTTAATACATCACTTAAGGAACGTTGCTCTGTTGCACTGTACTGCATCCTAGAACCATTAACCCATCGCACTGGACTTCATTCTTGAGAAATGAAACCACCACAATGTAATGTAACCCACTGATAGTAATTTAATTTGGCAAATAAGTAACAACAGTCCATCACAATTTGATACACTGGTGGGTTATTTTGGCTGTTAACCCTTTTCTCTTGCTCCAATGCAGTCAGTGGTTACTGACCATGTTTGTCATTATTCCAGGACCACAGATACTGTTGCAGTCCAATGGCATAACGAAAGTGCTCTCATTGTGTACTTTGCTCTTAAATGGTAGTAAAGTGAAATGTGAAAGATGAATCCTAAATGTACTAGAGGTCCAATACAACCATTATATCACTATCCCACACACATGGCACCGCAACCACTTGGGCGCTGAAGATTTCCAACCAATCAAAAATTCTATAACCTCCCACTAGTGTCAACTTTAGCAATAACTCTATACATGTTTACTTTATTTAGGGGTCCCTTTTCGCATTATTCATGTTAATTTATTCAAATGTGCATTCATACGTAACTGATAGTTGATAATGCAGTGAAAATATTTGTTTAGTGCAATGTGACAATTAAACCTCCTCAAATATATTATTTAATGTTTAGCAAAATGTGTCGTTGTTCCTATTTGTTATTCTCAATAAAGGTTCGTAGAGTTTGATACCTACATTTTCAGTTATTGTTTCTGAACAGTAAATAATGTTTCAAAGAACATAAGTAGGCTTAAAGTTCAGAGGGCGTCTGCATTGACAGTTTATTTCATGATTTTCAACAGGGTTCAAGGCAGAATATATAAGCTTCATTGGAGCATTGTTAGCTAAAGAGGATCTATGTTTCGGGGACTGTGGGCTCACTTTTCATGCAATAGCTGTAAACATTCTTCCTTGCTGAAGGCTACAGAGAAGGTACATCAAGTCTTGATCCAGGCTTATCTGTCTATCCTAGGAGAGACAATATAGTCGCTGGGGCAAAGGGACAGGAACAGCGGTTGTCTCCTTATTGAACAGTGTTTTTGTTCGTGAAAGGTATGAGTGTGCAGGAGCTAGGCCATCTAAGAAACTGAAGAAGGCCTCTTTTAGTGTTAACATTATTTAGGTTGCAGAGGGAAGGGAGGGGTTGGGATATCAATGTAAAGAAATCCCAAATCACCATGACAATGTTGGATTCTTTTCTATTGTTCTGCTTATTGCCAAATATTATACCCACTAAACTGTATCTTTTTTAGTTTAATAAAATACAAAACCACAGTCCTAGTGTGAATTCTTTAGTGCATCTATTTACGATGAAAGAGGGTTTGTTACAAAAGAATTCCAGTAGCTACCAAATATATGACCAAACAAGAAAATATATTTGTCACAATGACAGCAAAAAGCAAGAAGTCTCTTGTAAAGTTGATCAACCGAGGGGCGTGGGGGAGGGGGGGTTCGTCTCGTTTTACAACTTGAATCAGTTTTAACATGCCATTATTTCTTGCAGTGGCATCATTTCAATTGATGTGTGTTCTATTGGTTGTTTACAAAAAATAAATTTAAAAAGGTTGCAGTCATTGATATAAACAATGAGGTACACTTGTTGAATATATAACTTGCATTGCATGATTTGATCCATCATTTGATGTGTTTGACACTTTGTGTAAAGCTAGAGATAAAGCAGTCTCACCATTTCCCAGAATGATTTCAACAAGGCTATACTCTTGTTGGAGTACTCTCTCCATAGTAGGAGAGAACACATTGGTCTAATTCAGAGACATCTTGGTGTGGATGATGTTCTCTTAAATAGAACTCACCAAATAGTGCTTTTTAATGTGATCTATCAGAACCTTCCAATTTGTCTTTGCACCAAGAAATGGTGTCAAGAATACTGTGAAAGTATCTTCCACCCTATACCCAGAACAGGTGTTTTGAATGATATTTCATAGTCCAGGGTGTCATGGATTGTCTCCTGAACTAGCTCTCCAACTTTGGGGAGCCACCCATCAGCAGCGTTAGAAGCTCTGTCTTTGGCAGTGGTACAATTTTCAATGATGAACAATTTGGTTCTAATTTCTTGAAGACTCTGCTAGAAATCTAACCATGACAAAAATGGTCAGACAGTTTGGTTTTTGACTTTGCCAACTTTCTAGGGGAAACTAGATTAGACATGCATATTGTCACTTTTAAGAGTAACTTGGACCCAGTCCGGCCACCTAATATTCTTCTAGATAAATTATTTAGTGCGCTCTAGATCCTGTAGAGAATATGTTGCCATGTCAAATTTGTACCCAGTATCCTAGTGGTGAAGACTTTTTTTAAGCATACTATTGACTCACTCTACTACACTGTTCAATTCCAGAAGGAATAGGTGCGGATAAAGCAGTCACACTCCTAGGTCAGACTTAGAATCCAGAAACACCTTTGCGGGGAGCACAAGTTATAGTCTGAATGAAAGTTATGAATTGCTCCCATTTTTACTAGACACTGCAAATCCTTTATGACCACTTGAGCAGTGACATTCTTTTGGGGCCAAACCCAAAAGAATCTAGAGCAGGAATACACTGAAATCAATATTTACTTATATTGCTTAATTTCGGTAATGGACCGACGTACATATATATTTTTCCATAGTATAGGCTTCATTTCCATTCCAAGGAAGATATATTCTTCATTTGTTGTTCATTAAAACATTTGTTTTAGAGCAATGTTATGTTTCAGCTTGCTTGAATATGTTAAAAACTATATTCGATCATAACCTAATGTCTTGATTTTCTATTTATTATACTTAAATAGCCAACTCATTTTCATTGAATTTGATATCTTGATTTCACAGTTACTGTTTCTGCTAGACCTTACATCTAAAGTCAGCACCTTCTTTTAATCACTTATGTCCAATGTCAGACCTGACATCCATGGAATGGTAATTTCCAAACATTTTTGTGTCACTTCTCATGTTTGAAAATTTTGTTTTTGTTTGCATTTTGGACTCTGTGGGGAAAGTCTCAAGAACGTGTGATAATTATCGCAAAATTAGCTTAATGCAACTTTGAACATCATGGGAAAAGAACACCGGGTTAACGTTCTATTCTTAACGCAACGTCAAATAAATGGAAAACAAGAACGCAAAAAAAGTTGTGATGCCCCAAATTGTGATATAAATATCAGCGATAACCAGAGACAGGCCTGCAATTCCAATGCATCATGTGGCAAAATGCCCTATAAAAGCAGGAAAAAAAGACAAAAACCCCCAAAACTGTGTAGCACCATGGATGCACCCGGACTGAGTGCAGAGGACAACGCGTGCCCCACAAGCCCCACAGATGACCAGCAAGGACCCTCGGGGTCGGGGAAGGCCAAGGAGAAGAGGAAGAGGAAGACGCGGTTCAGTCCGCAGGAAAAGGGAGGTGATAGAACACTACCAACAACTGTTTGTCACCACCAACGTGTCATTAGCAACAAAGACGCAAATATGGCAGTCTATCTTGGACCATGTGAATGCAGTTGCAGAGTTGAGAAGGACAATGGAAGAGGTCAAGAGGCGCTGGAATGATGTGGAGGGCAAAACCAATCAGAAACTCGATGCCAACATGAAAGCAACGATGCAGATCGGAGGTGGGGGTCCAGCGGCACACCAGGAGCTGGATGACATGGCGAAAATGGTTGCCGCTGTGTTAAGCCGGGATACAGTGCCAGGAGTTGTGGATCTGGACACTGCTCAACATGACCTGACACAACATCAACAGTGTGAGTACCGACCAAAGACTGGGGGGATGGGGGAGATGGGCACAATAGCACACATGCACAATTAAGTGGAGCACACTGCACAACCACAATGACTTTGGATCATGTCCCTGATCTAAGTGGCACACTGCAGCACACATATAAACACCAAGTAGGCCCCAGACCACCTTGTGCCCAAAGGGGTCCCACCACACGCATCACCAATTTCACAACCAACACATGGACAAGTGTGAAACCCAGCAAGATGCATATTTGTGAGCCACACTGACAATGCAAGTGACACTATATGATGATTAGCATGGCTGCAGTCCAATCATGATGACATTGAGGTGGCTGAGTGTGGACCACATTCGGAAAGGAGCAGGTCACACTCTGACACATCCATGTGAACAAACAACCCCTGACGTTAACAACACATCTGTGGATAAACCATGCCCAGGAGTCCAAAATACGAACAAGAGCCAAAATTGGCCATGTCTGAAACATCTCAGCACTATAAAGCACGGACGTCAATGTCCCATTGCCTCAAAGGGATAAGGGGCAGCAAAATCACAGCTGCAGGGGTGACTCTCCCACAATGCAGCACACATACATAGCAATAACAGCACATCCACATTGACGACAATGTGGTACAAAGTGCAGCACTTTCTCTACAGAACAGAGGACACAACTGGTTCCGCTTGTGCGTAGAAACTGGCCAATCACATCTGGCATAGCAGGAAACTGTGAGATGAAAATGTACATGTACAACCTCACATCTGTGATGTAGTTCAAATGTCCACTGTCCCGCATCAAATAGTCAGCTCCTCCAAACAATCACAATGTACAACAATGCGTCAATATACATATAAACACAATGTTATAATGCCTCTCTCCTTCAGATTGCAGAGAGACGATCAACACCTCCTGCAGAGCAGACCAGACAACTCATCAGTAATGATAAAGAGGACCTCCACCCCTTTGACACCGATGCCCTACAACAGCTCATGGACATCTTAGGCAACCCACCTCCAAGAGCAGGGCAGCCCAGCTGCATCGAGGAAAAAAAAAACCCTGCACAGACCCCACAGCAGGAAGCACCCACCACCACGGCTGTCTCCCAGCACCTCACAAAGCACACATCGCATTTAAAGGCCAGGTGTTAGACTGCCAAAAAGAGGTAGCTGAACAGGTGCGGGTGGGGTTTGACCTCATGGCAGCTGCACTAGATCACATACGTGGGTGTCTAATTCCAATCAGTGAACACTTACACTCCCCAACGGACCCCCACACTGTAACAGAGACACAAACATTTGCACATTTCCGGTACTGAACCATGCCCAGAGCCCTGTGATAATCATTCACACCCCTACACTGGACGTGCATACGCCAGCCCAATCCACTCCGCTCACACTTACAGGGGGGACATAACAAGTTTGCAATGTGTGCATTCTCAGAGTTGTGAGTTGCATGATTATGGAGTTGAGGTGTATGGTGTGTTCATTTGGTACTTACCAACGTGCAATGCATTCCCATAGGTGCCAGCCTCAAAGCACTGGTTGATGATGGACTCTCGGAAGATGAAGGAATCATACACACTGCCTGGGTATTTGGCGACGACATTGGTGAAGAGTCCCAGGTGATCCACTTATGCCTGCACATTGATGGAATGTGTGTGCTTCCTGTTGTGGTAATTGTGTGCAGTGGCGGCAGAGTGGACGAGGAGTAGATGTGTGCAGTCGATTGGCCCTACACGTGCGGGAAGCCAGCTATGGCATAGAAGTCTTGCTTGGTCTCAAGCTGTTCCTGCACTGTGTGTGGGAAGTAAAGGTGCTGGGCTACCAAGCTGATAATTGCATCGAAGACAGGTGTGAGGAACTTGGATAGGGCTGGCAGTGAGACTCCTCCGACTCTGGCAGTTGTTGGTTGGAAGGTCCCAGAGGCCAACAGGTGCAGCACAGCCAGCACCTTTGTCTGCAGAAGGATGTTGGTTGTCCGCTGTGTTGGTACCATCAGCCTGTGGGCAATTATGGCCAGGATGCGGAGGATGGTTGTTCTTTTGAGCCTGTAGTGGGCAATGACATCCTCTGGTGTTAATTCTGTGAGGTTGGTGCGTTTTCTGATAGTTCCCTGTCTTTGCGTTGTCTGCGCTGCCTCTCTAGTAGTCAAGGGAGGGGCCTGGGGGGGTGGCAGGCCTGGGTGTGGTGGCGGTGGGTCCTGTGGCCCTCTTGGGGCTCCGAGCTGCATGATCAGTAGCTCCATGACATCTGTTGTTCTTCTGGTGTGGCTGTTGGTGGGTTCCCATTTCTGGTGCAGGTTATCGCCAGACTTAATACCAGGAAAGAGCAGGTGTTAATTCCCTGCTGCTAACGCACCTTAATCACATGTTTTGTGATCTTATTGCCGATCTGGCTGTTCGTTGAGAATGTTGCGAAGTGGGGTTGTCACTGCTTTTTGCACAGGAACGACTACTGTGCATCTCATTAGCATTAGTTGCCGGTGTCATCCGTGGCGATGTTTTTTGCAGCTGCTATCACAGGAAAACTGGCGATATCGTCTGTTAGCACCATCTTGTGAATAGAGCGATAAATCTATCACCACTTTGGCTGCAATAAAGTGCCGCTAACTCAGCGATGAGTCCATGAGAATATGCCCCTGCGTATTTTACCAGTGCTAATCAGTACTAAAGTGCTTGTGCTTTCTCCATAAAGCATAGTAGAATGTTCTTACCCCTAATTGGCACATGTAATTTACTTGTTAGTCCCAGGTAAATAGTACTACATGTATCCAGGGCCTACAAATTAAATGATACTAGTTGGCCAGCAGCACTCATTGGACCACGCAATAAATTAGCATTTTAAACATTTATCAGGCTTTCCACTGTAGCCTGTAATGCAATTTTACGCTGCCAATTTGACCAGGCAAAATTCACCTTTTTCAGGATCTAAAGCTGCCTTATAAGTCACTCCTACAGCAGGCCCCAAAGTCGCATAGGTCAGGTTGTCTTGTATTTAAAAAGTAGGACATGTGGGTTTAACTTTTACATGCCCTGGCAAGTGGAAGCTCCTAAAGTAAATCTACACGCCTTGAGGTCTATCTCTTACGGATCACTGACAGAGTATCAACAGCAAAAATGTCGAGCCAAAAAAATGTTGACCCAAAAATATTGTTGTCCAAAATATTGAAGTCCCAGCTTCATAATGGTAAGTACAAAAATATCGACAATAAATATTGTTATTAAAAATATTGTTGTTAAAATTATCGTTTATTTAAATGTTTGAAAAATAGTGTAAAATAATGCAAATAATACATATAATTACACAAAAATAGTTAGAATCATTAGAAAATTTTTAAAACTATAAATAATAAATATAATATAAAATTTAATTAAACATACATATATATATATATAGATATATATATATATATATATATATATATCCAACCAAAACAAGTCGCTTTGGATCCCTGCCGCTTCCAGTGGCGGGCCTCGGGCGGGGTAGCGAATCCCAAATATTCCAGCCAAACACTCTCCTTTGTAAGAAAGAAATCCGGGCCACTTCAAGTTTGCAAAGCGTGTTTAATTTACAAACGGCCGTTAAATACGCTTTGCAAACTTGAAGTGGCCCGGATTTCTTTCTTACAAAGGAGAGTGTTTGGCTGGAATATATATATATATATATATATATAAAATAAAATATATATTAACTTAATATAACTAATACATAATTATTTATATGAATTATAAAATGTTAGAAATATATTATAAATTATAAATACATATATGAATATACAACACCAGTAATATAAAATTAAAGTTAAATATATATATATATATATAATAAATTAAAATATGTTTTTACAATTACATTTGACACTACATTAACTGCAACAGTAGAGAAAATTTTGGATAGTGAAGGGGATAAATGACTATTCCCACTCCAGGGAGTGCAACAGTAGGCAAAGTGTTGGATAGCGTTGAGGTAAAATTTACTATTCCCACTCCAGAGAGTGCAACAGTAGGGAAAGTGTTGTATAGCGGAGGGGAATAATTTACTATTCCCACTACAGGGAGTGCAACAGTAGGAAAAGTGTTGGATAGCGTAGGGGTAAAATTTACTATTCCCACTCCAGAGAGTGCAACAGTAGGGAAAGTGGTAAATAGCGGAGGGGAATAATTTACTATTCCCACTCCAGCGAGTGCAACAGTAGGAAAAGTGTTGGATAGCGGAGGGGAATAATTTACTATTCCTACTCCAGCAAAATAATAATTAATAATTAACAAACAACTAATTAACAAAAAATAATTTACCTCTTACCATATCCATTACCTCCCAGATCCACGTACTCTCCTGAGACGGAAGCCGGGAGCGAGACGTGTTGTTTTTAAAACTTTTGTGTCACCAAAATCTGTTGTATTTTATTCACGTACTTCACTTTCCTGGCACCTCAGGACTCTGTTGCCTGATCCTTAGCTCACCACACAGCGGATCCAGCGCTGCTACGGATACGAGCACTAAAACAATTCTTGACGCCATTGCCGGCGAGCCGCGAGGCCACGCCCACTTTGAGGCCACGCCCCGCGCCCTATCTGCATAAAAACGCTGACTTTGAGCGTTCAGCCCAGATCCACGTACTCTCCTGAGGCGGAAGCCGGGAGCGAGACGTGTTGTTTTTAAAACTTTTGTGTCACTAAAATCTGTTGTATTTTAATCACGTACTTCACTTTCCTGGCACCTCAGGAATCTGTTGTCTGATCCTTAGCTCACCGCACAGCGGATCCAGCAGCGCTGCTACGGATACGAGCACTAAAACAATTCTTGGCGCCATTGCGGGCGAGCCGCGAGGCCACGCCCACTTTGAGGCCACGCCCCCACCCTATCTGCATAAAAACGGTGACTACGAGCGTTCAGCTCAGATCCACGTACTCTCCTGAGGCAGAAGCCGGGAGCGAGACGTGTTGTTTTTAAAACTTTTGTGTCACTAAAATCTGTTGTATTTTAATCACGTACTTCACTTTCCTGGCACCTCAGGACTCTGTTGCCTGATCCTTAGCTCACCGCACAGCGGATCCAGCGCTGCTACGGATACGAGCACTAAAACAAATCTTGGCGCCATTGCCGGCGAGCCGCGAGGCCACGCCCACTTTGAGGCCACGCCCCCGCCCTATCTGCATAAAAACGCTGACTACGAGCGTTCAGCCCAGATCCACGTACTCTCCTGAGGCGGAAGCCGGGAGCGAGACGTGTTGTTTTTAAAACTTATGTGTCACTAAAATCTGTTGTATTTTAATCACGTACTTCACTTTCCTGGCACCTCAGGACTCTGTTGCCTGATCCTTAGCTCACCGCACAGCGGATCCAGCGCTGCTACGGATACGAGCACTAAAACAATTCTTGGCGCCATTGCCGGCGAGCCGCGAGGCCACGCCCACTTTGAGGCCACGCCCCCGCCCTATCTGCATAAAAACGCTGACTACGAGCGTTCAGCCCAGATCCACGTACTCTCCTGAGGCGGAAGCCGGGAGCGAGACGTGTTGTTTTTAAAACTTTTGTGTCACTAAAATCTGTTGTATTTTAAGCACGTACTTCACTTTCCTGGCACCTCAGGACTCTGTTGCCTGATCCTTAGCTCACCGTACAGCGGATCCAGCGCTGCTACGGATACGAGCACTAAAACAATTCTTGGCGCCATTGCCGGCGAGCCGCGAGGCCACGCCCACTTTGAGGCCACGCCCCTTGCCCTTTTCACCCCCTTGATAACATGGGCATCCACCGTACGCGCAGCGGACGGGCGCAGCGGGCGCGCCGTTTGCGCGCCTAAGGCGCGCCTAAGGCAAGCCCGTCTACGCCCGTCATCGCCAAGACATCGCCTCTCGCCTGTCCCCCTGGTCTAGCTACACGGGAAGTCTACCACTATGACAGAGAACTCCTTGTCGCCCTGAACCCTGGAAAGAGCTGTGAGAGGATATCGGGACATCTTGGACAAACATGCCTTCAATGTAAGTCATGTCACTTTTCCACACCCAGCCCCTCTTTACCTAGGCGCCTCTCAGTTGCGCATAAACAAACCCCTCTCACCATCTTACAACTAAATGTTAGGTCTCTCTTCAAGCACCACCTAGAGGTTCACACCCTCCTACTCGAAGAGAACCCTGACATTCTCTTTATCTGCGAAACCTGGCTTCATAATGATATAACTAGTGTATCTAACCTCACGCTACCAGAGAGCTACCTAATGAAATCAATAAATAGAGACACCAGAGGTGGCGGCATTGCTGTCATCTACAAAAAGCAATTTCTCTGCTCTTTTACTAAAGAAAGTATCTCGAGCTGTGAAAATGCTCGCTTTAAGATCACTACGGGCCCCCATTTCTCCCTATCTGGCCTTTACATTTATCGACCCCCCGGACCTATGTCTACATTCATTGAAGATCTCCTTGAAGTAGCGAGCTCTCTTGTGGTGGACTTGGCAAACTTCACCATATTAGGAGACCTTAATCTCCTTTTCGACCGGAACCAAGACTCCATCATTAAAAATCTTCTGGCCGATTTGTCAGCCCTACAACTCCACCCTCTGATCCAAGACGCTACCCACGCCGCTGGACATATACTAGACCCCGTCTTCACTAACATCCCAGAGACTATAACAGAGACGCCCAAACCCATGGGATGGACAGACCATTACCTAATCAAATTTACTATATTGACTACGGAAATGTTCAACAGGGCTGAACCTACCCGCCGCCTAAAAAGATCATGGCATAAACTCTCAACCAGTGACCTGCACTCCTCTTTAGGACAATTCCATCAAGAGGCACATATGAACATCAATACCACATATGCTGCCTTCCATGACTGGATCACTCAGGGACTTGACGTTCTCATCCCTCTTAAATGGACTAAAGGACGCAGTTCCCCCTCCAACCCATGGTACAACAACACTCTGAAATCCATGCGGAAGAAATGTAAGAAAGCTGAGAGAGCCTGGAGGCGAGAGTAAAATGACAGAGACGAAGCTTTCTATCTGTCCAAACAAAAGCTATACCACAAAGCTATTTTCTCCACACGCGCCGCCTTCTATGCTGAAGAAATTAATTCTAGCCCCAACCCCGCCAAAGTTGTTTTTAAACTCGTAGAAGAACTGCAGAGTAGCAGATCTCCTCCCTCCAGTATCACTTCTGCGCAACAATGTGAGGACCTGGCCACATTCTTCACTGAAAAAGGGCAAACAATCTATAAAACCTTCCCACAGCACTCTGATACAGCACCCAGCTCCCCTATTCCCATCAGTATTGGCACCACGATGATGCACATCCCTGAAATCTCTCATGGGGATCTCACTAAACTATGTAGGAAGGTCAAATCTGGTTCCCCAGCAGACCCAATGAGACCGGCCCACTTCATCGAATCCCTAGACTTTTTTCTACCTTCCCTGGCATTTATATTGAATCGTTCCTTCTCCTCGGCTAGTGTACCAACTGCTTGGAAGCAAGCATGGGTCTCTCCCATTATTAAAAAACCGACCCTTGATCCCTCCAAACCGGAGAATTTTAGACCCATCTCATTGCTCCCATGGCTGTCCAAACTCGCAGAGGCCCACGTAAACATCATCTTGTCTAAACACATGGATCAAAATAACATCTTAGATTCATCCCAAAACGGGTTTAGGCCGGGCTACAGCACCGAGTCTGCCCTCCTAGCCACGTTGGAACATCTCCGGACGATACTTGATGCCGGTCAGAGCGCTGCGCTGATCCTATTGGACCTCAGCGCTGCCTTTGATACGGTATCTCATAACATTCTGTTAAATCGTCTGGCCACTGCGGGAATCTCAGGTCTTGCCTTGGAATGGTTCCGTTCCTTCCTGAAAGACAGAACTTTCCGGGTTTCAGCTCCTCCATTCCTCTCCCAGTCCCATTCGATCGGACAGGGAGTCCCTCAGGGCTCTGCACTCAGCCCATCCCTTTTCAACCTATATGTGCAACCACTTGCCGCAGTAGCTAGAGAATGGGACCTCACGCTGGTGTCATACGCTCATGACACGCAGCTAGCCATCACTCTCACAGAAGGTCCCTCTACTTCTGCCACAAGGTTCAGAGATGGTCTGGCTGCTGTGGCCCAGTGGATGACGGACAACTGCCTGCAGCTTAATGCAGGCAAGACGGAGGTGCTGCTCCTCGGAAAGAACACTAGCCACTGGAACCAACACTGGTGGCCTTCGTCGCTGGGCACCATTCCACCCCCCAAATCCTTGGTCAAAAACCTAGGCGTCTGGATGGACTCCTCACTAAAGTTCCAGACCCACACAAAAAAGGTAGCGGCCACCTGTGTGGGCCTGTTAAGGAGCCTTAAACCTATACTTGGCTTCTTCGAACCCAAGGTCCGCCAAATGATTGTCCAAGCCACAATTCTTTCCCGCCTGGACTACGCCAATGTCTTACTCCTGGGCGCCAACAAAGCGGATATACCGCGACTGCAATGCGTGCAGAACACCGCGGCAAGAACCTTGGTCGGTCTTCCCCGCAGATGTTCAGCCAAAGCCACAATTCGAAAGCTGCACTGGCTACCCATCGAATCCCGAATCCAGTTCAAAGCTCTCACCATGATCTTTAAAATCCTTAAAACTGGGTGCCCAGAACTTCTCCGGCCACTCCTTACACCCTATGTGCCACAGCGCAACTTGCGCTCCCTAGGCCAACATCTGCTAACGGTCCCCCGTACAAAGCTAGCCCGCACTGGTGGACGTTCGTTCAGGGTGCTGGGAGCCAAACTTTGGAACACCCTACCAATAAACATCCGCTCATTGGAAAATCTGTCTGCCTTTCGGAAAGCTGCTAAAACTTACCTATTCCCTTCCCCTTAGGCCTCCCAGCTGTTTTCCTTCTGTTCTCCGTTGAGTCTCCGTGGTTCTTAGCGCCGGGATGCCTCTTTGCTGGGGCAGCTGTTTGCGCTTTATCAAATAATAACATAACATTACATAAAATATTGCCCTATAAATGACACCACCAATGTTGTAAATCATAACACAATTAACATAAACAATTAACAATTAATTAATGGAATAATATTAATTAACAAACCATTTAAAAACAATCCATTGTAATTCAAACAAATAACACTAAAAAACAACTAAAATTTTTTTTTTTAATAAATATAATAAAATCAAGTTACTTCCCACCCTATTTCCCTGTCAGCCCACAACTCACTCCTAAATAAATAACACAATTGACATATTCATTAATTAATTATTAACTATTAATACCCAATAAATAAATAATTAAGAATACATTATTTCCCAAATTTAACAATATAAAATGTTAAATACATAAATATGAAATAATTAAAAATATAAATGAATTAATTATTAATAAAATACTTCCCACCCTCCTCCCCTATAAACCCACTCCTACAAAAATGAAACAATTCACATACACCAATTCATTATTAATAATTAACAACTAATTAATAACTAATTATTAACAAATTCATTAATACAATTAATAATGTAAACTATTAAATACCTAAATCTTAACTAGGAAAAAATGTTCATTAATTAATTAATTATAATTAAATTACTTCCCACCCTACTCCCCATTAAACCTACAACATGCTCCTTAAAAAATAACACAATTAAGATATTTACTAAATATTAATTATTAATAAAAACCAATTAACAACTAATTATTACTACATTAATTAACACAGTTAATAATATTAAATATTAAATAGCTAAATATGAATTAATAATTAATATTGTTTAATTAATTATGAATAAATTACTTCCCACCCTGTTCCCCTATAAACCCACAACCCGCTATGGAATAAAAACACAAAATTAAATAAAAAAATATAGCAACTTCTAAAAATGAAACACATATATTCAAAAATATATGCAATAATGACACAAAAACATAGAACACATACATTTAAAATACACACTGAAATACATAACACAAAAAAAAAATTTGGAAAACAATATTACTTACCTTCAGCTCGATATTCTTGTCAATGATTTTCTGACTGTCGGTATTTTTGTATCTCAATATTTTGGACTCAATATTAGTGTCCGTTGATATTTAAAACTCAATATTTTGACAGTTCACCATCTCTTCCATTGGATAACATGGGATTACCATGCTATATTCAGTAAGTGATAATGTTTGATTGGGACCAGATAGTGATATGGTGTTTAGACTCAAATTAATTGTAATTGTAATTCCTCTTTAATGATTAAGTCAGACTTTATGTCACAATTCTGAAAATTCTACCTTTAGAAGTTGGCATTTTCTTATCCTCATCATTTGTGATTTCTGCCAGTATTCTGGGTCACATGACTGTAGATGACTCTGCTCCAGGGTTTGTTTATTCCTGCCAGACCGTGAGAGAAAGGGGGCTGAGCAATATAGTGAAGACTAAAGAAGGTTAACAGCCGTTAACGGCCAATTTTAGTTTAGTTTCTCTCTTGTACTTCTTTCACATAGTTTAGGAGTTATGCCTTTAGTTCAAGTCCCATATCTGCACACTGGATTGTACTAGTAGCCTGTTTTTCATATTTTAGGAGTCAGACATGCTGCGTGAATGTCTTGGGGAGGTGCATCAAGCTCCACTTATATTTTAAAGGACTTTGCCTCTAGCACACACAAAGGAATCAGATGCTAGCTTTTTGTCACCCAAGACTTCTTGGAGCCTTGACAGGGGAAGGGAAGAGCTTTCCAGAACAAGATGTGGGAGTAGTACAGGGAATCCCCCCCCTCTAAGGATGGCACAGGTATACATTTTGAACCTCAAGAGCCACTCTTCAGTACATTCCTGAATCTGCAGACATTACAAGAAGAAGGACTGTCCTGTTCACCAGAGGACTGTCATGCTGTTTGAGGCCTACCTTGTTCCCCTGAGGACTGCCCTATTGCTTGAGGCCTGTCTTGTTTCTCAGAGGACTATAATATCCAAATGTACACATTTCCCAGAAAGCAGATATTAAGATAACAATTACTTCAACATACCATTTATAATTAGGACAAGGAACAGAAAACATATCTTGACACCTTCAGGCATCAAGATAATATTCCAAATCTGAGTACAGTATTAGGTTGAATACTGTGTTAGATGCTAAAGCAAGAAATTAGAGCCTATTGTTCTAACTGTGACCTATTGAACCTGCACACTATGTGGTAATACCTTGTTAACAATGTTTAACTGTCTTAATATTTGAGGAACAGTAAAACGGAGACCATTTATCAGATTGACTGCATGCCAGTCAGGGTTTTTGAGCACTAAAACCAGCATTGCACTGTAAATGACATCCAGCTGAGGTTCAGAATTCTAAAGTCATATCTCAAAGATGCTATAATTTCCCCACAAGTAAGGAGTGTACTGCAAAAAAAGGTGTAATCTTTGATCATTTCAATAGACATATGTGTAGTGTCAGGTGCAGGAGCACGAGCAAGTACCTGTGTAGCAGGCGGTGAAACTTGTGGTTCAGCTGGAGAGGGCACAGACTGGCTAATTTAGTCGTACGTCATGGCGACACGTTTTCCAAAAGTGGTTTGCCAGTGTGATAGTTAGGATTAGTATTTCGAGTGCGACCATGCTTTATGAATACTTTTCCTTGCTTGCACTGCAACATCCTTACATTTGATAGTACATAGTGCCCACACTCCCAGCGCTCACTCCCCTCTGCGCCCCTTCAACTCACATACCAAGGAAACCATGAGACAAATTTAGTGGGAAAACCGTGGTGCAGGTTTTATTTTGCACAACAAGTGGAAATAAGGTGGGTCATCTTACAGGCGATCCAATACGGCAGCCCCTCGCTGTCCCGCATGCCTAATGAGCCATTCTTGCACGGCGAGTCGATGCTCTGACGGTGCAGTCCCTTCTCACTTTCTTTCGTTCACTCCCGCCCCCCCTGTCAGGGCGGAGCGATGAGGCACACCCCCGGTCGGTTCAGGCCCCCCGACCGCCCGAAGGACTAACGGGGCGCCGACGCTGTTCGCTGGAACCCCCTCGGCTCCAGGTTCTTGGCTCGGGCACCCCTACTGTGCCAGGCAGAGGTATTGATTGTGTCCTTCTGCCGCAGAGGTACCCCTACTGTCCATCTGCCTCCAGATCGCCCTGTGACTCCGCCTGCAACACAAAATTAGACCGTTAACAGTTCCAAACATGCCTGCCCGCCGCTCTGCCGCTGGGTCTGGGTCAGGGCGGGAGAAGCGCAGAGCAGCCCGGAGCGACGGCAGGAAAGGCCGAGCCTCGCTGCCGCGCTGGTTTTAAACCCTTCCGGGGCCGCCCCTCACACCTGGGGCCCGCGCCCATAGGCCAAGCATGGAAAGGGGCGGACCAGTGCTGGCGTGCGCGCGGAATGTGGGACTAAGATGCTGTCTTCGCTTAGCTCCCCTTCGCGTCGCGCGGCCAGCGGCATTCTTTAGAGGGAAACTGTAATGGTCCCGTATCCAGGCAAATGCCTGCCTTCATGAAGGTGGGGATGAAGCAGTAGCAGGGCACACTTCCTCATCTTCCTCATGACTAACCTCTTCTTTCACAGCTTTTATGATGGCACAAGCTCCTTGGGCAAATGGTGACCGTATTACAGGTGCTGGTGCAACTGCAGCTCCAGCAGGAGGCGGACGGGTCCATATTAGGAGGAATAAGCAAATCAAAGTTGAAAGACAGACGTAGAAATAAAGCGGCAAGCTAAGTAGAAATGTAAAAGCATCTTTAGTTATAGCTCTTTCACGAATCACTAGAAATCAGCTATTTCTGGTTATCCCACTCTAGTTTCCCACAATGCCCATTTAAGTTAGTGCAATTTTATTTATGACATAGAGCCTATTTAATGCCCCATAAAATTAACCGCTATTTTATCCACGCCAATGTAGTCTGTCCCCGCTGTCTTTTCCCTGATGTAGAACCCCCACATATGCTTTGGTCCTCCCCGTTATTGACAGGATACTGGCGGGGTGTCACCACACATCTGACACGATGCACGGGTCCTACTGTAGAATACTCCTAGGAGGTATGTTTGCTGGGTCTCATTGATTGCACCAAGAACAACAGGGTATTGGCATGCCTTGTAGACATGGCCCTCATCTTGGTCAGCAGCTGATCACCTGTAAATGGAATGGGGCAAACCCACCTGCCATTTCCGAAGGGGCATTATTCACTGTGGCCTGGGTGCAGGCAGAGAGTGCAGCATTGCATAAGGAAGAAGTAAAAGGTCTCCTCAAATACCCAATTTCCCATACCTGGGATGCACTCCGGGAGATGCTCCATGAAGGCTTGCAGAGCAGAGACGACAAACCTCCCTATGTACCCCCAATATTATATCACATTCATCCACCGGAGGTCATGACCCTAACAGTGTAAACAGTCTAAACATAAAACCCCACCAAGGCTCTTCTTGGCTGCGATCCTCGCACCACTACCTCTGCAACACTGAGCAAGTACAGGATCCTTCTTTTGTTGTCAACTTCTGTTGTAAGCAGTCTTGTTATATGGTATTCCTTCTAATTTGCAGCTGATTGTCATTGCCTGCACCCAAATACATTGCTTAATGTATCCCCAACTGTTGTCAGTGAAATCTTGACTATCATACATTGTATAATCTTGGTCTAAACAGTTCAAAATATTGTACACTAATATGCTATGCAACCATGCTACCCTCGATGTGGAATATGTTTTTCAACCTGCATATTGTCCATATTCAGTTTTAAAAGAAAAATGCAAATGAAAATCATTTTTTAAAAATGGGGCACGCCACAACACAACCAGCCCTCAAATCTATATTTGTCTAGCAGAGTGTTTAAAGATTGGATAGGCATAGTGCCATCCATGCCGAGCTAGGAAAGTGACAGTCTTTTGACATTTTCACAGCAAAGTCTTCAAGCATAGGCTTAGTTAGTGTTGTTCATGCCTAGCTGAAAATGTACACCTTTCATCATTCCAGGGACAGTGTTAAAGCTTTAAAGTTGTAAAATATCATCCAATCCAACCTGGAATGAATAAAAGCAGCCCCTGACAAATGTTTTTTGCTATTATTAGAGGTGGGCAGTTAGACAAAACGTTGTCCAGACACAAGGGAGCACCCAGTATAAGTCAAAGCAATACCTTTCAGGCCTAGAGTGCATAAATTTGGCAAAAAAGGAAGTAACGATCCCTAGGTAGTTCCCAAGTTTTAGATGGAGAGCAGCCTCTTCATATTGAGCATTTAACAACACCACTGCTCACCTCAACTGTCTGTTTTTCTAGCAGAGTTTTCAAACATACGATTAGCATATTGTCATCCATGGCGAGAAAGAAAAGGGACAAAGGGGTAGAAGTATCAAGCCTTTCGTGATTCGCAAAGGCGAATCGCAAAAGGCCTTTTTGCATTTCTGGGAATGTATTAAAGAATCGCAAAATAAGGAATCGCAATATTTTGCGATTCCTTATTTTTCTTAAGCATTTAAGGAATCGCAAATTTTGCGATTCCTTAAATGCGATGTATGTGGGGTTCTGAAATTGCAAATTTTGGTTAAGAAATTGCAAATACCACCAACTTGTAGTTGGTGGTAATTTGCAATTTCATTTAAAAATGCCCTATTTGGCATTTGTGAAGGTGGCATGTGACGCAGATACATGCCCATAGGGCATGTATGTGCGCCATATGCACACACATGTACATTTCAGGGGTGCAGCAGGGTGTCTTTGAGACACCCCTGCACCCTTGAAATTATTCTCAATTTGCGAATTCGCAAAATGCGATTCGCAAATTGAGAAACATTTCGCAATCATTCCTATGGGCCTCCTAGCCCATAGAAATGCATGGGAAATTATTCCTTATTTGCGAATTTACAAAGTGCGAATTCGCAAATAAGGAAGACTAAGAAATCGCTAAAAAATAGCGATTTTTTACATATATTCCATTTTGCGATTTCTAAATAGCGATTCCTTAAAAATCGCTATTAAGAAATCGCAAAATGGAATTTTGATACATCTACCCCAAAGTCTTTTGACATTTTTGCAGCAAAGTCTTTGAGCATAGGATTATTTATAGCCATCCACAACAAGCTGAAAAATGACTAAGGGCCAGATGTAGGTAGCCCTTTACCGGTCGGAAACGGCCGAAAATACCGATTTTCGTCCGTTTCCGACCGGTAAAGGGCTATGGAGATGTAGGTGCTAGAAAAACGTACATTTTTGGTAATTTTACCGAATCGGTAATTTTACCGATTCTGTAAAATTACAGAATTGGTAAAAATACCAATTCTGTAAATTTTACCGATTCGGTAAATTTACCATTCGGTAAAAATACCGAAAATGTATTTTGGGATGTAGGAAGCACTTCTAACAGTGCTACTGGGCCTTTAGAATTCGGTATTTACCATGCAATACAATTGCATGGTAAATTACGAATTCTTGTGTACATGCACATCTGTGCATGTACACCTGTGCCATGTGGCACACAGACATGCCCTAAGGGCATGTCTGTGTGCCACATGGCGCAAACGCCAGTTACAGGGGTGCAACAGGGTGTCAAAGTGACACCCTGTCCCCCTTAGCAATTCGGTATTTTTACCGATTCGGTAAATACCGAATCGGTATTTGCTATTGAATCCTATGGGCTTCAAGGCCCATAGGAGTCAATAGCAAATACCGATTCGGTATTTACCGAAACTGTAAATACCGAATCTTACCGATTCGGTAAAAAATGCCGAATTTTTACCTACATCTCATTTACAGATTCATAAATACCGAATCGGTAAAATTCGGTATTTATGAATCGGTAAATGAGATTTACCTACATCTGGGCCCGTATCTGTTTACTACTTCGTGCACAGATTGTTATCGAGGCCAAATTGTGATGAATAACAGCAGTCCTTGATACATGTTTCCCTCTTATTAGAGCGCATCAGAGAGCTATAGCTGTGCGCAGACACACAAGTTCTAACACGAGCTAAACACATGTGTCATGGACTGCTTTTATACATTCCAGATTAGCTTAGATGGAAATTTACAGATACAAAGCTGTAATACTGTGCCTGAGCTTTTTGCCCCGTCAGCCTTTTCAGTATTGTGGGTACAGGTCTTACAGTACAAAGCAATATGGTGACAACTTAGAAAAAAAAAATTGGGACTGACATTAGAGTACATGCGGACTTTGTCTTGGTGTCCTAAATTTGTTTAAAAAGACATTTCCGCCATTTCCTGTCTCCTAAGAGCACACAGATGACTTAGCACCATTAGCCACTTGCTACTTGAAGCACATGAATTTCAACCACTTGCTAAACTCGTTTAGGTCTGCACACTTAGCAGGGATGCAGTTTTGAAGAAATTAAGTTTGCCGGTGTAATCTGTAGCTTCAGCCTCAAACAGGATCAGATACAATAGAACTAGAAGAGGTCGCAATGGTCCTTCTGATCCTCCTTCCCCAGCCACTGCATAGTTTGGTGCACGTTTCCCACTTATTAAAACTCTTAATGATAACAATTTTATACACTTGAACAAGGTCATCAACATTTGTTCTCTTTCACGGTAAAAAAATACTACTTGTTTTCATTATCCATGAACACAGGCTCTTTACAAAAGTAGGACTATGCTCTATGGCTTTTCTCCTCAATCTCATACAAAAAAGTGGAAAAATAAATAAAAAGACAATGCACAAACACACACACACAAACACCCACACGCACACACACACACACATACATCATTGAACATAGGCCAAAGTATTTGTTTCAGGCTGAGTAGAGATCCCTTATATCTATAAATCTACATTCTAGTTCAACACACCTGCCGATGCAAGACCGTGGGGAATCAACAGTTGGGATGCTACCACACCCATCATGGGGTTAAACTAAGTACACCGTAAACCAATCACACAGAGCCTGCCCAAATAAGGTGGCAAGCCGTAGTCAAATCAATTTTTCCATCATTTCAGTGTTTGCCTTTCTTGGTGTGGACCTTGAGGTACCACTTCAGATCTGATTTGATTATTGACCAGGTTGAAGACTGAGAGGTTCTCAACTCACCTAAAGCCTGCTTCAGGCTATCCCTGCACTTGTCCGAATATGGCTTTAGTACACTTTCACTTCCGTGCCACTGACTCTTTAAAGAGGGTCACTCACAACACAATGTGTTTCTTAAAGGCAAACCGATTATGGTCCTTGGGACAAGTATTGAGGTGCTCTGAGTCATCATGAAAGTAGAAAAATATTTTGTAATTCCCCAGTTACTGGCTGACTTGTCCAGGTTGTGAGGGAATTCTATTCTGTTGTCTGCTTCCCTTAGATCTTAGGTGCCATTGATTGCACCTAAGTGGTACTATAATCACCACTCCACTGGGAATACAATTTCTGCAACAGATGCCAAAGGCTCTCTAATAATTTGTTAGTTGATGACAGGGAATGACTAATTGCTATCGAAAATCCACAAACAATAGCTATATTTTTTATAAAGCAGATATTGACTATCAGCTGGTTGCTGGCGATTTCTGGGACATGTCGTTACTAGGTAAGTAAGCTCAACTTGGGCTTGCACTGCATTTCTACTTGGCAGTTCACTCAACAGTGATATTCACTCATAATAACTTCACCCCATCCCAACACATGCATACTAATTGCTTTGAACGTATATATGCATGGAAAATCTGCAGCATTTTCATGGTAATCACATTCAAATAAATACCATAACTTTGTTGCAGACATATGTCCCTTACCGAATCCTCACTCCGCATTTACAACTACCTTGCATCAAACTAGGTGTAATAGGGCCAAACACATACTAGGCCATCATTGAAAGCACTTTTTTGATCCTTAAGATAACCTTCAAATATCTTGACTATATGGGGGACATGTTTGAGTACTCTCCAGAAGGAATAAGCTGTATTGTGTGGTGTAATGTGTATTACACAGTACCATATGATAAGGGATACGTGTAGACTTTACCTCATAATTATGTCCTCATCCAGGTTCCTGGGTCAAGGTCAACAGGTATACAGGTGTATTATAAGGTATTCAGTCAAAATATTGAGTTGGAAATGCCGACTTACACTAATATCGAGTTTTGAATATAGTGACACAGAAATGTTGATGAGTTATGAAAATAGTGGTCCCGGACAAGGACAATCAGAACAGAGGAAAATGAATATAAACTAGAAATCAGAACAATATTTGTGCTGTCCCGCCGACAGGATCAATTTAATATTTCGAATATTTGCAAAAAATAAAGTGGGGACACAATCCTGTATCCATCAAGGCATACATAAAACAAAACAAAAACAAAATAAAGGCTCAGGCAGAACAAACGCTTGTACGTAATACATTAACTAAAAGTAACCCCGGACGGGTAACTTCGCTCCACCAGCGGAGTTTGCAGAGATTTGCCTACTCCACGCTCCATGGCGAATGTGGAGTAGGCAAAAATCTCCACCTCTATTGTGGAGCGGAGTTAGCCGCTCGCTCCAGCCTCCCAAAGTCTTTCAAAATGTAAAAAAAGCCACTTATCGGTTGTCTGCCGCCTCACCTGCCTGGCCGCTCTCCGCCCTGCTCCTCGGGCCTCATGTCCCCGTCTGTAATTAAAAAAAATCTACGATGTACGTCTGACGCACATGCGTAGCGGTTTGTAGCGTATTTCCATGGAGTTGTTTTTTAAACTCCGTGAAAATACGCGTAGAGGCACTACGCCCTCTACGCCTAGGGTTAAAAAAAACAAGCATAGATGTGCGGAGACACCGTTACACATGAGCATTGACAAATTACATTTCGTTTACAGTGCACAGAGATTCGACGACGTTTTAATCCCATGAAAGCAATTGTGGGTTAATCATCAGGATATTACACTACATACCTGGGTAAAATTGCCTGTAAAACAATAGAGGGCAAATGGAGAAAGAAAAAGAAAACATTAGAGGTGTCAATGTACAATAGGGTATAAAGACGGCGAAGCAATATACATCATACAGTTAGGGGTGACAAGGTAGTTTGATCCGATTAATATAACTGTGAAGGAGAAAGAAGTGACTATATGAACCTGCCAATGAGTGGAAAACATTGCTAATGTTAAGACTGTAAGTAAAAATGTTGTAACTGGAAAGGCAACCACTGGTGATGGCAACCGGAGGACAGAATTGTTAATCAGGTAAGAGAGATGCTTACCAATGAGAGGTGCTGTGCCTCACGCTATAGATTACCGGAAATGGACCGCCGCAGCGTAGCCAAGTGCGAGCCAATTGTCTCTAAGGAGTCCCTTAGAAAATGGCTGCCGGGACAGCGGTTCAAGGAGCCTATGGGAGATGGCAACCCGTAAGTGTGGTGAACCGCGTGGAGTGAATCTATCAGTGAAGTTAATCTGTGCAAGGCTTACAGTAGATATAGAACAGCGGTAAATTACCACTTCAATAATTGCCATTTGAAGGAACGCAGCCGTGTTTCCAATTGGGAAACTGTGTAAGAATTGCACGCTGAGTGCACCGGTTGAATGAGCCTGTAAAAAAAAGAGGGGGAGGGGGCAAGCATCAGTGCGGAAATTCTGAGGGATGTGAAGAGAGTGTCTGTGCTCTGTGGTGTCAGGCTTACCGTAGGAATAGACCTGTGGTGACCTCGAGCAATATATTGTAAGGGATGAATCAGTGGGTAGTCTGTAGTTGTGATACATCATTGAGAACCATTTTCTCAAAGGTTAACACCTCACCTGGGATCATATTGTTTAATGGGGAGAATGTGGATGGAGGATGCAGGGGAGTGTTGGATGTGTTAACTGGTGTAGGATTGAGGAGAAATCATGTATGTAGTCGAATTTTATGACTGACTGACTGACTGAAGTATTTATAAAGCGCTCGAATGCCGTGGCGTCTTGGCGCTGCAGTGATGAAGGGAGCGGTGAGAACAGATCTTTAATGTGAGGAAAAAAGTCAGGTCTTCAGCGCCTTTCTGAAGCAGAGCATGGATTTTTGTGAGCGCAGCGCAGGGGGCAGGGAGTTCCATAGTCTGGAAGCTTGGTGCGAAAAGGACCTGCCGCCCCATCGCATTCTTTTTATTCTTGGCTGACATATCAGATCAAGACTGGCTGACCTTAGCGTACGTGAAGGCAGATACCGGGGGAGGAGTGTGGACATGTCTTGTGGTCCCGTGCCATACAAGGATTTGTGGACTAAACAAAGGGCCTTGAACCGTATTCTTGATCTGATTGGAAGCCAGTGAAGTTTCTTGATGGCATTGGATGTTGGATGACGGTAGGGTAGATTTAACAGGACCCTAGCTGCGGCATTCTGGATTGCCTGCAGTTTGTTCAGTTGTTTTTCTCCTGTGCCCAGATAGAGTGAGTTGCAATAGTCCACTCGGGACATTACTAATGCACTCAGTACCGTTCTTTTTAGTGTTGGAGGGATGTAAGGTAAAACTTTCTTAAGAACCTTGAGGGTGTAGAAGCAGGCGGAGGTAACCTGGTTAATCTGGGCTTTACAGGAGAGATCTTTATCTATCAGGAAGCCAAGATTTCTTACCTTGTCAGCAGGACTAGGGCAGATGCCTGCCTCCGAAGGCCACCAAAGGTCGCTCCAGACGGATGATTTCTGACTGAATTCGATTATCTCGGTTTTGTCCGTATTCAATTTTAAAAAGTTACAGCTCATCCAGTTTTTTACATCGAGAAGGCATTTCTTAAAACACTCTGCCATTGCTTCAATGGACTGGCATACTGACACTATTATTTGAGTGTCATCTGCGTAAGACACTAATTGCAGGCCATGAGATTGGATTAAGGCAGCTAGGGGGGTTACATATAGATTAAACAGGGTGGGCGACAGCGCCGAACCCTGAGGGACCCCACCTGGGAGGGAGAACTCATCTGATTGTAAGCCTTCCCAGTGTACTTGTTGGATTCGAGAATCCAGGAAGGATGTTAGAAGAGTTAGGGCAGTACCAGTAAAACCTAGAGTTTTTAGTCTGTTTAATAGAATCGAGTGGTTCACGGTGTCGAACGCCGCTGTGAGATCTAGTAGAATCAGGGCCGTTCTAACACCCTCGTCCATTTTCCTTCGAATGTTCTTGGTTGCCATGATAAGGGCAGACTCTGTTGAATGAAGGGGGCGGAAGCCATGCTGAGAGGAATCTAGGAGCTTGTTGTGGTCAAAATATCGCATCATTTCTTGATTTATGGCTTTTTCCAAAATCTTAGCTGGCAAGGGTAAGCAGGATATTGGTCGGTAATGTTTGAGTACCATAGGGTCTAGAGAATCCTTCTTAAGGATTGGTCGAATGCAAGCTTTTTTCCAGCTGCTGGGGAAAACCCCCGACGTGACAATGTTATTTATCAGAGGGGTCAGGACGGCTGCAACCGTCTGTGGAATCATGTGTAATATGCGTGGTGGACAAGGATCTAATGGGGACCCTGACTTCATCTGTAGAATAATGTCTGTGACCTGTAACTCCTCTAATAAGGGAAAGCAGGAGTAGCTAGGCCCGGTTCGGGAAGTAGTATCGTTGTTATCGTTGGGCGTAGTTGAAGCAGAGGAGCTAAGGTCATTATAGACTGTCTGGACTTTTTGTTGGAAAAAGGTTGCAATGTTGGTAACGAGGTTCTGGTCAGGGCTGAAAATACTATCGCGGGGGCTCTTGGTCAGCTGGGCGACAGTTTTGAATAGTTCTTTTGTAGTGCTAGTGGCTGCCTTGATTTTGTTAGTAAAATATGTTGATTTGGCCTGAACTATTGCTGTCTTATATTCCTGCAGGGCTGTGTTATATGCTATTTTGTTTGGAGCACTGTAATCCGAACGCCACAACCGCTCAAGTCGTCGACATTTCATTTTTACGTGCTTCACCTCTGCGGAGTACCACAGCGCAGTTGCTGATCTCCTTCTTACTTTTTTTATTTCAATAGGCGCCAGTAGGTCAACCGCCTGGCTGATCCAATTTTGGAATTTGATAGCTCCCACGTTTACGTTGCCAGTTTCGAGAGCAGGCAGGTTATTAGCAAGTGTATTGGCCAGAAGGGCAGGTTCAAGTTTGTTCCAGGGACGTGTTTTTTGGGGAAGTGTGAGGGCCCTACGGGGATTTGGCAGGTTGTTCTGAAGCAGGTTGAAGAAGATGGCGCTATGATCCGACCAGGGGACTGCTTGGATTGAAGTAGCCTTAATATGGCTATTGTTTGTAAAAATGCCATCAAGGGTGTGGCCCGCCGTATGGGTAGGGCCAGAGATTAACTGAGTCATTCCAAGGCTCAGAAAGTTGTCCGTTAAGGTGGCCGAGTCAGGGTCATTGTTTGCTTCTAAATGAAAATTAAAGTCACCCAGGATAGTATAGGTAGTAGAATCAAAAATAGATTCAAGAAAGGTATGTAATGCCCTGATGAACGGTGCTATTAGACCGGGGGGGCGGTACACAAGCAGGCCTGTTAATATTAGGCAATTATTGTTTTTAATTTTAAAGCTCATGGCTTCTGCGTTAAGATCCAGTTCTGGTAATGAGAGTACTTTGAGGTGGGATTTGTATATAATCCCAATACCCCCTCCCACTGCACCTGGTCGATTTACAAACTCTACAAGGTATCCTTCTGGAACTGCATCATTCCAGTCTGGTCCTGAGGCTTCGGATGCCCAAGTTTCTGTTAAAAACATTAGATCAACGTCATGGTCTGTGATAAGGGCTGAAATTTATGAAAGAACCTTAGTAGTTCAGTCTGTAAATGCAAGAAATTAGGGTGGGTGTTTGTTACATAGGAAAGACACTTGCTAAGTAAGGATTGTTCAGTATCAGCAAGGTTGTGTCTAAAAAGATTGAAGATGGGTATTGCCATTGAGTTACCCACAAAGGCTAATACGTACCTCACGGAAAAGGGCTTGGTACTGTCCAAGGAAATGTCTTCTTTCCCCCAAACCCAAGCCGTCTCAGAACTGGCTGGTCTGTGTCACAACATGTTGGCCTTTGTCCCACAATGTGCTTAAAAGTATTCTGATTGTGTGAAAGAATAACAGGAGGAAAACCCATAAACCACGTCGGGATGGGTGTAGGGTGTGTATAAAAAACAGTTCCCAACAGGTATCAATTTAAGGCAGTTCAATGATGTATGCAATCAGCATTACATAAGAAAGAAACAAGGAGACTCATGCGGTTTAAGAGCTTGTTATTCACCAATTCAAAAAAGGCGTTTTCACATGGAAATACAGTTAAGCAACACTGTACAGAGGAAATCATGTGACAACCCGGAGGCACTTGGTGAGTGGTGTTATATACAATTGGTGAAAGGTGGTGATGCAAGTGCTGAATGTGAACAGCGTGAACGGCGCAAGGTGACAAAGAAATATACAGTGGTGGCTCCGCAGGACTTGGTTTTAGTCACTTAAATCATGGTTTCAACATTTATCAAGAGCCAAAGACGTTGGATGCACCATAGAGTTGCGCTGTGATGTCGACGGCATTTCGATCCCCGTGAGTCGGGATCTTCTTCAGGACAGGGTTGTCAGGTTCAGGAAGTGCTGCGGGGAGAAAGATCGGGTCAGGGAGGGTATAAGAAAGGGGGGGCTGGGGCAGCGGTAGGGTAGGGGAGTAGGAAGCAGTAGTCTAATTATAGCATGCATGCATGATGGTAGTGTGGTGGCCTTTAGTAGGTACCAAGGGAGGTGGGAGGAGAGTGTGGGTGTGAACCACGTGGGTGACATGCCAAGATCACCGTAGTCCACCCAAGGGTGTCAGCAAGGGCTGACAGCCCGACGGTTGGTGGGCGTGTGGAAGGCGGGTCAATTGGATCTCTAAAGGGGATGTGAATGGGCGCATTGTGGGCCAAATGTGACGTGGGGGGCTGTGGCAGAGGCCTGAGAGTCATAGCGCATTGTGAGTGCGAATATGTACAAAACTGATCGTGCAGTTAAGTCGATCGAACGTGACTACAGGCTTGGGCAAGTGAATAGTGATGGGTGCTGGGGTGTCCCCATAAGTCGGGGGAGGGAGGAGTGAAAATGTACCTTGTCTATATATGAGAGGCGGGCTGCTTGGTGGTCTAGGTGGGTGACCAGGAATTGCAGCGAGTCCCGACAGTGCTATAAAGGAAGCGAGAAATTGAGTACTAGGAGGTAAACGTGGGCAGGCTGGTGAGTGACAAAGGAAGCAGAACATACTTATGATCCATCCGATGGCCGTGTGGTTCCTGGGTCCATGGGCGAAGGCAGTAGAAGGACAATCTGAGGGAAATGGGGACAATAGATGTCATGACCTAGCGTGGGTGTGACATTGCAGCAGGAGCAAAAGAATGGATAATTACCTGCAACCTGTTTAGCGAAGGCGGGGGCGGATTAGGAAGGACAGCGCCTGTGGGAAGGAGGGAGACGTGAATCAGAGTTAGCTGATGCCGTGCTGGACGAGTTAAGTAAAGTACGCCGTTAAGTCGGTGGGGTCACGTACCTGAATGAATCAAGGCGGCTGGGGGCACCGAAGGCTCAAATAGGTCGGAAGGCTCGCTGTGAGAGGAAGCAGCTCCGTGGACCCGGATCCGCGCTGTACATAAGGCGTGATTAGGTTGTAGGGGAGGCGCAGTTGCGTCACACGGGAGGCGTGGTTGGGTAAAGTATTCTGAAGCATTGGGGGTCCTCAACCCAGGGACCCTTAAACTCAAACGCCCTCTTTTTGCGTTCTGCAAAAGTAGGACTATAAAGGATTATCTGGTCAGGGCGGCACTCCCTGTTCCCAAATCTGCTAAAATATTAAACGAACACTGGGGGCTCAAGCCCCTCTCTGGACATGCAAAATGCAGTAATTGCATAGTTTGTATGCTCACAATTGAATGTGAAGAATTTACATTTGGTAACAGCAAGGTATAGTTGAAACAATTCTCTAACTGCAATACTTGTAATGCTGTTTACTCTATTTTTATTTATTCATTCTATTTGTAAGGTTTTATATAGCGCTGGCTTGACCCAGAGGTATTATAGCGCTTTACAGAAGCAGGAGCAGGCAAAATATCAGAGGAAACAAGAGTTACAAGCAACATCTACAATCAGCAGCATGCACATCTCACCACTGAATCAGGAGAAGGTAGAATTCTGAGGATTCAAAGGTTATATGCAGTTGAATAAAATGAAGGGAGGTATAACCTCGGAGCACACAATAAAATATAAACAAGGAGAACATTTGTAGTGGTAGGAGGGAAGCGGTAGCTGAAGAAAGGTCAAGAACA
The DNA here is from genome assembly GCF_964261635.1 of Lissotriton helveticus. NCBI lineage: Eukaryota > Metazoa > Chordata > Amphibia > Caudata > Salamandridae > Lissotriton > Lissotriton helveticus. The sequence continues at coordinate 268,424,478 of NC_136060.1, forward strand.
AATTACCAAACCAGAGGAGAACACCAAAAGAAACTTACAGCACACTGGTTAGAATTGACAGAATACATGACATACCAAGCAGAGCAGAGGAATGAGTAAACAATGAGAAGAGTATAGGGAAAGCGAAAAGCTCATCGGGTTAGCAGAAAGATATCCAATACAGGTGATCAAAAGATAGCAGGATCAGAGAGAATTATGGACTCCAGTATTTATTGAAGAGATGACGTTTGAAATCTCTTTTGAAGCCTAGGTAGGAGGGGTTGCAGTAAAGATACCGCAGAAGGGCATTCCAGATGCTAAGTGCATTTCCAGAGACGGAACGGGTCTGAGTGGATTTCTTTTCCAGTAGAGGGGGAACGAGGAGAGGAGCATTGATGCTTCTCATCAGTCTGGCGCTGCCTGCTTTTTTGAGTTTATTTGTTAGGTAAACCGGAGATTGAGAGTGAAGAGCTTTGTTTGTGATGCAGGCAGTCTTGTAGAAGCGTCTTCCGTCAAAGCCATTTAAGGGATTTGAGGGCAGACATGATGTGATCAAACTGTTTGCAGTCTGTAATAAGCCTGACTGCCAAGTTGAGCACGGCTCCAAGGGGGGCCAAGTGAACTTTAGGGGTTCCAGTGAGAATAAAGTTGCTGTAGTCAAGTTTGGAGAGGACTAGAGATTGAACGACCTATTTGAAGTCATCTTGAGGGATGGAGGCTTTGATTTTTTTGAGGTGTTTAAGAGTGAAAAGTGCTCATTTAGCCTTGTTATTTATATGATGCTTCAGTGCCAATTTTTTGCCCAGGATGAAACCTAGGGATTTTGCCGAGTACGACAGAGTGAGCGGACAATTGAGGGTGTTAAGGTCAGAGATCCAGCCTTGGATTGGGAGACGGTTGCTTTTAGGGAAGAATAGAGTGATTTCTTTTCTGTTAGGGTTCAATTTAAGATGGTTGGAGTAAAACCAGGATTGAATCTTGCTCAGAGTGTTGTTAAATGAAGGACATCACTATGTGATTTGATTTTGTAGTAGAGTTGGGTGTTGTCAGCGTAAAGGTGATAATTGAACCCGGCTTGTTTCAGAATGAGAGTAAGGGGTTCCATGAAGAGGTTGAAGAGAGAGGGGGACTGAATAGAGCCCTGGGGGACACCCAGGGAGACAAAAGTAGGATTATAGAGGCAGGAGTTGATTTTGATTTGTTGTGTTTGGTGCTGGAGGAAGTGAACCAGTTAAAGACGATTCCATTGAGGCCAGATCGAGATTAGAGAGATTCCAGTAAGGAAGAATGATTGACTATATAGAAGGCTTCTGGAAGGTCAAGGAGGATTATAAGGCAGACCTCTCCATTCTCTAGAGTGCAGTGAATGTCGTCAGCAATGTTCAGCATAGCGGTTTTGGTACTACAGCCTTTCCTGAAATCAGATTGAAAGGAGTCAAGTAAGTTGTATATGCCTATGTGGCTGGCGAGTTGAAGTAAAACACATTTCTCCATGTTTTTAGATAGTAGTGGGAGGTTGGTGATGGTACAGAGGTTGTTAGGATCATTAAAGTCTGCCTTTAGGTTTTTAAGAATGGGAGTGATTTGCCCTAGTTGAAGGGAGTCAGGGACGTACCCAGAGGTAAAAGAGGTGTTGATAATTTTTTTTCAACATGGGGCAATGATGTGGTTAAGGTTATGTACTAACTTTGACCGGAGAGGGTCTTTGGTGTGCGAAGTCGCCTTTAGTTTTGCAATGATATTGAAGATTTCGAGCTCAGTCATAAGATTGAAATTAGTCTAGGAGGCTTTATTTTTCAATTGTGAGTTGGAAAGGATGTCTCCAGAACTATTTGAAGTAGATTGGTGAATAAAAGGATTAGGAGGGAGGATAGATGTGGAAAAAGGGGGATGTCTAGAGAAATTTGGGGGCTAGACAAGGCCAATATTTGTGGGAAGGATTGATCAATTTGAGTAATTTTTTCAGTGAAGAAGTAGGCAATTTCCTCAAAGCTTTCGATACAGGCCATCAGTTCAGGAGGGGCAGATGATGTTTGTCTTCTGACAATGTTAAAGAGTTCTCTGTGCCTATTTTTGGCATGGTCCAGTTGGGAATGAACGAAAGATGCTTTTTCATTGAAAATGTGCTTCTTGCGGATCTGAGGAGGGCTAAATGAGAGGGAGAGGGGTGTAGTCTTCAAATTCTTTCTACTAGTCTAAGTTGTCTTCTTTCATTATTGAAATCAGGACTGAACCAAGATTTAGATCGGATTGCTCTTTGTTGTTTTAGTTTAGGCAGTGCAACTTGGTCCAGGACATCAGAAATGGCCTTGTTGAAATGTTCAGTGAGCTTATTTGCGTTTTAGGAGTTTGGGAGGAGTTGCAGTTCAGCTTGAATTTTAAACTCGAGTTCACTAGGGGGGACTTGTTTGAGGTTTCTGGTTCACGTAATGGGTTTGTTATTAACTGTTGGGGGATGAAAGGAGCTGGTTAAGATGTTGAACAGAATGAGATGGTGCTCTGACCAGTCAATGGGGATGATGTTGGTGAGGGAGACTAGTTCCGTGTTAATGATGATTGCTCCAAGTGTAGTCCCTTTGATATTGGTAGGTTTGTTTCAGAGTTGCTTATGATCATTACTCTCAAAAAGGTTAACAAGGCGCCTAACAGTGGGATCAACATCATTATTCCAATGGATGTTGAAGTCTCCTAAAAACAGATTCTTCGAGGCAGAAAGGGAGAAGTGAGCAAGAAGGTCAGATAATTTGTCAGCAAAAGGAGTGGTAGATTTAATGCAGTCTAAGAGGAGGAGAGCCTTTGACAGTGAGTTCTACGCCGAGGTATTCAAAGGTCAAGTGTTCCATGTTCTTCAGACAGGAGAGTTGTAACTCAGTTTTCTGGATTGTGGCTAGGCAACCCCCTTTTCTGTATCCAGGAGGGGTGAGTAGATCAAGGATGGCCATCTAAAGGTGATTGAGCCAGGTTTCAGTGAAGAAAGCAATGACCTTGCTGAGGATGATTTCGGAAATCTCCATAGTATGTAGTGCTGCCGATCTGCAGTTAACAAGCATGCAAGAAAGAGGATTAGGGTTATCCTTAGCTGGTTTGAGGGTGTGGATGGTGTTGAGTTGCTCAGGAGGTCTAGGCGAGTTGAGAGTTGAAGAGACTTGGTTGACGCCCACTATTACTGGGATGTTGGAGTAAGGGAGGTGATCAGTCACCTGGGACTTAAAAGAGATAGGATTTGCTCAGGGCATTATTGTCAACAGTGGAAAGGGAGCAAACAGCATGGAAAGGCCTGTGAGCTTGTCTGCAAAGGGGGATAGTCAGTCACCAGACCTGATGAGATTTTGGGCTCGAAGGGCCCTTTGTCAGGGAAAAGCAGTCAAAGACAGGGAGATGTTGAACATACAAAGAACCATGCACAGAAAAACAGGACCTCAGTGAATAGGTGGTGTACCAACCTACCACATCTGTACCCATAATCCCTTACCGACTAGTTATAGTGTCTCATTCATTCTCCGTCTACAGCGAAGCTACCAATGATTAGAGAACCCAGAACACGTAACTCTATCTTAGGAATCGCGGGAGCCAGACCTCTTTCGCTTACCCACTCATACTTGTCCACAATGTGAATAATAAGAGATGCAGTATTGTTTAAAATGCTTATTTCAACTAACGCACTCTATGGTACAGTACACAAACCAATAATAGCAGCAGAATGCATAAACATAATATAGACAGCATTGTTACAATTCCATGGAATACAAATGGGGATGTCATGTTATAGAAAACGGACGGCACGACCTTACCACCCTCATTGTGACAAGAGATTGTTTATTATAAATCAGAAGACCTCTGGGCTATGTCAGCAGACCCCCATACCTCATGGCCTAGATGCAATGCTCACATGGCAGGACAAATACGGGTCTTCTCTCTGGAATGGTGTCTCTCTGTGTGTGTGAAAACAGCTTGTGTTTTGAATATTAAAGTACACGATTTCCAGAGGTGCAGCTGTGTGAAGCCTGTTATGTCTAGGAGTGAGGGACAGATGAGAACAGAACAACAAGGGGCATTGTTGTTTAACCTTGAACATCAAGTGCAGACTAAACCTCAGAACACAGCAAAGAACCAGCAAAGCAGACAGTTCTCATGTGTAAAAGGGGCACAAATAAGTACTGCGAAATAGATGCTTGCAGTGTTGTGTGCAAAAGCAGGTTCATGGCAGCGAAGCTCATGCTAATTTAGCAATTGTCGACAATGGACCTATAATCCTTACTGCAGTTTCAGTTATAAAAAAGCTGTGCAAGGAGGATTTAAAAATATTTGATAGGGAGAGCATCCACACAGAGCAAAGGAAAACAGGTAATGTCAAAGCATCTGATGGGTTCAATATTACAAACATCAGTCACTATAACGGTAATGAGCCGGAGTAGTTCTGTAGGGAGGCCCTCAGAAATTGCTGAAGACAGAGAAAAGAGAAGGGGTCAAATTAGGTGGGAGCAAGGAAGGGAGAAGAGGAAGCTATAGTCAGTTGAGCAGTAGAATTGAACACATTTGGTGACAGGGGCAAGGAAGGGGGGAGAGGCATGATTCTATAATCTAAGGTGCTGAAGTGTAGAACAAATTAGGTGATTAGACTTATAAGTTAGGGAATGAGACTAAGAGAGACATCAGAGGGTTAATGATCAAAATGGATAGGCAGGGATGAAATTAATGGAGTGCTTGCTGGTGCATAAGGTAGCCTTTCTGATAGAAGGAACTCTTTTTATTCCAGTGTTAAAATTACAGTCCTCCCTCGGTTTCGACAGAATTCAGTGCCAGGTGAGTCATTTTTTCATTTCAATGTGGATTCTGAGTCGCCATCTTGAAAAGCCCCAAAGGTAAAGAGGTGGGAGGCACACAAAATAGAGGGGAGGCAAAGGCCCAAGCCTAGTGTATCCCCAACCAGGGGCAAAACACAGTACTCAAAGTGTGATCAGAGTTCTACTGACGGATAGGGGGACCATGCAATTCAGACAATGAAGGAACCAGTCAGCCAACACCCAACCGGGGATTGAAGCAGCCGCGACCTACATAGCCCACTCACATCAGCTGGAGCAGGACCAAAAAATTACAAACGGAAAAACAGCCGCACCAGGAGGAGGGCAACCTGCATGACCCCAGGGGTCAGCACTGCAGAATGGATCCCACACGGAAGGCCGAGGTCGAGCGGCATACTCAAACTGGGGATGTCGAAGGCATGAACCACAGGTCAGCCCAAATCCAACTGGTGCCATGAACAAAGGAAGTGTGTAGGAGTCAGCGCAATGCCACAGAACACAAAAGTGGACAGAAACTCCGACAGCAGTGAGGCGGAACCCAGCAGACCAGGCCAGTCCAGTCCTGAAGAGACAATCGCCAACAAGCCCTGAGAATGGCACAAAGTCCAGAGGGCTGCACAGCGAAATCCTGTTGTCAAAACTCTCATACAGATCACTGGGGATGTTATTGCTGTGATGAAACTGCCATAATACAATCTGGCATACGCCCAGAGAGGCAGGACTATTGGCCCACTGAGGCAGGACTGATCTAAATAAAATGCAGTTGTTCACACAATGGCTGTTGCTTGTTGCTCAGTGTGCGGCTTGTGATCAAGGAAAAAATCTGAAACTCGTAAAGCCAAAAATGTCAAGATTTTAGCGGCATGCAGAGTTTGCTGCAGACCTCACTGGAAGAGGTATCGCTTTCCGGGAGGGCGTCCTCACAATGGGCAAACTTGTTGTTTGGAAAAAAAAAATATATATATATATGGACTCCTGTGCCGACCCCCGCGATGGATTCCTGGCGGCGGGGTTGCGGCAGTCACTAAGGGGAAACTGAGGAGGCACCGGACTGCTGGACTGCCCCACCTCCCATACTGATCCTGATGCTTAGCCTGTCCTCGATCCCTACTCCATCAGTGTCACCCCACCTGGCATCTCCGGTCCCAAATGCACCACACAGCGGCATTCTGGGACTTGCAGTCCTTCTACGTGGGAGTGCACAGGTGTGCCCAATGACAACCGGGGGCGGAGCAAGGTGTTTGTATCAACAGCGAGGCAGGGCTGCCTACGTTGCAGCAGAGGAAGCACATGGGGAGGGGCGCAGAAGAAGGCCGACACGCCAAAATGCATTCGCCTGGGACCGTTCTGCAATAAAGTGCTTCTTCAACTTTTCCCTTGGGTCACTGCTCTTTCTTCTGGAGGAGGTTGCGGTCATAAATTCATGCGCTTTGCCAGAGCGCATTTCAGTGTACCCCCGTCGCATAAGTGGTATGGACGCTCTGGCCCGGTCTGCCGAGCATCTTTCCTGAATTGCTGTCGCAATTTCTACCAGTACCCACCACAACGCCAGGAGGAGACAGCGGTTAGGAGGTATTCAAACCTCTTATTTGGGTGACATGGACGCCTGTGCCGACACCTGCGATGGATTCCTGGCGGCGGGGTTGCTGCGGTCACTAAGGGGAAACTGAGGAGGCACCGGACTGTTGGACTGCCCCACCTCCCATACTGATCCTGATGCTGTGCCTGTCCTCGATCCCTACTCCATCAGTGTCACCCCATCTGGCATCTCCGGTCCCGAATGCACCACACAGCGGCATTCTGGGACTTGCAGTCCTTCTATGTGGGAGTGCACAGGTGTGCCCAATGACAACAGGGGGCGGAGCAAGGTGGTTGTATCAACAGCGAGGCAGGACTGCCTACGCCGCAGCAGAGGAAGCACATGGAGAGGGGCGCTGAAGAAGGCCGACACGCCGAAATGCATTCACCTGGGACCGTTCTGCAATAAAGTACTTCTTCAACTTTTCCCTTGGGTCACTGCTCTTTCTTCTGGAGGAGGTTGCGGTCATATATATATATATATATATATATATATATATATATATATATACATATATATTACCTACTGGCGGTCGCCAGTAGGTATATATAGTTAGGATTTTTTTCCTATGGGATTTTTGAAAATTCTATGTTGAATAACTTTGGCGTTTGAGGACGGAATTGGCTGAAATTTTCTGGAAAATGGAACATTTTGTTTCTGAGCAGCCCCTGAAAATTTGGGGGGGTTTCGTCAAGCGGGGGCCGAGAAAAAAGGGGGGTCCCAAAACGTGTTTTTAACATTGAGTTTTCCATAGGGCGGTTGGACTCACTTTTAGCTCGAACGGCTGAATGGATTTCCACGAAACTTGGCAAAATTGTAGGGACTTGTAGCCCGATGTGCCTTTGCTATGTCTCAAGATATATGCTCCAGTGGTTTTTACGAAAATTAACTTTGAAAAATATATATTGGGCTACATTGGGCTATATATATGTTGGAGCCCAAATGTAGCCCAATGAAGCCCAATGAAGCCCAATGTAGCCCAAAGATGGCCGCCAGAGACAAAAAAAAACAAATGTAGCCCAAATATCAGCCAGATGTAGCCCAACTATAGCCCAGTGACAGAATGTCCCAGAGTGTTTTAAAGAACAACTAGAACGCTAACAGTCTTACTTATGACAAAAGTATGGCACACCTGAAGTCATCTTGATTGGAATAAAGTGGTAACACTTAATACATTTAATTTGAAAAGGAACAAAATAAGGGGTTTCATTTTGCCATAGAAATGTTATATATATATATATATATATATATATTCACTGAAAAAACCATAGGTTATAGACCATATATAGTTAGGAATTAGCATTTACAAAACCTTGAAAATTCACTGAAAAAACCATAGGTTATAAACCATATATAGTTAGGAATTAGCATTTAAAAAAACTTACTTTACTCACACAAAACCATTGAAATTCCATATATAGTTAGTTGTACTAACTATATATCGCGCACCCGCAATCCACTGCTGATCATGTCACATATTACATCATTCATGACATGGTCAGTGACATCACTGATGACATCACTGATGACATCTCAAATGACATCACTGATGACATCACTGATGACATCTCAAATGACATCACTGATGACATCACTGATGACAACATCCAGTGACTGTATGTTTCTGTAAAGTTAAAATATGTCTTACATATTGAAGAATGAGTGGATGTAGAAGTGTCTGAACAAAGGATTTAGTAGGTGCATGACTGACTGTATGAGTGAGTGATTAAATGTGTCTCACTGAGTGCATGGGTTAGTGACTAAACTGTCTTAATTTGTGCATCATTATGTCTGTTGTTCTGTAAACTGCTGCATGTGTTGATCAGTAGCTATATGATTAACTATATGGGTTATTGATTGGTTGCCCAAGTATTTGTATGGGAGACTGAGAGTGTGTATGGGTGGCTGGGAGGTGTATGACTCTCTGCATAGATGTATGGGTTCAAAAGTGCATGTGGAAACAGCTGTATGGGCGGTTGACTGTGTGCATGACTGTATTGGTGAGTGAATAGATATCTCAGTGCTACATGTCAAAGTAAGTACATATGTAAAATACAGTACATGTGAGAGTTGACATATATAAGTAACTGTGCATAAGAGCCAGTGAATGTGTGAGTGGCTGTATGGATCATTGTGAACTTGTATCCAGGATTGTATAAGTGAGTAAATATGTTTTAGTATATGTTTGAATAAGTAAGGTGTGTTTAACTGTATAGTTAAGGAAATGGAGGTGTGATTGATTGTTTGCATGACTGACTAGGTGTGTGTGTAACTTCATGGATGAGTGACAATCTGTGAGTCTGTGTTTACACTGAGTGTATCTAAGGTTATATTAGAGTCTGAAGAGGTTCATCGTATTATCACATGAATGATGTCATCAGTGATGTGATCAGTAATGTCAAATGAGATGTCATCAGTGATGTCATCAGTGATGTCATTTGAGATGTCATCAGTGATGTCATCAGTGATGTCATTTGAGATGTCATCAGTGATGTCACTGACCATGTCATGAATGATGTAATATGTGACATGATCAGCAGTGGATTGCGGGTGCGCGATATATAGTTAGTACAACTAACTATATATGGAATTTCAATGGTTTTGTGTGAGTAAAGTAAGTTTTTTTAAATGCTAATTCCTAACTATATATGGTTTATAACCTATGGTTTTTTCAGTGAATATATATATATATATATATATAAATTATTATATATTTGTGTGTAACTTTTTAAAATTAGGTTATTTCTCATATTTGTTAAAATGTATATTAAATCTAACTTATCTTTTTTAAATTAAATTTATTCTTTGATATATTTAATATTGATCAGTTAATTTTATATATATATATATATATATATATATATATATATATATATATATATATATATATATATATAAAATATATTTTGTACAACTATATTTGTGACAGATATTTTTTCTCAATATTTTTGCACTTACCATTATAAGTATAGGATGTAGATATTTTTTACATCGATATTTTGGTCTTGACATTTTTGTATGGTGATATTTTGAGTGTTGATATTTTGTCAGTGTACCATATTAAAACTATTGTTGTCACATTTTACCTGACTTGTGTGATGTACGTATATATCAGATGAAATAAGTGCATCGGTAAGTGACTGATGTGTGTGCAGGTGTAAATACATTTACAATTGTTAGCTTGGTTGCAGCTTCATAATAGTGTACCAATGCTGTCCCAAGATGATATGTGTGGATGGTGATATAGTCCACCTTCAATCATTGACTCAGCACTTCCCAACTACTAGCAACCAAATTAGCAATTGTAAATGTAATTTGTACTTGCACACACACCAATCACATATTCATCACATATGTTATCTTGCATTTCATACTTCATTCACCCACACTTCCAATGCCCCTCAGAGTAGCGATCCCTACATGTAGAGCGCGTAAAAAGATAACTATAATGTACACGTACATCCACATTCCTTAGTTTACACATTGCACACTGTTGGAAAATGACCCACTCTGAAGAGTCACCCCAAGCTTTTTGCCTCCTCCTCATCTTTTTCTGACCTCGGTTTTCTTGGCTTTAGGACTTTGTCACTGCTAACTAGTGCTAAAGTGCATGTGCTTCCTCCTCTAAACATCATGTCTTTGGCTCATAACAATTGTCATATTTAATTTTCTTAAACGTTCCTAGTAAAGTAAGCTACATGTGCCAAGGGCCTGTAAATTAAATGCTTCTAGAGGTCCTGCAGCACTGACTGTTCCACCCCCTTAAGTAGGCCCATAACCATGTCTCAGGTCTGCAGAGCCAAAGAGTGAGTACAGGTTAATGTATGGTGTGTATCTGACTTACCTGATTAGGTTTGTGGTTCCTGGTTGGACGGGGTAAACACCTCTGTCAACCAGAAACCTAGTGCCTTATTTATGAGGCCTCGTGACACTTTTGCTGCACTGTTGTATCACTTTTTGTGACGTACCAGAGGCGTAAAAAATGTGCCATGCTGTGCCCTATTTTCAAAGTGCGCCACTTTGTAAACCTCTACGCCACATTATACCTGCACCAGGTATAATCTATGGAGAGTGGGCGATACCCTGCAAAAAGCCTGGGCTTGCCCCATGTGAAACGACACATTGTTGGAGTTGCATCTGTTTTTAGACACACCGAAGCAAAGTGCCACTTTTGCCTCAACAGATACATCAGAAATTCAGATCTATATGTAACTCCTTGCTACATGGGCCGCCATACATTAAATACGGCGTATCCATCCTGTCGCAAGGAGGGTGCAGTAAAACTGCTGCATCACTATTTTCACACACAGATGTGAACGTTTTCAGAAATGAAGCCCCCAATTTCTAACAATCTCTTATAGTTTTTTGAGTGTGCTTTTTCTTTTAGAAGTGTTGTGTGATACCACAAGGTTTCCATCCATAACCCCAAGAATGTTGTCACCTTCACATTTTCTTTTTTTCCTAATTTCTAGATCTAAACATATAACTATGATGCAGAGGTCGATTTCTCCACCCTCACTATATACATATTGAACTATGTAGTGCAGGTGAAGTTTTCCACCAGCTGTGAAGGTACATAAAGGGAGAAGCAGCAATGCCATTCATGAGCTATCCTTGTACAAGAGAACAGTTCTCCTCTATTCTGCTGCTGCATTGATCTTGGGCCAACTTAAATGACTGGGGAGAATGAGGAAGATACCCACAATCTCATAACGGAGGGAGTTGAAGTAATTCAGGAGAAGGTCCTCTAAATTGACACTCAGCTCTGTGAGCGGCCCAGATACAGAGCTGATCAACACATTACATCTGTATATCACTAGGCCATACAGTACAGTGAGTACACACCCTATGAGCAAGTAAGTGCTGAAAGAGCTGGGATGGCCACAATGTTGGGCGTGGCTGAAGGCACGGGACATGCAGGACGTACCCTTCACCCCACACATACACTATCTCCGTACAGCCTACTGCACTTACAACAACTGGGGTGTCCAGAGCAGCAGCATGTCAGTAGATCACTGCATATAGAAAGTGTATGCCATCTATGGATTTCCAGTTTCATTGTGTTGTATCCATGCTGAGCAGGTCTTGGCATGTCCATGTTGTCTATATGTGATTATGTTATTCAGGGCGTATAAGTGAGACCAAGTGGTCAATGTAGACATTATCTGGATTTGTCAAATGTACCTAAATGCATGTAGTACATGCAGTTGATTCACATGTTGGTACATCCGAACTTCATGTCACTTTCAAAACATTTTCATGTAGCCTAATTTTATGACACTGACACTTTGTATTGCTAAATTCATACAAAACAATGATGTCAGACCTTGATCACAGAGAGAGTGAACCAGATTTCTCAGCCACAGTAGAACTATAACACACACAAAAGTTCCTTGTAAAGTCATTTAGAAAGGATGTATTTTTTTAAGTATTCACCATCTAACACCCACGCATGCAGCACCCATCATTTATCACTTGTTGACCTCAGCATCATGCCTACATTACTTTTTTCCACCATGAAGGTATGTGAGGATAACATAACTTCATGATGTGTAAAGCTGAAATTCTTTAGGAAGATCTCAGACAAAGCTTTATTTTGGAGGGAGAATTAACATGTACTATAGTCTTCCCATAGTCGCCCATGGATAAAAGTGGGGCATTGGGAATATCAACCATGCTTAGGGCAGGGAGTCCGATAAGTGACAATGCCAGTCTTTATCACAATGAATATTGTTATAATGACTGACATCATGTAGTGTTATGTACATGATGAGTTAAACATATGCACTGATGAATATTTCACTCTCTCACCTATCATTTTCAGCAGACAGACAAGAAGAAAGCATGGAACATCAGGACCAGGGATGAAGAAGGTCTAGGGCCTCAGTCGCTCGATGTGCACCGGAGGTCTCCTCTACACCCTCCATCAGGACGAGGGTGAAGAAACTGACATGGAGAGTTCCCTCAGCTTGAGAATAACACAGTCACACTGGGCAGCAGATAAGGTCACAACAGAGGGAGTACTTTAGATGGATGTTACATGCCAGGAGGAGTTTGAGGATTGTGTTCTCCTTGGCCTAAGATAAACAATCATCAGTGGTGTCCCAGGAATAGATCTTCCATCATCTGGGCCTAAAGTCACCACATCTATCAGGGACTAGGTCCTACAACACTAAGTCCTGCATCTGCAGCCCTTGTCAACCCTCCTTCTTCTAAAATCGCTCACCCAGACACCCATAGGTCCTCTTATTTTAACCCATTTATAGAGATTTCCAAAAAACCATGGCGCGGTGGCTGCAGGTGAGCATGTTATATCTAGGATTCTTGCAGAGGTGGTGGCAGTGTTCAAAGCCAACCAAGAGGTGCAGGCTGACCAACATTAGGAGGTCTGCTGCTGCCTGTCCTCCTGGACATTACCCATGGACTTCAACCATTTCTCCTCTTGTATAAACCCCTCCGTCCCCGCTTTCTACCTTTGTAAAACTCAATACGTTTTTCTCCTTTAGTCCCCAAGCTAACCCAGTATGTGTTATAACTCAGGGGGAGGCTGTTCCCTCATCCAGCAATGCCTGCTCCGGGCTAAGAGATCCATGTAATCCAAGTTTCAGACATAAAAGATGTCTAGGAACTTCCACCTGCAACCAAGAAAAGCAGTGGGGAAAGTGTTTGTGTTAAGGGATTTGCTTTTGATTTATGTTGGATGATTTGGACTTTCATTTTATTTTGGATATTACTTTGTCCTTTTTGGTCATTTATTGGAACATTGGGCTTGATACATTTTCTTAATTACTAGACACCCAGAATGTGTTTGTTATTTGACACCCTCCCTGGTACTAAGGACTCAGTCAATGTGCCAACCCAAATCAGAAAAACAGTTGTACAGCAACCATCCCACAACCCACTCAGCAATATTTGAGTGAGATGTGTTTCAGGTAGCAATCAATCCCATGAGATATTACAGGGATAGTTAGTTGAACCCCAAGCCCCCATCATTAAGGAATAGCGCACTTAAGAACACAAAAAAACAGGGAAAGCATTTTAAAGATTTAATTTAAAATGAAATACCTAGTCTAATACACCCGATGTGAATTGTAGCCACAATAAGGGCAAATAACTTGGCAAAGGAACATTTACCAAAAGTGTGAACAAGAGGAAATACTCTTAAAGGATTGGGTTTATACATTTAAAACAATTCTACCCCCTTTCTGCGTTTTCTAATCACTGAGCTAAACCTAGCCCAACAGAAAATAAAACCTATTTGAGTTTCAGAGCTGTTTGAACAATATGACTTATGTTGTCTCTTGAGGCCGGTTGCTCTGACACGTTCAGCTAGTGGAGAGGCAATGGCTAAGTTCCTTGTTAGTAGCCTTTAATTACAATTGTTGATTTGATTCTACACGAGCTGTCCCTCTGCCACCTGGGGGGGGGGGGTAGTCTCCTTTTCAACCCTTCCCTTCTTGTGCTCAGATTGTACAATATTATATAACTCTTAATGAAACTCTTAGAATAAACAATTAGCAGAGAGTGGCGTGATGCCCTCTCTTTTATTTTCATGTGGGTAAACAGTGTTCTTTTGAACAACAACAATAAAAGAAAGACTAGTTATCAACCTTCTAGAATCCCGTCCAAAAGCAGTAAAAAATAATGCAATACAGAAATGTCAGCACTTAGATTAAATACTGGTAATTTATATTCAAGCAATATTTAATTATCACTTTGTAGAACACAATAATATATCAGCTAAATATGCTTCCTGTTTAATCAGTTTACTTTTCTTTGCTTTCCTTTAATTTCTTTATTGAACAGTGCACGAAGACATGTCTTTTGCTATTTTACAGATGTGTTTGTTTATTGTCTACCCTCTCCCTACTTTGATATAGGTTCTATTTCCTTGTAATTCTATCCTCTTCAAACACAGTTTACATTATCAAACTATCCCTGGAGCTCACTCTATATTTCTATTTTAAATTTACTTCAATGTGTTGTGAATCTCTTATGGGTGTATGAGAATGCCTATAGAGGGATTTGTTTGTGATGAGAAAAGGTTCAATTGCACATACCAACACTCTTCAAAGCATTCCATGACGTTATTCACATAACCCACCTTCAGGGTGGGGTACACATGGGGTGACACACAGATGGAAGGCAGGTTTAATTGGTGTTTATTTAAAATTGTTAACAAAATACATTTTACCACACATATTATTCTATGGTAGATATGTGAACACAGGTGTAGGGATTTGTTGTGCGAGGATTGTCACAGACTGAATGATGTAGAGTTCGTAGGAGTGGTGATTCGTGCCCCCACCTATGGGCGGGCCAACTGCGCCCTCATCTACTCCTTTCTGGGACCAAGCTTCCCTGCGTAAGAGTTCATGTAGAAGCTGCATGTACATTGCATGGCACCTTCCATCCTCCTCCATCGACATATGTAGGTGTTCCGGATACAGCTTCCTAGTATCATAGAGACGTTTGTCTATGTTCTCCAAGATCCTGGTCTATATCTCCATCAGCTTTGGGAAGCCTTTCAGGTGAGAAGCAATATTGTGCATGGTCCCCCATTACACAAATTTAACCCTACAGAGATAACAGTTAAAAAAAACTGATCCTTCTAGTAGGCAGCATTCACTTATGCAAACCTCCTGCATGTGTGGTCTTCTGATATTGGCATCTGGCTGTCCTGCATATTGAGGGTTGACTCCTGGGAGAATTTGAGGTGGAATGTGCTCATTGGGAGAGAAGTCTGGCTCATCTGAGTTTTCTCATACATGGAAAAATAGAGATAAGACTGGCATTACACCTGGGTAGGCTGAACCAGAGAAGGAAACTGTGGTGTTTGAAGTCCGATATGTGATTGAAAGTGAGTCCAATATAGCCATAAATAGCAAAAATTGATTTTTATCTGGTGCCTTGGAACGTCCAATCCGGTACCCTAAGACAGAGATTGCTGGCTGGCAGTGAAGTGGTATTTGAGGTGTAATCTTGCATATTGCAGACATTCCCCTCTTCCTTTGCTGCTGTGGAGGCCGCATATGTGTCACCATGTACAAGGACTGGGATTCTTCCAGGATTGCATGGTGTGGCTTCATCGTCCGACAGTTTGCTGCCAGGTGCTGGAAGGCAAGGAAATGATAGTTGTTACTTTCCACCCATCTGTTAGGGTCTAGAAGCAACACCAAGCCTATTTGTAATTTAAATTTAAGGCACAGATGTTAGTTCAGCAAAGACAGATGGGACATAACATTGGCATATATGGGTATTGTTGTTTGGGTTGTGCCCATTTATGTGAGGTAAAAAAGAATTATAATTCTGAAAGAGGACAATTGTGATAGGTGTGACAACTTGTTTTGATGCTGATAAATGCAAAAGACGATTAATGCACATTTCCTTTACAAGGGCAATATAATAAATGGCCGGATATTGTTAGAAATTAGAAAGGAGATCAATGAGATGCAAATGGATATAGCTAGTAGTAAACACATGTAAGTCACAGACCTACGTGCCTAACACATTGACAAATTGCTGTTAGCACTATGTACCCAGATGTGGTGTGAAGGGTGGAGTATAGTGAGGACACCAAGGAAAGTTGTGTCATTGCTGTAGAGGAGTAAACACAGAATATTGAAATCTCACAGACAAATAGTATGAAGCTATAAGAACTTTTTATTGTTAAGCAGTTATTGAACACTCACAGAGTTGTTTTCCGGGTGACAACTACTGGGAGAATGATACCAGTTACAGGCAGAATTGATGAAATGTGAGAGTGTGCTAGGTACTATAATAAAGGGCATATCAATCTATGATTGGCTATAATTGGCATATATGAGATGTACATGTGATGTAACAGTTAAAGTTTGAGGTACCTATAAACCAATTCTCAACTTGGTCAGCATGCTCCTCTTCTAATCTACTAGTGTTTGGTGTTTTCTACGTCTCTAGTTATTCCTTCTAATGGACAATCCTAATAGGGTATGTGAAGTACTCTAAGGATTTTCCAACACTGGGTTTCGCACATAAGGACTTTTTTACCTTGTTTCTTCCCTCTTTTCCTTTACTTATTTGGGTACTTGCTTCTATATCTTGCAACATGGTCAAAGCTTGACTATATCTCTATCAAGAACTTTTTCGGTTCTCAACTTCTATGAATCACTTTCAACATTCTAGTTGTATGCAATAACACTTGCCTAAAGTGGTTGACACTTGGAGAATTATTAAAACTCTGTGACTTTTAGTGGTGTATTGTATATTTCTATAAGCCTTGAAAAAGTTGTCTACACGACGAAACGTGTGTCGGCTGTCTGCATCCATGCTACAACTACGTGTCAACGATATCAAGAATTTATACAAAATTTGGATTCCCATTTGGATTATATTACTTTGCCTACTTTGTTTTTCTTGTTTTTTTTATCAAAATTAAATTTAACTGACAACAAGGTCAGTCTAAATTACCTTGATGCTGTGCTCTCTATTATATTTTTGATCATGCGAGTATATGGAAAATATTATTTTCCTATACAGGGTAACACTGTTCTGGTATCTCAGTGTTTTCATTGAGCACACCTTTACTTTCAAATACTGAACAATTGTAAACATAACAGAGGTGCTGACCATTTCTTTATTACCACTGCCACCTGTTTCTAGGGGAGTTATAATGTGTTAAATCTGTACACCCACCCCAATGCATTCACCCCTTCGGGGTCTCATGCCACATGGCTCACTTCTCTGCTTCAATGTGGGAGTGTGGAGGCAGAACTTGTGGTTCTCTGTAGTGATCCACTACAAAGTTAACTACAAGTTCTGCCTCCTCCTTAGTGAAGTTATTCTTTCTATTAAGTGGGATAGCCACATCCTGTAAGCTGCAGCTGGTTTTTAGACTTCAATAGTACAAGGGAAGGAGGGCAGAGCCAGGGATGTGGCCTGTGTGTATGTGTTTACAGTGGTAAGTTTTGACATTGACCCTGTTTTTGTCCCTCAAGTTATGATCGTATCCCTACTCCTTTCAGTTAATAATTGTACATAACATAGACAAAGATCTTTGTTTGCACTGCATAGAACTAATCTACAGAAGTATACCCATAAAGTTACTTGTAGTAAGTTTACAGTTGTATTTTCAGTCAGACATGTCCCGACCCAATCATGTAAGTCCATGAGACAACAGAAGGGAAATCCCCACTTGGAATCGCTAGATTTGCATCATGCACAGGTGAAAACCTGCATGTGCGGTGATCTCTCCTTGTCGCTTTCACCTCATGAGTAAGGTCCTTTTTCTTTGAGATTAAAAGGTTTGCACACTAAACCTTTAGACTGATAGAAATATTCTTCTTTCAACAGAGAAAGAGAGAGAGAAAGAAGACACTGTGACTGACACATTGGACTTGGTTGCCACAATGCAGCCCTTGCCCAATCCATAATATTTCCTGTTTGTACAGCAGCATCTGCATTCCTGTATTGTAGCAGAGACCTGGCTGCTCTATCTGTAATACTGTATGTATACGTATTGTTTCAGTTTGTGCACTTTCAAAATGGTGAATGATCGACAATTATCATGGTGCACCACCTGAAAGCAGTGCAAATAAAATTGGCCAGACAAATAATCCTCTTACAGGATGGATATCACAGCAAGCCATGAACCAAGGGATGTTCAAAATGTAGACCTCTTCATTTTGTGAGTGAGCACTGTCAGGCGAGAAATGTAAATAGGAATTTCTAGGGGGCCGTGAAGATGGGTGTAGGCAGTCACCAAAAGCACACTTTTCTACTTTGTTTGATCACGTCCCCTAAAATGGTCATATCTAGATACGTTTCCAGAGTGTTCATTAACAAAGTTGCACTCAGCTCTCTTCTGTGCAGCTGATAATGTGGCTGCTTGAAAAAATGTGTTATCAGTTGAGAAGGATAGTGGTCCATCACAAGTAGTAATAACACTATTCTTGCTAGGTGCAGTAACGTTTTCAGTCATTTAAACATGAACTCAACCTCTGGTAGCTATGGTGCAGGTCAGACAGGTGCAACTTAAGAAAATGTGTAAAGCATGTAGAAGTACCTAAACAGGTAATACGTTTAAAAAAACCATAATAAGAATAAAATACCTCACAACAATAAAAATCCTATAAGGAGAATCAAAGATATAAATGTTTTAAGTTTTAAATAAAAATGGCTCCAAAAAGTGCAATGTGCATGGGCAACTAGTTGCACTACACTGGGTCAAAATCAAAAGTTAAGACTTACAGCGATGGATGGCCGGATACAGGGGCAAGTTCACCCCTGTGGAAAGTTTACATTCTAATTTGAAAAGTTTTATGGAGAAAAAGTTGCCATTGACAAATTGTAGGTAGGGCATACTGCAAGCTGGATCTTATGTGGGGCATGACAAAAGTGTGTTGCTGAAGTACGGGGTCTCAGGATGGTCATCCATGAACGCAGGATATCTCTGAGGGGGAGGAGTCTGAAGTCTGTGCAAGGAAGGCCTCAATGTTGATTAAATGCTACTCAGCATTGGTCTAGGCAAAGCCCTTTACTTTTGGAATTTTGGAACTTTCTGGAAGTCCAGTGAAAAATATCTTTATTATATCGTTAATTAAAACCATCACAATATTCCAATACATAAAATATGTTTTATCTACATGATAAAATACCCCGGTTTCTTTGACGTAAAAAGAGAGAAAGAAAAATTTGTATAAACAGATGATACACCACCATACATTAAAGTTTGATTCATTATTTCTATTTACAACGTTATAGCTGTTAAAAGACAGGGAGGGTCCACTAGACAATATTGTGGCTTGTATCACTGTTTCGTTAATTTCTCATAGCAGATTAACATTTTTATCAATTGGCAGATTAGTTGCGGGTCCTTCGAGTCCAGACATTTTAATATTACGGATCTGCAGATATGGATGCCTCTTTCATTGAACTGTCTCCTCAACAGGTGACGGCAGTGGAACCATAAGGCTGGGCAGATACATGTTAAATGTATGAAATCCTGTATTGATGATCCACATAGGCTGCATGCTTTTGAGCCCTGGTACTTCCAGCTGGGGAGGTCGGCGTTGGAAGGCAACTTCCCCATGCGCAGTTCTAAGAACTTAGTTTTTAAATGAGGGAAAAGGCAAGGCATAGGTATGCCAGCTGGCTGGGACTTAGCGTCGGAATGTAATACCATCAATGCATGAGCTCTTCGACTTAACGTTGCTTTGTCATCTGTTAGCGAGTGCCTTTTTGCCGCCTTATTCATAATTAGCTGGAATGATGTCAAAGGTAATTTCCAATGCCAAAGGTCTACTGTCCTGGTTTTTTTAAATGAGGTGTCTAAGTACTTAGCGTAGTGTGACTTTGGGTCATTTTGCAAGGCATCCCAGAGCACTTTGTTGATTTCAAGACCCCGACTGAGACAAATTTTGTACCATATTTTGATTGCCTCGTACCGTCTATACAGTTAATCGTACCTGGGCTGGAGAGGCGTCATGTGGCAGACAAAATATTCTTGGTTGGAAGTAGTTTTGCTTTGATGATGATGCAAAAAGTAGCGTGCTACCCTTTTTTTTTATATGTTCTCATACTGCGTAGAAAACGAAAACCTTCGGTCCAAATATATCCCGAGATACTTATAGCTGTTAACCACTTCCAACCTTGCGTTGGTGATTGTAAATGTCATTTGTTTTGGTATTCTGTGAGTTATGATCATAACCTTTGTTTTTGTTGTGTTTATTTCCTTCAAGTTTGTTTTGGCTAAGTCGGCTCACTCGTGAATTGATCTTTGCAAACCAATTCCTGTGTGGCTTAGGAGAACAACATCATCCATGTAAAACAAGTGTGTTAATGGCAATTTGTCCAGATGCAGTGGATGTGAGTTAACCCCGCCTAGCCTTGGTGTTAAATCGTCCATGAATAGGTTGAACAGATGTGGAGCCAGGACACATCCTTGCTTTAGACCCTCGTTGGTGTTGATCTTCCTGGTGAGCCTCTGGCGGTCAGCGATTTTGAGCTGCATCCAGGTGTCAGTATGGAAGTCAGATTTCATTTAACGCGTGAACCAGGAAGCTGAGGCTGACCAGAGTTTCAACATCAAAAGCTGCGGCTTCAGCTGTGAATCCAAGAACATCATTTGGAGGTGATCAGGGGTTGCAGCTGTGACCATTAGCTTGCTCCCTGATGCTCCTAGCACTTCCTCTGCAAACCCTGACCTCAGAGGAGGCAACCTTTTTGCCTCCTCTGAGGCTAGGATTTGCAAAGGAAGTCCATGCTGTGTACCTGTCTTCATTGCTTGTCCAGGCAGAAAGTTGGAAAAAAGTTTCTAAGTCTCAGCTTTTGCATGGGTAAGAACTCTAACACCAGCCAAGGGCTCAAGGACTTCAGGAATAGCACTTATGGGTTAGGACTCACTTCAACAGAAGATACCAGCAGGATCCAGGCTAGGTCCAGTTGAAACGAGTCAGCTGGGGTCTTTCAGGGAAGTAGACTTCTTCCAGTGCTGCTTTCATGCCACTGTAGCTTAAGAGGAGGTCAGTTAACTTAGGGTTCTCCTCACAGGTTTCAACAACAGGGCCAGCAGTATTGTGAACAGGGTACCCAGGGGTGCCACATTTATTCCTGGCAATAGCCTATGGGTGGGGATAAATTCTGGCCCCTGCCTGGCTAATCGAGAAACATTTCCCAGGTGAATCCCTACCCACTTTTGCAACAATTCCTGTGTGCTCTAATGCAAACAATCTTGCGGTGCCCCTCTCTACCTAAAACCAAGAAGGCAAATCCTTTAGAGGTGGCACAAGCTATGCTGCACTCAATT
Source organism: Lissotriton helveticus (assembly GCF_964261635.1). Classification (NCBI taxonomy): domain Eukaryota; kingdom Metazoa; phylum Chordata; class Amphibia; order Caudata; family Salamandridae; genus Lissotriton; species Lissotriton helveticus. Next base: position 268,445,623 of record NC_136060.1, read on the forward strand.
AGTGACATTAAACTTACAGGCCCTCGGTAAACTTTGTACCACATACTAGGGACTTATAGGTGAGTTAAAGATGACAATTTGGAGAATAGCCAATTTCTAAATGTTTTAAGGATCACAGTCTGGTTAGTAGAGTCCAAGTGCACAGAGTAGAAAAAGAGCAGAGTAAGCCAAAAAATGGGGTGATAATGTAAAAAGAGACATTTTCCTTCAGGCTAATCAGCAGATTTTTTGTAATCCTCAGAACGGTGCAGGTTTTTTATATAGAGGTCTTTGGTTACTATTTTAATATAGGGTCAAGGCAAGAACATCAAATATTCTTAACAAATCTTAGAATACCGACCAAAACACTAAACGTTGGAATAATTCGGCGAGCAAGAACTCAACAAACATTTAGTAAAAACACACAACATAAAGGTTGAAGACATGCATTCATTATTGTATACTATATTCCAAAGGTGAACATGAAAGTAAGTGTAAAGTTGTTATAACAACGTCTGTTCTTCCTCGTTCATGAACACGAAAACCAGGCATGCTATTAAGGAAATACAATCTGCAAATAATGAGTTGAACCTAAACCATAGTAAGTAAACAATATATCCAAATCCCTAAAGATAATAAATATCAGCAGTAAACATTACATTCAAGTTGCACTGTATCCTATATGCAGTTCTTTTGAGTGACAGCTCTTGAGGTATAACCCCTGGGGAAATGATTGCAAACTGAGTGAGTAAAAGAGCAACGCTCTGCATTTAGAACAATCTTTACCGAAATAGAGGAAGAGCTTTTTTTAAACGGTGGAAAATTAAGGCATGGTGTTTCAGCATGAGTCACGATTCATCACTTTTAGCTTCCTTTTTCGAAAGCTGACTTTTTTTAAGTAATTTTTTTCAATTGATGCGCAATGATATTGAGCCCAATTTACACAAAGAAAACTACTGTCTGCAAGCCAAAGTTATACTGGTGTGTATTATTTACATGTTTACAGTTTACACTCTCTTTTCTATCTATTCTGCAGGCTTACAGGCCTTATAATTGTATAATTTAAGTGTCTAGTAAGGTATTGTAAAATAAAATAAGTGGATGAATGAAACTCGATGCAAGATGACTGATATTTCCATTGTTCCCTTGGAGAGTACTGCTCTTGCACACAATGTTTTTGTTGTATTGCTGTGCATTAGAAAAAAGACACCTCTTGATGATTTTTGAGAAACTCTCCTCGGAATTGAATCTGTTTTAGCTTGATTTTTTCACATTTTCCTAGAAGTGCGTATTTTCCGTCTCTAACTAGGTTGTTGGACCTAATCTCGAACGTTCTTCCATTGCAATTCTGTATTTTATAAAGGACTCTGTTTAAGGGACATAAGTCTCAATGATGACACGTTCTGAAAGTGTATGCAGAGATGGAGGTATTTTGTGCAGTGTACACCTCCATCGCTGCCTTCAGTGTTGTTCTCAGGAATTTGCAGAAGAATTGCAGCCTCATGAATACGAATATTAATGAGTCATGATTCCTTAGAATCATTGGGAATTGCCCCTTTGTGGTGTGCTAGATTAGGACATCAAGCAATGTGCAAAGACTTGGTATTGTCTATTTAGAGAAACTGGGAAAATGTGGCCCTGTGCTGTGACCAAGTCAATAGTACAGGTAACTCTAAATGTCTTTGCTGCCTGTTTATTACTTTCCCCAGACTTCAGAATTCTGTAGAAACTATTTCTAAAATGTGATTTCCTGATGAACCTCAGTGATTTTCATTATGATACGCTAATTATTTACGTAGTACTAATGGACTTGGTGATATGTTATCTTTATTTGTTAACCAACACAGTCAGCACTGGCTGAGTATATACCCTCTCGCTGATATGATTTTAAACTCTGATTACGTTTTAATCAATGACATATGTTTTTAACTTTGTACTGTAATGCTTGGAAGTAATCACACAATAAAACGTATTCATTCATTCATACTAATGGACTTCTACATTTAGACAGGGCTAGTAATCCAGTTGCAGCCCACTTTCATAAAAGAATGGAGTTTCTTAAAAAGAACAGTTGTTCAGACATTAATCTGTAGCCCATTCAGTGTGCATGCCTACATTATCTGAAATTTCTTTTTCACATGGTATAACATACTTCCTGCCATACATTATAAAAATATTGCAAGTCACTCCATGACCAAACAGAGGAACAAGGCTAAAATTAGAATTCCTTTGCCAGGTCATGGAACTCTGAGATGACTTGCAATATCGTTTTAATGTATGGGAGGGGGCATTTTATTCCTTACAATACATGATCACGAATCCCAAAAAGTAATTAGTTACTTTATGTCTTACCCTTCAATGCTAATTGCACATCGGAACACTAAAAGCAGAATCTGTACTTTGCAATTAAAGACACCCAAAACCAGTTAGCAAGTTTAATTTTTTTTTTTATTAGAGTCAGTTTAATGTAACTAAGGTTTAAAAAATGTGTCCCAGATTGTGTAGAAATATGCAGAGATCCTATCTTTCATGCAATTCTATTCTATTCTCCCAGTTTCATCTTACTCTATTGTGCCATTTATTTTTAGGAATGTCACATGAGTAACATACTTTGACGGGGACACGTACTGACGAGATTATAACAAACTGAAATGCAAATTCAAATCTTATCCTGGAATTGTTCCAACATTTATTGGTGAAATCCTCTCTCTATCCTCTTATGGAATTAAACAGCTAATAAATGGGTAACTATTGTCAAGATAAAAGAGAAAGCTGGTTTGATTAACGGGTTGTTGCTGCTAAAAGCTAGATTCAGCCAGAATCACGGAAATCAGTGTCCCTCAGTGCTAAATTGGGTCCCTATCAATCTTCTGAATGAATGTGTATGTGTAAAGAAAATAGACTTATAGTTTGCATGTGTGGGCTATTCTATTGAGGACGCCAATGCTCCACTTTTCGAGATAATCCTTTCAGTCATATACATGCTCATTTTATTTATTAATTTGTAATGACTTTGTGCACTCAGTGGGGCATATTACCAAGGCAGGCGAAATGAAATTATCGCCGCTTTTGCGGCCGTTTTCAGCCACAAAGCGGCGATAATTTCATCGCCCTATTAGCAATCTGTCACTAACATTAGTTAGCCACAGCTTTTAGGTGATAGAAAGCTGTTTGGGGCCCGCTTTGCATGTCAGTGATATTTATCGCTAATGACATGCAAAGTGGGCGTACCCAACCTGTTAGCGACTGAAAGCAGTCGCTAACATCGCTATCGCCTATTATCAACGCAGGCGTAGCGACAAAAAATTTGCGCTAAGCGCGAACATCGCTGAAAACTAACGCCTGCTCGGGCCAGTTCTTAGCCTGTATATCCAATGGGAGGTGGATATTCAGGCGATGTCCCTATTAGCGATAATGCCTGAATATCGCTGGAGATAAACGTTGCTAATGGCACGTTATCTCTGCGATAAAATCCGGCGAAGCGGCGATAAAAAAAAATTCACTAAGCGATAAATATCGCTAGTTGTTGATAATATGCCCCAGTATTCTTAAAATAATGCTGCCAAAGCTTTTTATTTAGATACAATGCTGGTAATGTAATACAGAACCAGGTGACCACAGGAAAAATGATTTGTCTATCACAGTGCTAATAGATTCTAATTTTCACAGTTCCAAGATCTACATCATGCCATGCTCACTCTGAAAAACTTAGCACTACTTTGACCTTGAGGGGCACCAAGTATTTTGATAATTAGAAGATGTTTTTATATAGATAGGAGGTCTCAAAGAGTTTGTAAAAGATACATCGAACCCTAGTGCTTAAAAAATGGAAGGTACTTAGATTTAGCCATATCTCACTATTCGATGAGGAGAGTAACATATTTTATCAAATACTTTGCCTAACAAGTGAGTGACATGTGCAAAGTAGGTTTCTTGGTGTTTTTTCTAGTTGCATTAGACTTCTGCTTACATGTATGAAATGTAATATTATAGAAAGGTTCCATTATTTTATTCATTTTCTTGACCGTCATAGGACATTCACCTCAGTCAACAAACCACGTCTCTGAGTGAAAAGGGATACATTGATTATTGCCAAAGAAGTTGAAGTTTGTGGCTGCAAAGTAAAATGTGCCAATAGTTATCACCTCCTCACGTACTTCAAAGAAAAGAAAATTTCAAATGTGTCTAGATGGTATCTTATTACAAAAACTCAGGTTATTATGGTTTGGGCACCAGGATACTTAGTGAAAGCATAGTAAGCTTCTTATATATAGCCAAGGATTGTCCATTTTTACATAAAAATCTTAAAATCTTGAAGAAATTGCCACAGTGACTTCTGAAAGTGTGTTTGACTTAATTTGAGTGGGAGTATGATCTGATTTATGATTGTTGTTGGCATATCTGCCCTAGTCGGATGGAAAAAATATTTTGGGGATATGCTCTTCATCAAATAGACTAGTTATGATTTAGAGGTTTTCCTACCTAGTAAACTGACTTATGCAGATGCTACTGCCATCTGTCCAACCACTGAGCTTTGGGGTATATAGGTGAAGAATTCAGGAAATTCAACTCTTTCAAAGGAATGCTGAGTAATCTTCACTTGCCATTCTTTTTCCAATAAAGGAAACCTAAAAAGGCCATGGCAGGCACCATGGAAACGCAGTGCATTCAAGTCACAGAATTGCTCTCTATCTGCAAAATCAACTGTATAATCCACTGTTGATGGAATGCATTAGCATGGAGAGTTACACCTCTACTTCTAATGTAGTGAGTGAAATTCATTTCTTTCCATTGTCTAATGTTCCCTTAAAGTTCCAGCATGTCAATGTTTCCCCAGTGAGTGATTGTAGTGCACAGACATGAGCCTGCTGTCCTCATCAGGCCCACATCTTTACACTCACATTGGTTAGGGAGCCAATGCACTACAGAGGAGCAGGTGCATACCTGCTCAACTGCAGTGCAATGTAAGACTAATCTGAAATTTTGTGTGAAAGAACTATGAACTCTACCCTGATCCAAACCCCTTGCTGTAGATCCCTATAGTTAATGGGGACTTGTAGCCACAAGACAACCACCACCAGTCTGCATGATCAAGGTAGCAAAATAGATTAAAAAGACCTGCCTGAAGCTCACTTCCAACAAGATGGAAGTGCTGGTCTTTGGAAATAAAAACTCGCCCTGGTACTCTACCTGGTGCTGTCAGAGCTAGGACAATCACCAAAACCCACTGCCTAAGCCATAAACCTAGAATTCATCCTGGATGATAAACTCAACATGACTTGACTTACCTTGACAGTGCAAGTAAATGCAGTTAGCTCCTTCTGCTTCCACTTCCTATGCAGGCTACGTGAGAACTACAAATGACTACCCCAGAACACCAGACACATTGTCACTGAAGTTCTCATCACAAGTGTTGTGTGTCGGTTTAGATATCCGTACATGGGTTTCTCGAATCATGTCCTTATATAGGCACAATACTCATTGCCCTTATTTAGGCATGGAATACCAGTCCTTATTTAGGTATTGGCAATGCAATCCAAATACAGGCATGGTCACCTACATCTGTCCATCCCACTTCACAATAAGTTCTTAGAAACCAGACCCTTAAGCCATTGGGACATTCCCTGCTTGGATTATTGATTTCTCCTAGAACTCGTTTATTATGCATGAACCACTATATCCTAAGGATTCATTTATGACGTCTTCCTCTGCCCGACTTTACATCAATGCTAGCATTCATGAGTTCCTTCCAGGTATAAATATACCTTCACTTGCCATGGCAAATCACTGCTCGGCTGCACGGCTACCTACCGGCTGCATACTTGCATGACACGGCTTACCACGACAAGTTTGGAAGGAATATGAGCACCCGCCTGACACACTGACCAGATGCTGTCCTCCCTGCTCACAAAAATTCCAGCTTCCAGTGTTCTGACTCCTTTCGCGGGGTGTTGGAGTTTGAGATCCGGAAAGAGATTCCCACCTCTCTCATTCTAAGGTATGGAGCTGGCTAGAACCTAGAGGGACTCTTGGCACTTTCTTACTAACTAAACTTAAACTTAGTATTTACCATACTATAGAAAACAGCACCTACTTCTTACCTCATATTACACTTAGGTTAGGTACACTGGGGTAGAACTATTTAGAAGCACCAGATGAGTATCTACTTTTAGCCTGTGTTATTTATGTGTATGTATATGAATATAGGTCATAGCTAAAAAACCTCCCTGCTCCCAGATATTCCAGCTTCGAGTGTTCTGACTCATTTCGCGGTGTGTTGGAGTTTGAGATCCGGAAAGAGATTCCCACTTCTCTCATTCTAAGGTACGGAGCTGACTAGAACCTAGAGGGACTCTTGACACTTACTTACTAACTAAACTTAAACTTCGTATTTACCATACTATAGAAAACATCACCTACTTCTTACCTCAAATTGACCTTAGGTTAGGTACACTGGGGTAGAACTATTTAGAAGCACCAGATGAGTATCTACTTTTAGCCTGTGTTATTTATGTGTATGTATATGAATATAGGTCATAGCTAAAAGACAATGCTATTACAGTATTATTTCTTCTTACTGCTTACGCTGTACATTTTATATCTCGCATACTGTCTTACGATTGTAACAGTTCATATCTCTTGCACGAGAAAGAAGACTGTTCAATAAATCCTTTTAGTGAAACGCCTGTCTATTCTTTCTGTGCAACTCTGCAGAAACGAACCATGCGTGAATGAAACTGTTATCCATTGTTTCCACGATTCTGAGACATGTTCCGGTTCTAAAGGGAAACAAGTTGTCATGTTTATGCTGTTGTCAGAAACTAATCCCTTCTTGTACATTCGAGAAGTTTCTAGTGATCTCTGAGTTAGCTGGCACACAAAGTAATTAAATGTACTTGATAGGAGCATAGTGACCTTAGTTCTATCCTAAAATTATATTGTATATTATTCCAATGCGCAGAGCCTATAAGGGAAATAGGAACTGCACTACACACTTTGTTTGCCACAGGTTTTGTTTGGTCTGGTGAAATTATAGTGCCATGATGCATTTTATGTGCATGACTCCTGTTCCTGCACACTGTTGTATTCAATATCTGCACCAATCTCTCACCTAGTAACATTTTCTGATTTATTTAAAATTACTCAGTGTTATTACAATAACTTGATTGTTTAACATGCATTGGTTAGGTGACAATTTTCAGTTGTTTAATAGATCCCTGCTTCACCCACCTAGAATTGCTATTGTTATGCGTGTTATTGTTATTGTTATGCGTGGGAAAGTAGATTATTAGTTGTGACCGCTGTGAGACCTCAATAAGTAATAATGCCACTATTCTGCATGAGTTTCAATTAGGTCCCTTTAATTCAAACCTTAACTCAGTCCCGAGTGGATGTGGCAAAGAGCAGTCAGTCTTAACTAAAAGAAAAACAAGTGCAAAGCATTTATCAGCACTGATTGTGCCACGTACAGCAGTGACAGTAAACACATGACTGCAGGCCTGTCATTGTAGCCTGGCTCTTGCAGCTTTAAACAGCAAATTTGGCCTGTCAAAAACACCCCTGTGACTAATCAAAACCTATCTTTTAAATATTAATACATTTCCTCTAAGTAGGCCTTATTGTCTATAAGGTAGGGTGCATGGTGGTTAAAGTAGGACATTTAAAACATGTCTTTACGTTGAAAATGCCTCAAACGCTATTTTTATTGTAGCAAGGCTGTATGGACCATAGGAAATATAGGGTTACATTATTACATTTAAGCATGCTAATTTTGGCGAGGAACATGCTAGAAATATATTTTCAAAATTCTTTTTAATAGTTATTTCAGCTCCACAAAATTGAATTTTTAATATCCATTGACGAAAATGTACTTTTAGAAAGTTACCTTTTCCCTTGCTAATGCCTCTAGAACCCCATTGCCTTGAGCTTCAATTGTCCTCAGACAGCGGTACAGCCTCCTTGATATTTTGTGAACTTGCTCCTATAGCAGTGTCATAAGGCCTTGGGTGCGAGTAGGTATTGTGACTTTTTAACAGGATGTATATTGGGCTGAACGGAGGAACTTTATTAGCTTCAAAGAGGCCTCCACTGCCATAAATAAATGTTAGATGGCACCAGGCATGTCCTGTTTCTTTGTCAAATGAATCAGGAAGGCACTCAGGCCAAAGGGGGGGAGGGGGTGCAACACCCAGAACTAGTTTAGAGTTGCCAAAGTGGATGGAAATGCTCATTTGTACAGCACAGAGCTAGAGTCGGCTCAGTAGCTCTTCAGAGAGGAAGCTAAGTTCTGTCATCTTGGTTTTAGGTAGAAAGGAGGACTGTGGGGTTGCTTGTAGTAGGGGCACAGGAAATGGTACAAAGGTGGGTAAGGTTACACCTGGGAACTTTAACCTCATTCGTTATGGAGTGCCCAGGAGTTTTATCCACCCATATGCTGGTTTCTGCAATAAAGATGACATCCCCAGTCCCTGCCTGAGAATACTTTTGGATCTGTGGAAGAGAAGAAGAGAACTGGACCTGCTGCCCGTGACCATAGAAGAGCCTAGAAGACTGGACCTGCTCTCCCAAATTAAGCCCATGACAAAGAAATGGGCACAAGGGTTTTAGGGCTGACCTTCTAATCAAGCTACAGGGACACAACAAGCTACTAGCAGTCTTTCCTGGGATTTCCCAACTGACCACTTCCAACTGGACCTGCCATGGACCCTGCTGTGGACCTCTGCCGAAGTGAGTCTTGACCCCCTAGTGCTGTCTCTAAGGTCCTGGACTGGTGGCTGGTCTGAAAGTGTACTACACCTATCATGTACTGAAACATAGCTGTTTTTCTTTTGTTTGGGAGCAAGTGGAAATGTCATGTTTTTTGTGTAAAGAATTGTAATCTAATATTCTCTTTAATGAGAAAGTTTGATTTTAGGTCACAATTCTGCAAATGCCACTTTTAGAAAGTTGGTATGTTCTTATACCAACCATTAAGTACCTTCATCCTGTATCCTGGGCCACATGACTGGGTGTAACAGGCAGGGGAAAAGGTGTTGAGAAGATGAGCCATCTCTGACTTGATAGGGAAGGAGCTAGCACCCCGTACACTTCGTATCACAATGACTTTGCCAGAGCGCACCCACAAAGGGTTTGACACTAGTCTTTTGTGCCTCCTTACAAGCTGCGGCAAAGCCAGTGAGGCAGGAAATTTCAAGCACCCCTGGGGTGGAATCATCCAGAACCTTCTCCTACTTCAAAGCTACCACCAGGTATAAATAAATATCAGACCCTCAGGCCGAGGTACACCTCTAGACCTGTGGATACAACAGAAGAAGGACTGGTGTTCTGCTCTGCTGCCAGATGGACTGCTACTCTGCTGTCCTGCTGCCATTCTTGCTGAGAAGGACGACTAGACCTTCACCCTTCATTGCAGGTTGATATGACTCTAAGGGTCAGGTGACTGATCTCATGTTCTGAGCTTGATGGACAAAACAAGCTCCAGAGGCGTCCCTGAATCTGTCTAGCTGACATGTTATTTGAACCTGTAACTGGAACTGCATGAGCCATGCTGGCCTCTTTTGAAGTGAGCTCCTGATCCCCAAAAGGTGCCCCCCATGTCCTGGACCCTTGGTGTATCGTTACTTGAACACCCTCTCCAAGTAAAGGAGACATTCTGAAGTTCTGGGCTCTTCGCAACCTTGAACAGGCCTGTTCATGCCAATATCGTTGCAACCCGTGCCACCTGCCAATGTGAAGCTTCATTGAACATGAATGTTCATGCCACAGCGACTGACAGCCACATCTGGCAACACGAGATCTGGACTTCGTGGTACAGCATGGACTGCTTGCGGTGACCACCAGCGCAAAGCTCCAGCAACGTCTGTTCACGAAGCCTGATAGAATCTTCACTCTACAGTGATGACCATTCACAATGTCCACTTGCTCTTCACACTACAGCGATGACCATATCCAATGCTCTCCCTGCTCCTCATGGCCCCCTCCATTGCAAATGGAACTCTTCATTCTGGACTTTAGAGGGTAACTCTTTCAGCAGCACTAAACTGGTCCCTGTGTCCGGCCCGCATTACCAGATAAACGTGAGTGGAGCTTGTGCTTTTAGTCACAATACTTACCCCAAATCTTTGAAATTGGCTATCTACTTGATTGGAGTTTTGTTGTTTTGGTCTCAAATAGTTTATTAAAATGTACTACATTTTTCTAAATTGGTGTGTGATTTTTATGGGGGTTGTGTTTTTGCTGTCTTACTGTTTGAAATGCTGCATAAATACCGTACATAATGCCTCTAAGTTAAGCCTGACTGATTTTGTGTCACGCTATGAGAGGTTTGAGCACAAGTTAGTTTGAGGTGTGCTTGTGTTTCACCCTTACAAGAATGGTGGCTCCTTCTTGAATAGGGTTTCTTTACCCCAAATCATTAAACCAATTTCCAGCATTGGTGTTCAGCTGTGAATTTGGGACTTGTGTTTGTGTAGTGCCATGCACTGATTGTGCGTAACACTAGATATACCAGATAAATAATTTGATACTAAATAGAGTTTTTAGATTCTTCATGATTGGTTCTTTTTGCTTTATTAATTTCACTCTCATTCCACCTGACTGTCTCTAACATACCTGCCTGCAAGGATGGAGTGTGAGCTTGCCAACATGGATGTCCACTGTGGCTGAGCTCAAGTAGGTCTGTAAGGTGAGGGGGATTCCAGTCAAGAGGAATATCAGGAAACTGGAACTCCAGAAGGCCTTGAGGGCCTCGGTGGAAACTCACCAAGTAATACCAACAACGGATGATCAGGATGATGAGGAGGATATGTAAGGACAAAAGGAGGACTTGAGCAAAGGCCTGAAATGCGAAACATAGGAGAAGAGGATGTCTAGTCTCCTGAATTGCAACTCCCTGCCAAAGCGGAGAGTGTGTCTTCACAAAGCCTGCCCCCAAAGGAATTGGTGGGCAGGAAGTGTTAGAAATTGGATTTCTTGTTATCAGAGGATGCACCCTGTACAAGCTGGAACCACAATCCTAGTCAGGGTAAGTCAGATACACACCGGGAGATTACCTGTGCCCATCCTCTGGTAACTTGGCACAGAGCAGGCAGGCTAATCTAAAGAGGCAATCTGTAAAGTATTTGTGCAACACACACATGCACAGTAACAAAATGAAAACCCCACAAAACGACTCGACACATATGTAGAAAAATAAATTGTTATATTCTGAACAAAACAAGACCAAAATGGCAAACATCTAATAAGTACAAGTTGAGATGTGAATTTAAAAAAATAAGTGTAGAAATAGCACTAAGAAGCAAATTGGGCTTTAACAGTTCCTTGAGGTTGTGCTGCACCAGAGCAAAGTAAAATTTCGGGCTGACTGCAATGGAGCCTCAGCCAGTAAAATGACCCGTGCATGCCCTGGTGAAAAAAATACCTTTCCTGGTCGCAACTGGGAGACGTGTCGATGTGGATCCCACAGGTCAAGGATGTGTTGATTCTTCTGCAATCAGTGATGGGTCGGTTCAAAAGGCGAGGCTCCGGTCTGAAATGTGTTTGTCTCGTTGAGCGATGAGTCGGGATTCTCCATACAGTCGAGGGGTGAGTCGATCACTCAAAGCTGCTGCAATGCACATTTCTGATGCATCAGGCTCTCGAGGCGCTGAGTTGGTTCAGAGAGCGAAGCATCAATTTTACTCTTGCAACCAGTTGGATGAGCTGATTCTGTTACACGCAGACAGGAAATGCGTTGATGTCAGTGTTGTAAGCATCTTGTTCCACTTCCAGTGAACCAGGCATAGGACCACCGGTAGAGACTTTGATACCACTGAGTCTTAAGAAACAGGAGTCAAGCCAGCTAGCTCTTGGAGAACACTTGGAGAAAAGGCAGAGTCCAGATCTCCTTCAGCAAAGTCAGAGAGCAGCAGGCAGCAAGGCAACACAAGGCAAAAACAGAGTCCTTAAAGTACCATAGCAGTCCTTCTGGCAAGGAGCATTTGTAGTTTCAGAAGAGACCGATTTTAGTGGGTCAGAGGTTCAGTATTTATACCCAAATGCAACTTTTTCAATGGGTGAGACTTCAAAGCATGCCCTTAAAGTTCTAGGCTAGCTATGGGAGGTAAGTCAGCCCTTAGTGTGGGGACGGGACGCTACTTTTTCAAGTGAAGTGTTAGACCCTCCCTTCCATCCTACCCAGACAGGGTCATCAGAATGCCTATGTATGCAGATGGGTACTCAGACACACCTATCCTTCCTGTGTTTGTGGCTGTCTAGAGGGCATGCACAAAGTATAGCTGTCACTCACCCCAAATGTGTAGTGGAGACAGAATGCAAGGCACACTGAACCATAAGTGCAGAAAAATGTTCACCTTCTAAAAGTGTTTCAGCAACAAATGATGGACGGAATGCTAAGTAAATTAAACATTCACCCCAGACCAAAGATCTGGGTTAAATCCATTGTTCTTTTGCCCACTATGCCACCTTAGTTTGGACCCTGCCATATGCAAATCAGTCTGGCCCCTGCTTCTCATGGGAACAGTCCAGCCCGAACTGCCAAGCCAGGCCATCACTGGGCCAGAAATATACATCCTAGGACTGGTTTTGGGGTATCACCCCTCGTCAGCTTGAATCCAGTGGCACAGCGAGCAAGAGACTCATGTCTGGGCATACCCATCCCATTTAGGGACAAAAGTCTTATAGCAACAAATGATGGACAGAATGCTGAAATCAAACTTTCACCCCCAGTCAAGAGGTCTGGGTTAAATCCATCATTCTTTTGCTCACTACATATGCAAATCAGACTTGACCCGACTCCTCATGGGAACAATCCGTCCCGAACCACCAAGCCAGGTCCTCGCTGGACCAAAAACAAGGAGCCTGGGACCGGTTTCGGGGATTTATCCCTCATCAGCCAGGCTAGCTTGAATCCAGAGTCACAGCGATCAAGAGACCCACGTCTGGGCATGCCCATCCCACTTAGGGAAAAAAGTGCTACAGCAACAAATGATGGATGGAATGCTGAGTAAATCGAAAATTCACCCCCAGTAAAGAGATCTGGGTTAAATCCATTGTTCTTTTACTTACTATGCCACCACATTTTCGACCCAGCTATTGTATATCAGCCTTGCCAGGTCTTCCCTAAACCGTAAACAAGCATCCTGGGAACAGTTTAGGGGATTCCGCCCTCATCAGCCAGGCTAACTTGAATCCAGTGGCACAGCAAGCAAGAAACCCATTTCTGGGCATATCCTAGGCCACTTAGGGCAAACAGAGCAAACACAACAAGATGATGGATGAAGTAATGAAACTTTTCAACCACTCACCCCCAGTTAAGAGATATGGGTTTAATCCATTGTTATTTTGTTCACTATGTCACCCCAGTTTGGATCCAGCACTTTTTACCCTAAGTGGGATTGGTATGCCCAGATGAGGGGTGAAACCCCAAACCCGGTCCCTGCATGCTTTTTTTCAGTCCAGTGAGCACCCTGCTTGGCAGTTCGGGTTGGACTGTTCCCATGTGGAGCAGGGTCAAGACTGAAGATGACATCGACAAGTGGTATGAAGCCTATGAGGCTGCTCTGGAGATGTATAAGGTCCCTGAGAAAGATTTGAAGACCATTTTCTGGAGGCACATACCTAGTGAAGGGAGGGATGCCCAGCTAGCCCTAGAGAAGAGTGGCAGGATAAGATACCTCGTATGAAGGGCACTCTTGTCAGGAAGTATGACCTCACCTCAGAAAAGTACAGGCAGAATTTTAGGGGCCATCAGAAGGTGCCCCATCAGTCCTGGGTGGATTATGTGGATTCCCTTTGCAAGGCACTGGATGGTTGGGTGATGGTCAGTGAAGTGAAGGATTAGAAAAGGCTGTACAATTTGATGGTTAGCGAGCACATGTTCAGTCTCTGTTTTGCAGGGCTGAACCAATGCATGATTGATAGTAAACTAATTGACCCCAATGAGAGTTCTAAGGTGGCTTTCCTCTGGCTCAGAATCAGGGTTCACGAATAGGTATCTGGGGGATCACCAGAAGAAGGGTCCGGGGTTCCACCAGGACAAAGAGGAGGAAGAAAAACCTCAAAATAAAGAGTTCTCTAAAAGGCCCTCAAAAGAGTTCCCATCAGAACACAGCAACCAGTCCCAGTCAGAGGGGCTTTATGACAAATGACAAACAGACATGGAGGTTTATCCCCCAGTGTACTGAGTGTTACAAATATGAGTACTCCATGGCAGACCGCAGATGTCCTAGGAGGGCACAGCTCCCACTGGGGGGATGACACCTAGGTTTGACAGGGTAGTGCTTGGGGAGGAGGTGGTCCTGGTTCACGTCTGGAAGAGAGCAAAGGTTACCTTAGTTTCCCTATTGAATAGAGATGTGCTGCTAAAGCCCATAGGCCTTCAAATACTTCTATTTATAGGCAGTGGGTCACAATCAATAGGCACACGGTGGAGGCTCTGAGAGACACAGGAGCCAGTATGACTACTGTGAGATGTCATTTAGTGTCATCAGTGCAGTTCATACCTAATGCATTCCACCAAGTCATGGTTACAGACAAGTGTGAGAGTCACTACCTTAGAGTGGGGTGGTCTCAGAGTGTGAGCCCTGACATGTCTGTAGATTGTCTGTTTTGCAACAACCTAGAACACACTGTTTGGAAGGAAGTGGAGCGCGGGTCAGCCCTGGGAAGTAAGGTTTTCCGAAATGGCTCTGTATGACCGCATGTTCCATGGTTGGCCAAGAGGAGAGTCGGGGAAGCCTGGAGCCTGGAAGAATGTCCCAGGCAACCACAAAGAAAAGGAAGGAAAACCAGTCCCTTAACCTTTTTAACGCTTATGACGAGCTCAGCTCGTCATGAGGCACAGTGGAGCTGTGCTCATGACGAGCTGAGCTCGTCATAACTGCTGCGGGACGCCCACGTGGGGCTAATTCTCCTCCTGTTCGGGCGTTCCACGGGAGTGGGCGGAGTCGTGATGAGCTCAGCTCGTCATGAGCACAGCTCCACTGTGCAGCATGACGTGCACCGTGGTGCGGCGCGCGGCCCCCCTTCCCCCTGCATCGCGGGGGAATTAGCCCCGCGTGGAAGGGATTAAGTTTTTATGATAAAGGTTAACAGGGCACATGAGGAAGATATTCCTGAGTCTACTGGGGAGGGCATTACTACCCTGGGAGATCTGCCTGATCTTGCCACACCTGAGGTGAGAAGCTGGGCCACAGGTAGCAGATGATACCGTATCTCCTTATCTATTGGGAGAATGACCTCCAATGAGAGACTAAGCTTCCTGTATCTGGGGCAGTCGTGTGCAGTCGTGTGCTGGTGGTCCCTCAGTTTTAGAGTGCCTTCCTACTGGGGCTGGCTCATGAAATACTTCTGGCAGGACATCTGGGGAAGTACAAGTCTTTTGCCAGGCTTGTCTCCACCACTATTGACACCGAATGATGACAGCCTCAGATACCTTCTGTAGGTCTTGTCTAACTTGCCAGGCTGGCAGCAAAGTAGGGAAAAGGCAAAGGCTCCCCTTAATTTCTTATCCTGTCATTGGTACACTCTTTAAAAGGGTAAGCATCAACATGGTTGGTCTGTTGGTACTCAGGACAGCCTTAGCCAACAGGTTATTCATGGTCTTTGTGTACCATGCCACATGGTACCTAGAGGCCAACCCTCTGAGGGCAGTGACTGCACCTGCGTTGGCCATGGCCTGATGGGAATTTTTACTTGATTAGGGTTCCCCAAAGAAGTGGTGACTGACAGAGGTAGCAACATAATGCCTACGTTCTGTAGTGTACTTCCTATATTCCCAATAGGCTCTGCGCATTGGAATAATATATCCTGCAGCTTAGACGCAGGACTTAAGTCGACTAGGTCTCTGTCGAATATATTAGACTTAATTGTGAGTTCCAGCTAGCCCAGAGGTCACTAGAAACTTTCTCGAAAGTACAAGAAGGGATTAGTCTCTGACAACCATATAACATGACAACTTTGTTTCCCCAGAATGAAACGTAACTCTAGAGTCGCGGAAACAATAGACGGCTATTTCACTCAGTCAGATGTGCATGCTTCGTTTCACCAGAGTTGCTTAGAAATAGAGGTTAAGAAGTACAATGCATATAATACGAATAGTATTATAAAATAGTACTGTAAAAGCATGATATGGTTTCTAAGCCATAAACATAGAATACATAGAACGCATAAAATACATACAGTGATAAAATAGTGGCTAAAAGTACTCAACTGGTGCTTCTAAAATACGCCTACTACGGTGTACCTAACCTAAGTCTAGTACGAGGGAGGAGTAAGTGTGGTGTAGCCTAAGTCTAGTAATTTTCTGTCAAGAATCTGTTCCAAGAATTCTCTACGGGTCTAATCAGCTCCGTACTTTGGTTTTAGAATGATAGAGGTCTTGTATCTCTCTCTCAGGACTCGATCTCCCAGCAACTCGCAAGGGTAGCCTGGAAACACCGGAGCTGGATTTCTCGGCAAGAGAAAAGACAGCGTCTTCTCAGTGCGTCAGTTAGAGGGTCGGCTTTCTTCGGCACTTGCAGCAGCAGGGCGTCGGGCAGGTAGTTAGTCGATCTGCTCCTAAACCACCCTGTGTTTGACTGGGCAAATGTAAGCATATTTATACATTGAAGGTGCCGAGTTTGACGTAAGATTGGACATAATATCGTCACTAGTGCCACAGTTCCTTGAAAACTCCAGGAGTTCTTGGATAAATTAGTATTCAAGAAGGGGGAAGTCCCTAACTGCTGAAGACTGGTTTTTCCAAGAAATTGTTGTGGATTCTCGGAGTTTAGTGGAAGTAGCCATGCCGTATTTGGGCTGCACAGGCTAAGACTAAATAAGGTAATGATTCCTATGTCTATATAAGGATTGGTTTACTTATACCTATATATGGGCATTAATCGGGAAAATTACACTAGGGTCCTAGCTTCCCACATAACAGTACAGGATGTCCATGTTGGATGAGTATGGTGTAACCTACAAGCTCTCCACAGCCTATCACCACCAAACAAATAGGCTTATTGGGATATTCAACAAGAGCCACAAGGGCATGATGATTGGCTTCCCTGAGCCCATGAGGCAAGAGTGGTATCTCCTCTTATCATGCCTACTGTTTGCCTACAGGGAGGAACCACAGGCAGGGGCTAGATTTAGGCAATTTGATTTATTCTATGGACAGCCGGTTAGGGGACATCTCAGCCTTGTGAGTGAGGGGGTGGAATGAAGCTGCCAGGAAACATCTCACTCTCAAGATGTAGTCAGCTACATGCTGGCTCTCTGTAACCAGATGCATCGCTTCTGGAAAAGGCTAAAGATAATCTTAAAGCCAGTCAAGAAGTGATTAAACAGTGGTACGAGCAGTAGGCCACTCTGATAGAGTTTCAGCCTAGTCAGAAGGTGTGGGTCATGAAGCCTGTAGAGACTGACTCTTACCTCATCCCGGGATTTAATGACCTTGTTGACAGCCTGGGCACTGCCAAATTCCTCAGTACGTTTGATATCACATCAGAGTATTGCTCTGACTGGGTTGGCAAAAAAGAGGTCCACATTTTCAACCCCAGAGGGCCTCTTCCAGTTCAAACTGATTCACTTTGGCTTTAAGAATACATCTGCCACCTTTCAGACATTGGTGAACAGGGTCCTGGTTGGAGGAGGCTGTTAGAATTGGGGTAGCATGGTGCAGAGCAGGGAGGCTAAACTCCAGGGCATTGTGTAAAGCACCCACGCAGTACACACAGACGACACACAAGGCACACTACAAAGAGAGTACACACCAGTTTGGGTGAAAAATAACTTGAGTATTATGTCAACACAGCATAATAATCACAGTACTTTACACTGCGCCAAATGGCGCCAAGGCAGTATGTTCCATGGGGATTATTCACAGGGCAGTGCCAATCGGACCGCTGCCAGAAGCACTGTAACAGGACGCAGGGTAAAAGAAGAAAAAGGTAGGTCCAACAGTCTCAATCCTGTAATGAAAATATCAGGGCATGAAATCAGTCGCTAGGCGTAAAACGAAAACATGACCTCAGCATGAGACAATATCAGGAGGCATCAGACCAGGCCTAACAATATGCATGAGCAACATGAACAACCTCTAAGGCAGGAAAGCTGTAAGAGGAAAACATTAGATCTGGCATAGAAATGCAGAAGGCATAAGTCATGAGGCTATAAACATGAATGATACTGAGGCCCAGGAGCATCGGGCCTAACCTAAAACATCCTAGTAGGCCACGCACTCACATAGGCCACCTTACCAGTGGGCATCACCCTAAAACATCCGGGTGATACCGGTAGGCCGCATCACACCAGGTAGCACCTTGGGCCTAATCCTAGGAGCATAGGGCACATTCACCTGCAATGTGAGCAGAAGGGGGGAAGCATTGGGCAGGATCACGGCATCCCTGGGGCGTGAGATACCTAGTGCAGCCCCTCAGCAAGCAGGCATAATCAGGTTAGCATCCCCTGCAAAAAGAACATTAGGCGTAGAATGCAGATATCATTGTATGGTATTTGGCCTCCCCTAGGCACAACCTCATTGGCACATAGGCATCATTGTGCGTAAGCAGGCAACCATTAGGTGACACATCAGCAATATAAGCATTAGGGGAGAAGCATTAGGTATCCCCATTAGCAGAAATGTACTCCACATAAGGTCAGCAGGGCGAACCTAAGGACACCTGGAACATAACATCGTACGCTGACGGGAGGCATACTCATAGGCCATTAGGCAAAGCCCTGGTATGTCAGGCATCAAAACATATTAGGCACTCAAATAGGCTGTAAGGATATTAACAACAAGGCCTCCCATCCAACTTCAGCAGTGCACCCATGGGAATGGTCCCAACTATCACTCCTGTCAGTCCAGGTCAGTTCCCGGTGCCACAGTGCCTAGGGGGTCCCTCCCCTGGGTTCCCCAGATGAGCAATGCCCCTTACGTGGCCACTTTTCACTACCCTGCAGGGCAGTTGAATGCAATAGAGTCAGTACTGGGTCCGCTGGGGCCCCCTAAACCACACTGGACCATGTGAGCCCCTACTTTGGGTCTCAGGGGCTCAGGGGCCAGGAACCAATGCCAAAATAATTCCCTGCCCTCGTGGGATTATGCAGGCACAGAGGCAGCAGCTTGCAACAGACTGCTGGCACCAGGGGGCGGGCACCGGCAATTTGCCCCGACTCCAACCCCCCCATCTCCAGGTAAAGCTGAGCCCCACTCACCAGGTTCCTCTTGCGGTTCCCACTACTTGGGTTCTTTAGTGCTTCAATGTGGTGGGGGGGCAGGCACCGACAGTGTGCTTTGAGGCCCCCCTCCGTACCGTCCAGGCAACTGCTGGCTCTGCAGGGCTCTCCCCTCCTCACGGGAGCCACGCAGACTCTCCCCTGCTCTCCTTTCACTGGCGGAGGTGGGGTGGGCTCCCGGCCTCCGGTCCACCTTCCTTGCGCTGCTTCCCCTCCTGGGTTCCGGGACTTTGATGCAGCTGCAGGAGTCTTTGGGTGCAGCTGGGCCAGTGCGGGGTAGGCAACCACCTGGCTTCTCTTCCAACACAGGGCTCCCCCATCACCACAGGAGCCCCGCAACACCACCTCTTGCTTCCGGCTCTGGATGCCGGCGAAGCCACGCCCACCTCCAGGCAAGGCCTGCGGGTCACTCCTCCCTCTTCCAGGCCGCCGTAGGTAGCGCGGCAGCCCTTAGTTAATCCCGGGCTGCGGCAGTGAATCCTTCTTGGAGGCAAAGCACCAGGTAGGCTTCCGCCAAATGAACATAAAAACCGCGGGGTAGGCTCCCGCTGGTTTAAGTTGGTAAAAGTGCGGCAATACACGGGGTGGGCACCCGCTCGCTAAATATGCATGAAGCGGGGTAGGCACCCGCTTTTATGTAAATTAGCATGAGTGCGCAATCACGTGGGGTGGGCTCCCAGGGCGCTTTCAGATGAACAGTTCCTCCTGGCCACCCGCCGCTGGTGAATCCCCACTCCTTCATGAGGTGATTAAAATTAGGCACTAGAAAGCAGCACAGGTTGGGCAGTCTCACAACATGGCGCTGCAGTCCCTGGCTCCCACCTTGTCTCTCGGGAGGGGGGATGCAATACAGCGCTCCAATTACAGCGCCTGCGAGGTGCTATGGCCCAGAGGCACACAGTCTCACACAGCACGGTAGCGCCCACGCTCCTCGCCTACTTCTTCTTCTACAGTGCTCACCATGCGCTGGAAGGCACAGTCAATTGGGGTATAGCGCTTTCTCCACCCAGCGCTGCAGAGGACAGACACTCCTCTTCTCTTGGCACTTTTAGGTGTAACGCTACTTCCTCCTTCAGGGGCCAGGTAGCAGAGCATCAGGCACTACTGGGCAAGGTCAGCAGTCAGTGGGCACTCATCAGGACAGGGCGGTAGGTTGTAGCAACCATCCTCCTCTGTAGCGTGGCACTCCTCCTGTTACAGCAGCCTTTACTCCTGCAGTGGGGCTTTCACTAGCCCTGTGGACAGCAGAGGGGTTTCAGTTGGGTGCAGGGTCCAGCACACAGGCCTCTGTGGCGGTACCCCCTGGAAGCAGGTCCCCTCACGTTCATGTCCCTGCTCTGTCTGAGCACATGGTGGCACAGCCCCCTTATTTATACGCCCCTCACCCCACCTACCAGACAGTGCCAGAAGCTTCTAAAGCCTCTGGGGAAACTGGTTCTAACTGGCTCAGGGGGAAGAGTAGAGCACCCTGGGTGCCAGGCTTCCCTCCAAAAGCTGGGATGGCTGGGAACTGAACAACTAGACAGCTAACCCACTAAAGTCAGGTGGTACCACACACAGCCATGGCATCCATTTTAATCGCAGCATGGTACCAGCGTACATTCTTATGATGGGGGAATTATAGGTGCGCACACCATTGCATTACATTTAACATGACATCTCACACTACACATAGCCTAGGCAGTTCTCTACCATGGGGGAGACATTCTCTACTGGGGGAAAAAGCAAAATATTTCAGGAAAATGGGCCAAGTCCAACAGAGGCATTCAGTGTCCCTACCTTGATGATAAAGCTGTCATTAGCTCCAGCTGGAAGGAACACCTGTACCACATCCAGGAGGTGGTTTAGGCCCTGCAGGAGGCAGGCCTCATTATTACAGGCATTAAGTGGCAGATCGGGCAACCATAGTGAGTTTAAGCCACGTGGTGGGCGGGACAAGGTGCAGCCCCTCCAATCCAAGATTGAGAATATACAGGCCTGGGGGGCGTGGCTAGCCAACAGCCAAGATGGCCGCACACTGAGCGAGCTCTGTGAGTAACGAGCCTCCCTCAAATGATCCGAAGATTCATCCGCACTCCTTGCACTGTCTGACCGATGTGACCTGCAGCGCCACCTGCTCCGGTGCACCCGGCTGTTTGCGGCGCCTCTCTACGAGCCTCCCTCGCGGAGATACACCGTGTGCACCCAAGGGGCCTACTTGACGGTTGGAACCGGGGACTCGAGTACATAGTTCCCCGGCACCGTACCACCGCCGACGCCTAAGCTCTCTCCCGCGCCCAAGCGGCACACCAGTCGCGGCGCCCCTCCCACCTGCTGCGCTCAGGCTCCTCCGCGTTGGGCGGTCACCGGCACTCACCGACGTGCTGTGCAGAACGAGAAGACATGGCCAGATCCAAGCGCTGGAGCGCACCACCGGCACCGTAACGGAAGTCCATTCCCCGGCGGTGTTGACAGGGACAAACAGCGGGAACACGGACTGTTCACTCCGGGACCACACGGGGCACTATCCGAGGTGAGGGACACCCACTACCGGCTCCAAAACAGCCGAGGTTTGAAAAAGAGAGTGTGGATCCCCAGTAAATGTGGGAAAGATACGTTGACGCTGCCTGCCCACGGAGATCCCAATAACAAAGGCCTGGCTGCCAGCTAAGGGTTTTCGCTGAACTACTGGGGCCATCTCGCAGCACGCTAATTCCTACGGGCTACACGGGGCTGTGACAGAGGGCAGGGCGGGAAAACGCCACAACACAGGCATAGAAAGCTCCCACTGGCTCCCTCCCAGGCGCACCGGCCACCGGAGACACAGCGCCACGCGATCCGAGCGGTAGACCCGCGATTGAACACACACCGCCACCGCGGTGACCGCCTACACCGATTGACGTGCGGCACCTCACTGATAGGTGGCCACAGGAGAAGAAACACACGCAGAAGGTGACAAGAAACAAGACTGCAGCCCCACTACACACCGCACCATCCACGATGAGTGGCAGGGGGACCAGAGGCCATCAGACCTCAAAACTCGATAAATTCGCCTACCAAAAGGACCCACCAGACACGGCGAAGGGGGACCTAGCCCGAACACCGCCACACTCGGCGGGGGACACTACGGCGGCGGATAGAGTCACCCTAAATGATGTCATGGCGGCCCTGAAGACGATGCAGGCATCAATGGGCTCGATATCTACGGAGGTATCGCTGATCAGAGCTGATTTTGCCAAAATGTCTGACCGCGTCCTGGAGGTCGAAAAAACGACTACCGACCTGGTGGGTGATACGTCTGATCTGCAGCGACGAGTCCAGAAGCTGGAAGATGATAACCTCGTGCTCAGGGCGAAACTGGACGACCAAGAAGGCCGCTCAAGACGCAATAATATCCGCCTGATTGGTGTGCCGGAGTCTGTGCGCGGGCCGGCCCTAGACCTCTATGTGGAGGACCTTATCTATAAACAGTTGCAACCCAAAGGTCTGTCGAACTATTTTTCAGTAGAACGCGCTCATCGCGTGCCTGGGGGACAACCTAAATCAGGGGCCTCCCCTCGCCCCATACTGGCTCGAATCTTCAATTTTAGAGACCGCGACGCGATCTTACAAGCAGCTCGCACTAAACCACTGATCAAAATCGAGAATACAGAGATCCACATCTATCCTGACTACACGGCGGCAGTAGCCCAACAAAGACGCGGCTTTACAGAGGTGAAGAAGGAACTACGCGCCCGAGAGCTTAAATATTCAATGTTATTTCCTGCAAAACTACGTGTAGAGGCTGAAGATAAAGTATGGTTTTTTGACACGCCACGAGCAACCCAGGACTGGCTGGAGGGTTGGAGACAGGCGAAGGGACCTAGGCACCGCGAAAGGCAGCGACATCGCGAGAACGGAAGCCCACGGAGGCAAGACGAAGCGGACCAGGGCCAAGAGGATGAACTATAGACACTACGATTTGGACACATATCTTGAAACCGCTGCTTCTCAACAATTGCCCGATCCTCCCGACCGGAGATAAGACTTCCTACACAAGCGAAGGGGAGAAGGGGCAGAGTTACAGTAACCGCGGCTGGCGGTTGATGGTAAGATGCTGGTCGCATGCGGTTGGCTCCATGCAGGTGGGTCATCTAGTTAAGCAAGGCACTGCATGGTCGCTCCTAGAGGGGGGGGCTCGACAACGGACACAGAAGTCTCACCCCCAGGAACAATGTTCTACAGTTGGGACTATAAGCACTCTGCTCAGTTGGGGAGGTGGAAGGTTCATTGTCCGCCGGGCAGGGAGGCAGGGTGGGGGGTCGGGGTTGACAACGTTTTGAGTTCCTTTTGTTTTAGTTTTAATGGTTTATTACTGCAAAGTTTAGCTTTTCCTACGCACACACTATATCCACTAGAATTCCATGACACACACACGGACACGCGCCCCGGACGGAGGCTACTGCACAAGAGCGGATGTCCATGGTGGGGTCGTCCTGGATTGTCTCAGATCTTCCAATCGCGGCGGACCTTAGGAGGTCCTCTTGCGAAAGCCGACGACCGGGTATCTGACCAGGTCATTGCCCGATCGGAGCAGATGTGCCCTTTTTATGGAGAATATGGCTGATACGAACACTTTGACACCAGACCCACAATCGCAAACAGTAGCATCCCCCCAACTGACGGTTATCTCGTGGAACGTGAACGGACTGGGGAATAAAATTAAAAGGGGATTGGTTTTACATTATTTGAAGAGGAAGGCGCCCACTCTGGCCTTGCTGCAGGAAACGCACTTAGTAGGGACTGCATGCAAAGCGCTTAATCGATGGGGCTTTAAAATGATCGCCCATGCAGAGTTCTCCTCTGGCTCCCGCGGAGTGGGCATTCTCCTTCAAAAAAACGCTCCTTTTCTCATTAAACACACTTGGGCTGATGACAGGGGACGCTTCGCAGCTGTGAATGGTCAATGGGAGGGCAAGTCCTACAATATTCTGTCAATATATGTCCCCCCAGCATTACACCAGGACACTCTCCAGGACCTGGGGAAACTGCTGCTTGAACTTCCTGAAGGGGAACTAATCATGGGAGGCGACTTCAATTCAGTCCTTGATACTGCAGTTGACCGACACCCGCCGCGAGAGCCCACTAGACCCCATCACCTGTTTAAAGATTTTATAGCGGCCATGGGACTGGTAGATATGTGGAGACTGAAAAATCCCTACGACCGCCAATACACATTTCACTCAGGCGCACACAATAGTCTCTCCAGGATAGACTACATACTAACGCAGACAGTCCTACCGGAGAGGGTATCGGTGATAGAGCACCTCCCCCGGGGGATCTCGGACCATGCCCCCATACAGTTTAGTTACACAGTGCAGGCCACGAGACAGCAGAGAATATTCCCGATCTATCCGGGATATTTAAAAAATAGATCGATCCTGAAGACCGTTACGACCTCTACCACTCACTACTTCGACGAAAACACTGACTCACCCTCAACCCTCTGGGAAGCATACAAGTCGGTGATTAGAGGGCAGGCCATATCCTCGATCACTAACCACAAGCGGGAACAGAGGGCAACCCTAGAGTCCTTAGAAACTGCCTTGCACACTGCTGAGAGGGCACACGCCCTAGACACCACAGACGATACCACCCACACCCTTGAGTTGGCTAAGCACGAATACAGGGCGTACACAGAAGCTATGACCAAAACAAGACTTACTGACACATTGCACAGGGTGTACGAACTGGGGGATAAAACGGGGAGAATGCTCGCATGGCTTGAGCGGAAGGACAGAGCGAATCGATGGATTGCTAAGATGGAACTCCCAGACGGCACACACACGTCCTCTCCCGCACATATAGTGGAAGTACTGGCCACACACTATGAAACTGTATATACCGCGCATAGTGCGGTGACGGAGGAAGACGGTACAACATTCCTCCAGGACATTCCCATGAACACATTAGCTCCAGAGGACACACAGGCACTAGAGATGGACTTAACAGGGGAGGAATTTGGGAAGGCCCTAGCAGCACTGCACACCGGAAAGGCCCTTGGGCCGAACGGGCTACCAGTAGAACTTTATAAAACGCTGTCTAAGCAGCTCACTCCACATATGCTTGCAATGTATAATGAATGTATGGTAAAGGGTACACTCACACCAGACCAGAGACTAGCTACCATCATATCGGTGCACAAACCGGGCAAACCTCCTGACCAACCATCCTCTTATAGACCAATCTCCCTGATGAATGTTGATACAAAAGTCCTGGCGAAGATCCTAGCCCTCCGCTTACAACCCCACCTCACGACTCTGGTTCACCCTGACCAATCCGGCTTCATGCCGGGAAGGAACACATCCCTTAACCTGAGGCGTATTCACGGGGTCATGCACCGTATACCTCTACTGCGAGAAGATGCAGCCATTCTCTCACTTGATGCAAAAATGGCGTTTGACCTTGTAGAGTGGCCATTCCTCTTCGCGGTGTTAAAAAAACTGGGGTTTGGACTACGATTCTGTGGATGGGTCAGACTCCTCTATACTGGCTCACAGGCACAGGTGGTTGCAAACGGACATACGTCGTGAGTAATAACATTGGGGCGTGGAACAAGACAGGGATGCCCGCTCTCCCCGCTCCTCTTTGCGCTACTACTAGAGCCGCTAGCGGTGAAAATACGGCTGGACACTCAAATCAGGGGGATAGCCTGGGAGACGGGTTGGGAAGACCGCATTTCCTTATATGTGGACGACGTCTTAATCTACCTGACATCCCCTTCCACATCCTTGGCCGTCCTACTGGACATACTCACCGCCTATGGTGCGGTGTCGGGCTATACCATTAATTGGCCAAAGTCTTTGCTATATGTCCTACGGGGTGGCCCACCCGTGCTGCCACCAGACTGTGAGATCCAAACGGTCACCAGAGGGTTCAAATACCTAGGAATCTACATAACACCTCTAGAATCGATTTTTATGGAAGAAAATCTGCAGAAGCCTCTACTGAGGCTGAAAGCGGACGTTACCCATTGGCGATCTCTACCGCTGACACTACTGGGGAGGGCTGCACTCTTTAAGATGCTGGCACTCCCCAGATTCCTATACAGACTACAGAATGCGCCGTTCCCGATCCCACTGCAGTACTTCAAAGCTATAGACGCAGAGGTCTCTTTGCTCCTGTGGGACTCCAAACTGTCCCGTTCTTGGTATGACGGGGGTATTGCCCTGCCAAATACGAAACTATACTACTGGGCGGCACAGTTGGCAGTGGTAAACCGTTGGCTACATGCCCCACAACAGGACCCGGCCTTTCGTCTTGACAGAGCGGTACTACCCCAGGATCAATTACTGAAGGCGCTATATTCCAACAAAAGACGCCACACACTGACGGGCCCTACGGCCCACACGGTCAAACTATGGCACACAGCGCAGAGAGCACTAGGGTGGGACGGGGTACTTACACTAGCCACACCCCTTTGGGACACGCGCCGTCTCGGCACACTAGGGAACACGAAGGGCTTCCGCCAATGGGACCTTATTGGCATTTCTAAGATAGGTGATATGTGGAAAAGGGGGGCTGTTATATCTTTCCCCGTCCTTCAAGAGCAGTACGGAATGGCAGACACAGAGAAATACAGATATATGCAAATCACGCACGCACTACAGAGCGCCATTCCGACGGGTACGACACTTGCAGAATCCTCCCCCCTAGAGGACAGACTACTTACGGACCAGATAGACAAGAGGGCAATCTCACTTACCTACCAAAAACTGATCAACAATCTCCCAGACCCCACAGTAGTGCTTCGTAGCAAATGGGAGGTGGAAATAGGAGACATCGAGGACGAGGACTGGTTCCATGCCCTAGCATCGGCCAGGGAGGCCTCCATTCCGTCGCGGCTTAAACTGATACAACTAAAAATAGTGCACAGAGTTTACTATTCCCGTACACTTCTACATAAATTGGGCCGCTCACAAGACCCGAATTGCATGCACGGATGTGGCTCCCCTGGCACATTCTATCATATATTATGGGGCTGTCCGAAGATAGAGAGATACTGGGACCAAGTACTGTCAGAAATCTCCGAGGCAGCAGGGGTGGAACTGCAGAGAGAACCCAGATGTTGTTTGTTAAATATGTGGTCGCCAACTGATATGAACCGGGGATTGCAAATGTGGGCTACACTGGGTCTAGCACTGGCGAAACGCAATATCGCTCGAAAGTGGGGATCTGGGATGGTCCCATCTCGGGCGCAATGGGAAAAGGACATGGACACAGCTATGGTTGCTCAAAGGGCTGTTTATGTACATAGGGGTTGCCCCAAGAAATGGTCCAAGATCTGGGGAAAATGGAACGAACACCGAGGGCATATATGTGATCCCCCACCGGACCTATCAGATCCAGACACCAGTCCATAAGAGGGTGGAAGTCGAAGTAGCATATTACGATTGTGTAGGACTTATGTTGTCCAAGAGGGGAGGGAGGGGACGCGCTACCGCGAGGATGGGATCTAACACTGAGAACTGTACGACGTAGGAACTGAGGGGAGGGTGAAACCAACCATGCATGAATGTTCACATACAGTATAGAAATTGCAATGACCCGACCAAGAAGCGTCTCTAAGATGATGTTCATGATTGATGTAATTACACTATATTGAGAAGTTCATGAACGACCTACTGTATAACTAATTGATTAATTCTAAATGTCTTTGGTGAAGTGTAATTTGATGAAAAGCTAAATAAAAAGTAAAAAAAAAAAAAAAAGAATATACAGGCCTGGCAACCCAACTCTGACTAAAGTGAGAGCCTTCCTGGGCCTCAAAGGATATTACAGGTTTGATGTGGTACAATTGCTGCCCCCTTAACTGAGCTGACTTCTAGGCAGCAGACAATGAAGAGGATATAGACAGAGGCCTTTGTGAAAGCTTTTGACTCCCTCAAGGAAGCCATGCATACATCACCTGTATTCATGCCCTTGACTTCTTCAACGAGTTGATTGTGCAGACTAATGCTTCAGAGCATGGAATAAGGTCTTTCTTACCACAGTTGAATAAGGAGGGCCTAGAGAAACCTGTAGCCTTCTTTAGAAAGAAGATACCTCCCCTGGAACAGAGACACTATTGAGAGGGAGGCCTATGCTGTGGTCTGGGCACTGAAAAAGATGAGACCTTCCCTGTTTGGGACTTTCGTCTGGTTTTGGCCTACCACAGACCTCTCAGATGGCTCATGCAAATGACGGTTGAGAATCCCAAGCTGTTGAGGTAGTCCATCTCCCTACAGAGAATGGACTTTACGGTCGAATACCGTCTTGGGTCAGATGACATTGATGGTCTATCCGGGTTGTCCGCCTTAGTAATGAGCACTCCCAGGAGGTTGGATAGTTCTTTCTATTTCAGCTGTGGGGGACAAGTGTTAGACCTGTCAGCCTTATGTGTTCTTTCTATAAACATAATGCTTTACTTATCCATTTTTGCAGATCTTGCTTTTGTTGGCCTTAGGACACTGAGCACTTTACCACTGGTAACCAGTGCTAAAGTACATATACATTTCCCCTAAAACATGGTGGCATTTGTGTATACCTGATTGGCAAATGTAGTTTACCTGTAAGTCCCTGGTACAGTAGTGTACACTATAACCAGGGCCTGTAATCTAAATGCCACTTGTGGGTCTGCGATACAAAAGGGGGTGGTGATGGACGGAGCATCTGAACCAATCAAACACTCACACCCAGTCAAAAGATCTGGGTTTGATCCATCACCGTTCTTTAGCCCACTCTGCCACCCCAGTTCAGAAATGGCTATATGCAAATCAGTCTGACCCTGTGCCTCATGGGAACAGTCCAGCCCGAACTGCCAAGCCATGCCTTCCCTGGACCGGAAACAAGCTTCCGAGGACCGGTTTCTGGCATTCGGGTGGCGGAGTGAGCTAAAGAACGGTGATGGATTAAACCCAGATCAGTTGACTGGGGGTGAGTGTTTGTATTGTCAATTCTCCGTTCATCATCACCTTTGGTTTTTCTTTGTTCGCCCTAAGTTGGCAGGGTATGCTCAGACGTGAGTCCCTTGTTCACTTTGCCACTGGAGTCAAGCAAGCCCGGCTGAAGACTGCTGTAATGCCAGAAACCGGTCCTGGGAAGCTTCATTCCGGTCCAGGGAAGACATGGCTTGGCAGTTCGGGCTGGACTGTTCCCATGAGGCACAGGGTCAGAATGATTTGCATATGGCCATGTCTGAATTGGGGTGGCGGAGTGAGCTAAAGAACGGTGATGGATTAAACCCAGATCAGTTGACTGGGGGTGAGAGTTTGTATTGTCAACGCTCCGTCCATCATCACCTTTGGCTTTCTTTGTTCGCCCTAAGTTGGCAGGGTATGCTCAGACGTGAGTCCCTTGTTCACTTTGTCACTGGAGTCAAGCAAGCCCGGCTAAAGACGGGTGTAATGCCAGAAACCGGTCCTGGGAAGCTTGATTCCTGTCCAGGGAAGACATGGCTTGGCAGTTCGGGCTGGACTGTTCCCATGAGGCACAGGGTCAGGCTGATTTGCATATGGCCATGTCTGAACTGGGGTGGCGGAGTGAGCTAAAGAACGGCAATGGATTAAACCCAGATCAGTTGACTGGGGGTGAGTGTTTGTATTGTCAACGCTCCGTCCATCATCACCTTTGGTTTTTCTTTGTTCGCCCTAAGTTGGCAGGGTATGCTCAGACGCGGGTCCCTTGTTCACTTTGCCACTGGAGTCAAGCAAGCCCGGCTGAAGACGGCTGTAATGCGAGAAACTGGTCCTGGGAAGCTTGATTCCGGTCCAGGGAAGACATGGCTTGGCAGTTCGGGCTGGACTGTTCCCATGAGGCACAGGGTCAGACTGATTTGCATATGGCCATGTCTGAACTGGGGTGGTGGAGTGAGCTAAAGAACGGTGATGGATTAAACCCAGATCAGTTGACTGGGGGTAAGTGTTTGTATTGTCAACGCTCCGTCCATCATCACCTTTGGTTTATCTTTGTTCGCCCTAAGTTGGCAGGGTATGCTCAGATGTGAGTCCCTTGTTCACTTTTCCACTGGAGTCAAGCAAGCCCGGCTGAAGACGGCTGTAATGCCAGAAACCGGTCATGGGAAGCTTGATTCCGGTCCAGAGAAGACATGGCTTGGCAGTTCGGGCTAGACTGTTCCCATGAGGCACAGGGTCAGACTGATTTGCATATGGCCATGTCTGAACTGGGGTGGCGGAGTGAGCTAAAGAATGGTGATGGATTAAACCCAGATCAGTTGATTGGGGGTGAGTGTTTGTATTGTCAACGCTCCCTCCATTATCACCTTTGGTTTTACTTGTGGGTCTGCAGCACTGGCTGTTCCACCCACACAAGTTGCCTTAAAACCTGTCACAGGCCTTCCATTGCAGGGCCTCTGTGTGCAGGATAATGCCCCTTCGACATGGGGCTCACATTTAAAACTACTTGCCAAGCCTTAAGCTCCCCATTTGTTTCGCATAGGTTATGCCTAAGGTAGATCCTAGGTACCCCTATTGGAAATGTACTGCGTAACTAAAAGGAATGACATGTAGTTTTATGTTTTACATGACCTGCTAGTGACAAACAGCTACATTTATTTTTCACTACTGCCAGGCCTACCCCTCTCATTGTTATCATTGGGAACTCCTTAAAACTATTTTAAGCTGTAACATCTGATTAGAAAGGAGTGAAAAGGGGGGCGGAGCTAGCCGGCGTCAATGGCGGACGCGTGAGTGCGAAGCTCCGAGCCAGCGCCAACATCTATCCGGCATTAATCCTCTTCTGGCAGTGCCACGCAAGTGAAACCAGCAGACGTCGTCCCCGCGGACACTAGCGGATCTCCGGCTGCAACTCTGGCCGAAATCGGGCTAGGGAAACCCTGCTTTGCCCGACTGCCATACTGACGCCGGACCGGGCCCGAATCCCCGGCCTTTCCTAATCGGCGAAGCCGAGCGACGTCACCCGACGTGCGGCGGCGGTGTGCGGACGGTTGGGCGCCTGAAGAAACCTGACGGCGGCTGACCCCCTGACTGCCCCGCGCTGAGGAACCGCGCACCGGAGGTGCTGGCACACACCTGAGAGCCGGCGGGAGCTGCGGAGGAGACGCCGGTGAGACTGCAGAGTCGGCTGCAGCCCACGTGGTGACCGCGGAGCGCCCTGGAGGTAGGCTCGGCCCGGGCCCCACATACTGACATTCGGCCACACGGCTGGGGAGAACTGGGCATTGGTCGGGGCGCGTGCGGACTCCTGTGGGCATAGCTCCCCTCCTACGAGAACGGACTCCCCTTACTGCCCTGGGACATATTGTTGACACTGGAGGCCACCGGGCCCCGACAGGCTGCACTCCAGACGCGGCCCAACTTGTTGCTCCACTGAAGCCACTCACTACCTACGAGGGTGCGCGCAAGCAGCCTGGACATACAGCGGGCCCCCCGGCGGAGAGAGCAGCTCCCCCCTCGAACTTTCACAATGGGCAAGGGGGACCGGACCCAAACGAAGCTGCCGTTTGAGCAGCGAAGGCAGAAGGAACCGGAACGACCGGCTGCCCAATCTCCGAACCCGGCTAGCGACCAGAGCCCCTCACTATGTGCCGAGATAAAAGAGATGCTTGGGACTATGGAGAAGGGGCTGCAGGAAGGTATGTCGGCCATTGGAAGTAAGATTGACGCACTGGCCTACCGGATGGACCGGATGACAGAAAGAGTGGACAAACATGCGGAGAGGCTGGACATGGCAGAACGCAGACTCACCGAGGCGGAGGAGGCCCAAACCGAGTGGGATTCTGATCGCAAGCAATTTGGCAGATTACTTCAGATCATCCAGGAGAAGTCGGAGGACTTAGAGGCGCGTTCCCGGCGCTCCAACATCCGCGTCACAGGCGTGGCCGAGTCGACCCAAACGGGCAAAATGGAACTGTTTGTTGAAAAACTCCTGAAGACGCTGCTAGGGGACGACACCTTCTCGCCAATGTTTATAGTGGAACGCGCCCATCGCACCCTCGGCCCGAGGCCTCCCCCGGGCGCCAACCCCAGGCCGATTATAGCGAAATTGTTGAATTACAGGGACAGAGACGCTGCCCTCAGGGCTGCCCGGGAAAAAGGCAAGCTACAGTATGAGGGAATGGACATATCGCTATACCCAGACTTCACCTCAAAGGTCCAGGAAGAAAGAAGGAGATTTGTTCCATACAAACAGCACCTCAGAGACCTGGGCCTGGACTACGCTATGTTATACCCAGCGAGACTGCGCATCAACAGGCAGGGGCACTCGCATTTCTTCACGGACCCCAAAGAACTGCAGAAATCCTTGAAGGTCTGGATGAAGGAGGCCCGGGGGAGTCCGAATCCACACACGGCGGACCGGAACTGCACTGGGGACCTCGAGGAACAAGACTGAGTAACAGAGGGCGGTGAGCGGTGCAACCCGGTTATCTGATCGCCTCAGCGCCCCTACGTCCCCTCGCTGAACTAATGGGAGATAGCTGCCCGGAGCGCACGGCCACAGGCCCTGGACTGCTACACGCTGAACTGTGGGTGAGATCTGTGTGTTATGTACTGAGACTGCCGGGGTGCTGCATTTGTGCTACTGAAACTGCCCTTGGCGCGATTTGCCTCCCTAAAGAGGGACACTGCAAGGTGATGAAGATTCTGGGCGTGGGGAGATGGGGGGACGGGATCGCCCACACGTGGTTGATCTATGGAGCTGTGTGGACACTGCTAGAACTCGTTACTGAGGCGCTGGCGAAGGGGCAAGCTGTGAGACACTGTTTGATAGTCCTAGTGGGGAACAGGACGATAAAAGGACTACACAGGCTACCTCTGCCCCAGCGCGTACTGCGGTTACGGCTCGGATTGAGCCGAAATGGGGAATTGTTGCATGAGTCGGAATGTGGGGGGGGGGAGGGACACGGGAATCTCGGTCACACCAGGTTGGGGGTTGGGTGACTGTGGGAGGCGGGGGGTCGCGAGGGGTGGAAGATTCGATCACACCAGGTTGGGGTTGGTGGACTGTGGATGGGGGGGGAGAGGGGGCCTGTGGGTTCAGAACTGTTCGGGGAGGGGGTCCACACTGTGCTTTGAACTGTTGTGCTCCTTGGAGGGCGTAGGCGAATGCTTTAGACGGAGGGGGGCGGTAAATGGCTGGGCCTTGATGCCAAATTGCTTCTCTAGGGACTATGGCTGATGCATCACACGCCGACCTGTTGAGTGACACAGAGACCCTCAAGGCTGTTACGTGGAACGTTAGGGGGCTAAATGATTACCGAAAACTGCGCAAGGTGCTCCAGTACCTACTCCGACACCACATAGACCTGGCGCTTTTGCAGGAAACACACTTGCCCGACACCAGCAAGATGCTCACGCATAGGGGGATTCAGGGAAACGCCACTTACGCGGGCTTCACCACACATGCAAGGGGAGTCCTTACATGGGTCAACCCGAAATCCAAGCTGTCGCTCACACTACTGAAAGCTGACCCGGAGGGTAGATTTGTCCTGAGTAGGTGCGTAGGCAAGGGCCACGACATACTGGTCATGAACATCTATGGTCCAAACTACGATTCCCCTGACTTCTATGCGGCAGTGGCGGGCCACTGTGCTGAATGCCCCGCTGATAGAATGCTCTGGGGGGGGGACTTCAACTTCACATTCAATACAGAGCTAGATAGGTCGGCAGGCCCCCCCCGGCGCCCGGCGGCGGCCGCTCTGCAGATGCAGGCTGAAATGTTGCGACTAGGGCTGGTAGACGTTTGGAGAGACAGGCATAACGTTAAGGGGGGATACACACACTACTCTGCGTACCATAACATCCATACCAGGATAGATTACTGGCTGTCCACACACACGCTGCTTCCCATGGTTAAGGGCTGCAGGGTGCTCCCCCGCACCCTGTCGGACCACTCCCCAGTAGTGCTAGTGCTGACCACTCCCAAGAAGAGGATCCCTCCGTTCACGTGGCGCTTCCCACCATACTCACTTCTAGATGAGGCATTTAGGGCAGACCTGGGGGAGGACATTGATACCTACTTTGCCGCTAACGTAGGCTCAGTCGACAGATTTGGGACGGTCTGGGAGGCATTCAAAGTTTACGTCAGGGGGGTAGCCATGGCGAAACACTCCAGCGTTCTCAAAGCTATTAGGAACAGGCTTAAGCACCTTGAGGGGCAGATTGCGGACTGCGAACGCCGCCAGCTTCTGAACCCGACACCACTCGGGGATGGGACCTTGCAGGACCTAATGAAAGAGTTCCAGGAGGAAGCGGATAGAGAGGTTAGACACCTAGGAAAGTATGCGTCAGCGCGCTCTTATGGAGAGGGTGAACGGCCTGGAGCACTGCTAGCTAGGATAATGAAGGGCACTAGGCGCAGGCAGACAATCCCGGAAATGCAAACTCCGGGGGGGGAGAGAGTCACCACGGAGGACGGCATTCTAGCGGAATTTAGGAGATTCTATGGGGACCTCTACACTACCAAGATCACTGGGGTGGAGGACCAAATTGACCACTATTTAGACTACATTAAGATGCCGTTTCTCGAGAACTGGCAGAGGGAGTTCCTGATGTCCCCTATACTCCGTGACGAAATATCGGACGCCCTAGATACCATGAGGTCCGAAAGTGCCCCCGGGATAGACGGACTGACGGTAGCATTCTATAAGGCATACAAGGACAGGCTGTTGCCTTACCTCTCCACACTATTTGACGAGATTTGCGAGTACGGTGCTATGCCGCCCTCGATGAGAGAGGCGCTCATCGTCACAATATTGAAGCCGGGCAAGCCCCCTGATCTCCCAGGTTCCTACCGCCCCCTTTCCCTGCTGAATGTGGACGCTAAGCTTTATGCGAAAGTCCTGGCGACCAGACTGGCACTGGTGGCCCCGGAATTGGTAGCCCCGGAGCAGGCAGGGTTTATCCCAGCAAGGAACCTCACTTACAACATTCGCACTGTTATGGGGGCCATGCAGCACACTAGGCATGATACAAAAGCCATGGCGGTGTTCCTCGACATGGAGAAGGCCTTTGACTCGGTGGAGTGGCCCTTCATGCGCAGGGTGCTGAAAAGGCTGGGACTGGGGGAGCTCTTCCTCCAACTCCTGGGCGCGCTTTACCATATGCCCACGGCGAGGATCAGGCTAGGGGACGCAGTCTCGGAGCCGATCGCCATTGGCAGAGGCACAAGACAGGGATGCCCACTCTCCCCGCTACTCTATGCACTGGTAGCGGAGCCACTGGCGTGCGCGATGCGGGAATACCACTCCTATGAGGCCATCAGCTACCCTACGTACAAGATCGGCATATCCACATACGCAGATGACACTCTGCTGTACATTAGAGACCCTGCCAATAACTTGTCCTCGGTCTTGCGAGAAGTGGTGAGATTTGGCGCGCTCTCGGGACTAAAGGTCAACTGGCCAAAGTCAGTGGCCTTCCCACTGACCCCTATCACCGAGCCATTCGAGATGGATTACCCGCTCCACTGGTCCACGGAACCGGTGAGGTATTTGGGCATCATGCTCCACACAGATCCTGATGTGATGATGAGGGAAAACTACGGGGTAGCATACAGTAAACTTGTAGATGACGTGGAGGTTTGGATCAAGCTTCCGCTGTCACTGATGGGCAGAATAGCTATGATGAAAATGGTAATTCTCCCGAGATTTCTGTTTCTTTTTAATAATCTCCCGATGGTCCTCTCGAAGGCTTTCTTTGCTACCATGAACAAATTACTGGTGAGGTTAGCGTGGGCTGGCAAGCAACCTAGAGTGCAGTGGAAGGTGCTGCAGTTGCCGTACGAGCAGGGTGGCCTAGCGGCTCCAGACCTGGAGCGTTACTACCGGATTGCGCAAGCCTCCCATCTGCACACCTGGGTTCATGGTGACCGGGACATCCCGCATGTGATCCTGGAGCGGCTGTTCGCGGACCCCACCCCACTCCCGGCGACCATATGCGGACCCAAAGACCGCAGAGTGGGAGTGCTGGACTCCCTCCTGTCCACTAATCATGCCTGGCACTCTATATTGCAGCGCCAAGACAAAGTCCTGATGTACGCATCCAACATGCCGATACAATGGGCGCTATGGCTCCCAACATTGGCGGAACCTGGAGTATACAAGGCCCTCAACGAATTAGGCGCACGCACCATGGGTGACCTCTTTGTGCAAGGGAAGGTGAAGACGTGGGATCAACTCGCGCGCGAGGGGGTGCGTGCCTCAGTGCTCCAACGCTTCCAGTATCATAGAGTGAGAAGTGCGCTGCTGGATCTGTTGGGCCCCGACCTGGAGGAACCCCCTGAAGTCCCGGAACTAGTATACATCATAGATACTGAGAACCCGAAGAAACTGATTTCTAGGCTTTACAAGATAGGTCATGAGCACACGGCACTGCACTATACTAGGGCGCGGTTAGCCTGGCAGACTGACCTAGGGACTCCAGTTGATGACGACATGTGGGGGTACTGCTGCGCGGCCTCCAGGCGCATCTCCCTAAACGGGCGTCACCGTTTGATCCATTTTAAATTCTTGCAGCGGGTGTATCACACGCCGGAACGTTTGCACAGGTACGGCCTACGAGACACGCCCCGCTGTGAGAGATGTCAGGCGCCAGTGGCGGACTTCCTGCATTTAGCCTGGTGGTGCCCAGGAGTTCAGAAGTTCTGGGCATGCGTATTTGCCGAACTTAGTAATATAGTGGAGCTGGACTTGACCCTTAGCCCGGCCCTCGCACTGATGGGTTACACAAAGGAGATACCTGTCGCGGTGCGGAGGCTGGTGAGCATGGGCATGCTCCTTGCGAAAAGGGTGGTGGCACTGTGCTGGTTGAGGGGTCCCCTCCCCACACTGAAGAGGTGGACTTGCGACATGAAATACTGCAACACGCAAGCAGACACATACAGCGAGCTCCTCCCGCCCCGAAGCCGCCCCAAGAACTTCTGGGGGTTATACCAGAATTACCTAACCTCCGGAATGGACGGGGATGCCTCCACGGAGGGAGAAGGGGCAGACCTAGACAGTGACCTGCACACGGAGCCCGGATAAAGCTCTACACTGCACTGTAATACGTCACGGGGGGGGAAAGGACACCACACCCCTGCCTGTATGGGATATTAGAGGGCCCCTGCTGAGATGCTGGGAAGCTGTGAGTGACACGAGCCGTACACGCCACTGGGATGCACACTACCAAACACGAGAAGCACACACATGGGACCGGTTGTGGGAGGGGGGGGGGTTCACGGGTTGGGAAGTTAGTTGGGAGAAAATGATAAAAATGTACAGTTTTTGTTTAAGATACGCGCAATGCACACCGCAACGCAGTTAGGAATAGCGAGCGGGGGTAGCCCTGCTTGACCTGTATTGCCACTGAGACCTAAACCTTGATCTACAGGTCCTTCTGCTTGTTAAATGTAAGTGTCATGACTATGGCGAGGCAGTCCACCGCCGGCCTGTGAAGGGTTGTAGGCGAAGGGCTCCTCGCACATTGTACTGTGCTGTTATCTTTGCATAATAAACGGAATAAAAAAAAAAAAAAAAAGAAAGGAGTGAAAAAATCATGTTTCATATCTGTGGAATGGTAATGATAACTCCTCCCTAGTGCTAAAGTCGGATTTGACATTACTATTTAGAAAATGCCAATTCTGTAAAGTAGACATTTCTCTACTCTTAACTTTATCCTCTGTGCCTTCATCCTGTCACCAATATACGTCTGGGATGGGTGACAGTTACACTTTGGAATTCAATATAGACTTCCACAAACAAAGGAAGGGTGGGTGTAACAGAGGACTCATCTACATTCTTCTTGTATTTTGATAGCCTGCCTGGCCTGGCCATGAAGGGGAGAGGGTTGTCACCCATACATCTGAATAGGCTCTGCCCTGTCCCCACACATAGAAATATTACCCCACACAGATAGCCTGACAGTCAGGGCTGGGATGAAAGGGGATCTGTACACTACATGAAGTCATCCTTGGCATATCTGAGTATGAGTACTGAGGCTCTGATCATGCCAGATCAATATACTACTGGGCCTGCGAAGAACTCTCCTGGAATAAAGACTGGTGTGCTGTAAGGATTGCAACTTTGCCTTGACTGAGTGTTCTGAGGAACTGATTCTCTGCTTTGCTGAGCTGCCCTGTTGCTTGCTGAACTCTGCCCTGCTGATGACAAGGACTAGACCCATCTCACTTGAACCCAGAGTGACTCCAAGGGCTTGCTGGATTGCATTCTGTTTTCTGAAGTCTCATGGAAACAAAGACTTCCTACAATCCTGATGGTGCTGCTGGGCTCTATAAGAAACAGGGGGAGAAGGAGGATGAATGAGACTAGGTCGTCCTCCTAGGGGTCAGTACAAATAACAGTGTGGATCCCGGTCGTGGGACCCTAGGACCTAGCTCAGCTCAGGTATATGATTGCTTTAAATCACTATGCCTTAGAGAAAGAAAAATTTCTTTCTAGTGTCCCCTCACTTACCGGGGTTTCCCCACGGCGACATGCTTCATCATTGGGGCCATCCCAGTTCTCTACGAAAAGGGGCGTGCTGCGACTCACGAACTACGCAGGAGCACTTTTAGTGTGAATGACTATGTGTGGTGCAAAAAGAATAAGTGGAGTGGGTGTGTGAGTATTAAAAATACCATACTTAGTGGGCCTAACTGTTTTATTGAGCTCCTATGCAGGTATATTAAAAGTGGGGTTAATGTCACTGTAGGGCAACCTATAATGTGGTTGACTCAGTGATCAATATGGTCGACATGTTTCATGCTACCCCTAGCATTTCTTCGGGACCATGCAGGGACCAGCCCTGCATATGCCACTCCTAAATCCCAATCGTGGGGACAGTGAATTTATAACAATAATAAAGTGGTTTTATGCATGCATTTATATTAAAATACATACGTTCCTCTCAACTAGTAGGTGCTGTAAAATAAAGCATAATGTTAATAACAAACCTTCCCTGTGGGAAGGTACACATAGTACTTTTGCATGCCACTCGCATTCTGTGTTTAGAAGGATGATTTGCGCCATACTGGCGCGTGCAGGCTTACCAAAACATTAGTCCGAAACGTCGTGAAATTTGTTTGTGAATTCACACAAATAAACAAGACAGGACTTTTTTTTGTGACCAAACATTAGACATACACAACATATAAGGTACACAGAAAAGATAAAGATCTCCAATAGTTACTTATTGAAGCGAAAAATGGCACTTCATGGTCTCGCTGGGGGGTCAATTTCACTTATGGGATACACTGCTGTAAAAACGGTGAATATATACAATGCTCGTTAGGTTGGAATCACCGTGACCATTGTGTTCGTAAATGATCACTTTGTTTCTTGGACTAGCTTTGTCCATATACAAAGAGATATGGTACTTACATCCTGTGTTGTGAAATCGCGCTTCTCTACCTACTCAGCACCTCCCCGGGACCGCATCTTACCTGGTCCCCACCGGCGTATTGGTTTTGTGTGTTCCGGTCGTGGAGCAGGGGCGGAGACGCCCTCAAAAACTAGACCGGTTTAGACGTCGCGGCCATATTGGAAGTATGTCTTTGTCCGCGAAGCTTTAGAAAGGGAAAACGGCTGGTTTATTCGGAGTTGACGAGTAACGCTGGCATTACTGGTTCAGGATAGACAGAAAGAAAATATTCCCACTTAGAACCATATTCGCATATCTATTTCTGCGTAGTGTGAATTTAATATTACTATCTACTCAAAAAAGGCGGGGAAATGATTTCGAATCCGAACCTTGTTCGCTTATTTAATTAAATTAAATTTCATTACGAATAGAAACGAGGGAGGTAATACCCAATATTTTCAGTGTTTTCAGTGACAGTATCTCTGATAGGTCCAGTAGTAAGATGTTACTTAAGGGAAAGCATCTAAAGATTATATCTTTTTTTATTTTTTTATTATAGAGGGTATGTGTCCTCCGGAAATGATTTATGTCGGGTCATGATTAGTTCACTTTTTATACACTTTTTATACAGGACCGGTGATAGTGGCATACAGTTTCTTGATCAATGGTCGTGCCACATATTGGACAGGGTTCACATTAGGCTTAGTTTGAAATTTGTATTAGACTTACAGGGCAAATTCAGTCTGTCAGGAAAGGAATTTCATAATTCTTAATATCCAATCTCATAAGGAAAGGAATTTCATAATTCTTAATATCTTAATATCCAATCATATGAATGCACCCCAGGGGATGTCATTGTTCAAACCAAGGGTGTCTGTACGTAGTCTGAACACCCATCTTTGTTCACTTTCATGAAGAAACCTTTCTTGATTCTCTTTGGTCTTTGCAGTTTCCAATACTACCCACCTCATGTCGTTGGGAGTGTGATTTGATTCGATGAAATGGTTTGTCATTCTTGTTGTGGTTCTTTTGCACCTAATGGTGCTACGGTGTTCCACTATCCTTGTGCTCACCTTACGTGTGGTCATTCCGATATAATGCAAATTGCAAGTGCATGTAATCATATATACTACCCCACTAGTATTGCAATTTGACATCTGCCTCAATTCCCAGTTGGTTCCATCATTGAAAATCACATTCTTTGTGTTGGTTGTCAGACGGCAGACACTGCAGTTATTACATGCATAGTGGCCAGTGGGTAGAGTTTGCTGTCTGATAGGAGGACGGTTGGATTTTGGACGAGTATGGACCAAATGATCTCTGAGATTCTTGGCTCGACGGTGGCTGAACATTGGGACTGGTATAGTCAATTCTCCACTGTTGACAATAGGCCAGTGCTTCTTCACTATTTTAGTCACTTGGTCTGATACTTTGGTGAATGTAGTAATGCAGATAGGTCTTTTATTCTCAGTTGTGTCTTTCACCTTAGGTTCTAAAAGTGCATCCCTATGATTGTTGGATGCCCGTTTGTTTGCCTTTCTTACTATTTTCTTTGGATAGTTACGTGCATGTAATTTTTTACTCAAATCATCCGCTTGCACTTTATAGTCATCTTTGTTTGAACAATTTCTCCTCAACCTAAGGAATTGACCGAAGGGGAGGTTCTGTTTCAGATGTCTCGGATGGAAGCTATCATATGTAAGTAGACAATTCCGTGCTGTAGCTTTGAAGTGTGTCGTAGTCTTCAGATGTCCGTCCTCTGCCATGATGTTAAGATCCAAAAGCACCAGTTGGGATCTACTGAGGGTTGTGGTGAATTTGAGGAATCTATCCTGCTGATTCAACCATTCAAAAAAGGATTCTGCTTCATCCTCATTGCCATTCCATATTACCAGGACGTCATCGATATAACGTTTCCACAGTGTAATGTGATCCCTGTAAGGATTGTTTTCGTGCAATATTTTAGTTTTTTCAAGGTGGTGAACGTAAAGTCCTGCTATGCTCGGCGCAAAAGTGCTGCCCATACTCGTCCCATGTAGCTGACGGTACAGGGTATCCTCGAACCTAAATTATTTTTCGGTGAGTGCCAAGCGACAACATTCTAGCACCACATGCCTTGGAGTCTTGTAATCCCATTGGGAATCAAATAATACCTCCTCGAGAATTTCCAGGGTTTCGTGGTGGGGGAGGCTTGTATACAAGCTCTCCATATCCAGACTTATGAGTATGTTAGATGTGGGTTCGAAGATCTGTTCCTTTAGTAGGCAGAGTACATCTTTCGTGTCTCTTAAATAGGTGTCTGTCTTTTGTACCAATGGCCTCAAGAAAGCATCCGCAAACTTGGAAAGCGGCTCAAGGATTGATCCAATGCCCGAAACTATGGGTCTTCCCGGTGGTTTAGTTAGGCTCTTGTGTATTTTGGGAATCGTATAAAAGTACGGGGTAACTGGTCTGGTATTTACCAGAAACTCCGTTTCTTTCTTGCTTACCCAGTCGTTTGCCTGAGATTCTTCAATGAGGTATGCTATGGATATCCTCAGACGTTCAGTGGGGTCATCCTTAATGATAGTGTAATTTCTGGGATCCCTCAGAAGGCGGAGACACTCCTCTCTGTAATCAGTAGTGTTCTGTAACACAATGGCGCCACCCTTGTCCGCCGGTTTTATCGTTATCATGCTCTGATTCGATAATTCTTGGATGGCTTGGATTTCCTGATTGCTTGTGTTTTGGAACACTTTCACTGTTCGTGGGTCTAATTCCTTTATTTCCATCATTATTGCTTTCTCAAAAGCCAAGATTTCCACTGGTAAGTTCCCTGCAGGTGGACCAAAGGTCGACTTTTTCTTCAGACCTGTGTCTGTGGTGTCCTTTGTTGTTTGGTCCTTGAAGAAGACTTGGAGTTTCAGTTTCCTTACAAACTCCTTTAATTCACAGCATAATTTGAATTTGTCAACATTGGCCGTTGGTACAAAACCCAATCCTTTATTGAGAATTTTGGTTTGGATTTGCGTCAGTACTGTGTCTGATAGATTCACTACTAAATCTGGGGTTCGCTCGTTGATGCTTGGGCTCTGACACTTGTTGGACCTACCCTGTCCTGAGGTGACCCCTCCAGTCGTTGGACTTAGATGTGGGTTCTGCAGCTGTTCTCCTACAAAAACGGAATCATTGTCACCACAGGATTGGTCGAAACCGATGAATCG
This sequence comes from Lissotriton helveticus, assembly GCF_964261635.1. Lineage (NCBI taxonomy): Eukaryota > Metazoa > Chordata > Amphibia > Caudata > Salamandridae > Lissotriton > Lissotriton helveticus. Next base: position 268,488,341 of record NC_136060.1, read on the forward strand.
CCCTTCTACACAGACACAGAGGCAACTCGACAACAGCAGTTCTACAGCCTGCATAGCCCGATTACAACTCTCTGTGCATCTAGACGCCGATGCAATGTCTTCGTCTACATGGATATCAACAATGATGCAGTGGTCCGTGGAAAATATCGATGCATCCTGTCCTCAGCAACGACGCTTTGGTCCATCCAAGGTACTTTTTCAGCTGGTTCTACATGAGTCTCATAGCTGGTCTGCCCTCCATTGTTATGTTATGTTATAAAGTCTCTTCTATAGCGCACGGCTACTCCACGGAGTGTCCCGGCGCTTTGGCAAAGAGAACAAAGAGAAGAGTACACAACAAAACGTCCTGCCGCAGACAAAAGAATATTACTGGGAGAAAAGCCAGGTCTTCAGTTCCTTTCTGAAAGAGAACAGACTGTTGGCTTTCCTTAAAGAGACGCGACCAGCAGCGAGGCGCAGAAGCACACTCTGACCCCAGGTCCACTTCACCAGCATTGCGGTTGGCCTGAACTTTGGAAATAGCCCATTCCCTTGTGACCTCAAGTAACCTTTTAGAGCTATTGACCTCTAAGAACTATTTTTGCATTTATTCTTTAAAAATTCATATCTCAACTGCTACTGATTGGAGTTTTGTCGTTTCAGTTTTGTTTTACTCAGAAAAATATTCTCTTTTTTCTAAACCTGTGTGGAGTAATTTTGTGATGTATTCATTGTGTTACTCTGTGTTTGTGTGTGTTGCACAAATACTGTGAACATTGGCTCTTAAGTTAAGCCTCCCTGCTCTGTGCCAAGCTACCAGAAGTTAATTTAAAGTATGTATCTAGCTTACCCAGAATAGGAATGAGGTCCCCACTTGGAGGGTACAAACCTCTGCCAACTAGAGACTCAACTTCTAACAGTAGGTCATCTGTGCCACCGAATAATAGAGGTGAATATCAGAGACACTCAGCCCTCCGTCCAATCCTGAGGCATCTGCCGGATGTTATAAAGAACTTACAGATGTCTGCCAGCTGTAAGTGGTCAAGTGGTAGGAGATGGGCATTGGCCATAGGCATCTGCTGGCCCATATGAAGGTCTTGCAGATGTCTGTCAGCTGTTGGTGTTTCGCCTTATGTAGCTGTAAGTGGAGAACTTGAACATATATAGCCTTAGGGAGGGCTGACATTTTAAAGGATGCTATCCTCCCATCCCAAGAGATGGCATGGATGTGACAGTAGGCAGTGAGCATTTTAAGGGAATTCGCTTGCAGTTTGAAATAAGTACACATGCATGTCTATAGGTCTGAGGTCAGAATCACTCCCAGGTATGGAAGAGACTTGAGCATCCACCCAAAATGGGTTGCCACTAGGAGTCAGTGGAGGAGTACTCTTCCCTGGGAAATCACCAGTCTTACGATTTACCAAGATTGATTTTTGGGCCCGCCTGCCTCCTGTACTTGTCCAAAAGCGGCAGGAGATTCTGCAAAGAATGCACAGGATCGGTCAGGGTAAGCAGTGCATCGTCAGCAAAGGCTGACACCTTAAAATTATCTTGGTGGAAGGGTACTCTCTGGGTTCTCCTGTGCTCAAGTATGTCGTGAAAGAGGAGTCCTATGTATAGGGCAAAGAACATAGGAGAAAGGGTACAGCCCTGCTGAGTGCTCCTGTGGATTCTGATCGGCCTGAAGTGACGGCCATTGACCTGGTTTCTAGCTCAGAAGGAAGCATAAAGGGTAGCAATCTATCACTGAAAGCATGTCCTGAATCCTGCTGGCTGCAGCGCGGACTTCTGCAGGACCAGTCTTCCAGATCAAATGATTTCTCAGCATCAAGGGAGAGCAGAATTGCCTTCTTGTGCAATTTCTTTGCTAGATCAAAGATGTGTAAGGCCTGTTTAGTGCTATCGTTGGTGGAGCGAGTGGGAAGAAAATATGTCTAGTCTGCATGCATTAGGTGCATTAGACAACCCTGCATGTGGGTTGATGGAATTTTGCCCATCAACATAGTACCTAGATTCAGCAGGGAAATAGGGCAGTCAGATTGACACAAAGTCTGGCCTTTGTCTGGCTTGGCTATCAGAGAGATTGTGGCTTCTGACCTTCATCGAGAATAACATGCAGGATTGTGACAGAGTATTGTAAACTTCAATCAGCATGGGGGCTATCAGAGGTGCAACATGTTTGTAGAAGGTGGCAGCAAACCCATCCAGCCTGGGGCTTTCCCCCTTTTACGGTATTTTATTGCATGTAGCACCTCCGAGGTTGTGACAGATTCGTCAAGGGTGTCTTTGTCCTCTCGGGTGAGCCATGAGAGGGGAAGCGCCTGTAGATAGGTATACTGAGCTCTGACCTCTGGCGTGTCCGCCTGGTACAAGGTGCTATAGAACTCGTGGAACACTTTGGTTTTATGCTTCTCTGACTCACCAAAGTCTACCGCTGATATCCTTACCTAACAAATGTACTCCCTGGTGCATTGCGCCTAGAGTTTATTGGTGAGGAGGGATCCAGCTTTGTTACCCTTGTAGAATCTAACCCCAGTATGGCCGGGGAATAGTTGGTTCCATCGTATTCCAAGGTATGGATTTGGCCACAAACAGCAGTGAGGCTTCTCCAAAGTTCTGGGAGAGAAGTGCCTTATGTTCATGTTCTAGGCAGCCTTCAATTTGAGCTGAGGTGGGTCGTCCCGGAGCCAGTGTGCCTCCTGGAGAAGGTAGATGTCAGCACCCACATGCTGCGGTTCGGTTAAAATACTAAGACACGTCATGGGGTTGTTTAGGCCCCTCATGTTATATATCAGGATCCATAGTGCAGGCAGGGGCTGCATAGTCGTTGTGTATGCTAAATGGGAATCTTGGTAAACATAGGTGGTGTCTTTCCCCCAGTTGCTGCCCGACCCCTCAACTTAAATAAAACTAATAGGCCACACAGGGCCAACAAACAACAACGACAATGTGGGGGGATGTTCATGTGGGTCCAACCCCCCTAGTCTGTACTCTTGTAATATCTGCAGAGTAAGTGGGCTGTTGTCCAAGCCTGTTGTACTCCATCCAGCAATAAACCTAGGAAAAAACCTCTGGGGTCATTGGTCTGACACAGTCTGTGGGCTGGCCCTGAAGGGTGCCCTTTGGTGAAGTTTTATGAGGCTGCAGATACCTCCTATGCTCCCCGTTCTCTCCAGAGGTCTGTCGCAAATTCAATAGGAGCCACACCTTGCTTGCCTCAATATCTCTGTTATCCGGCTTGCCCACCCTAGGCATCAGGCAGACCTTAGTCCATGCTGTCAGTTGCATAGCCTCCCCATGGGATGTAGGCTGCATTTATTGGCTTCCATGAATAGAAAGCCCAGAAGCTTCACTGCAGCCTTTAGGGAGGTAAGAGGCCAGGCTTTGCCCTCCCGCAGAAAGATGAGGCAGAATTGAGGCCTCCATCTGATTCTGACCCCCTGCAATTTCAGGGTGTCTATGATGGGCCTGAAGGATTTTGCTAAAGTATGCAGAAAAAGGACCTGGAAGAGCAATAGAATGACTCTGTTGAAAGAGACATGGCCCACCTCTCTAGTCTTAGCCATGAGGGCCTCTTTGTCCTCAAATTAGTGAATGCATGAGAGGCCATCTCGGGGAGAATCTCCCATTGGGTACCTGGACTTGTGGGTGCCCCTTATCTTCAACATGGCCTCAAACAGGTCTTGGATGTAGGAGGGGAGGTCCCACAACTGGACCACAACTTGGTAGGGCTGGGTGGAGTTCCGCTGCATGACACCCCGCAACACAGAACTCTGCGAAGCAACCAAAGATTTCAACCGCTCTACGCAGTGTTCCATAAGTGGTGAAGTGCATTACATTGCTCCGTTCATGCTGATTTTATCCGTCGGGTGTTTGTCCCAGGCTGTAAATTCAGCATGAATGGTACCGGGTGCAGCTCACGGGGGCGCTGCTTCTTTCTGCAACTTGAATAGATATTCTACTCAAGCTGCAACTTCCTCAATGCGAATGGAAGGTTTCTCAACGCGAGCGGTAGTGACCATCCGTGACCCCCCCTTTGGGAAATCTCACCAGGAGATGGTCTGGAGTAAGATTTTTCTCGCTTGTGAATGCCAAATTAATGTTGGCAAGTGCGAGTGAGGAAAAAACTCCACTACACTGAGTTTTTCAGAACTCCGTGCTCTATGCCGAGCATGGAGTGGGAAAAACCTTGCAAATTCTGTGAGCGGATCGGAATTTCATGCTCAGACCCACCTTGGATTTGAATGTTATTCTGGCGTGACATATTCTCCGAGACCTTGCACTTTCCCTGAAGTAATATAGTCTGATGTTCTAATAATAGCATCTGTTGCTGGAGCCAGTCGCAATTTTTTACCTGTTCATGCAGTGCTTTCTCCACATCCTCCACCCGGCCAACCAATTCCACTACATATCTGTGGACCACCTGGAGGTCACTCCGAATGTCTGTTTCAGTAGTCTGGATTTCATATTTCAGGTACTGGAAGGCTACCAGAAGAAAGTCCCTGATGACATCCAGTTCAGTCCCCCAGGATTATGGCTGTCAGATCCCCTCAGGGGCTTTGTTAGGCAGCTGGTTCAGGACAGGTCGGTGCAATGTCTGATGAAGTAGTGCTGTAATGGAGCTGTTCTTCTTCCCCCTACCCCGTCATGTCAAATGCTGGCAGGCTCAATGTGTTGTGGGCTTCCGGAGCTTGAAAAGGAGGCTCTTGTGGTTGCCTGCCTTGCCCCTTAGTAGGCCCCCTGGTTTAAGTCCATGGAGCGCCCCTCACGTTTGTGGACTTGTGGGACTTCTCTGTGTCAGCGGGACCCAGTAGGAGGAGAAACGAGGGGGTCTAATCTTCTCACCTCAGCATCATCACTAGCTCCTCCGAGCCGAGGGCTCCACCGCCGTCTCACCACAGTGTCGCCTCAGCAACCTGGTCCCTCCAGGTGTATTGAGGGCACGAAGTCGGTTGTTGGAGGAGGCCCACCTGGTCCATAGTAGGCACCCTGCTGGAGTCTATTCAGTGCCCCTCATATGGGATGGGCCATGGACATTTCCTTGGCAGATGGGCTGCAGGCGGAGAGAGATAAAGGCCTCTCATCTGCTTCGGTATCAGGGCTCATTGATTATCCTCCTCGAAGGTTGTGCTGTAGTCCTCTACTCGCCTCAGCATCATTGTCAGCTGCAGAGCCACTGATGTGCTCCCAAAGCATGACCTCCATCTCTGTCATAGTACAGCCCCCCCCCCTGTGGGTGGTGTTGAAGTGTCCGACAAAGCTGAGGGGAACACTCTTTCAAAAAAATATTTTTTTATTGAACAGCAAACATAGAAAAATGTGTTACATCATACAACTTTGTTAACAATATAAAAATAGGTATACTTCATCATTAAAATCTAATATGAATCAATTGATTTGGTATAATACTGCCTAATCTCTCTTAAACATTATAAAGTGCAATGTGCTGAGAATCTATGGTGTTTGAGGGTTTGAGTACAATAACATGCAATCAACTCTAACCTTCCCAGACCTAAAATAAAATAATTACAATACATCGCCAGAATCGGAATGAAGTCGCCTATGATATACTCGAAATTAATTACATTGTATCTATCTACTCCCTCCAAATATATCCAAACCCACACAAACCTTCTAGATGCTCCAACCAATTTTGCGTAGGCTTCTTGAAATCTCCCTGTGTAAGACATTTTATTATACCAATGTACTTATGTAAGTGCTCAGGAAATCCGCCAGTTCTGCAGAATCAGGGATCTTGCCACTAAAGAGGCTATTGCAATTAAAACTTCACCCTCTTTTTTTTTTGCAAAGCCACAGTAGCCTCAGGCTCGAGTTGAATCTGCAGACCGTTACTGAGAGCCCCAAATATTGCTTCCCAAAACAGGGTCAACATTGGGCAAGCAAAAAAAGTATGAAACCAATCACCTGCTCCCAATTACTGGCAGCAAAAGCATTTGCCCTCCAAGTCAGGAAACATTGTATGAAGAGCTTTTGGGGTATGTATAAGCCATCCAGCATGACAAGAATGAAATTTGCTTAAAGTTGATCGTCCTTACAGACTTGTTGCCGAGTTGTGAAATCATCTGCCACTCAGCCTCAGTAAAGAAGCAATGTGATGTCTCTAAGATTTTAACCAACAGTTATTTTATTAAGTGACGTTTCCCTTGATTTTACAGAAGTCTATACCAATTGCTCACCTCTTTGTTCTAAAAAGAGCAGCCATAAGGGGAGATAAGCCTGTACTAGCCACAAGAAAAAATGTCTTCACTAGATGTGTTTTCTCCAAGTATCCACCAAAAATTACTGTACAGCTATGACTGCACCTAGCTTGGAGTTCCTGCCAGGTAATGTATCTCCCTCTCATCCGAAAGTGACCCAATTCTCTCAAACGCTGATAATTCCAACATCTTAAATGACTAGACTGTTTTTTAGCCCCACATGTTTACATTCCCTAAGCTGCAAATATTTATACCCAACAGAGATCTTATTCATGGAGTATAAAGACTGAAGTTGCATGCGTAATCCTTTTAATGTCTTGTACCTAATGTTTTGGGGATTTTTTGCTATTTTTATAAAGGGCAGTAACTGGAAGCCTGCTACCTATTCCATTTTCTCCAGAAAGAAACAATCTAAGGACCCCTGGAGGTCAATTATGCAAACAAGCATATCTATAAGTGAGGCTTTATGATACGTCCGGATCTGGGGCAGAGCGAGTCCCCCCAATTGATTTCCAGTTGATGTGCTGGATATTTATCCCAGGGTGCCCTTTTATTCCAAATAAATTGACAAAATATTACTTCCAGTTCCATAAAATATGCCATATTTAATTTTATTGGGACATTAGTAAACAGAAAGATTAATTGGGGTAGAAATGACATTTTGCTAAGAGTAACCGGACCAATAAAGGTGAGAGGCAGGAGTGTCCATCTATCTAATAACTCTCTAATTTCCATCAACATGCGGACGTAATTTAAATTATACAGCTCTGCATAATAATTAGTTACATATACTATAAGGTACCGAATTGGATTTTGAATAATCCAATTCGGTACCTTATAGTATATGTAACATATTCTTATGCAGAGCTGTATAATTTAAATTATGCCTGCATGATGATGAAAATTAGAGAACTTGACGTTTGAGAGTAGCGGGAAGACTATTCACAGAGGTTTAAAACATCAGAACCTCTGTTTTCCTCTGAATTGATTGATTGAAATTGAGCAAACTACGTGAGCATCATCCTTAGATTTTGCTCTAGAGGCTTTAGGTATAGAATTATATCATCCACGAAGAGCTTTAATTTAGTCATGCTCTCTATGGGTGATCTATACCTACATTTGCCCTAATCCTGGCTGCCAATGGTTCAATGAAAAAAAAAACAGGTAATAAGGGACAGCCCTGATGAAATCCACAATTTATACCAATAACTACGGCTAAGGGGCCGATTACGATGTCGTTCGGAAAGGCTTCGAATGGGATTTGGTATTGCAGAATCCGATTCGGAACCCTAGTTTCTGAAAGAATTGTATGCATTTTCCAATGATGCCAGGAAACCATTCGGGCAGTCCGAATCATGAAAGGCATTCAGACAGCCAAAGTCTTTCAGAGCTAAAACATACAGCTCTATGGACACGGTTACCGAACAAGCGATTACGATAACCAATTTGGACAGCCGTTCGAATTCGGTCTGCCCGACATGAAATGGCTGTCGGAATATGTCTTTGGGGGCCCGTTGCTGCCCCCCCTTTACCCAGAGACGTTCGATTGGGATCCTTGCGGGTACTCAAGGGACCCCTCTCCCCAACCATGCACAATGTGGCAGGCACCATGAGGTGTCCGCCACAGGGTGCAAGGTTTTCCCAAAACACCCCTTTTTTCATTGGAAGCCTGTGTTCTCGTTCGGAACACATGCTCCCATTGAAGTCAATGCAAGTCCGACCGAACGTTTTTGGGAAGCATCGTAATCGGTCATTCTGACTCACAGGACCCGATTAATTCTAAATTGTTCCTAGATAGATTCATTAAGAACAGTTTTTAACAACATCATAACTGGCCTCTTAGTTGGAATTCACAAATACCTGATCCTGGGCACCATGATATATATTGCATAACATGTTAATAATCCCAAAAGGAAATCCCACCTTATTAAGAAAAGGCTCTCCCAATTGACAAAGTTGAAAGCTTTCTCAGGGTCTAACATTTTATAAAAGCAGGTATCTGAGTGACATTAAAAAAATCTAGTGCATGAATTAAGAAAGCAGTTTTCAATGACATTTGCTGACCTGCCAGGAGCCCTGTCCGGTCATTATGACTAACATTCTGGGCAACGGGTGTAATTCGATTGGCCCATATTTTGATTAACATTTTGTGATCAGAATTTAGTAAACTGATAAGTCGGTAAGAATTTACATTTCTGGGATTCTTCCCCTTCATGATGAAGCTAACTACAGTAGATCCCTTAAAGATTGCTGAGACTTCACTACCTGCTTTTGCAAAATTGAAAAGCTCTACAAGAAAATGTATTAACTCTTTTTGGAACTCTTTGTAGAATTCAGTTGGAAGGTCATCGTTTCCTTAGGCCTTGCCAGATGGGATTGAAGTTAAAGCCTGCTAGATTTCTGATTCAGTGATATCACCCACAAATTCCTTTGCCTGGGAGCCTGACATCTGTGGCAAATTGAATTCTGAGAAATACTGACATACTGACATATTGCTACACTCGAAGCCATATGTTTAGTCGCTAAGAGGTGCTCAAAGAATGTTTTTGCTACTCTTTGCTTTTCAGAGAACAAACCCCCATTTCTGGGTCCTCCATTTTCATAATTAAAGCTGCTTCCTGCTTTACCCGTGTTGACCAGGCCAAATGTTTACCCATCAACTGATTTTCTGTGTACATCCCTTGATGAAACATCAGCAAATTATTAAATTCTTGAATTATAAAAAAAATTCCTGAGCTCCTGTTGCGCTACAGCCAACTGCCAGTTAATCCCCATACGAGGTCCCAAGGAACTAGTCCTTCCCTCCAAGGCTGTATCGACTGCTAATTGCAGTTCGGAAATACATGCCACGCATATTTTTTTATTGTGCTGTCATAAAGGCAATTATCTAGCTATGAATTGTCATTTTAAAGGCCCCCCAAACTGAAAAAAGTGTTGCAGTGCCCATATTGACCTGAAAAAAACCAAATTCATCCAGTTTTTCATGTTTGACAACCACTCGTGATTGGAGAGTTAGAGGCGATCCATCTGCCACCTGGACCGGTCCCTTCACCTGGCTTCTACTTCTATCTTTGAACTAATCAGTGAATTATCTGAAAAGGAATGAGCCAAAATTTGAGAATCAAGGTGCCTAAGGGAACAAGACACCAGAAATAAAATCTACACAAGAGGCAGACAGGAATTGTCGAGAATAAATAGTATATTGTGACAGTAAATTGTGAGCACTACACCATCGGTCAATCAACTGATGTATTAAAACATCTAGTACGTTTTTGGTAGTTGGCTTCAACTGTTTATTCGTTTTATTAGAAGTGTCTCGTGCTAGGTCCTGAATGTAGTTGAAATCCCCCCGAGAATTATGGGGCTGGCAGCTCCTCTGCCCTGCTCCATGATCTTTATAATAGACTTTGGGTCATCCACCACCGGGTCACAATAGTTAACTAGTTTAAGTATATTGCTGTCGACCCCAACTGTATTCCAAATACATCTACTCTGGGGGTCCCTCTGGACTTGCATAAACTTCCATTCTATCCCCCGCCCCACATAGATAGTGACAACTCTTATAGCCAATCCGGCAGAAGCAAAGTATGCCTCTAAATATTATTGAGGAATAAAAAGCTTAGGGGTACTAGTCTTTAAATGAGTTTCTTGAAGAAAAAGAATTTGCAGTGAAAAAGGGTTGCCCATCTCATTAGACCACCGTACTTATGCTTATTGGATACACCATTGACATTTACCAATACAATACCTATTTCAAGCCCCGTCTCCCCAAATACATTTCATTGAGTTAAAAACTTGAATCCAAATATGTTCCTTGATGGTTATGTTCTTATCTATGTTTCTGTTCTTTTTAAATCAGTGTGCTCCCCACCACCCACACCCGCCCTCACTTCCCCTCCTACCCCTAGGAGAAGGGAATTGCCCACATTACCCCTCTCCAGCCACCCTCAAATGGCGCCTTTGATGGGTGCAATGTTGGTGTACCCGCAGTGAGAACCCCAACCCCCATCTCCCTTACAAATCTTAACACTTAATTAATCCCTTCTTTTGACTAAGTAGAAATTCTTTGAAATAGTTGTTGGGCTTCTTTAAGATTGGTGAACATGTGAAACTTACCTTTCATTATAATCCTGAGTTTGGACTGTTGCTCTATTGCTGCCTCCGCTCCCTGAGCCTTAAATAGGTAGAAAAGCTTAACAAACTCCTTTCGATTGTGTGTAGCTGCTGGCAACCTTTCAGAGAAAATTTGACAGGAAGGTACTTCATTAGTAACAAATTGTTTCTTCTGGATGGCCTTAGATAGAATCTGTTATTTGATGTGGTGATAGGATATGGATGGGCCGGCTCTCTATGTGCTCGATTAATTAACAAATCCCCTAAGAATTCCAGTAGAACAGTGTTTTGATAAATATCTCGACCCATTTTGCAGTTTGGGTCCCTTCACAGCTTCTGGTACTCATACAAATCAAAAGTTGGAACTTCTTGAGTGTTTTTCCGATTTATCATTCTTAGTCTCCAAAGAGAGCTTCTCTTTCTGTACTAGATCCACTTACTGCTGCAAACTATTGATCTGATCCTCCTCCTGTTAAATCCTGGACTCTACCTCCTGCATTCTGGCAGGGAAGCTCGCCAATGCCTCCCCAATTTTTGCTAAGCAGTGATGAAGAGAAGCTATCTCGGTTGCTTGTGTTGATTTGAGTTCTCTTATTCCATGCAGGATGAGTTTTAACATGGCTTTTATGTCCCATTGTACAGTTGTATCATCACCTTGAAAGATCCCTGTAGTAATAATTTAGGAGTACTCTTGAAGTAAAATAGTTGATTATTGATAACCTCTTCCAGCAGTCAGGTAAAGCTGTGAACACATCCTCTGCTACACCTCATCTGACCTCAACATTCTCTACCTCTCATGGAATATAATAACACTCTACATTCTACAATACATTCTACACAAATATATGCACAAAACGACATTACTACACATCCCTTTTCTTAAATAAAAACATACCTATATCCCCCTCTCTAATAAAAAAAATAAGAAAAACAATAGATAGATGAAACACATCAAGTGGAACAAACATAATCATCAAGTTTCTTAGGTTTAACAATGTTTCTCCCAAATCTGCAGATTTTACCTTTGTTAGTATCACATTGAACATCATGATGATTGACAACACTGGTATTATCAACATTATCATGTTCAAGATCTTGAGTAGAAACACTGGGAAGAGAAACTTGGTCACAAGGAAGAGAAACTTGATCATAAGTAGAAACGGAAGTGACCCACCAATACCTTTCTGAATTAGTTTCAACAACGTTAACGAATACAGTTTCACCAATATCACATTTTTTAGTTAACACCAGTTTGCTCATATGAAAAACGGAACCATCAGCTTACTGGACTAAATTTGTATTTACTTTAACAATTTTCTTAGGTGAACTAAACCTGTTTTTTCCTTTGGAAATTTTCCTACTGGATTTAACTCATACCCATTGACCTTCATGTATTTGAACACCATTGACACCATGTTTTTTATTAAAATAGACAATGTTTTCTTGCTGAGAATCCAAAATATGTTCTTTAATATCAGCAGCTTGCCAAATTACTTTGTTACCTTTATTCATCCAACCTGGGTTAACTTTTCAAAGGGGAACTCTGCCTCTCTTGACATCAAAAGGACTAAAGCCAGTTGAATCATGGACAGTAACTCTGTAACTCCATATCATTTTCATTAACTCAACATCCAAATTCTTTTTGTTATGGCTAGCTTGTTGTAAAGTGCCTTTGATAACTCTAAAAATCTGTAGTTGTGTTCATTTTCCCTGGTACATACTGCACTTTATATATGAAATCTTGTAGCCTCATTGATAATCTGGCAATCCTAGCAGATGCCCTTGTCAAACCTTCAGTGGTAAGCACCTTCGTCAAAGGTTTGTGGTCTGTTCTTACCACAAACTCTCTTCCCCAAACAAACTTTCTAAAATGCTCAAGAGCCCATACATACGCTAGTGTTTCCCTTTCTATAACTGAATATTTTTCTTCAGTGGGGGAAAGTGATCTGGAGACAAAGGCAATAACACTTTCACCACCATTAACATTAGCCTGGGTAAGAACTGCACCTAAACCTTTTCCACTTGTATCAGTGGTAATGAAAGTCTTTACAAAAGGATTGAATCCTTTTAAGGTAGGTGATTTTGCAATGGCAGATTTGATTTCAAGAAACGACATTTGACATGGGTTAGACCAAACAAACTTACTCTTGTTCTTTAGTAAAGAACATGTGTTTTGTCAGAAAATGTGTCTACAAATTTGGAGTAGTACTCCGCAAGGCCTAAAAAAGAACGAACGATGTTCATCTTTATTCTGAGGCGATGGAGCTTTGAGAATATCTTCGATCAATTTTCCTTTAGGTTTAATACCATCGCAACCAATTTCATGCCCTAGATAAGTAACTTTGGACTAAGGAAATTTACATTTGCTGATTTCACCAGTTAAACCTTTTATATCAAGTACCTGTAAAACCATTTGTAAAGTGTAATTGTAAGGTTTTTTTTTCCCCATGATAAAAATATCATCTTGGAAAAACATTACATTACGATGTCTCCAAAGAACTGTGTCAAGAGTATTTGAAAGATGGCTGCCGCCAATGCCAATCCGAATGGCATACGATGGAATTGATAGCATCCAAATGGTGTACAGAAAGCAGTTAACTCTTCGCATTGAGGGTCAAGCATTATTTGATGATATGCTGTTGATAAATCAAGTGTGGAAAACCACTTAGCATCTCTTGTTAAAGACAGCATTTCATCAATCCGAGGCAACGGAAATTGATCCACTATGATGTTGTTATTCAGTCTTCTTAAATCAACACATAAACGGACCTTGCCGTTGGATTGCCTAGCAATGACCAACGCAGAGATTCATTCAGAGGATTCAACCAGTTCTATTATATGAGCTTTAATTAATTTCTCTAATTCTAGCTTTACTTCATCTCTGACGATGAGTGGAATATTCCGTTCTTTATAAATTTTGGAAACAGCATTACTTTTCAATGTAATGTAATGTAAAAAACCTTTTAATTTTCCAATTTTCCCACTTAAAACCAGTAGGAAATTCATTTAATACCCATTTCTTGGTGTCTTCTGCGTCACAAGCCACTAAAACTTGTTCTGGACTATTTGGGTCTAAAATTATATTTAATTTACGTTGGTTTTCCATCCAAGTACAGATGGTCCTTCCTTAGCAACATATAATTTACATAAAGCATGTCTACCTTTAAACCTGGCTAAATAAGATATCCCCTCCCTGCCTTGACTTGCTGGTACCACCTGGCTTCTCCCTCATTACCAAAGACAGGATAGAGCATAGGGGAGGAGGGGTGGCTATCATCCACAAGGACAGCCTGGACATCTCGGAAACCACCTCTTTTGACTACGATACATTCGAATGCCTATCCACCATCATCAAGACCAATGACAAAGACTCTCTACGGTGTCACCTGCTCTACCACCCCCCAGGTAAAAACAACCCTTTTGGAGAACAACTTTCCGACCTGATTGCACAAGGCGCACTCGGCTACTCCAATAACCTAATTCTTGGGGATCTGAATCTTCGCTGGAATGAGACACACAATCCCCTAATCCAATCGTTATCCAGCCTCCTTCATGATAACAACCTGCAACGACATTGCACCGAGGAGACTCATTGCAAAGGAGCCACACTGGATGCTATCATCTCACAAAAGAAATCAATCACGATCAACCACATCCTTCCCGTCGACTGGTCAGACCACCACATGATCCTCTTTCATATAAATCACCCTATTACCTCACATAAACCCCCCCCAAGACCCCCCCAAATGGACAAGAAACCTCTCTCAAATACCCCTGGATATCCTGGATGATCAGTTAAGCTCTCTTCTTCCGGCCAATAAAGCGCGCCTTTCCACCAATGAGCTCATCGACTGCTACAACTCCGAGCTAGTGTCCGTACTCGACAAACTTGCGCCACTAAAGCTCAAAAGAAGCAGAGTTATCCCTTCTAGAACGTGGTTCAATGCTGACCTCAACGCAGAAAGGAGAACTCTAAGAGCCAAGGAAAGAAAGTGGAGAAACAACCCAACGGCCATCCTTCGTGATCAACTGAAAGCAGCCCAAAGGAAATACAACAACCACATCAAAAACAAAAAATCCAGCTTCTTCCGCAAAGCTCTGAACAAAGCCAAAAATAGACCGAAGGAACTTTACAGCATCATCAGGCAACAAACGTCCAAACCACTGTCTTCTTCTGTGCTAGCGTCCAAAGATCACAATTTCGCCCACTTCTTCAACGAAAAGATCACAAAAATTGAACTTTCACTTGACCCCAACAATTCACACCCCAAGAAGACCAGTTCGGCTGCTCCTCAGGCTCTCTCTCCAGGCTCTTTGAGCACCCCCTGGCTTAGCTTCCGCCCCGTCCCAGACGCAGAGATAATCTCGCTGATCTCGTCCTCCAAACCATCAGCTCATATCTCTGACCCCATTCCTCCCTCACTAATCATGAAAATGAAACACTCTCTTGCACCTATATGGGGCAACATCATAAACAGCTCCCTAAAAAACGGAGTGGTCCCTGACTGCCTAAAAATTGGGCAAGTTACCCCCCTGCTGAAAAAAACAGGTCTTGACTCAACAGACCTGAACAACTTCAGACCAATATCTAACCTCCCTCTACTAGCCAAAACATTGGAACGCTGTGTACTCCTGCAACTGACTCATCATCTGGACAACATCAATCTCCTAGACCCCCTCCAGTCTGGCTTCAGACAAGGATGCAGCACAGAAACATCGATGCTGAACATCATAGATGATATCCACGGATCTCTGGATTCAGACAAATGCTGCCTCCTCATTCTCCTTGACATTTCTGCAGCATTCGATTCGGTGGATCACAAACTCCTCACCAAGGCTCTTCAAGAAAGAGCTGGCCTCGGCGAAGTAGTTCTCAAATGGTTCTCCTCATTCATACACAACCGAACACAAATAATAAAAATCAAGAATTTCACCTCCGAAATCCAACAGGTCAATAAGGGCGTCCCCCAAGGTTCGGTGCTCTCGCCTCAGCTCTTTAACATCTATATGGAACCACTCTCCAAGCTAGTCAGAAAAGCCAACATCCGCTTTCACCTCTACGCGGACGATACACAAATCTATCTGGAAACTTCCTCTCTCACTGACATACATAGACTAAATGATGTCCTGAAAGATGTTCAACAATGGCTGACAAACAATCACTTGAAATTGAATCCAGACAAAACTGAGACACTCCTCATCTCGAACAAGGAAGACAACCCTCAAATCACCGAATGGCTAAAAGCTATCGATGCGCTTAAAGGAAATCTTACTCTAGCCGACTCTGTTAAATCTCTTGGCATCATCATAGACCCCAAACTAAACATGGTAAAACACATCAAGAATGCAGCCAAAGGTGCTTTCTTTAACCTCAGATTGTTGAACAAGATCAAACCCTACATTCCTAACAAGGATCTCAAACTGGCCACTCAATCTCTGGTACTGTCAAGGCTAGACTATGGGAACGCAATCCTAACAGGCATCCCGAAATCGAACTTGGCACCGATCAAAACAACACTACATGCTGCAGCTAGAATGATTACCGGCATCAAAAAATCGGATCACATCTCCCCAGCACTCAAGGAACTCAAATGGCTCCCAGTAGAAATGCGTAGTAACTTCAGAACGGCCTACCTAACACACAAAGCCCTCCATACCGGCAAACCCGAATACCTGGCAAATAAACTCAAAAAATCAGGCCAAGCCAGGAATCTGAGAAGCTCTAACTCCTTCCTGCTCATCCTACCCAAAACCAGAAAGAAAAGAACAGCGGACTGCTCCTTCACTGGAAACGCCCCCAAAATCTGGAACTCCATCCCCCCGCACATCAGAACTAGTCCTTCTTTTGTGGAATTCAAAAGGCAACTCAAATCCTTGTTCCTGATCCGCTCCCTTGGCTGTGGATAACCGGGGTCAGTAAGCAACCCCCGAACTATGTGACTACAGTGAATCCCATAACCAAAGAAGCTCGGCAACTCACCCATGTTCCGCTTACAATGTCATTCATTGAATGCTTATACCTTACATATGTTATGTTCATGTTTATGTTTATGTTATGTATATGTTTATACAGATTTTTGTCATCCTATTACTGTAAAGCGCTCTGCTACCTCCGGGTCTTGACAGCGCTATAGAAAACTTCCTAAATAAATAAAATAAATAAATAAAATAAACCTGAAAACTAATTCTCGAAATCCACTGATGTCAATCTTTTCAGCAGTATAACTTTCAGGATTGATGTCAGATTTTTCTAAATGACAACCAATGATGGAATTAAAATGTTGCAACCAAACATTTTCTGCAATAATCGTGTAAGGCAAACCTGAGTCCGCAGCGACTTGTAAAGTAACACCACCTAAGGAAATCCAACATAAAGGTTTGTTATCTCCATCACCAGAAATTTTTAAAGCAACCTTTTTTTTAGAATCATGCTAACCGTTATTCTCACAATCACTTTCATCAGATGAACACTCATCAATATCACTTTCTTTTACACAAGCTACATTACCCTTTCTTTTGTAGTTCTTGCGCGCTCGTGCAAAATGCTCAACTAGCCCACATTCTAAACATTTAGCAGGTTTAGCAGGACATTTATCATGCCAGGCAGCATGAGAACTGCTACTGCAACGATAGCAAATATATTTAGGTTGCCTGTTTTTTACATATCTATCTCCTTTCTTTACATCTCTCTTTTCACACTTAGAATCAATATTATGAGAAGTTTTGCTTTTAGTATCAGAAATTTTGTTGACAGACTCATTACTATCTTTTTTTTTAGCTTTAGCGCAACACTCTGATAACTAAGCTTTCTTTACAATCGCAATAATGTCCTTTAGGCTTGACTCTCCTTCCACCCATAACCTATCTTGGCTGACTTTGTTGTTAGCATACAGAACTATTTGGTCTCTAATTAGCTCCTCATGTAAAGTGCCGAATTTGCAAGTTATAGATAACTTCCTTAACGCTGAAACGTAGTCTTCAATGGACTCATGTTTCTGCTGCTTCCTTTGAAAGAAAGCATAACAATTTAAGCCAACACAAACTGCAGGAGAAAAATGTTCATCTATGTCTAATAATGCAGCTTTAAATACATCTATATCACGAGACCTGTCATTTTTTTGTAATTGACCGTAAATGCGAAGCCCTTCAGGACCAAGACAGTACATCAAAATTCTCTTTTTCCTCTCAGGAGTGTACAATCCACTGCTGTCCTCAAGATTAGCAATGTAATTTAATAAATACTCTTTCCATTCCTTTCATTAAATGATGGGTTCTCCAGGAGATGACAAGAATTATTTTTGAGTATTGAGATGCAAAACAGAATCACCACGTGGGGGTCCTTCGCTTCGAGTATTGGCTTCTGTAGACATCGAGGTAAAATTGACAACATTGTGGAGAAATGTACTTACTTTTCTCTTTTTCTTCCTGAAAAGAATGACCCGGTACGTTACTTATTTGAAAATCCGAATAGGAAATCCACGGGTGAGCTACGAGCATCTGATTTGCTGTGTAACCTAGTAACTGTAATTCAAGATGGCGCCACGTAAGGTTACGACCTTCGTGATGACATCAGTGCGCACATTGTCAGTATACGTCAAAGAGGAGTTACGTCATGAAGAAGAGCTCACAGACAACGCCGCTCGAGCCTTCGAACGGCAACAACTCCAGGCTAAGACAGTTAACCGTTGCAGCAATAGGCAAGCAATTACTTGAGAATTTCTTTTTTTTTTTTTAAGAAAATATAAATCTTGCTTACCGGACACGTAGTTGTTGCTGTTCAAATGTTCCAATATTCAAGCTGTTTTTTTCCTTAAACGCTAGATGTTTCGTAGTCAAACAATAATCCAAACATAACTTCCGATATTCTCGGTTGTAGAAATTAATGTGGATTCGTTCAAGGTTACCTCCCGCTTGTCGCCATATTCTGTAGTAATAATTCAGGAGTACTCTTGAAGTACAATAGTTGTTTATTGATAACCTCTTCCAGCGGTCAGGTAAAGCTGTGAACACATTCTCTGCTACATCTCATCTGACCTCAACATTCTCTACCTCTCATGGAATACAGAATATAATAGCACTCTACATTCTACAATACATTCTACACAAACCTATGCACAATACTACATTACTACAATCCCACTGGTCTTTTTAAATCAGGCTGACTTTGTTGTTGTGCAGGATCATCCTTGTTTCCATCAAATATGGAATGTGAAGATGACAGCTGTGTATTGAAGAGTACAGTTTGTTGTGAAGGACCTTGCTTAGTAGAGGTTTCTTTCAGGAATGCCACCTGGCCTGAGCTGGGAGTGAATCGCTGAAGACCTGAGGATAACCCTGGTTGCGTGTTGATAGAAGACGCCGGCAGCTTAGCTGTCATGGCTTTAGGTTTGAGGAAAACTGAATACTCTTTCACGAGCTCTGAGGTTGAGGTCACGATCTCTTCAATTACTGTTGTGGTAGAAGAACTGGCTTCCATTTTCCCTCCTACAGTAAGGTAGCTAGATCACGCCTTGTTATCCTCCCCAACCTCACATTCACGCTAGGGAAGTTTGAGGATACGTTCCTGTAAAACAGAGCTCAGCTCCAGTGCTTCTTGGTCCTTAGATACCGCCTGATGAGTGTTCTCCATAACTGGCCTGCCACTTCCAGCCTCGATTCCATGGGCCAAGATATTTTTCTCAGAGCTTAATGGACTTAATACAGCAGTAGATCCACGTGGTGATTTCAGACTGCAGTCAGCCCTTGCTGCCGCAGATGCAGCTTTCACTTGGGCAAAGCGTGCTTTTGTTTTGAGGCTGGCAGCAGTATCCATATTTGTCAACATACTGGAAATTTTCAAGTGCTTTCCCATTGTGTTGGGATGGAATATTCACTCTTTGAAAATCTTAAAGAGGACTTGGCATGGGGATCCACCCAGCCACCCATTGATAGGGCTAGTTGCTGGACCCGACCATAGGAAGATGCACCTGTAGCAAAACCTGGTGATCCCCACAATGCTGACTAGGGGTGTTGTTTCTCTCTCCAACTGATATACTACAGTGAGGTATATCTGCACCCCTTAATTATGTAGTGTTCTTCCCCTAAAATATAAGCAGAGATAGCCCCAGACCATAGATATAAAATGCAGTTGATAGAAAGCCCAGTAATCCAGCAGGTGCCAAAAAGTTACAGAGAGAGAGGGCGCTCTAAAAACGTAGCAGGGCTTACCACATTTTACCTTGTGCTCCAAAAGGCCAGGAAAACACTGCATCCTCCACCTTTCCTTTTTTTTTTACGGAGAGCCCTGATATCTTCACTGTCATTCAATCTGTGGAGCCGTGGAGCAGTAAGAAGATCCAAAACAGCTAGGGCTCCACAAATCCCCCTCTGGGGAGCCAGACCCCGCAACAGTGGCCAGAGCCATGAAGAAAAACCATTACTGGCCAGCAAGGCAGTGTAAAGAGGAAGCCAGAGCAGCAGGGCAGCCCCTACTGTAGCGGTATGTTCTGTCGTATCAAAGAATCAGGGCGTCCCCCGGCAGCCCAAACACCGGCAGCAGTGGCAGAGACGAAGTCCGCGCACCCCGAAAAGGAGGAGAAAGAAAGAATCCCAGTGCTGAGAGTTGTGGGACAGGATAGGGGCGGCCAACTCATTCAGTGGCAGCGCAAGTGGATTGCCAGCTAACTGGTGCAAATACAATGAGTACCTCTCCGAGGGGGCATATGCGGTTAGCTGTCGGCCTCCACTGTTGCCAGGCACTGCAGTGAAATTTCAAGTATGGCTGGGCAGCACCAGCTTATGCATGCCACCCAGTGCTCTCCCTAGGTAGCCCACTAGTCAGGTGCTCTCCCTAGGTTGCCCCACCACAGGGTGCCTTAGCACAGTCTGTGAGCATCACTTGGACCAAAGCTCCCACCAGAGGCTTCATCTTCTGTGTTTGGGGCCTAAGAATACTATGTACCGGGCACTGTGGCACTTGTGTGAAGGCCGATAGGAAACCCTGTCTGGAGCTGCAAGTTCAACTGTCCACCATGTTTGATGCCTAGCCACACCCGCTCTTCACCTATTTTTAATCAATGCCTAATGCTTTGTGCTTAATTCTTTGAGGTGTGAAATCAGCACATCTGAGCTATGCATATTTCACAAAGATTGGTGGTGGTAGTGTTTGGATATGTGATATTGTAATGCAGGAGCTAAAATGTAAATAAGAGCACCCACCGTTGGTCAGTGCACTGAGATCATTTGCTCCATGCAGAAAAAAGTCTTTATTCATTGTCATCATTCTTGAATTCATTCATACACCCACTCCTCACCCAACTATTCATTGATCCTTTCAGCAGTTCACAAATCGCCATCCATCAATTCAACGTTTAGACAAGGTTGTATAATGAAAAATGGGCTGCAAACAAACGTTACTAAAAGTCGACTCAGCTGCAACACTCTTAACAATGATTAACCTGATAACTAAATATAAATCTAATTATCCATTAATAATTATTGGAATTCTGCTATACTTTTTGGAATTCCATCACGGTGATGAGTTATAAAATCTTGGGCTACAACTATGCCTTTAAGTCACCCAGCACATGAACACGTATTCACTTATATTTACATTCAATGCGTTTACCAGGCTTCAGATGTAGTTATGGCATTTATAATTTATGAGGCACTCTTTCAACGAGGTGTGATGGTGCTAGAGAGCCTGACAAACACACAGCACCAGAGAACTGTGAGAGCTGCAAAGAAGTAAATACCCAAGTGTCTAGAGACTTCCAATACTACAGCTCTGACACTTCTGTACACAAAGAAAGATGCGAAGACAGTGTCATATTGTGACTTAATGTGTGAAATTTTCAGAGTTCTCCTCAGTCCGAGAGTGCTCATGTTGAGTGCACTGCCAGCCCTCGGACTCCACACTTGGCAGCTACCCTGAGGCTGGTCGCTGGTGTGAGAGCCCCGTGTTAAGCTGTTTTCCTGAATAAAAACCTTATCTGTACATCTTCGAGTGGGCGACTATGCATTACAATATTTCACAGTCATGCCATCAATGAATAAAAGAAGCACTGTGTCTAGGATCTGCTCCTGCCGATGCCTCTGCAACTGGCTGCGGGCAGTGCTTAAGTTTTAGCGACACGATTCACACCTTAGTTGAGACCTTTGCATTGGTTTGTCTAGTTTGTCCTCGGGTCCTTGCTGTGGTGACTTGCTCTAGTTGTTTTGAGCGTGCGCCCAAGGCATGCTGGGAGCGTGTGTTGGCCATTTTGTATGCCGCGAGAAAAGTTGGTGAACAGTCGCATTCCCGGCGCTCGGGTGATTAAAGTCTGATTAAAAATTTCAAACCGTGTCAGTGGCATTCTTTCTAACGGTGAAGTAACCACTATAAATTGGCGACGAGGCTGTCAGGACGCCGCGACCGCCGGCAGGGCGGAGCACGTCCTAAACCCACCACAGGCTTATCGCGACCCGAGCGCGTCAGTGGAGCGAGACACACCACGGGAGGGGGAGCGCATCCCGGTCTCCACAAGCTTTTCACATTGGCGCTGTCTTTTTCCTAAGCGGGCACGCTCTCTACAACCCCACAAGCAGACAAGTGCTCCTGGTGGTCGGAAGGCACAGGTGATTACACTGTGGCACACGGAGGCCAAAGCAGGGGAGAGAATAGTCCAGTGCACAACCAGTGATCGGGCACACCTGCGTGCAGCCAAACCTGGGGCAGAACGCACCGCCGGACTCAATAGTCAGAGGAAGGAATACGTCTCACAGTGAGTACCCAGGGACACTGCTGGTCACCTCAGGACACGGGACCACACCTCTGCACAGGCCAAGGAGGGGGGACCACAGGGATCAGCCATCACCCCCTAAAGAAGCACAGAGCTGGAGCTCCAAGGTGCATCCTGGGAAGGGGAGGAAAACCCTGCGCCCACACAAGCGAGCGGGCCAGAAGAGAGGCAAGCCCCGGGTATTCCACAAGGAATCGCCATGCAGCAGGTCCCTGCCCAAAGCAGCAAGGGAAAAATGTGCGCGCAGTCGTCTTCCCTTACCAATTTAGTTCCCTTCTTACCTAAGATGAGCGAGCAAGCAATGCCATGGTAAGACTGGAGGCGGTATATCCTGAACTACTTATCCGCTTTGGAGGAAGAAAGTGAAGGGGCTTTCTCCAATTTAAGGAGGAAGAAAATACTTCTGCACAACCTAGGCCCAGAAGGCATCAGAGTGTACGACAACCTAGTGAAGAAGACCAGACTCCCAAATGACACAGACAAGTTCCAACACGCGCTGGAGGATCTAGACTCCCACTACCCCCTGGTAGTATGCACGGCCATAGACAGATGCAATTTCTTCCAAAGGAAACAAAGCAGCGGAGAATTGACAGATGAGTATGTGGCGGCATTACAAAAGTTGGCAGTGACATGCAAGTTCAGCACACTTCAACTCATCAGAGATCAAATCATAATGCATAGCGCCAGCACCGCGATCCAAGAGAAGTTGTGGGTCAATGGAGACGCACCCCTCAAAGAAGTGGTAGCACTAGTGAAGAAAGCAGAACTATCAAAGAGATGCCCAGAAGCGGCGAAAAGGGAGAGCGCAGCAGAACTCCAGTGTGCAAGGTATCAGTCAAAAACTGACAAGAGGTAACTCAGCAACAAACGCTGCCAAACACAAGGCATCAGAAGAAATACCCTCAGAGGCCCACGAGAACCCAAAGACCACATAGAGACAACACAAACACCTGCTACAGATGTGGTAGCCAAACACACGCAAGCAACGACAGAGGATGCCCAGCGTTCAGCGTCAAGTGCTCCTTCTGCGGAATATTGGGACACTATGAAAAGGTATGCCAACGTAAGCTCAAGAGAACGGAGGTGAAGTATGTCACCCAAGGTTTGGACAGAGACGAAGAAGGCCCAGAAGGAGAAGATGAAGAGGACGAAGTCTTGTGTATAGAGATCAAGTTCTCAGAGTAAACTGCACAAGATACAGGAAACCGGCGTTACAAATGACGATCGGAGGGATACAGGTCAACATGGTGGCGGATTCGGGCTCACCGTATACCATCATTCAGCGAACCATATGGGAAAGAGACTTTGAACCCAGAGTGGGCGCGGACCTGTTTCTGACAGACATACACCAAGTCACGTTCACAGAGGAACCCATATCCATGGTGGGTTATTGCCCACTGATGTTTGAGTTCAAAGGGCGAACTGCAGAAGGAAAACTGTACTTCGCTGAGAAAGGACCTTCCGTCTTAGGATGGATGGATCAAGGAGCTCCGGAGATCCAACTCATCCAAGGAGGGACCACCCAAGTGTTGATGACAGACACAGTACAAGCTTACAAAGAAAATGCATGGAAGAAGGAATACCCTGAAGTCTTCAAGGGGATGATAGGATGAATGACGAAATTCACACACAAGATATGCCTTAAGGCTGGAGTGAAACCTGTAAGGCACAATGTTCGCAACATTCCCTTCAGAAGCAGGGAGACGGTGCAGGAAGAGCTACAACGCTTGGAAAGAAACGGAGTCATAGAAGCCATCAAAAGCGCAGAGTGGTTTGCACCCTTAGTGGTCTCACAGAAACCCAATGGGAAGGTGCACTTGTGCATGGATTTGAGGGAACTCAACAAGAACATCATGGTAGACAAGTTCCCGCTTCCCTGAATAAACGAAATGCTGGCTAAAACAAAAGGAGTCAAGTGGTTCTCCACGGTGGACCTCACCTCTGCGTACCATTAAATCGCCTTGCACCCTTCTTGCAACCACCTGACATCATTCATCACACCTTTTGGATGCTACAAGTTCCTTAGGATGCCGTTTGGGCTAGCATCCACTGCCGCGGTGTTCCAAAAGCTCATGCAAAAATTGTTTCAAAAGGTAGAAGGGGTGCAGTACTTTCAGGACGACATTCTCGTCATTGGAAAATCAAAAAGTCACCATCATGCGAAACTACACGGTGTTTTGACCATACTTGCCCAAAATGGTCTCACCGCAGAATGGGAGAAATGCAGATTCGGGGTAGGATCAGTGACATACCTAGGACACGAGATCAGCGAAAGGGGGATAGAACCGAAACGACCCAACGCGACAGCCATCAAAGATGCACCAACACCCAAGAAGAAAGAAGATGTCTGTTCCTTCTTAGGAATGGCAGAGTTTTACAGCAAATGTGTCCCTCACTTTGTGTCCAAAACACACCATTTGAGGCAACTCCTGAAGGAAAAGAACACCTTCAGTGGACTGGCGAGGAACAAACAGAATTTGATCTTTTAAAACAAGACATCTGTGCTGCCAGCCCTCTCAGAGGTTTTTACCAAGCGGCCCTGTCCATACTAACCACTGATGACAGCGATATAAGACTGGGGGCAGTGTGAATGCAGAAGTCCCAGGAAGGAGAAGTCAACACGATCAGCTTTGCTTCACGGTCATTAGCACTCACTGAAGAGAAATTCAGTGGATAGAAAAGGAGATGTTGGCAATGGTCTGGGCAATGGAACGGTTCAGACAGTTCTTGTGGGGCTCGAAATTTTTACTCCGCACGGACCACAAGCCGCTGGTGAGAGTCCTGACCTCTTGCGGTCATGCACACGCGGCTCCCTGTATAGCGAAGATGACCCTCAGACTGCTTGATTATGTGTGCGAGGTGGAGTACATTCCAGGCTCCAAAAACAAAGTGACTAATTTCTTGAGCAGGGTGGCGGCAATGGAGCCGGCAGCCGATCAAGAGCTCCCGGAATGGGAAGACTATATGGTGGCGCTCACACAGAACCACGAAGGAGTGATAAGTGCCCAGGAGTGGGAGAAGGCGTACGCCAATGATGAGACTCTCAAAGCTGTGAGGAGTTTTGTATTGCAAGGGTGGCCGGACAAGAAGCACCTAAATAGTCAATTGAAGGAATTCTGGGAAGTCCGGGAGGAATTATCTATCGGAGATAATCCAGTGTTCCTACTAAGAGGAGACAAGGTGGTGCCCCCACAGCCCTTAGTAGAGCATCTTCTAAGCATTCTACATGAAGGACACCTGGAAATAATACAGACCAAAGCCAGGGCAAAGCAAGCGTATTGGTGGCCAGCGATGGATAGTCAAATAGAGAAACATGTCAGGGTGTGCGAACTATGCAACCGGGCAGCCAAAACACAAGTCCTACTACGCCCACCACTAGGAAGGTTCACCTGTCCTTCCGGTCCATGGGAAATGCTGTAGGTGGACATCTTAGGCCCCATTCTGGACTCCAACGGAATACCCAAATACTCCATAGTGCTGGTAGATAGATACTCCAAGTGGCCAGAAGTAGCAGACACAGAAGCAGTACTTTCTTTCCTCACCTCTACATTCTTGAGGGAAGGGATCCCAAAGGTAGTTACCTGTCACAATGGACCGCAGTTCATTTTGGCAAAATGGAACGCTTTCATGGACCGCAACGGAATAGAAGTCAAACACACCCATGTCTACCATCCGGCGGGAAATGGACTGGCAAAGAGGTTCACTCGGGTAATCATGGGATCGCTGCAAGCAGTGATAAGTGCGGGACAAGACTGGGAAAAGGAACTACAATGGATGCTATGGGCTTATCGAATCACCCCAGCCATCACTGGATATAGCCCGTTCAAAGTACTCAGAGGACATGACCCCTTCACGGAGGACAATCTAGCGTGGAAACAACTCATTGTCCAAAGCAGATGGTCCCCGGTAGGTGTGCTTCGCAACATCGACAAGGCACAAGCCTTATACACCGAGTACTACAACAAACGTTGAAATGTCAAGGAAGTAACATTGGAAAAGGGCGAGTGGGTATGAGTGAAACAGGCAGTGTTAAAGAAGAAAGGAGCCAGTGAGTTTAGCCCACCTTTACAAGTGGTGGAGCTATATGCCAGGTCAGCCTTATTGAGCGATGGGAAGGTATGGTCGCAAGATAGGATTACAATATGGAACAGAATCGTGAAGTGGGAAGACCCGGAAGGTTGGATTTCGCCTATTCCAGAGGAAGCCAAGGAACCCGAAACAGCGCAGGCACTGGAGAAAACCATGCAAGGGCTTGCCACTCCCAAAATAAGTAGTGAAGACCAACACACTTGGGAGGAGAGCGAAGGTGCGGAAGAACCCAGCCTACCCACACCGCGGAGTCCAGTCCCCCGAGACAAATGAAAGGGGCCATCAGGCGAAGGCGAAGGTAGGAGGAGGCCTTACAGTGAGTGACTAACGTGGGGCCCTCTTCCCGGCACAAGCACGAACAAGGTGGGGCAGACTGGTTAAGGGGCCAAAGAGATTTTAGGAGTTCGACATGGATATCAAGTAAGACTGTTATGTATGTGCACCATGTGCTATTGACTTTGGATCCCAGCATTATTGTATGTACCTGTGGCTCACTGCTCTCTCGCACCTGTTTTTTTTCGCGAGAAAAGTTGGTGAACAGACGCATTCCTGGCGCTCGGGTGATTAAATCCTGATTCAAAACTTCAAACCGTGTCAGTGGCATTCTTTCTAACGATACAGTAACCACTATACCTGCATTGACTATTTTCCTCCTAGTGAGTCCTGGTGTGGCAGAAGCAGATCGCAGTGATACAAAAGCTTCCCTCATTTTATCTCAAACCCTTTTCCTAGAAAGATTTAAGTGGTGATTACTAGAATAGCTCTAGAAGGGTAATTAATCTCCACATCTCCACGAGTGGACTTCCAGTGTTGAGGCATATCTATATTGCAAAAAGATACCGGGACATTAAGCCATTAGTAAAAAGCTTCCTGCAATTATTTTATAATTGTCTTTAGCCGGAACTTGTATGTGTATATGAGTTTCTCTCTATGTTCAGTTTATGTTTATAATTTAGAAATCCGAATTAAGACAGGAGATGTTGTTTAAAAGTTGAACTCAATTTATAATATTGTTTTATTAACATGCTCTCTAAAAGTGAACATGTTGATGCCTACTTTTCTCTAAACCGTAAGCCAAAAACGTAAGAAGTATTTAGAGCCAATAATATTCAGCAAGAGATTTGTTTCGAGCTGCAGGATAACCTAGATACGTTTCTGCTATGTCTTGAAATTACAGCAAAGATGAAATATCTTTCAAATATGTGTTTGCTCAGCAGAATTATAAACTTCCCTTCTCTTGTTGTGCTCAGCTGCAAACCGGCCATAGCCAAGAGCGAATTCTCAAGAGAGACCTGCACAAAATGTAGAGCAGCAACATCATACAGTTTGAAAATATGATCCAGCTGCTAGAGCAAATAACACACACGAAGCATACACAATTTGCAAAACACACTGTGGGAATCCTCATAAATCACGTAAGTGCTAAAACCTTGCCTTGCTTATTCTGGGTGTATACTAAGGTAATTTCAGAGAACTGGATTTTCAGCATAACAATAAGCAAATAAAATAATAATAATTAGGTTCCTTCATTAAATGCACATTTGTATTAAATAAAATCAGAGTGCACAAAACTCAGTGGTTTGGTAGTTTAATTTTAGTAAATATGTATCACTGTGATTTGTTATTATAGAGTTGTCCTAAAATAAACAATAATTCAAAAGATCATGCTTATTAAAGCAAGATGAGAGTTCAAAAACACTTGTGCTCTAGTTAAGCAATGCCAATAAATATGCACCCTCAAAAATATACGTCCTCTTTAAGAGGAAGGCGGTAGTGGTGAAAACATGGTGGATTCCCTATACAGGTCTTCTGTATTCGAACAGCAGGTGGTGGGGGGCACCGTGCCATCTTATGTCAGGTTCACAACATATTAGGCAATGTTAGGCATGCCATGGAATGTGTGGTGGACTTTCATGTAAACGTGAGGATAGTGGCCTTGACACAAAATTTTTCGAGAGATAAGATTTGTGGGGACAGATGTCATACACTACTTTCGCAGGACATTTAAAGTGTCCAGTTAGCATCAGAATCTCAAGCAACATACACTTTCCAAGCACCGCATCCCCACCCAAAATAGCTCTCCCAATGTTGGAGTCAGCCATTTAAAACAACAAAAAACCACAACCATGGCCAAGTACACAATGCACACACGAATTGTAAGTGCCATTATAGGAGTGGATGTACAGCTGCAACACTGGAGAGAGAAAACTGCTACATACATGCCTGATAGTCTCAAAATATTTTATATTCCACATATTGAAGTAATTCATCATAAGGTGGCAATTACACAGTTTAGCAATAACACACCGTGGTGCAAGGGTGCCTGCATTAGCACTTGGCAACCACTGGTGCGTCAGAGCAGAAAGAGGGCAGGAATGCCCTCTACTTTTGACGCAGCGCAGCACAGCAGAGCACAGCAGGTTGTCTGCATGTTTAGGCAATATAAACTACTGAATTGGTGTCCAAACTGATTCCAGACACCCCCAAAGGATATGTAAGCCTTTAGAGCCTCACAGTGCTACCATAAACCCCCAAACCTTACCAAGGAGCGAATCGTTTCTGGCAACTATCGAACATGACAACCCTTGATCCTTCAGGGATTGTGGAAACATTACAGTACTTTGCGCTCAGTCAATCATGCACACTTAGTCTCAGAGAGATACACAGAATAAACAATGGGGACATTTTCAATAAGTATTTATTGAACCAGCATCATCCTAGTATAAACCATGTTTGCTGCGACAATCATTAGACAGAAACAAATGTACAAGATTACAAGCACCAACAGATTAAATAAAAGGTAGAATTCTACCATGGTGCTACAACAGTGAATATATGCAGGCATATAGATACATGATGGTAATCAAGCATACTCCTACAATGCAAACCCTACCTAAGTGTACCTAAGTGTACCTAGCATGCATGTGGGTGTACAGCCAAGAATCCCCTACGAAAGTGCCAACCCCATTACCTGATGGGAGAGAACAAAGGACCCCGTCTTGGTTGTGAGTTGGACATGCCTCAAGGGATGTCAGAGCACTGCATCCTGGAGCTTCTGCGTACAGGGATCTCAGGGTCTTGTGTCAGCATGGAAGCTTCTCCTCTGCCTATCTAGGGGTGGTAGGTTCTTTTATACCACAAAGATAGCCTCACCTCGGGGTTCCTTACACAATCGATATGTTGTGAGTATGATTATGTAAATGAGCCTAAATCAATACCTGCAATTATGCAAAGTAGTTCCTTCGCCCTAGTATGAAGATGCCTATGACTTTTATAAAGAATCCTCATGCATAATGAGTGAAGCTAGTTTGAAGGAAACCGATCAACATTTAATCAGCACATAACGGCGTAAAAGGTCAGTGGTAGAACTGTTATGCGGAGTAAGGTAGGACAAATGTAGATAAAAGGTTGTGTAGCTACCTAGACTTAGATTGGGGTACATTGGACTCATAACACCCACTCATCATCCAAAGGCCGATAACAATAAGGTGAACTAATGCAAAAAATATACCTAATTAAACGCATTAATCATCTAAAAATATGGTATATGTAAAAACGATGCTATTAAAATTTTTAAAAAGCTCTATAAGTCTACTAAAAAGAGTCAAAATATGATCAGACTGACTGAGCACACCAAAAGCCATAGTGCTCAGTGAGAGCAGGAGAAATAAAACAAAGTGATGTTTTGCCTTCCAATTTGGCTTGTTTTGGAAAAAGGTTTGAATTGTTCCCATCACACGGAGAGCCAAATGTTTATGTGTCCTGTGTGGGATGCAACATCGCTGTCGCTCGCATTCACAGACAATGGTCCGTGTAACACTTCTTAGGTGAGGTCAATGGAGCAAAGGTGACCATCTTCAGTTTCCACAGCAGCCGATGAGGAAGCACTTGAAACCTGTGTGGTGGTTGTAGAGCCGGTGTCCATTCTGACAGGAACTGAAGTATCCTGTGGAGGCTTTAAGAATGCCATCATAAACATGGGAATACGCTGAGGACACTGTAACACATGGGCCTTTAAGGGGTCAAGTAGTACATCTATATCGAGTGGCGCAGCCGATGGAAGTGTCAGGTATACGGCTCCAGAAACCGAAGTGTGCCCAGATGGAGTAACATGCATTCACGGCAACGTCGCACCCGGAGTGCTTTTTCCATCTCTTGAGGAATTGTTCCTTCCATTGCGCAGTAGGACAATTAAAACCAGGATGCCCACAACAAGTAGTAGGACTAGCGGAAGTCCTTCAAAAATGCTTCACAAAACGGAGTGTATCAATGCTGGAATAACGACCAAAGATTGTCTGAAAGGTGCTCAATAGTCCAGATTCAATGCTTTTAAATAGGTGCACAATCTCCCTCTTATCAGACATGTGAAAGATACGATGAACTATTTCTCTGAAATGGCGTTGGAAGTTTGTATGGACTAGTACCTGTATCTTAGATGAAGACCTTGCAACCTGGAGATCAAAAGTCTCTCGGGCTGAGGTTAAGGCTACCTTTTTTTTGCAAAAGCATGGCTTTCAGACTGCTCAGAGAATAAACCTGTATCAAGAAAACATTCAATGAAGGCCATAGCGTTGCCTCCCTAACTGTGTGGGCCAGTCGAAACAATACTTACATAGAACAAGTAACCCTGGAACTTATTGTAACTAGATATGCAATGCCTTGTACCATCCTGCAACAACCTTGATCATTCAGCATAAAATAGCTCCCATTCGAAAGCAACTCGAACACGGGATGAATCATGGCAGATGGGGAATCTTTCAAGTGACAGGATAAGTTTGCAACCGAAGATTACAGGCTCTGTGACGTGAGATGTCTTTGCTAACTAAGGAACCACTTAAGCCACTTTCACAGTTTGAACCGCTGAGAAAGACTTTAGTGTCACCATCCCTGCATCAGAATCTGCTTGGTAATTCCCAGTACTCAAGTATGCATCCGTCTTGCAATGCTTCATATGTGCCTACACTGTAGATAGTGTTGAAATTGGAATGTCGTAACTGGCAGCATCAATCAATGAATCAATCAATCAATCAATCAATCAATCAAGCTTTATTCGATTATGAGATAATCATAAAAGCACATTAAAAAAACAGTAAAATCGCATGTTACAGAGGAGTGGGAAACCACACAGTTATAAGCAAGTTATACAGTGGAAATTCTCACATGAGGATAGTCTTCCTACAATTGAAAACAGACTTTAAAAACAACGTAACAGATAAAATTACAACTTCTTCCCCAAGGGGTTGTATGGCTATGAACGCAGGACAGACTTGTCTCAGGCCTAAAGTTCTAAGCACCGAAAGAATCCACCTTTTCCTCTGGATTGTGTAAAATTTACAAAAGAATAAAACATGCATGGTGGATTGTGCGGACAAATCATCACATGGGCAATTAGGCAACTGCCTGGACCAATCATTAGTTACTGGAAAGCTAAGCGATTTATGGAAAATGCCCACCCTAAAGTGTGTTAATAAAAATCGTTCAGAGGCTACAAAAGTTAAATACGGCTGCATCTTAAAAGTAGTCAAAATGTTTTGGTGAGCAAGGACAGAGATTTTTGAAATCTCTTTATTTAATCTAATATTTTCAAGATATTGCAAACAACTGAGTTTCAAAACTTTCCTATTTACTTTAGTCATGGTATTGGGGTTATCAAAATAGTCTTGATGGCGTAATTTACACAGAAATTCCTTAACATACTTGAGCCAACCTATTTGTGATATTCCATCTAACCCACAACAATCGGTAATCATTTGGCGATTTAAAATGGTCTTCTCTGAAGTCCAAATGTGATACCAGAGGAGAATTGGGTGAATGCCAATGACATCCGCTAAGTAAGGCATACCTAATTCCGAGTGGCAATTAAAAGTAGAGACGCTAACTGGGACAGCAAGCAGGTGTCTGAGAAATCTATTTTCCGCCCTCTGTAAAGGTGTCACATCTGCATTTCCCCAAATACCTGCTCTATATGTCGCTATTGCGACACATTTAGATTTTTTAATTTGAAGTAATTATGAGGGAGGGCCTCTACCCAATTTCTTGCTAAATTTAACCAGGGCTGCCAGTGCCTTTGAGAATAACAGTCTCCTTAGGTTAACAACCTGTGTCCACGTGCCAGTGTGATCAAATAAGACCCCCAAGTATGAGAAGGTGTTAGCGCACTCTAGACGGTTCTTCTCTAAGACGAATGCGCAACACTTTTTACTCTCCGGACTACACTTTAAAATAAATGTTTTGGAGGCATTTACTGTGAGACCCAAGTTGGACATAAAATTCACAAAACTGGATAATACCTTCTGAAGACTCTTCGGAGTGTGGGCCATGAGCACCGTGTCATCCGCATACATAAGCACAGGAAGTGAGCACTTCCACACCGCCGGAAGGTCCTGGCACTCATCTCTCAAAACCCAGTCTAAGTTGTTGATATACAAGGTGAAGAGAAGAAGAGAAAGGGTGTCAGGACATAGTCCTGCCTTGCACCTCTTCCGACGGTAAAGGGATCACTGCACTCAACCCCTATCCCAAATTGAACCCTGGCCTCAATATAAAATTGTCTCATGGAGGAAACTAGGGGTAGATCCATTGATATCCTCTCCAGAATCAGCCATAGTTTGTTGTGAATGACGCAGTCGAAGGCTGCGGACAAATCCACAAAGGCCAGGTAGAGAGGTCCCCTTTAGGCCTTAGAATATTTGGCAATAGTTAATTTTAAAGTAGGCACTGGTCTACGGTGCCCAGGCCCTTGCGGAACTCATAATGTGTATTGCTAATAATAGAATGATCACCTGCCCAGTCCTGCAATCTCGAAAGGAGTACTCTTCCGACTATTTTGACCGTGGAGTCTAAGAGCGAGATAGGCTGATAGCATGCAGTGTTGTGCCTATCCCCCTTTTTGAAAATCGGAACCAATATCGATTCACTTCAGGTAGAAATAAGGCTGGTCGAGATGCATGCATTAATGTCTTTTGTTAAAATGGGTCCCCAGATAGCTATGTTATATTTAAAAAGGTCCACCGAAATGCTATCTGGCTCTGGGGCCCTGCTGCTCTTGCTTGTTGCAATTGCCTCCTCAATTTTGCTCAGGTCTAATTGGAGATATGAATGGTGATTTACAGTCTGATGATCTACCCTGTCTCCTGCCAAGTCGCTACTTCTTGGTTCAGGGAGGGGTGTAGAATATAATTTAGAAAAATGGTCAACCCATTCACCCTTGGTAAGCGCTATCTCACTAGTTGCCCTCCCAGCATCAGCTAGAAGGGGAGTATTGACCGCTTTCCAAAACGCTGAAGAGTCTTTAAATTCTGATGCAGCTCTCAATGCATTACATGCCTCGTCCTTTCAACATTTTTTTCTTGCTTTTAAGGTACATCTATATGCCCTTCTGGCTTCTTTTATTTCTTCATGATTTTTAACCTTTCTGTGGAGTGCAAGTTTAAGTTTGGAGTGGGCTTTAGAGCAACTGGAATCAAACCATCCTTTCTTTTGAGGGATTTTCTTGCTTGAATTTACATGAAGAGTATTACTAATGAATTCTGCTATGACAGAAAACCCTCCACTATCTCTGACAAGGAATAGCCATCACCCAGACATTTTTTAATGGCTTCACTACAACTGGTAGTCACCTTACTCATAAATTAATCTGGATCAATTGTTTCCCAACTCAGCGCATAGCCATTTTGTATGGCCAGTGTAACATTGTTAACAAGGTAAGTGGGAGAGACCTTCCCTTTAACTAGTCTGTGGTCAAGCTTAACTCCAATGCTCTGTGGGAAATGAGCGCTAAGAGAGATGTCATGGATTTGGAAATGTATGACTCTGGAGACATGTATGGACGAAATTAAGATAAAATCAATGGTAGAGGACAGCCCTCGCCCATTGAACGTTGGGCTAAAGGAGACCGGGGAACTGCATAAATTGTTTGCGAAGCCCATGTCTTCTGTAAGCATTATATAATTTATAATATCCCCGGGTCCGGAATGATTAAAATGTTGGAAATTAATATCTTTGTTATACCCTAAAGCACAAACCCCAGTATCCCAATAGTGGCATACATTGATGTTAAAGTCTCCACCCCATATTATAAACAGATCTTAAGAGGAGGCTGCCTGGATCTTTGTAACATGAAGGGATATGGCTCCCAGCACTCCTGCCAGCTCTTCGCGTGGGGCATTATTATAAAAAAAATCACTATAACTATACCAATTGTTTTATCCAAATCCGTCCCTATTATTTGAAAACAACGATCAGCAGTCACTGTTGCAATGTTCCCCAGATTTAAATGGTGTGCTACATAGACGCACAACCTCCGCATTGCTCTCCCATGAGATGATGCAACTGCAGGTAGGTAAAAGGTTTTGAAACAGTTAATGTGAATCGGGTCTTCCGCCCATGTCTCCTGTAAGCATAAAACGTCAAACCAGGTACAAAGTCTGCCCACTGAGGGTTCACAATCTTTGACTTTAGGCCAGCAATATTCCAAACCAAAAAGTGACAAATACTGTATTTAATGATTCCCTTTGCATCCCTTAACCCCTTCCATGCTGATGACGGCCCCCGCCCGTCCTGCATCACGGTGGGCGTGTGCTGATGACGGCTGGGGGCCGTCATGAACCCGCCCACTCAATAAAACTGCCGCACAGGCGCAGAATCGCGGCCGCGCCCAAGGGGTTGAGCTTGATCCAGAGGCAGTGACAGTGCCAACTTCAGAAGGAACTATTGGACTATTGCCTAGGCTATAAAAAAAGGGGCAGCTGGAGTTGGGATATTACCTATGGGCTCGTCATCTATACTCATTTGGGAAGGATAGACATGGTTCATGTAGTCATCTGCTGGGCCAGGCTCTAAAGCTGATGATACACTAACTATATTGTTTATGAGACCCAGCTCGGTTACTCCCTGGATTAGTGATCTCATGTTTGTAATAGCCACCCTGTTCATAGAATTTGGGCTATGGGTGGCCATGAAAAGTCAATCCACCTGCTCTGAGTGAGAAAGGAGATCGTTACGGTTTTGAACTGGGACATTGTATAAAGGTAACCGATTCAATGGGTACTCCTTACCACAGGGGTACGAACGATTATAATGAGATGGTTGATAGAAAAAACCTAGAGGAATCACATTAATGTCATGCGAGGAGATAGAGTAGATTCCAACCCTGGTCAAAATATGCTGTACCAACACTATTGACTTAAAAGTCAAAATCACACAGTCCCCTGACATGGACTTTCATCCCTTCCCTAGCCAACTGACTCTTCTGGCCATTTTAAAATTTGTAAAAAGAATATCCATAAAGCCAGTTTTAGAGCCTAGCCAGAATAATGATTTGATCCTTAATGTGTCCCAAGGCTCTGCAGTCCCCTATGGTAGTCGAGGTACATTGGCCAAAATGACTGTATATGGGGTCACAGCTGGTGAGTTGTGCAGAACTATCATGGACGGATCAATTACTTGGTTGTGTATAGGGGCTAAAACACAAGGGGCAGGGCGATTGGGAACTCCTGAGTAATTTACCTGTTGGTGGCCTGACTCGAGTAAGCTGCGAGGAAATGGGAAGCACCCTTGTTAAAAGTGGTTTGGACTGGCTTGGAAATTCCCTGCAGGGGTTCTATAGATGGAGTCATTGAGTTGGTGCCTATTTTTATACTGCTGGTTGGCTGATTAGAACCTGCTAAGGTCATACAATTACTGGGAAGAATGATACCCTTAAGAGACGAATGTATGACGTTACAACGCATACATTTACAACGCATGCACTTACAATGCAGTTTTTCATCGCAACATCCACTACAACGCATTCCATTACATCGCATGACACTACATTGCGTTTTAAAAAACTACCTTTACAACGCATTCCAGTACATCGCATACTACCTTTACAACACATACCATTACAACGCATACCGTTACATTGCATTTAAGGTAAGTATTGGATAGTATAGGGGTAAAAATTACTATTCTAACTCCAGGGGGTGCACCAGTAGGGTAAGTGTAGTGCGATGTAATGGTTGCGTTGCGTTGTAAAGGTTGTTTCCCTTAAGGGACGGATTTCTGGCATGCCCGTCTAAAACAGGGTCCCTTTGGTGGATTGAATTAATGACCTTCAGAGGTAAAAGGCAGGTGGGTTTCTACACAAGATGATAATAAGTCTTCCAGGATACCCATTCTACTCGTAGATAATGTTTCTCGCAGGTAGGAGTCCAATGTGTCAAGCTTGCGGTTTAATCTCAGCAGTTCTTTTGGGGTATTATATGTCGGGCCTTTGTTTATATTACACTTGCGGCCTCGTGTCGCCGACGCTAGCTTGACCTTTTTTGCAGTTATGTCCCGTACAGTGCTTTGCACAGAGCTGTTAGTGGTGAGTCTAGCTTCCGACTGGCCATGGGAGATGTTGGTAAGATTAATGGTGTTCCTTAAACGTTTGGTCGGGGGTTGGGAGTCACCATCTAGGTCTAGGTCGTAAATGGAAATTTGTTCCAAGAGACACAATAAGCAACCATGGATATTTGCGCTAGGTTTCGGGGGCTCTAAAGCAACTGGTGTGTGAATAAGGGTCGTGAGAGTCTCTTTCCCAGTATCCTGCCCTACGTCCAAACCAGGTTTTTCAATGTTCATGGCCTCCTCTACGGAAGAGATCTGTTGCTCTATCGCCCCCATTGCTCCGGTCAGGTATTTTAAGAGGGACTGGCGACCCCCCCGCCCTCCTTTTGGGGATTTTTATGGCACATGGTTTTCCTATTCCCCATAGGAAGATTTTTACCTGCAGAATAGCTCAGCTATTAATAGAGAGGGGAAGACCAAGTCCGCCCAGTTGCAATATGATACACAAACTCACTCTGCTCTTTAGGCTGGCGTTATGCAGTAACAGTCACTGAGATGTTGGCGTGGGCAGTCACTCGGCGTTTCATCCTCGGCAGCAGAGCCAATAGCTGTGGCCCAGCCTCCTCTGGCCTATGACGGGCTAATATGGGCCCATCTTGGCCCGGTCTTTGTCCGGGCCGAGCCCAGGCACGCCCCACACGCGTCCTGCGCTGCGGGACCTGCTCTGTGGCTTTGAAGGTTCGCCAGCCTCCAGGGACAGTAGTAAAGTGTGGTGTGCTTTCTCAGGGCTCAGGTCAAAATCATGCCCTCCCGGTGCAGAGAAGTCTTCCGCGCTGCAGGGACCTGCTCTGTGACTTTGAAGGTTCTGCCCGCCTCCACTGACAGTCAGCAAAGTGCGGTGTGCTTTCTCAGGGATCAGGTCAAATCGTGCTCTCCCGGTGCAGAGAGGTCTCCCTCTCTGCACCAGGAGAGCACAATAATATAGCCATGGATTAACCATTCTGTGGAAGGTGACTCAGCCACAGTGAAAGGTAATTTTCAATGTGCAGCATTGTATATTTTGAATCTCTTCATGCCATTACCATCTGCCTTTCTGTTAGATTATATGCAGAAAACAGAGTCATACTGTTGATGTAACGCCAGGAAACGTGGCCAGAATGCAATGATTGTAGCATCCAGCTCAATATTAAAATGGATCACAATTCCGATTTTCCATGTTGTAGAATAGACAAATCCTGTTCTCTTATATCTATTGCAGAATACACAATGTTTCCCAGTGAATACATTCTTGATGATAATGTGGCATAACATTACCTACCACTGACACACTAGTTTAACCTATCAATCTCATGCAATCTCTCAGCATCCTCCCGTTGAGAGATTTCCCATTACTTTGCTGTAAATAGCGTACAAGAAGTGCTTTTGACGGGGCTTCTGGGGGCCTACCAAAAAATCCCTATGATCCATGTCATCTGAGAGAAGAGACAAGTGTTGTTTCACCTGGGACAGTGTTGAGGTCTTCAGCCACTCAAGGCATAACTTCTCAACACTGTAAGATGTCACACCCTGAGTGTTCTGAGTGTACGTAATGCTGGTGAGGCCTATGGATACTAAACCCTTCAGTGGTACCCCAGAATCATGACTGACAATGAGTGATAGTCCAAACCAACTATCACTTCCAAATGGGGTCTGATGAATTGTATAAACCATTGTGTAGAATGGCACTCACTGGGACATATTCTGAAGGAGCTATTGCTCAGTTATCAGCACTTTATCACAGACAAAGTCACGATAACCTTATCTCTCCATTCACAAGCAGATGCTAACAGCCCATATTACCAGTTTACCTGCATTAGCAGCCGCAAACAACATCGCCACAGATGACCCTAGCAACTATCGCTAATGAAATGCAGAGTAGGCATTCCTGTGCAAAAAGCCGCGACAACACCACATCACAACATTCTCAATGACTAGCCAGATCGGCGATAATATGACAAAACATGCAATAAGGCGTGTTAGCAGCAGGAAATTAACACCTGCTCTGACCTGGTGTAAAGTCGGACGACAGCCTGCACCAGAAAAGGGAGCGCAGACCAGAGCCGCACATGAAGAACAACAGATGCCAAGGAGCCAATGATCATGCAAGCTGGACATCCAAGAGGGCCACAATACCCACCGCCACCACCCCCAGGACTCCCCCCAACCCCCGGACCTCCACCGCCCCCCAGGAAAAACACTGAGGCAGCGCAAAAACAGCGACCTTCAGAAAACGCACCAACCTCACAGACCCAACACCAGCGAATGGCATTGCTCACCACAGGCTCAAAGGGACAACCATCTTCCGCATCCTGACCAACATTGCCCACAGGTTGACGGTACCAACACAGCGTACAACCAACATCCCACCTCAGACAAAGCTGCTGGCCTTGCTGCATGTGTTGGCCTCCGGTACCTTCCAAACAACAACTGCCAGAGTCGGAGGAGTCTCACAGCCAGCCCTATCCAAGTTAGTTACAACCGTCGTGGATGCCATCATCTGCCTGATACCCTGCTCAGCATTCCAGGTGCCACTAACTCAGTGCACCGCAACTCATCAACCATTTATGATTGGGTTTTGTGCTGTGGAGAGGTTATGCAGGAATGTCAACTCAGGCAGTGTGGGAGACCTGGGATGATGATGAGGAAGATTATGCAGGTGTAACACACCCCACTGCAGCTGCATCAGGTATATCCCGAAGAGGCACAATCCTAGACAATTTCTTCACATGAGCGTGCTCAGCTCTAATGCCCCAACCTCAATGTGTAGAAAAAGGGTCAGGCAGATCAGGTCGATTACCCCTTTTCAAATTTTGCCCGGCGCTAGCCGCCTCTCACCCAACTCACGGTTACCAAATAAAGAGGCAGGCGCTGGAGACTGGAAGGCAGGAAACAGGAGTTTATTCCGACGGAGCAGAACACGTCAAATCAGACAACAGGGTATCTTCTCGAGGTGCTCTAAACGCATCCTTGAGGCCTGGCCTTTTATACACAGGTTTATTGCTTTATTACATGAAACACATTCTTGTCAATACTTTGATGTATGGAAAGACATCCTCGGAATCCTCACTTGGGCCTGTTCCCACACACATTTACAGTAGAAGTCCCCACCCCGGTCACAGTAGGTGATGAATATCGCACACCAGGACATTCCGTTGATTCCCGGAATGTGTGTCTGATCGGATCTCATGGGGTGGGGGGGGGCTTTGATCAGTCAGAGATCCTTTGAATCGGGGCAGCTGCTTACTGTAAGGGGGCCAATAAATGGTATCCGCAGGGCCAGGTGGCGCCCTGGGAACGGGCAGGACGATTGGGCACAGAGGAAAGGGGGTACATCAAAGGATGGGGAGGTGTTGGCCGGGAGCGGAATGCATTTCCGAGGCAGAGTCGCTCTGAAGGGGAGTTTTATGGTTCAGGTATGAGAGAGCGGGGGCTATCAGCGCGCGGGGGATGCTTGCGAGGTCAGAGGGAGAGACGAGCTAGCTAGCGGCGCTGGGCAGGGAGACCATGGTTTTCAAAATGGCTGCCACTTACGCGCATGAAGGGGCCTAAAAAGGGACAAGATGGTGTGGCCAATGTTTCATGATTTTCATTTTACGCTCAACAGTGGCTATGGTGAACATAAATGAACGCCGCTTATGTATACCGATTTTAGTCATTTTCCACAGTCCCCAGTTTTTATCATGAGTTAGTTCATTTCTGTTCATGTCTGAGGTAAGGACGTACAAGCTGACATTTAGTTATACTAATAAGGGAAGTATGTGGCTGGGCTGTCTATTGAGGTCTTTGGTAGCCCATATGCATTACGGACAGGTGGAAATAATCCTGCTATCAATGCTGACAGAATCGTACATAACCACATGTAGTCAATGCGATAGGCGAGGAGGCAGTGCATACAAAATTACATTAGCTGTGTCATACGTTAGACCTTGGGGACGGGGACATTATTTAGACGATGTAGGAAATTCGTTCGAATACAAACATGATGTCATACAAAAAATGTTCTGGCAGAATAAGGGCTATTATCACTTGAGGTCTGGACTCCATAGGGATCAAAACTAGACAGTATGTTCATGTGCATAACTGGTGTTCTACAATCATCATGATACAGAGTTAACGCTTTCTTAGTTATCCATGTACAGTTGAAAGTGACCGATGTAAGGTTTCGAAAGCTCAATTGGGTGATAATCAGTACAAGTGGTTGGGAGAGGAATTCAAATGAATACAAGTGTCAGTCAAGGGGTGGCAATGTTCAAAAAGGGTTTGTCTTTCCAGTGTCTTATCACAGCGAGCCATCCCTGGTAGGCTCTCATTGTTCTTCTTCTTTCGTTGGCACTGTTGAGCACCGGCGGTGGAGCTATGCGTCCAGCTCTAATGCAGATTTCGCGTTGCAGGGTGTGGCCACTCTTTGCTCTCGGACCACAGTCCTGGTTGTCCTGTTCCCTAACTAATCTATCATAGGTACCTTAGGCGGGGTACCCGCATTCCATTCTTCTTTCGTGACAAACCCTACTCTATCTTTGTGCTGTGCTTCTTCTTCAAGTCAAGTTCAAAGAAAAACTCCGTATGGAAAAAAGGGGCGATGGGGGCGTGCTTTGGGAGGCCGAAGGAAGAGAGGGTGGAGTGGGATCAGATCTGAAACGGACCAAGGAGGGCAGAAATTTCAAGCAAGTGGGCCCATCAATCGGGCACAATGGGCTGGGACTTTCGGCATGAGCTCATCAACATGCAGGGGCTTCTGGACAGCCCTTCTTTCCTTCACTTTCCACGTTGAGAATGGTGCCTCGTCCCGCAACTCTTTGCTCTGTGGCTCCACCTTGGTCGAGGTCATAGATATTCCCCGATCTGCAGCCAGGCTGTGCGTCACGTCCCGCCCCTCTCCTCCGACGACTGCACGTTATCTTTAAATGAGTAAAAAAAAAGTCTTAGAGAACTGACAGGGGAAGACGTTTACACACTTTAATTTCTCTCCCAACCCCAAGTAGTTGGTGAAACGTTTATCGGTCATGATAGGGTGGAGGCTTATTTATCCTTACGACGGGGTATGCTGTTAATTCATAAATTATTGCTGTGTAGGTTTGCGAGCAATTCTACGAATTTCCATAATCATGTCTGTTAGGTGTTGATTCCAGTTACATTCGAAATCGTGGCAAGGAGTCTGGTGTCTATCAATTACATGGTCTATTAAATTCAAACCGGCTCCTCCGGTAGAGACTCGTCTTTCTAAAACAAATCCTGTTGAGCTATATTTTTCTTCAGGGTCTGCTAATTTTATGAGAAAGTGTGAGGGGCTACTATCATGGGCTTATAGGTACCTTTTTCCAGGGAAGGACATACGTTAAGCATTTTTCTTTTCTGAAAGCAACGGCTAACTTTGATCAGTTTTAGATGATTTGTTTTTAAAAACAAGGTCATCAGCTACAGTCTTTAAGATTTTCTGGGACGGCTGGTACAGAACTGGGACCATTCTGGAAAAACGGGGACGTTTCGGACATTCTACTTTTGTGCAATGGGCGGTGGTAATCTGAATGAGGAAGGTGGTGTTACTAAAGCACTAAAACAAAAAGCCACTGACATATGCAGCCTGATTCATCAAAGACCCGTTTTGCGAGTCTATAATAGCGATTCATAAGGAATCACTATTACAGACTCGCAAAATGGGATTGATGTAGGAATCGCAAAAAGAATTGCGATTCCTACACATTCCTTATTTGCGATTAGCAAATTGATAATCGCAAATAAGGAATAACTCCCCATTCATTCCTATGGGCCAAAAGGCCCATAGGAATGAATGGGGAGTATTCCTTATTTGCGATTAGCAATTAGCTAATCGCAAATAAGATAGCGATTTAAAGGGTGCCAGGGGTGTCCAAAGGACACCCTGTAGCACCCCTTAAATGCAAATTGAAACAGGTGAAATGCTTTTAAAAGCATTTTTCTAAGTTTTCGCTATTTACCACGAGGTTTGACCTCGCGGTAAATAGCGGGCCGAAATTGCGAATTTGCAATTTTTAAATGGATGATGAATTGCATTTAAGGAATCTCAAATAGAGATTCCTTAAATGTAATTCCTCGCAAAATAGCAAAATCGCTATTACCGATTTTTGCATTTGGGATGATGAATCCCAAATGCAAAAATAGCGCTCGCAAAGGGCCAGATTCTCAGAATCTGGCCCTTTGCGAGCCGATTTCGGCTTGATGAATCAGGCTGATAGTTCCCTTTTAAGGGTCAGATTAGGGGACATCAGTCGCCTTACCTGTCCTTTCTTTCTCAGCCAATTAAGTTTAATCATTTTACAGAAAGGAGAGGCAGTAATATGGCAAAATACGATCGTTTTCTTTCTGTCAATTTGTTCAAACACTGTCGTGTCTAAAGCCAATTATACCTGTACCGGCGAGGTACAGTGTCGCCATTTATTCAAAAGGGAGCAAGGGAGCCCTCAGAGGGAGAGAGCGTCGTGCGCACCAAATAGGCCATTAGTACACGTACAACATAGGGAGAGAGAGAAAAACGTGTATGATAATAGGTTATTCAGTGCACACATATATAGAACAATACGGGTTGGTTTCACGTATAAAACACAAGCTGAGAGAAAACATAAATTCACAGTTTACGTACACACAAATACCGGATAGGGTGCGACAGTACATACATCAAGTGCGAAAACCTAAGAAAAAGAATTGCGATTCCTACACATTCCTTATTTGCGATTAGCAAATTGATAATCGCAAATAAGGAATAACTCCCCATTCATTCCTATGGGCCAAAAGGCCCATAGGAATGAATGGGGAGTATTCCTTATTTGCGATTAGCAATTAGCTAATCGCAAATAAGATAGCGATTTAAAGGGTGCCAGGGGTGTCCAAAGGACACCCTGTAGCACCCCTTAAATGCAAATTGAAACAGGTGAAATGCTTTTAAAAGCATTTTTCTAAGTTTTCGCTATTTACCACGAGGTTTGACCTCGCGGTAAATAGCGGGCCGAAATTGTGAATTTGCAATTTTTAAATGGATGATGAATTGCATTTAAGGAATCTCAAATAGAGATTCCTTAAATGTAATTCCTCGCAAAATAGCAAAATCGCTATTACCGATTTTTGCATTTGGGATGATGAATCCCAAATGCAAAAATAGCGCTCGCAAAGGGCCAGATTCTCAGAATCTGGCCCTTTGCGAGCCGATTTCGGCTTGATGAATCAGGCTGATAGTTCCCTTTTAAGGGTCAGATTAGGGGACATCAGTCGCCTTACCTGTCCTTTCTTTCTCAGCCAATTAAGTTTAATCATTTTACAGAAAGGAGAGGCAGTAATATGGCAAAATACGATCGTTTTCTTTCTGTCAATTTGTTCAAACACTGTCGTGTCTAAAGCCAATTATACCTGTACCGGCGAGGTACAGTGTCGCCATTTATTCAAAAGGGAGCAAGGGAGCCCTCAGAGGGAGAGAGCGTCGTGCGCACCAAATAGGCCATTAGTACACGTACAACATAGGGAGAGAGAGAAAAACGTGTATGATAATAGGTTATTCAGTGCACACATATATAGAACAATACGGGTTGGTTTCACGTATAAAACACAAGCTGAGAGAAAACATAAATTCACAGTTTACGTACACACAAATACCGGATAGGGTGCGACAGTACATACATCAAGTGCGAAAACCTAAGACAAAACACAGAGCTATTTTGGACTTTTTCATGCCTGTTGCGCATTCTCAGTATTCCATTTAATTCATTTGGGGGTCGAGCTCTTTATTCTCCTTCCTTCCTAATAGTGGACAATTTTTGTTGGTAACCTCGTTTTTGAAAATACTTACTCCCTCTTAGTTGGTCGGACACTAGTCCAGTCGTGCTTATACTCACGGTGGGGCCTTCCAACATCTAGCAAATGATGATCCAAGCTGAGGTAAAGGAGGGGTGTCAGTCGGACGTGTAATGATACAGTTCTGATTTTCCTACGAGGATGGAAGAAGAAGGGGTAAATCTAAAACATAACAATATCCCTAATTTCTGGGCTGAGGGGGATTTGGGATGAACCCCAACCCGGGGTACTCTTGACTTCTCTTATTTAGTCAGCACGTAAATTGACTCACTGGTGCGCATTATTTTGGGTGTACATTTGGGATATCGGTTCGGGTCCGAGGTACTACGATAA
Source organism: Lissotriton helveticus (assembly GCF_964261635.1). Classification (NCBI taxonomy): domain Eukaryota; kingdom Metazoa; phylum Chordata; class Amphibia; order Caudata; family Salamandridae; genus Lissotriton; species Lissotriton helveticus. The sequence goes on from NC_136060.1 coordinate 268,533,003, forward strand.
CCCTTCAAGTTTCTGGTGTAGGCCACTCTCCCATTCACTAGCTCCAGAGAGGGAGAGAGTCGTTCCTAGGTAAGGTAAGTGCTATATTCTTTTCCGTCCTTCACATGCAGGTACCATGTTCGGGCTTATTTTTCTTATTCCATTAACCGCTCGATCAACACCTGCGTCATACAAAAAGCATTCTTTTATCGACCCAGACGTGCGCCACACATACGCATTCATACCGTACAAATCAGGGCCCATGCGCACATTCATACCATACAATTTTCATGCTCTCCGAGATAGCTCCTGCATATAATGTACCATCTCACAGAGCTGGCCTATTTTCCTCACGTGGAGCATGGTGCGTTTTAGGTCCTCTCCATACTTCAGCTGAATTTCCGATGTAACCTGCAGAAAAAGAAAAGAGGGGGAGGGGGCAGTGTTCAAAGCACATCAGCGCGCATAAACATAAAAAAATGTTTTTACCTACCACGTACCTGACTTATCTCTGTGGGATGCAGTCCCTTTTATCTCGGCATTGAAGCCCAGAGGAACCGGTAGTGCGGAAAAGATAACCAATGACAGGCTGTTCATTACATAGGTCGCCCGAGGGCGGTAGTACAGACCGCTTGTAGGGAGGGGTCAAAAGCCAGGGGCATTCGGTATAAGGTGGGGGGGTGACGGATTCACGTTTTCATTTGAGGAAAAGAAATGGCCTAAGGTGGTATAGGGTCGTTCATATTCGCAGAGCGTGGTATTTAAAAAAACCTTACCAATCAAAGTGACTGTTATGATGCTAGTTTCATATATTTAAAAAACTTTATTGTGGAAATGTCAGCATTCAAATAAGGGCCCCCAACCATATAGGTCGGTTACGGAACAGACGGGAAACGCATGAGGTAAGGAGAGATTACACTGTAGTATAGAAGCAAGTGAGTCATTTAATTGAAAAAAAAACAAACGTGACAAACGGTTGCAGGATCAGTGAAGGTTGATTTTATAATTGAAAGTATAACAGGATCAGTTACAATAAAATCGTTCATACGCACACCATGGGCGAGTATCATGAGTAACATTACTTCGAAGCCATAATAATACAATAATCAAATAGTGAATAAAAAGCAATATCAGTAGGGTTGTCCGCATGCCCAGTCAGTACCCTTCCCCGCCCGCCACGTGCTCAAGGACCGCATACATATCCCATAACATCAAGGCTACGTAACTAAAACGTCATAAGGAGTTGCAAGTCCCGCTTATACTGGCGCCATTTTGGGGCGAGGCCGGGTGGGTCCAGAGTATAGTCCAAATGCCTCCAACAACTAGCGGCCGGACCAGAATCCCTTTCGGCAGTTCAAAAAAGTTCGTTAGCGCCAACAGAAAGAACAGGCTGCATGAACCGTGACTCAAAGGGGAGGAAGGCAAAAATCTTCCCTACCGGGTCACGCTGAGGTCCCACCGGAGCTGATAGAGTGTCTCTTGGTAATTCAGACAAAAGCTGGCGTCATCATGAGAACACCTCCTCTCGCGGCACTCCGGAGAGCGGGACAGCAGGCGTATCCCTCCACCGATGCGCTGAATCAGCCTCTCTCACGGCACCAGATGGGGATAAGGCGGTGGTCACCTGGGGCAGTGGCATATCCATGGGGGATAGTCGAGCAACAGTGGCGGTTGCCCCTACCGGAAGCCCGCGGGAGTCGAGGGCCAACGACTCTCGTAGAATCTTTAAAGCTTGGACAATGTCTTCAAGAGTGTGGCTCATGCCCGAGCAGGCAAGCATTCGAGTTGTCAGAGTAGTCCAGAGCCATTCTAGTGGACCAGGCCCAAATCCAGGGAGCCGGCCGCCATTTTGAGCGTTCCGCAGCAGCAGCCGCTCTTCACCCCGGCCACCGGAGCGGGTCCCCCGGCCATCCAACCGAGTGGAACGCCAATGGCAGTACTGGTGCAGCCGTCCGGCAGGTGAAACGCTAATGGTTGTCCTGCTGCAGCTGACCGGCGAGTGAAACGCTAAAGGTCGCCCTGCTGCTGCTGACCAGCGAGTGAAACGCTAAGGGTCGCCCTGCTGCAGCTGACCGGCGAGTGAAACGCTAAGGGTCGCCCTGCTGCAGCTGAGGAGGTGGGGGAGGCCCGTTCGCGTCGCCTCCCCCCAGGGCACCCCACGCCATCTCCTGGCGTAGATATACAAAATGGCCGGATCCACGACCCTGAGTTTAAGAGTCTCATGCTCGATCGATTGAGTTAGCCGGGCCCTGCAACGCAAGAGGGTGCGGGGGGTGAGGAGAGCCATCAGCAAGGCATCCCCCCCGCACACAACTTGTTGGGCACCACCTCTGGACGTCCTGGGGACGGGCCTTGGCGCGTGGTGTCACCTCCGGGCTATTCGTACAACGGTCCTCCACCGACGCTACCTCGCCGGCTGATGGCTTTTGTAGACTTTCTATAGCCCAAAGCCTACTAAAAAGTAGCCCAACATTGCTACAGCTTCAAGCAGGCGGCAAATGCATTCGGGTTTGTTGTTGCAGCCGTTTGCCATGTAAATAGTTGTTTAATAAATAGTTGTATAATAAAACGTTTTAACATGTTACTTTGCTGGAGTGTTGTATTTATTTATAATATTTGCATAGGGTTTGTCGTTATTTAGGCGGGGTGGGCGGTGGAGCCGAGCTGTCTTGCAGCCATCATGGCGTCGAGTTTGGCTCTTCTCACTAGTTTCATATTTCTCATGAGGGGTTGTTCCTAATGTTTCTATTTTAGCGAGGTCAAAAAGAGATCCCATCAGTGGCCTACTGATTTTGCTCGATTCCTTTTGTTTTTCCTAACGATTTTTATGTTATTGTTTGCTAGCAGGATACAGCGGCTAATCCGTATTTTTATATACATGTCCTTTTTATTAGGGGTGTCCTCCAGTGGAGCCGGATGATCTACCTCTAATAAACGGTCCGGGCTGAACCAACTACTGAACAATGGGGAGAAGATAGGCATGACGGGTTACAATGGGGACAAAAGTCTGCACTACCTATCTTTCACTGCTTTGCGAAGACTAGACAGAATATTTCTATTCTACAGTATTCGCAAATAGTGAATACCCAAAGAGAGAACCAATTCCAAACAGTCAATGTTCGGACAAACAATCAATCAATCAAATGAGGAATAAAATAGGCTCGACGGGTTACAACGGGGGCAAAAGCCTGCGCTACCTACCCTTCACTATCTGCAAAGAGAGAGGGAAATTCCTGTTCCTCCCTGTTTGTAGGCAGAGAAGATCCTTTCAGAGAACCAATTTCGAACAGTAAATGCTCGAACAAACAATCAATCAATGGAGAGGGAAGTAGGCGCGACGGGTTACAACGGGGGCAAAAGCCTGCGCTACCCACCCTTCACTATCTGCAAAGGGAGAATACTCCTATCCTTCCCCGTTTGTAGACAGAGAATCTCTCAGAACCAAACAATCAAATGCGTAATACTAGTATTTTCCAATGACAATCAAACAATCAATTCGCAATTCGTCGTGTTACACGACCTTACCCGGACCGCATGGACAGTTTCTCGTCTTCCGCTTCCAGCGCCTGATCGTCCTCTATTCTCCGTAATTGCTGTGGCACTCCTGATGGTTCCCAGTCAGGACCGTAGATCACTCGAGAGAGGTCTGCTCGGAACCGGTGAAGTTCAGATGATCGGCTGCCAGACGAGGGTCTATCAGGCAGGTGCACTTCCCGATCGTTGCAGTCGTTCACTCTGTCGTTGGGACCTCTCCCACTGGATCCACGTGTCACTGATGGGCCCCACGTTTGGGACGCCAATTGTAGAAAAAGGGTCAGGCAGATCAGGTCGATTACCCCTTTTCAAATTTTGCCCGGCGCTAGCCGCCTCTCACCCAACTCACGGTTACCAAATAAAGAGGCAGGCGCTGGAGACTGGAAGGCAGGAAACAGGAGTTTATTCCTACGGAGCAGAACACGTCAAACCAGACAACAAGGTATCTTCTCGAGGTGCTCTAAACGCATCCTTGAGGCCTGGCCTCTTATACACGGTTTATTGCTCTATTACATGAAACACATTCTTGTCAATACTTTGATGTGCGGAAAGACATCCTCGGAATCCTCACTTTGGGCCTGTTCCCACACACATTTACAGTAGAAGTCCCCACCCCGGTCACAGTAGGTGATGACTATCGCACACCAGGACATTCCGTTGATTCCCAGAATGTGTGTCTGATCGGATCTCATGGGGTGGGGGGGGGGGGCTTTGATCAGTCAGAGATCCTTTGAATCGGGGCAGCTGCTTACTGTAAGGGGGCCAATAAATGGTATCCGCAGGGCCAGGTGGCGCCCTGGGAACGGGCAGGACGATTGGGCACAGAGGAAAGGGGGTTCATCAAAGGATGGGGAGGTGTTGGCCGGGAGCGGAATGCATTTCCGAGGCAGAGTCGAGCTGAAGGGGAGTTTTATGGTTCAGGTATGAGAGAGCGGGGGCTATCAGCGCGCGGGGGATGCTTGTGAGGTCAGAGGGAGAGACGCGCTAGCTAGCGGCGCTGGGCAGGGAGACCATGGTTTTCAAAATGGCTGCCACTTACGCGCACGAAGGGGCCTAAAAAGGGACAAGATGGTGTGGCCAATGTTTCATGGCTTTCATTTTACGCTCAACAGTGGCTATGGTGAACATAAATAAACGCCGCTTATGTATACCGATTTTAGTCATTTTCCACAAATGCACTGCAACTCATGGACACTTCTGTTTGCAAATTGGGTGACCTTTGTACTTGCTCCGGCTACCTCCATGATTCTCCGCAGTTGTCTCTGATATGCTGGTGTGTTCAGTGTCCGTTTTAATGGTGTTCACTGTTCAAGTTGTTGCCAGCACCAACCACTCCATGAGAGCTGGCTTACACTCACCACACACATATCCAGCACAGGCATCACTCTACATATAGCCCTGCCAATAAAGGGGCTGGTTGCACGTGCCCATAGCCAGTTCCACTAACTATCTGCGTGTGTCCCTGTGTTCATAATGTATGCATGAGGGCCCTGGCCCTACAACATTACATTGTGCTGAGTACAGCGAACTCACACATGTCACCGCAGTCAGCGGGTTAGAACTTCAACATGTAGCTTTGTCGTCACCCACTCAATACGTAAGAGGAGTGGACTGGGCCATCCTACGCATGTCCAGCGTGGATGTGTGAATGATAGTTGCGTGCCTCTGGGCGTGGTTCAGTACTGGAAATGTGCAAATGCATGTGTCTCTGTCACAGTGTGGGTCTCCTTTGTGGGGTGTAGGTGGTCCCTGAAGGGAGTTAGACACCCATGTATGTGATTTAGTTCAGCTTCCATGGGTTCGGACCCCGCCCACACCTGTTCTGCCAACTCCTTTTGGCATTCTGACACCTGGCATTGAAATGCCATGTGTGGCTTGGTGAAGTGTTGGGAGCCAGCTGTGCTGTATGGTGCTTTCTGCTGTGTGGTCTGTGCAGGGGCTGAGTTCTCCTCTATGTAGCTTGGCTGCCCTGGTCCTGGTGGTGGGTTGCCTGGGATGTCCATGAACTGTTCTAGGGCATCGGTGTCGAAGGTGTGGAGGTACTCTCCAGCATCACTGATGAGTTGTCTGGTCTGCTCTGCTGGACGTTTTGTTTGTCTCTCTGCAATGTGAAGGGGAGATGCATGTTTACATTGAGTTGACATGTATGTTGGCGCATTGTTCTTGTTTACATGTAGACTGTATGACAATGTGCATTGTGACTGTATTTTGTTGCAGGACAGTGGACATTTGGACTACATGACAGATGTGAGGTTGTATGCGTATCTTTCTATCTCACAGTTCTTGCTCTGTTAGATGTAGTTGGCCTGTTCCTGCACATATGCGGAGCCAGTTTTGTCCTCTGTTCTGCAGTGTCGGGGTTGCACATTGTACCACATTGTCGTCAAAGTGGATGTGCTGTAATTGCTATGTGTGTGTGCTGCAGTGTGCCACTGGGCTCAGGGACATGATCCAGGGTCATTGTGGGTGAGCAGTATGCTGCACATCGTTATGCATGTGTGCCATTGTGGCCATCTTCCCCCGGCTCCCCAGTCCCTGGTCACTTCTCACCCTGTTGATGTTGTGTCAGGGCCTCTCGAGCTGTGTCCGGACTCCTGACTCCTTGCACCATCTCCACACTGATGACTGTGGAATCCATTTCCTCCAGCTCCTCCTGTGGCGCTGGACTCCCACCTCCTGTTGCCGTTGCTGCCTTCCTTTTGGCGGCGGGTTTGTGCTTGGTTTTGCTTTTCACATCATGCCAGCGCCTCTTGGCCTCCTCCATTGACCTCCACAACACTCCGACTGCATTCACGTTAGTCTAATTGTGGGTCAGTTGATGGTAGTGTTCTGTCAACTCTGTGAGGCTGATCTGGTTTTCCTCTGGACTACACCCCATCTTCCTCTCCCTCTTCTCCTTGGCCTTCCCTGACCTCGTTGTTCCTTGCTGGTGGTCTGTGGGGCTTGTGGGGTTCGCCAGGGAGAAACAAAGTAGGATTTTTTCAGCCAAAGGCAGAAATCATGAATTTGTTGTTTTTGGGAAACAGGCGGCGGCTGTAACTGAGGTTCACTTGGATCCAATGAGAAAGTATCAAAAGTGATGAAGAATCCAGACGCAGTTCGAACTATATTTGGAAGCTCAGCAGGTTTTGTGGAACTGGCAGATGTCTCCTGTTAAGACATATTCACATAGCTATCATTATGAGGCTGAGTTAAGATCTGTGTTTCATTTCTAGTTTCTTACTGTTCAAGGTCAACACGTCCTAATCCCATACCTTTGTTGGTGACTCCTTCACTTCGTAGAGTAGCGTCTTCAAAGGTTATTATTCTTCTGTCTGAACTTCCTGTATGGTAGTGAGAGGAAATCTGGTGCTACCCAGGAGCCCGTGTGGCCTACTATTGAGTATCAGCTACATAGTTTGGTTTGATCAGATCAATTGAGATCAATCTCTTTTCTTTCTTGCGGGCAAAAGGCTAAAGAAGAACTGTTCTTGTTGCTTCAACAGCCAGGACAGGAACAGGCGGTCAGTAAGATGGCCAAAATTATTTTTTGTCCACAATCTTTTATCTGACCAGGTCCCCAATCTTCGGGACCCAGGCAGGTCTTACTGTTACAGCTTTCAATTCTCCAGTCGCAGTGCATTTACTTGGATGTTGCTTTGTAATACCCCGAATTCATTTCGTTCCTGTAAAACAGCAAACAGTCATTGATGTCAAATGGTTTTTCATCCGCCACTGTGCTGCCAAAGTCGAGGTTGGGTACCCACCTTCAAATCTCGAACATGAGATTGTATGGAGTACTGCCCCCAAGGTACTTCCTTGCATGTTGTTAAGTGCCCTCTGGACCCCATATAGGTGATTGACCCAACTGCCACCCGAGCCTAATACCGTAGCTGCTAAGGATTGCTTTATGTCCAGGTTCTTTCTTTCCACAATTGAATTTCCCTCAGGATGATACAGAGAAGAATACCACAATGCTACACCCAAACCTCCCATGGCTTCTTTGTAAGCCCATGAGATAAACGCATGGCCACAGTCAGAATGTAATGTGCCAATTGCATATGTCCCTATGAAGTCTTGCAAATACTTTATAACAGTTTGGGCATCAGCCAAGCGCTAATGCCAAACCCATGTGAATCCATTGCCACCAGGATGTACCTGTAAGCCCACAATATTGTAAGGGGCAGCAGTGGTCTAAATAGACACATGCAAGAGGTCTGTCTGATATCAGTAATGGTGTTTGTGGTGACCGTGCTATGGTGGAACCTTTCATCTGTCAGCAGATGTTGCACTTAAAGACATAACACTTGGTCTGTTTAGTAAAGCTGCTTCAGAAGTGAAATAGTTGCAGTGATACCTGCGTGTGCTGAACCCAGACCCTTGTGTGCAGCTAGAAATAATCCTAATCTACGATCTACGTTTGGTATTACTCTATCCCCCACTCCTGGAATTTGAGCATATGGAATGTTTTCCGCATCTAAGTAGGATTACTGGAGTGGAAAATGTTTTGACAAGGCTGAGCTGTTGTTGCGCGTAGAGTTCACAGTTATCATTAGCTGTCCTTCTATCCTCGTACTAGAAGGAGTGATTGCAGCAATGGCAGCAATTTGCACTGTTGCCTAAGTGGCTTCATGAGACACTGAATTCCCTTCAATGTGCATGCCAACAAGCTAATGACTCAATGTGTGGATTACATGAGCCTGTGGCAAGTCTTTTTTAGGCTCTGCCACTTTTTTCAAAAGTAGTTTGTGCTTTACTGTGCAACCTTTTGAATCTTGAAACCCCTTCTTGCCCCAATAGTGAAGATATTCAATACATGACTGGACACAATAAAATGAATCGCACACAATGAGTGTGGGGAATACTGATTTATATTTTTTAGTGCCAGTATCAGGGCTTTCAGTTCTGCCAGCTGTGCCATGCAAACTGCATCTGTGCATTGCTAGGATGGAACTTGCCGCCCTGCATACATCCCTTCACAATCACACCTGCTGCTCTGTATTGTTTACTTCCTATGGCAGATCCGTCAATGTAAATGATGTAGTCATACTGATCTAGAGGCATTATTTTATTCAGGAGAGGATATTCTTGTTTGGACTGCAGAAATGCTTGTGTTTTTAATGTAGAGTAAAATTTGTATTCTACCCCTTTTGCCTCGAGAGAATTACCCCATTGTATCCATTGCGGATGTAGTGCTTTTGTATTTGGAATGCTTGCTTTGGTAACAGCCTCTAAGACAATTATGTGTTTCCCCCGAGCGAGTGCTCTTTCTTTCACTACAGCAGTCTGTACTGCTGTGAGTATCTTTTCTGTGGATGCAAACCGGCTCTCAGCGTTTGTGTACAAATGTGATTTGTATGCAATGGGTACTGTTTCACCTTCATTGAAGCTGAGATAAGTGTACCCTGACTGACCTGCAACTACACAGATCACCAAATTTGTAGTATTTACACATGTGTCTAAGTGTTTGGAAGCTATCATGTCAACTTGTACGGAACAGAGTATTGATGTGTGTTCCTATGTCCAATGTTGAACTGAAAAAACAGGTCTGATTAGGTCATAGATTTTACCTTTTCTGCGTAATTAAAATGTATGTTCTGCCAAAATGTAGAAATTCTAACATGGATTGTATACCTTTCAGAGTCTTTGGAGTTTGGAGCAGCGCACATTTTTCTAAAAAAATTAGCTGCCAAGCTTTTGCCTTCATTTGACAGCTCATTTCCCAAAAATTGAGGTGGTCAATTTTTGATTTTTTAAAGTTAAATTCATAGCTCACAGTGGCAAACTCCAAACTTATGTTGTGCATGCTGGGCAAGTGATCCAATAACTCATTGGATATGTCTGTCAGATAAATATCATCTACATAGGACAATGCCTCCTCATCACAATTGTGAAGTAACTCTGGTTCTGTAGCTGAGAACAACCCAGGGCTATTCTTATTCCCTGGGGCAGTCTACAGAATTGGTGTTAAGAGCCTAAGGCTAAGGATGCCATCAAAGTCTGCTTCCAGGCACTATATTTTGGTTGAAAAATCCATTTGAGATATCTAATGATGTTTTGTATTTCTTCCGCACAATATTAATTAATGCAGCACTGCATTTTATACTGCAAATGCTCGTGTGAATCTGTTTAAATTCCTGTAGTCTAAAATTAGACAGTATGAAATGTAGGGTTTCATTACATGAAGCAAAGGATTATTCATGGAGGAGGTGCAATTTTCAATCACCTCTTGGTATTCAAGCTGATCTAAGATCTTTTTGCATCATGTTTTATTGGGTACTGCCTCTGTGGAGTAGGAGAATATTTTAATGGGACTTCATGATGAGGTGACTCAACATCCCACCCTACATAATTGCAGTAAACTGCAGAAGCTGGCGCTAATGCCCACTCCTGCGAGTATGAATGCTGAAGTAACTTTGGAACGAGGTCGGAGAAAGCCGGTAAAATTACCTCTTCACCCTTTGGGCACTCCATGACAAACTCAGGCAGCCAATCTTTTTCAGCCAAAAGAATATTGTATTTATATGTCAAGATCTCCCAAAAGAGACCTTTCACTTTCCTGGGTATACTCCTCCATTTGGAGCATAATTTTGTATAAATGATGTGGGACACTCACCATGTATCATGGGTCTCCACCGTGATATGTTCATTCAACATTGCTATCACCAGAAATTCCATCAGGTTCTAGCAAGCTATTGTTACTTTTGCTGCGCTGTCTAGCATCATCAGAGCCTATTCCCCATTCAGCTGTAGAGTCCTCAGTACCCTGAGCATTTCTTATTTTAAAGCCAGCTACCTTCTTCTTTTTAAATTGAGGTTTACTTTTGGGTTTATCTTCTTCTTTGATAATGTAGTCTGAAGAGCGATGTGTGTCTCTTGGCTAGGTTTGCTCGTTTGCTCTTCTGATCTGTGTTCTGACTTTCTTTCCATCTCAGAGTTTTTGATGAACCCTGAAAGGAACTAGAGGAATGTGTATCAGTATCCTGATACCTGTCAGTTTTTTTATTATTATGACGGTTTCTAAGGTTGTATGTTTTAACAGAGGGCTCCTGTTGAGGAGCCCCACCCTGTGATCATGATGCATTCTGCTTATTATATTTTGATTGTTGGTTATCCAATTTCTTTATAAAATAATTGAGTGTTTATTTTGAGTTATCCTTTTCAGGATTGCTCGTTAATTGTGGTTTTCCAAGTCTAGCTCCCACGATATCTCTACCCAGTGAAGCATAATCTTAGGTAGTTCTCGCTCCTGTTGTGCAGGAGTGACTTACCTGAGGCGCTGGCATATAGCCACCGCTGCTGCCTCCCCTTTTATGTTACATAACATAATTGTTGACACTTGGCAACATTGCCTATCAATTTCATCCCTATGTCTAGGGCAGGTTCTGCCCTGTACTCATTCTGTATTTGTTTCAATACTTCTGGTATGACTGCTTTTGATGGGGTACCATGAGTTCTGGTATAAACAGCAGCGGAAACTGTACCCCAATTGGTACAATCCTCTGTCAGGGGAGCTATTCCCATTGGCGAGCAAATTGTCAGTATTCTGCGATTTTCCTGTGGGCCTATACGGGGAAATACGGCCTCAAGCTGTGCTGTTTCTGTGCTATCCAACATGTAATCTGCTCACGTTTAGTGGACATCCGCCCCATATCCTCATTTGGGGGCTTATTTTTGTGGAAGTCCCTTGCAGTTGACCAGCTTGAGTGACCCTTGTAGGTTTGAATTGTAAATGTTTGCATTACAAACTGTGTAAGGTTTCTGTACAGTTTTACTATCTCTTTGTAAAGAGCACCTTCCTGCTCAGCTTCCTCTGCACTAACACCACTCTTACCAAAGCCCTCATCGTTAGACATTATGGGAGGAAGGATTAAGAAAAAGAGATAAGCCGGGATACTTGTCTTGAATTGAACCTGATGCAACAGTACCGCACTGAGAGTTCAGCATTCTTACACGAATACCTGCCGGGCGGGATGGGAGGTGGAAACTGCAGGAACTGTATGGTGCCATTGTTATGACTGCGCAGTTAAGTTCTGAACAAGAGATGTTAAGATGATTTTTTGCATACACACTATGCTGTTTGTTCAAGGGAAGGGGGGAGGGGGGAATTAACAAAAACAAAAGCAGTCGCTTGAATGGTTCACATGAGTGCCTCCCTCATTAAGCCATTGATATGTGGAGAATTGGACATTGTTATCGCCGGACTGTTTTTGCCGATTATCCTAGGGAAGAGCGGAGGACTCCGTGGGTTTTACTCTGTAGTATACTTATGCGTACTTTGAAACATGTATGTTAATGTGGATTTCTTACCATTTGAGCGTCTGCAATAAAAATATTTTCCAAAAAAAAAAAGAAAAAGAGATAAGGTTTTGCACAATGTGGGGAACTATATCCTTCAAGCTTGAACAAACCTACAGCCACTATATAGGATATACGTACTCAGCCGCTGAGGATTTTCCCTTCTTACTCCATACGCCTCTGGTTAAATGTGAGTAGGTGTCTCTGGGAAAGAACAGCTGAAATACTAAGATTCGAGCATTAAATAAGAACCAAACCAACGTTGGCGGCACCATGTCGTGTTGTTCCTAAAAATACATAGGATATGCACATTTAGGCAACATAAACTAAGGGATTGGTGTCCAGACTGATTCATGACAGCCCAAAGGATATGCTAGCCTTTAGACCAGCTAGCTAACAGTGGTCCATAAGCCAGCTAACCTTACCAAGGAGAGAATAGTTTCTGGCAACTATCAAATATGACAACCCTTGATCCTTCAGGGATCTTGGAAACAGTACAGTACTTTTCGCTCAGTCAATAGTGCTCGCTCAGTCTCAGAGAGATACATAGAATAAATAATGAGGACGTTTTTAATAAGTATTTTATTGAACAAGCGCCATTCTAGTATGAAAGATGTATGATGTGAAAATCATTAGACAGGAACAAATGTATAAGATTACAAGCACCAACAGAGTAAATAAAAGGTATTATTCTACCATGATGCTAAAACAGTAAATATATACAGGCATATAGATACATGATGGTAATCAAGCATACTACTACGATGTACCTTGCATGTACGTGGGTGTAAAGCCAAGAATCCCTAGGATAGAGCCAACTCCATTACTTGATGGGAAAGAACAAAGGACCCTGTCTTTGTCTTGAGATGTACACCCGCAAGGGATGTCAGACCACTGCGTCCTGGAGCTTTTGCGTGCAGGGACCTCAGTTTCTTGTGTCAGCATGGAAGCTTCTCCTCTGCCTATCTAGTGGTGGTATGGTTCTTTTATACCATTAAGATAGCCTTGGTGTTCCTTACACAATCGATATATTGTGAGTATGATTATGTAAATGACTTTAAATCAATACCTGCAATTATGCTAAGTAGTTCTTTCGCCCTAGAATGAAGATGACCATGCCTTTTATATATATATATATATATATATATATATATATATATATATATATATATATATATGTGTGTGTATATTACCTACTGGCGGTCGCCAGTAGGTAGTTATAGTTAGGACCTAGTTTCCATAGGAAATCCGCAACATTCTATTGGGAATAACTTTGGTGCCGGTTGAGGAATTCGCTTGTAATTTTCTAAAATTTTGGCCAGCTCCGCTGTGCTCCGTTCCTCAAAGTCTCGGGTAAATTAGTCAAGCGGGGGCCGAGAAAAAAGGAGGGTCCCAAAACGTGTTTTCCCCATGTTAATTTCCATAGGACCTTTAGACACGGCTACAGCCCGAACCGCTGAACGGAATTACACCAAGCTTGGCAAAATGGTAGAGTCTGGTACGCAGATCATGCTTTTGGTTAAATAGTGTAAATCCCTCCAGTAGTTCCTGAGAAAATTAAAGTTGAAATCAATTATATATCTATAAGCGCGCACCGTGCGCGCACCTTGCCGTGCATGAGCTTCATACTGATTGGCTGCCACTGTCTGTCAACACTCCAAAGCAGAAATGGATGGCAGCCATCTTGTGCCTCAGTAGACTGATGCACAAGAAAGCAGAAAAAAAGTGTAGAACTCAAAAAGGGGGCAGGGTAGAAGCACCCTGACCCCCTAGGCCTGCTCAGGGGGTCCAAGGCGAAAAAAAAAAATAACCTTTTTTTTTGCCTTGGGGGTCCTTGTGGGAACCCCTGAGCAGACCTAGGGGGTCAGGGTGCTTCTACCCTGCCCCCTTTTTGAGTTCTAAAACTTCTCGAGCACGAGCTGCATGCTCATTGGCTTTCAACACTTCAAACCAGGAAGTGTTGGCAGCCATCTTGTGCTCGGTAGACCGAGGCACAAGAAAGCAGAAAAACATACGTGTAGAACACAAAAAGGGGCAGGGTAGAAGCACCCTGACCCCCTAGGCCTGCTCATGGGGTCCCACAAGGACCCCCAAGGCCAAAAATGTTTTTTTTTTAAAAACCCGGTATGTTTATTTAAAAATTACCCCCCAGGGGGACCAAATTGTGGGGGCATAGTGATAAAGAAGAGTGGGGGGTGCCCAATCCCCCCCCACACTGCCCCGGGGACCGCCGCCCTCCGGGGCAAAGCAACGCAGTCCCCTGGCGCATATTGGAGGCTCCTGGTGGGCTAGTTGCCTCCCAGGGAATTAGTTCCCCCTCCGCAAACGCGCCTGTGGGCTGCGCTGCAGAGAGGTGTAAAAAAGGGTGTGGCCTCATTACACCTCTCTGCAATGCAGCCCCATGGGAAATACTGGAGGTTCCTGGTGGGCTAGTTGGCCCCCAGGGACCCCCAGTATGCAAGGGGAATTAGTTCCCCCTCTGCAAATGCGTCAGGGGGCTGCGTTGAAGAGAGGTGTACAAACATTTTTTATCAATTTATATTAAAAATATGTAATGTAATTTAAAAAATAATATATCTAAAAATAAAAAAATTATAATAATATAGTAAATCAGTATAAAAAATATAACAATTATTACATTAAAACATTTTCATTTACAAAACCATTGAAATTCACTAAAAAAACCATAGGTTACAGCCACATTATAGTTAGGAATTAGCATTTAAAAAACCTTTGAAATTCACAGAAAAAAACGTAGGTTTTACACACGTTATAGTTAGGAATTAGTATGTAAAAAACCTTTGAAATTCACTGAAAAAAACGTAGGTTTTACACACGTTATAGTTAGGAAGTAGCATTTACAAAACCTTTGAAGTTCACTGAAAAAACCGTAGGCTTGACACATGTTATAGTTAGCTGGACATTTCACTCATATAAAACCATTGAAATTACCCCGTTATAGTTAGTTCAGCTAACTATAACTCGCGCGCCCGCAATGCACTGCTGATGACGTCACATATTACATCACTCATGACATGGTCAGTGACATCACTCATTACATCACTGATGACATCTCAAATGACATCACTGATGACATCACTGATAAAATCATCCTGTGAATGGGTGTTTTTCTGAAAATTAAATATGTTTTATATATGTATATCTGAAGGTTGATGGAAGAAGAAATGGGTATATAAGTGTATAAATGGCTGCTTTTTTGGTGAAAAATAGATTGTATAACTGACTGATTAAGTGTATCTTAATGAATACATGCTTCATCTGGCGTTGCACAGACTGGATGGCCTTCCCCTGCATTCTTTGAATCTTCACCATGCTATCTTCCAGCCCACGGAAGACACTGGGACCCTCCACATGTTGTGCAGCACTGCTATCTCTGGCCCTGCGGCGTCTGGTACCTGTATGGGCAACCTCTGCACTGGACTGCTGTGTGGCAGTGCTTCCTTCCCCAGCCAAGGTTTGGGTGTCATCCCCCTCCATTTCACCTGCTGAAGTTTCCATTTCAAACAGTGGGGCAACTGCATGCCTCCTGCTCTTTTGAGGCGCATGTGTTGTTTGTGGCAGTGATGCCGGCTGTTCAGGTGAGGACAGTAGCAGAGGGGATCCTGAACGTTCTGGGGATGCCTGCAGATGTGGAGACATTTCAAGGTCTTGGGATGGTGCCTGTGGTGTTGATGCACCAGTGTCCTCTGTGACATTCTCTGCACTTGTGCCTGCCTCCTGGCTATCATCCCTCTGTGGTGCAGTGCCTTCCTTCTCCCTGGTACGCCTGCGAGATGTCTCGCCTGTGGACATAAAAGCGTACATTAGCTCTGTGCTACTGCCTCACGGCTTCTACAATTAAACTATTTTCACTGAAACACTGTACATATTGCCCGAGCCTCATTATAACTGATATGTTTTACCTAACTTGTTGATTGCTGTGCTGTATGACATGGTAGGTTTTTCAATTACTACATGTCCCATGATGCATTGCTCCTGTATAATACTACCTCTACTGGAGTTGGGTTAACTTTGCCACATAGGGAAAAGGGAAGGTGATGGGGTGGGGGTGATTGCTGTGCATGCGTCTTACCTTTCCTAGTGGCAGCTCTGGCTGAGCTGTCTGCATCTCCCAGTCCACAGACGCTCTCTGGTTCAATGGTCGACCCCACCAACTCCTCCAGCTCAGTCAGGGTAGGTGCACGGTTCTTCCCTCCTCCAGTTTTATTTGCCTCTTTGTGTAGCTCTACAATTTTCTTCTTGGTAATGCTCCTGAGGTCATACCACCTCTTTTTCAGGTCATCTATGTCCCTTGGAGTCACTCCTACAGCATTCACTTTTGACTGTATTTCCAGCCAAATCTTTCTTTTGGCAGATTCAGCAACAGTCACGGACTGCTTTCCAAACAATTTCTGGTGTTCTTTGACCACCTCCTCCACGAGGACCTGCAGCTCCATGGTGCTAAATTTTATTTTTCTCTTCCTCTCTGGAAGTTCCTTTTCACTGCTGCTTGCCATTTTCAAACTTTAAAAGCACAAAAAAGTTTTCCTGTGGTTTAGTGACTCAGCTCTGCTTTCTCTGCCTCTCCAGAAGCTTCGAATTACTTCCAGCTGCCTGGGTGTAGCCACTTCCTGGTTGGGAGGAGGTGGGTGGTAGTACCTGATTGGCTGACTCCTAAGTTTCACTTTCTTACCTTTCCGATTCGGTATTTACCGATTCGGTAAATTCCGAATGGCAGATACCGAATTCTACCGAATCGGTAAAAATTATCGATTTTTCACCTACATCACAAATACCGATTCTAAAATACAGATTCGGTAAAATTCTGTATTTTAGAATCGGTATTTTGAAATTACCTACATCTAGCCCTTAGTTTTCGAACTGACATACATGAAGAATATTATATAGTGCATCGTGAACTTACAAAATACATTTAGCTGTGAGCTTCATAATTAACGTTTTCCCTCTATGCACGAAATGTGCTACAACAAAAATACCCAAGAAAGCCTTTCTCCAAACATTAACTTGCCCTCGTTTTAATCCATTCCAGTTTAACACTCCCCACCCCATCCCAGTTTCCCAGCAACGTGGGCTTTAACAATGCTGCCATCAAACCGATAACCGCCTGGATTGGCTTATCTGCCGGATTAGAAACAGTTTTTACATAAGCGCCTCACATGTAACAGATTAGAAATGGATGAACCTTGGACTACTTTGAATAAATTGTTCTCAACATGGATGAATTCATAGTATTTTGTGAAGTTACATGGAGTACGCTGTGCGTCTGGTTTTGGAGTGCAACCTCGCATCAACTTCGTTGTGTCCTTAGAAAATGCCACACACGGAGGGGTAAAACACAATACACCACTGGCAACAGAGTCACAGCATGCTTCACTCTTTCCCAGTGGATGCCATACGCCTTTCGAGCAACTCTTCTGCTCTTGTTCATTGGCTGTAATGCAGGAAGGAAGCAGAGTGATTAGGAACGCTAATTATATTCAGTAACAGGTCCCGCCCCAGTGGGCGTACACAATTGGCCTTTTGGTCTTGATAGTCCTTTAGTATAATGCCAATGAACCTGAAAGTTCCTCGAAAAAGGAGGGGACCTTTGCCACAGGTAGATATTGGCAGATTTATAGTTATGTTTGGGTAAAGACTTATTACTAAAAAATCTTTAAAATAACATACATTTCTTAATATAAAAAAATATCAAATTAAATACACAAACAAATGTTTATACATCAATAAACAATACTAACAAAACTATTACATTTTAGAAATAATAAATATATGATTCCCACTCCAGTCGATGCAACATTAGTGAAAGCGTTGGACACAGGAGGGGTACAAATTACAATTCCCCCTCCAAAATTAGGGAAGGAGTGAGACTGCGGAGGGGTACAATTTACTAATTCCAATACTGTCTCTGCAAAAGAAAGGAAAGCATTGGATTCAGGAGGGGTATAATTTACTATACCTACTCCAGTGAGTACAACAGTAGTGAAAGCATTGGACTCAGTAGGGGGAAAATGTACTATTTCAACGTGAATATGTGCAACAGTAGGAGAAGCGTTGGATTACGGAGGGGTAACATTTACTATTCCCAGTTCAGTCCGTGGAACAGTAGGGAAAGCGTTGGATTGTAAAGGGGTAAAATTTACAATTCCCACTCCAGTCAGTGCAATTGTAGGGAAAGCGCTGACAAGGGGGTAAACATTTCTATTTCCCCTCTAGTCTACGCAGCAGTAGGGAAAGTACCTCACTTTAAAAACATACCATACTTTAAAATATGTATTAATTGAACAAAAATCAAAACTATTAATATAAAAAAGTAATATATAAATATATATACATTAAATAATTGTAACAATGTACATAATTACATATTTTTTTCAAATCATTAAAATAAATACATTCGAGTAATTGCTTATTATAATTAAATTCCCACACTTTACTCCCACATAACAAGCAGCCTAAATTTAAATTAATTTAATTAAAATACACACTTATAACACAGTTAGCATATGAAGTAATAAATAAATAATAAATGAACAATGAATTGTTAATTAATAATTACTTAAACAGCTTCCCACTCTATCACCCTAAAAACACAACACACACCTATTATAAGGCATATACAATATATGTATTGAACGATTTACATATTGATAAATAAATTGCACATTTTAATTAACATTATTGATCAATTAAAATGTAATATTTACTTAATTAACTTCCCTTCCAATACACCTACACACCCAACAACCGGCACACAAAAATAAGTTAAAAAATATAATAATTGCTCAATTAGCAAAATTAATTATCAATTAAATAATTTATTATTCATTCATTAATTATTACATTATTAACTTCACAACCCCTACAAACACAACAGCACACACCAAAAACATGTACACAATGAATTATCAACTAAATAATTTATACTTAATCAATTATTACTAAACTAACTACCCCCAATACCCATACAAACCCAACAGCCTGCACATAAAACATAACAGAAACAATATTACACTAGTTACATAACTAATTGTCAATTACATTTTCAATTATTAATAATTAATACAGTATTACTTAATTAACTACCAACCCTACAAACCTAAAAAGCACCTAAAACATAACTTTCAAAATATTTATTTACACACTTTATATATTTAATTATCGATTAAATAAATATTATTAATTAAAAAATAATTACTAATTTATTATACTTAATTTACTTCCCACCCTTACCCCATAATCCTCACAACCCACAACACTATAAATTACTATAAAAATTGATTTAAAATTATAAATAATTGAAAATTATAAACTATATTAAAAAACATTAACAATTATGAAAGCAATATATAACATATAATATTGCAATATTATTTAAAACAAATAAAGATAATTAAAAACAATATTCTTTACAACAATATTATTATTAACGATGTTAATAATAATATTCTTGAAAATGATATTACTTACCTTAAAAATCAATATTTCTGTCAACTATATCCCTGCATCACAATATTTCTGTGACAGGTAATACAATCTCGATTTTAGTGTCACTCAATATGTATGACTCAATATTTTATCTAAATACTGCCACAACATGTCCATCAACAAATAACAGTGCCAGTAGTTGTATTTTCGAATATCAACTACACAAATAACATGCTACAAGAATATCATAGCAAAAATATTGGCAACCATAGAAACAATGATATATAGGCATACCTTGGTAATATACATTTACTAATTTTACCACTGCATTCAAAGATGCACTTGAAGATATGTATTGCATATATAATATTATGTAGATAGCTGGTGCTGTAGGCAGTACTATAACACAAAAGGGGTTCCACTTCCTAAAAGCTTCAGCCATGTCAAAAGCTGCATGACTGCAACTTCTGTTTATTGTAATGGAGCAATCTAACAATCACTATCAATTACTATTAAAACTAGGTAAATTGGTTTGCTGGTTGGGAATGTTTTTGAAATGGCTTATTTGTGGAAGTCTCATTGTGACATAGTCACTGGAAATTTGTTGTATTTTGTGATCTTTACACAAATTTAATATAGACTTCAGAGATCCAAAATGTGCTTGCTTCCTGCACCTCAGAATCTGATCAGATCGTTTGGCTTCTATCTATCTGTACATCATATAAAGTGTGGCTCTTTGCATCTTTCTACCTGTAAATCTCGATCTTGAATGTTCCCACTAATCATGGAGTGCCACAGGGCTCTTCTAAGAGCCTGATTCTGTTTAACATCTATATGCCTCGCCCGATCATACTTATTAAATCCTGTAAGGTGACTTTATGCTGGCAATACTCCGCTTATTATTGGCTAGCAATCAGCAATTTTCCTCTTTTCAATACTGCTTGAAATATGTTATTCAGTGGCTCAATATGAACTCACTAAAGTTTAATGGTGACCAGACAGAGCTACTCTGCTGTGCAGCCCAAACAGTTCCGTCGGCACTACCTCCCAATTTCTAGCCCAGTTCATTTGAGGGGCCTGTTGTTCTCATCAAATCAGTCCGGAATTTGAGAGTTATATTTGTCGATAAACTTCTTATGGAGAGTCATGTGAATAAAACTGCAGGAACTTGCTTTGCGCTCTTGAGAAACATACAGAAGAATCGGCCAATGCTTCCCCATACTTCCAGAGCCTTGGTAGTCTGTAGTGTTATTCTTAGTACTCTGGACTACTGTAATGCTCTTCTGTTGGATGCACAGGAGTGTCTGTCTAAGGTTCAGGGTGCAGCAGCTAAACTCGCCCTGAATAGACCTCGGAGACCCTCTTCCTCCCTGGCATTGAAGGAGTTACACCGGCTATCGCTTAAGTGAAGAATCTGGTTTGAATCACTTTGGATGGCATTTAAAGCCTTTCAGGGGATCCACCCTATTCCCCTGCAAAAGAGGTTGAGAGGGTACATCCCCAAAAGACCTCTTCGCTCTTCGATCGTCATCAGCCAATCTATTATGCATGCCTAAGTTCTGGAAATATAGGCAATTTTCAATTAATTGTTCTTTTTGCATTTTTCACTCTGATTGGGATGAGTACACCCAGACATGGGTCCTATGCTCTCCTTGGCACTGGAGTCAAGGTAGCCTGGCTGATGAGGGGTAAAAACCCAAAATCGGTCTTAGGATGCTTGTTTCTGTCCAGAGAGAACCTAGCCTGGCAGTTCGGGCTGGACTGTTCCCATGAGGAACAGGGTCAAGACTAATTTGAATATGGCTGGGTTTGAACTGGGATGGCTGGGGAGCAAAAGAATGATGAATTTAGGTCAAGATCTCTGTACTGGGGCGAATGTTTGACATTGATCAGCATTCAATTTTTCTTTTCACTTTGGCCGCACCTTTATGGTCAGTGCAGCTAAGCTCTGGAATTCACTTCCTCCCTCATTAGGATCAATGAATGACTTGTTGCAGTTTAGGAGGGTGCTTAAGACTTGGCTCTTTCCTAAGTAACTTGAGTCAAGTTGGTTTTCATCTTTAAGTGCTCTAACTTTGTTCACTTTGAGGTTCTTTTACCCTATCTCGTCTGTGTCTCTCATTCCATTTTTGGCCAGTGCCAGGACACCAGTTTGTGAAAATGCGCTTTAGAAAATTTCTAAATACATAAATAAGTGTCTGATTGCATGACGGCATCCCCACAAATATAACCACCCCACTTGTCTTTTCATGTTGCCCAATTTACTTAGTAACTAAGCATAGTTGGACTGACATTTGGAAGTCCTGAAAACAGAAGAGAAGAAAGAATTAACCCTGAGCATCAAGGAAAGGCAGTGCAATTGGCTTCTAAGATTAAGAGTCCTGCTAATTAGAAGGTAGTGATTTGTACTTATTGATGTGATAGCTGACCGATGCATTGAAATTTTTTAAACAAAATTGGTAGCTAGGGCAATACTGGTGGCATGGATAGGTGAGGAAACATTCATGTTTAACATATTATCTGATGTTCATGAAAGACATTTTGCAATCTTGTTTTTTTTATGTCAGGGAAGGTCAATAAAGTAGGGCAAAACTAGGAGAGTATAGATATGTGGGGTAAAATACTGTGACATAGCAGTATATTAGTCAACAAATGAATAATGCCCAGTCTGTCATATATTTAATTAGAGCAAAAATGCGTTTGTTATGCCTTCTAAACAGGTATATGCAAATATACCTGTTGGAACCTTATATATGTAAATAACCAGTTGACATATTATAGGATGAAGTAACATTGAATTTATATGTATGTTGCATATTTTTCTATGTGATGTTTATATAAATCTGTCATTACTGTCAATACTGTGTATTGTTTGTCATGAATTGTATAAAGCACATTTGGTGGTGTCTGAAGTAAAGATACCCAACAAAGCAACACAAGTGTCTATTGTCAATGTGAACCATTAACATATACGATTGTTTGTGTTTACATCTATGCAAGTTCTTATATTGAGTAAGGTGATGGATTATTGATTCAAACAAAAAAATATAGTTGCAAGAGTGGACAAAGGTCCATGTAATAATAAGTAGCCGACATTAGCTAACATAGACATGGATCAATAACACGGTCTTTGATAACAAACAAAGGAATTTATTGTGTAGGGTTTACATACAATTTCAATGCATTTGTTTGATCCCTGCCCTGTATTATCTCAACTGGATCACTCCCTGTCGTGATAGACACACTGCCTATGTACAGCAGTGTCTGTCATCTGTCTTGGATAGCCAATGAAAATTTACATAGGATAGTGCATGTCATCTATTCATCTATGTATGATCGTGCTTGTCACTTGCTTGGGCTAATGCTCAATATCTATGCAATCAATCAAGGGTTGGTAAAGCGCAACTATCCACTCGAAAGGGCCTCAAGGAGCTTGAGGGAGTGGAGGGGCACAGGTCCAGGAAGTTCATGGCGATTTTTCCAAGAGTCAGGTCTTGAGGTCCTTCATAAACATGGAGAGTGTAGGTGTCTGTCGGAGGTGGAGAGGGAGGGTGAAACAAACAATCATGACAATACTCATCATCTACTTTTGGTACTTCCTGTCTATACTTGGTAAATCTGAGAAAGCTGCCTTTGTGGCTCTGTATCACAGTTGAGTCCACTGATGAAGGAAGATTATTTGGCTCACCTTTGACTTGTGAGCAAGTGCAACAAGGCATTTACCAGAGAACTGTCTGAGAAATGTAACAACAATACAGACTTACCAAGTACTATAATTAATACACAATGAGCATTGGACAAATAGATAAAAATATGTTGAAAAAATTAAATTCATAGATAAGATAGGAAAGTTACAAATGTGGAAAAAGAAGCAACATAAAATAGTAACTTTAGCTAAAATATCCAGTTACGAGACCTTAATGTGTTGTGATTTCACTTTGAAGGTAAATCAGCTAGTGGTGGGAACCCCAAGCAGAGGGCACAGTTAGTTACTTGATTTGATGTACACTGCTACTCTGAAGAGAAATTATAGAACTGATCCAAATAGATTTCAAAATGGTAGCGACCCATAGAACTATATCAGAGTGAGTTTGACAGGGCTCTGCCATCTTGGCGACATGGTTTGGGGAGCACTCCACAACAGCATAGGCCTTCTCTCTTCTTAAAAGCTCCTCATACGCTAACAATGTGTTCTTTATCCCTCCTCAGGCTTCATAATGCCCTTCAGATTAATTCTCACTGGACATTTAAGACTTGATTGTACCAATGCGGTCACCCCCTCTCTCTCGCTCCTGGGTCTTTGCTGCTACTAACCACATTGCACTTTAAAGCAGGCTCCTTACAGCAGGAAAGTGTCCTTTCAGGATATTTACTTTGCAGCGACAGATCGACTATCCTTGTAGACCAGGTATGGTATGTTTTTCCCTAGTTCTAAAGCAAAACTCTGAGCACAGCTTTTCAAATCATAGTGAGGAACAGACATGAAAGTCAGTAGAAAACATTTTGCCATCTTGTTCTTCTGGGATAAGAATATTCCTAAGTACCAGAGGACCAGGTAATTGGTTTTAAAAGGGGTACTATCAGACCATTGTGGGTAAACTTAACACAATCTAGTTGACAGTCTGAAATTAAGGCCTGATTTAATTCTTGGTGGTAAGGATAATCTGTCGCAAAGCAGTATCCTTACTGCCAAGAATGTGGTACGCCTGCCAAATTTATATGCGGGCAGAACTTAGGTCTGATCACGGCAGACACTACTCCTTCTCCACCGTGAGTAATCTCCTCCGATGGTCCAGAGGAGTAAGGGCTGTCGGAGGCTGATTTGTCATTCTGCCCTCCTAATTTTGATGGGCAGTATTACAGGTCAGTTTTTTTTGCCCATTGCCGCCAGGAAATCCCTGGTGGTAAGTGACAGTGAAAATTGATAATCTCTTTCCTCACCATGGAAGAGGACTCCCATAGCAAGGGGATCGTTTTATTTTTTATTTTCTAAATAAAACTGTTTTGTGAAGGATTTCTGTTTGATGAAGAAATTGCATTGATAGGAACCTCTATGACTACGGTTCCTGCCAATGCTTTATAAATTACTGCAAGCTTGCAGTCATTTATAAATCCAGCGGCCGAAGTAGTCTCTGCCTGGTGGAGGTTAGAGACTGGAGGTTGGAGGACAGAGATTACTCTTTCTGCCAATATCGTAATCGAGGCCCTGAGTCCTGTATGATCAAGGGCCTGATTTAGAGTTCGTCAGACATGTTACTATATCACAAACTTGGCAGATATCCCATCCACAGTATCAGAAGTGCTCTTAGGTAATGCACTTGTAATACTGCAGATAAGATATCCATCATGTTTGTGACGGATTAACCCATACCCTGAAGTCTATATCAGGCCCATGGTTCCTGTTACTGCTGAAATTGTGAAAGAAAGCAAAACTCTCCTTCAGTACTTTGCGCTCAAGGATCACAACAGCTGAGAGCTATTGAACTATGTCCTACAGTCCAAAACAATCCTGATCTATGTTAGCTTCAATGAGATTTCCCTACAAATACTATCGCAGCTGATATGTTTAGGTAACTAGTAACTAGTGATTACTATAATTGCGATTTTTGCATTTGGGATGATGCATCCCAAATGCAAAAATTGAGGTTGCAAAGGGGCAAATTCTGGGAATCTGCCGCTTTGAGACTGCAATTTGCAATGATGCATGTGCCCCTTCATTTTTCCCACTGTAGATCCCCAGCCACATAGGGTAACATTGCAATAGTTTATGAACTCATAACTATCGCTAGGTATTATCGAAAAATATCATTCAAGGACTTAGCAGAATGGTATTGATAAATCCAACAATATGCTATTATTGAATGATCCTGAAATGAGAAAAACATATGTTATAAGGTTTTCTTGTTTGTAAGCCAAAATGCAGGCTTCCTGTGGTCTCCCCTGATTGGTCAGAGGTAAGAGGATTTACCAGGCGGCTTTGATGAAGTGCTAAGTGGCACCCAGGGATAGAGACTATGTGGTTGGAGAGGATAATGCTACATAGGAATGCCGGAGCAGGGGGGAGGGGTCGTAAAGCATGGGCTTCAAAGGAAGGATGGGACATGCAGAAAAGGCCAGGTCCCTCTACCCCCCATTCCCTGTGAACCCAGCCAGATGGCAGGCTTCAGGAAGGAATTTAGAGATTGTTGGGGGAGGAGAGCTTGGGAAATGAGCCATACTGGAGGTTTGTTTAACTAGTTCTTGCTCCTCTGGTGAGATTTTAACCACATTGAATTTTGGAGGAATAGTGCTTTGTGGGAGGCCAATATGCCACACTTTTGAGGAACTGGTCATGCTTTGGGGTGTTGCCCTACACCACATTGGACAGGAGGGCCGTCCTGCTTGACCGCAGAGAACACTGTATAAGTATCTGAGAGGGGCAGAGCCTCTCAGATCTGCTGCTTGAAACGGATTAAAAAAGAAGGGCCCATCCTTGAAGTTTGATTTGCAGCAACCAGGCCCAGCAGTCTGACTGAATGTGCATGCTGTACAATCTGGGACTACAGGCCTGTGGAAATAACTTGCTTCAAGAGGAATAAAGAGCGGACTCCCTGCAAGCTACAGGTTAACAGAGCTCACCTGGACCATCACCACCATGAATCCTCAGCCTGGAGTGTGTTCAGTGGATGTGTAAGGGTTTTATCTTAGTGGAGTGTGCGAACTGAAGTCCCAAACTTTCAAAGGCCATCTTGGAGATTCCAGACCCTTGGATGGTGATTGTGGACACGTTGGGACCCCCAGAGGAACTTCTGGAAGAAGTTTAATACGTTTGTTGAACTTTGAAGCCACTTTGAAAAAGAGTTTCAGACGGGGCTAGACTCAACCACCAAGCCGGCAACCTGTAACTGTGAGCCGGCTTGACCTGCTGGTTTGTCCCACTGAAAATCTCCAGAGGTCCAACTTCCAGAGTTTGACCGGGAGCTCCCTGGAAAGCAAGATGGTGAACAATCACCGAAACCAGACTGGTAATGAGCATTGGGGTACCTTGGCCGAAAAAGCTCACGAGATGTTTCTAAGTCAGAAGGTAAAACTTTGAATGAGGCCTACAGCCAGGGGTAGCCACACAGTGCTCCATTCTGTATGGCCTGAAACTTTGACTTTGTCCTGGTCTAGTGCAACCAGATATCCCAATAGACGCCATAGGTTTCTACATGTGCTAAATCTTTCAAAATTCATATCTCTGGTTCCCTACATTAGGTGTATTCCATTTTGGTATTATTTTAAAGATACAAATATTTCCTATGTTTATAAATTGGTGTTGGATTTTTATTGTGTATTGTGTCTTAATTACTTTACTGAAATTGGTGTTTTTAAATGCTTTACTTACCTGAAGTTCAGCCTGCCTGTTCGCAGCCAAGATACCAAGGGTTGAGCATGGTAATATTTTCTGAGCCCTTTTTAAGCCCTAGACTGTGTGAGTGGCTTTATTGCTAGTGGTAGAGGCATATTTACCACTACTAATAATCCACTTTCCAACATCGGTATTCTAGACAAGCATTTTCTATATCATGATATTTCTGTAACAATTATATATTTTGACAATATTTCTGTGTCATGATATTTTAAACTGGATATTTTGTCCATATACCTTCCTATGGCAATGAGGGTGTGTGTGGCAGTGAAAGAGCTGAATGGGGGTGGAATGGGGGCTGCAAACTTTGCTGGATGGGTACTGCATTGGAAGCCCCTGGGCATGCAGCAGTGGTGATCACACACACCACACACACACACACACACAAACACACACACTGCCCATCCTCAAACGTCTTCACCACCAGACTATGGGAATGTGTGAGGCATGCATTCTTTTCTTTTAGCCAGTGCCTGAAAGAGAGGTTGGTTATACTTTCCTGGAACTAAATGCACTGGGGGGGATGGGGATGAGAGCCAAGGTCATAGAACTAGAGGAGTGAGCGAGTTGAAGTGTGTGCTCCTTCCATCTCACAAAATATGGCTGTAAATCGAATTGCTATATTTTTACAACATTGTTATTTCGTACTCTTAGACTGTGCTATTTTAACCTCACCTTATTGCTGCTTTTGCTGACTGCGGTGCCCGCCTGTTAGAGTGGACCCGCCTGAAAGTCAGCGCTCTAGTTTTCTGCCCGGCCCCTTCCCATCACTGCCTATAAAACACCGGATGCCACGACTGTGCACCCGGTTATGTGTTTCTGGGTACAGCGCTGATTAGAGTGCTTGGGAGATTCGAATTGGTATATTTTTAAAACATTGTACAGCGCTGATAGAGCGCTTGGGAGAATCGAATTGCAATATTTTTTAAACATTGTTATTTCATACTCTTTGTCTATGTGCTATTTCAACTTCACGTTATTGCTGCTTTCGCTGACTGAGGTGCCCACCTTTTAGAGCGGACCCGCCTAGAACTCAGCGCTCTAGTTTTCCACCCGGCCCCTTCCCACCACTGCCTAAAAAACACTTGATGCCGCGACCGTGCACCCGGTAATGTGTTTCCGGGTAAAGCACTGATTAGAGTGCTTGGGAGAATCGAATTGTTATATTTTTAAAACATTGTACAGTGCTGATTAGAGCCTTTGGGAGAATATAATTGCTATATTTTTTAAATATTGTTATTTCGTACTCCAAGACTGTGTGCTATTTTAACCTCACCTTATTGCTGCTTTCGCTGACTGCGGTGCCCCCCCTGTTAGAACGGACCCGCCAGGAAGTCAGGGCTCTAGTTTTCCGCCCAGTCCCTTCCCACTACTGCCTATAAAAACACCGTATGCCACGACCGTGCAGCAGGCACGCCAATGGTGCGCTATAAGCATGCTATACGTCTGTACCCGTCCACTCCTGGAACACGACCAGCGCCAGAACCCCTGCCCGCTTCTCGAGGTATGTTTACTCGAGAAGCGAACTTATCAGTTTTAATCCTGGTGAGTGCCCACATCCTAAACTAGAACTGGATAAAAAACACAACAACCCTAGGCGCTGCAACATTTGTGGCCTGGTAGCCCTGAATCTATGTATGACTTACACATGCAGGAATAGGTAAGGTAATTTGCCTTCCAATCATAAGCACAATAATGCCACCCAGGACAGTAGGGTTTCCCAATCCTGTGTCCTAACACAAGACATTTCCAACAAGAATCCTAAATTTATCAGCTGCATCTTAATCACTATTCCAAGGGCTACTGATTTATAGACCGCCTCTTTTATCACCTCCCTTCAGACCCATCTGGAATCCTGCTTAGATACTGGTTCCTTTACGGTGTTAGGTGATTTTAACTTTCACTTGGGAGCGGATAATAACTCTGACACAATAGGCCTGACTGACAATTTAGCCAGCTTCGGGCTGACTATGATTGTTCTGGAGCCAACACATCTAGCAGGTAACACGCTGGACTGTATTTTTCAAATTATTAACTTATAGAAGTGAAGAGTGTACAACCTCTACTTTGGTCAGATCACCATGCAGTTCACTTAACTGTTAAGATCTAAGACACCAACTATCGTCGAAGGAATGGACCCGCCTTGATCAAATTACGTTCTTGGAAAACAATACAACAAAAAGAATTGATCACAGCTCTAAAGGAGAAGCCATCAACCATTACAGACTCCAATGAGACAGCAACTAATGTTGACAACCGGCTCAACCAGGCAGTAAATAAGCTGGCACCGGAAGTGACTAAGCATGCTAGGAGAAAGCAAGTGTCATCTCCCTGATATTCGGCTGACCTTAAACAATTTAAAATCAAATGCAGACATAAGGAAGGCATTTGGAGATCCGAATATAGTACAGTTAATAAGAAAGACTACTGCTTAGCCTTAGAGGAATTTTAGATGGCCATAAAACAAGCTAAAATAGCTTATTTTACTACCAAAATTCAGGAGGCCACACATTCCCCAAAGGAACTATAAAAAACAGTAACTGCTTTGTTGAGCTGTCCGCGAGATACAGTATTTGTACCGGATCAAAATTTTGTGGATACATTGGCGATCTTCTTTCAAATCAAAGGTCAGACCGTCTACAATTAACCCCTGACTAGATCTGAAGCGAGGAGGAGGAACCCTCTAGAGGGTCAGGAAGAGGAGGCATTGCATTGCAGCCTAACTCAGTTCTCCGCTTTAAGCGAAGAGAAAGTGGTAGACTTATTGCTGCAAACTAAGGGGCCGATTATGATGGCGGACGGACCTGAGTCCGTCCGCCACCATAGAGTAGGGGGGAACGTCCGCATGGGCAGCGGCGTTCCCCCCCGTGAAGATTAGGATGTGACCGGTAGGGTGGCGGTCACATCCTCTATCCTTAACATTGCGGCGGGTGCAGCTTCAAGCTGCACCCGCCGCAATGTTAAAAATGCATACTTTGCATTTGTATGCAGAAAGCGGCAGGCACCGCGCGGTGCCTGCCGATCTCTGCATACAAATGCAGGGGGGTACCATAGGTACCCCCCATGTGCACCCCCCACCCCCCCTTCACCTAGGGGGCCCGCAACGGGCCCCCGCAGTGAAGTACCACATGCTTTTCCACGGCGGAAAATCTGCCGCGGAAAAGCATCTTTTCAGGCATTTCCTAATATGGTGGACGGTGTTTGAGAGACACCGCCACCATATTAGAGCTTTTCCGCCGCGGGACCGCGGCGGAAAAGCCGCGTACGGACTTCCCGACCCCCCTGCCATCCTAATCTGGCGGGGGGTCTTGTGAATCACCGCAGTGGTGAATCCGCATCCTCGGGGCCGGCGGTGGCTTCTGCCGGCCCCGAGGATGCGGATTCACCGCAATCATAATAGGCCCCTAAATCAGGGTCCCCACTTGATCCTAGTCCTCCACACATCTTACATCTGGCGCCGGAGGAGGTCTGCACATCCTTGACCCACTATTAAATCAAGTCACGAGCTCAGAGGTCTTCCCATGTGTTGGAAAAAGGCCTGTATCCGACCTATTTTAAAAAAAAAACACACATTTGATCCCCTAGAGGGTAAAAACTACCACCCGATCTCCTGCCTACCTCTACCCTCCCAAATTTTGGAGAAAGCTATGAATTCTGAGTTGACGGCCTATCTGAATCTACATAACATCCTTGATTCCACTGAGCATGGCTTCAGATCTCAGCACTGCACAGAGTCAGCCTTGATCATGGCGAAAAGAGGGGATCCGTAAGGTGATGGATGGAGGTGGTAGGGCCGCCCTTATACTGCTTGACCTTACCGCAGCCTTCAACACCATAAATCATGCAGTATTAGCATGAAGGCTGCAGGCTGTCAGTATTACTGTAAAGCCCCGGCCCTTCAAGCATCATTCTTGTCATGTAGGGATCAAATAATTCACTGGGAGGGAGTCCGGTCAGAATTGTTTACTCTCCTAGGTGGAGTCCCTCAGGGCTCGGCCCTGTCACCGACCATGTTTAACATATACATGGCCCCTCTAGCCAGATTAATAAAAAGTCATGGTCTGTTGCTCGTATCGTACGCAGATGACACGTAGCTTGTGGTGTCCGTAACGCAAAGTGGGGACATGACAGCCGAACGGTTTCGCAACTGTCTTGCTTCGTTGAAGTCTTGGACAAATACTAATTTCTTAAAAATCAATACTGAAAAACTGCGGTCGTAGAATTTGGTCAGAAACCATCGATCTGGAGCCAATTATGGTGGCCCACTGAAGCCAGAACATGCCCGGCTCCGGTGCCCAAAGCTCAAAACCTTGGCTTCCTGATTGACAAAGAACTTACGCTTGCCTCTCAGACAAACCAGTGGCCGCAGCCTGCTTCTTCACGCTGAGGGTTCAACAGAAGGTAGGGGCCTTAGTTCTATCGAGAATAGACTATTGTAATGCTCTCTACTGGTGTAAGTCAGCTCACTGAACTCCAATCACTTCAAAATGCAGCAGCATGAGTACTGCTTAGTCTACCCAAACACCATCCCACTTCCGCCAGTATAAAGCAACTTCATTGGCTTCCAGTGAGATGGCGGGTAGAGTTTAAGGATCTTTGACTAGTTCACAAAGCCCTTTATGGAGGAGGGGCGAATGATTTACAATCTCTATTCCCTCGGTATGCTCCAACGCGCTGCTTAAGATCTGCTGACACTGGACTGGTACACCTCTCGAGGATAAAAAGAGTAAGATGGGGAGGAAAACGATTCTCATTCCAAGCTGCTAAATTATGGAACTCCCTCCCCGTCCAAGTACGACTTCAGTCCTGCCGCACGCTTTTTAGCAAAAACATAAATACATAGCTCTTTAATCAACTCTAATTTTGCCTTTTGTTCTGGTTTGCACATTCCTCAGCGCCAAGACGCCTCAGCAATAGTGAGCTTTACAAATATTCAGTCAGTCAAAATATGGCTGACCCTCCATCTTATCATTATCTTTGGGGGCCCGCCCTGCCCCTGTTGACCTCAGGGAAGTTATTTGATGACCTCAATGCATGCATGTGTGTGTTTTGGAGGGTAGGTACAATCTGATGCTCTTCAGGAGCAACTATCATTTATGCAACAGGTGCAACAGCACCAACTCATATGGATCCGAGGTACCCATTACACCCCATTGTAGATGTCTATGTAGGGGGCCATTTTTCATTGCTTGCATTAGGTACCAGTACCATTGCTATGCTACTGATCTTATTGGGGTGGAAAGGATGTCTGCATGTAATACAAATTCTTTGTAAGTCTGGGTGAATGTTGGCACACACTCTGCCTTGTAAGGGGGTCTGCACATTTTGCATTCAGAGTGGAGCTTCCTACTCAAGGGTCAAATCCCTGGGGTGTATGATGGTTACTTCACCATGTTTCTTTTTTTAATTTCGCGTTCTTATTGCTAATGTACAGTGTTACATTTTCAAGGACAGCGTGCTGTACAGGAATACTGTGTGTAGCATTTGTGCTCATTGTATTAGGATCTCCACTCTTCAGAAAGAACTTCTTGAATCTGGAGCAGGTGGCTTGGTTTTTCTGCAGTTTATTTTGCCTTGACATGAATTTTTGAATGCTGAAGGGGTGTTGTCATATACCCCACTGAGCATACCTGAGCCATTTTTTGTTGTGCGAGGAAGGGAAGCTTTCAATGCTAGTCCCCATGCTGTACCTGTTCTGTGAGGGAGTGAGGCTAACATTGGTGATTCCTTGGCATACTTTTTCTGTCAGAAAAGGAAGCTCGCATTGCGGTTGTTGCTCTGTAGATATTGTGTGTTGATGGTAACGTACACTTCTGATGCTTCTGCTGTGCCTGCGTCTTCGAAAAGGAAGCTTGCTCTACTGCTCCCATGTGGTTCCTTGACGGAGTGAAGGTTGTACCAATGACAATATGCTACCTGTCTAACGTATGTAAAGGCATCTTGCATTGTTGGTGCCATGCTGTACCTGTTCTGTGAGGGATACAGACTTGTGTGCTATTTGTCCTGCATGTGACTTACGATTCTCGACCCCATCTGTAATAGTTCTGTAGGTGCAGTACACTTCATCCGCAAATGACTTGCAGTTCCATATCTGAAGGGAAGGATGCTTGCATTGCTAATGCTGTGCAGTACTCTTTTGTGGGAGAAACTAATCCCACCACCAATGGCCATGTTGTCCTTGTTCTGTGATAAACGGAAGCTTGGATGATAAATGACATGCTATATCTGTTCTGTAGATGAGGGAAGCTTTCACCACGTGCCAGGGTATTGTTACCTGCTCTGTGAGGAAGGGCTTGGAATGTTGCATTGTTAATGTTCATGTTGCATATACTTTATGTGTCTTACTGCAGCTTGAGAACATCTTCCCTCCATGCAAAAGCCAACCAATTGTCATTGTCTCTGCTTGTTTTATATATATATTTATTATGAATATTTCCTGTTGTAATAAATAGCTCTCATGTTGCCTCGGCACACTCTTATGTTTCCCTTCATAAGTTGCCTCTTGCAGTTTTTTCCCTGCAGAACAGCTCATACTGGCAGCAGGCACTGTCTCACTGGTATGGATTACTGATTTTACAGCATTTCAATGATACCATGACGTGAAATGGAGTACGGTTCTGTTTTTTCTAAGAAAATTCGATCAATATTTCCTCAGCGTGACTGACTGGAAGAGATGGAGATCTGAGGTGAAACGTAGGACCTTTAAAGCAACTGGTGATTAATGAAAAGAAAAAGGTAAGCTACAGACAGCTTGCGCGTCTGTATCCCGCCAAGGCACTGCCATCTAAAATATTGTTGATTATTTTGTCTAAAGCCAGGCAATTTGCATATCATACATGTGTGTTTTTCAGTAATGGAGGTAAATATTCTATTCAGTATGAAGGCGCTCTATGCATTTGGATAATACGATATTATCTGCAATGTATGAAATTAATTCACGAGCACGAGTCTGTGTGTGTAATTTAGCCCCTGTAGTTACTAAGATCCGAGACTACTGGGACATGTGGGTCAAATCAGCATGTACGCTGAGATTAATGACTGTGTGAAGCTTTACGTGCATCTACAAAATATATCCAGCTAACAGCTCAAGTAATATATATTGCCCTTTTCAAAGAATATATTTTCAGAGAATGTATTTTCACTTGTCTACAACTTAAAACAATTCCTGCCATTGCAATAACTAATATTACGAGTAGTACTAGTAATGGAGTACTACGACTAGTAGAACGCCGTCATCACACTCCCAGCAGCCTTGGTCCATAGCAATGGATCAACTCAGTTCTGAAGCATGGGAATGGCAGAAACTTTATGGACTGCATGAAAACTGTGAATGAATGAGCTATGGTTGTGTAGTCTGGGTACTAGCCATTGTTAGTGCAGTAGGTCGTGGCACGGGGGCAAGGTGTCTGAAGAACCCACAAGCCACAACTATGAAAGTCTTTTACTAACCAAACATGGGACATGAAACCTGTGAGAGGCTGGCTCATGATATAATGTTTACTTATGTAAGTGGACACTTTGCCCAGATCCAGCAATCCTTGTGGTGGTCCAGGGAAGACATGGCTTTGGCAGTTCGAGCTGGACTGTTCCCATGAGGAACAGGGTCAGACTGATTTGCATATGGCCATGACTGAACTGGGGCGGCAGAGTGAGCTAAACAATGGTGATGGATTAAACCCAGATCAGTTGACTGTGGGTGAGTGTTTGATTTGCTCAAATGCTCCGTCCATCATCCCCTTTTGTATCGCTTTGTTTGCCCTAAGTTGGCAGGGTATGCTCAGACGTGAGTCCCTTGCTCACTTTGCCACTGGATTCAAGCTAGCCTGGCTGATGACGGCTGAAATGCCAGAAACCGGTCCCAGGATGCTTGTTTCCGGTCCAGGGAAGACATGGCTTTGGCAGTTCAGGCTGGACTGTTCCCATGAGGCACAGGGTCAGACTGATTTGCATATGGCCATGTCTGAACTGGGGTGGCGGAGTGAGCTAAAGAATGGTGATGGATTAAACCCAGATCAGTTGACTGGGGGTGAGTGTTTGATTTGCTCAAATGCTCCGTCCATCATCCCCTTTTGTATCGCTTTGTTTGCCCTAAGTTGGCAGGGTATGCTCAGACGTGAGTCCCTTGCTCACTTTGCCACTGGATTCAAGCTAGCCTGGCTGATGACGGCTAAAAGGCCAGAAACCGGTCCCAGGATGCTTGTTTCCTGTCCAGAGAAGACATGGCTTTGGCAGTTCGGGCTGGACTGTTCCCATGAGGCACAGGGTCAGACTGATTTGCATATGGCCATGTCTGAACTGGGGTGGCGGAGTGAGCTAAAGAATGGTGATGGATTAAACCCAGATCAGTTGACTGGGGGTGAGTGTTTGATTTGCTCAAATGCTCCGTCCATCATCCCCTTTTGTATCGCTTTGTTTGCCCTAAATTGGCAGGGTATGCTCAGACGTGAGTCCCTTGCTCACTTTGCCACTGGATTCAAGCTAGCCTGGCTGATGACGGCTGAAAGGCCAGAAACCGGTCCCAGGATGCTTGTTTCCGGTCCAGGGAAGACATGGTTTTGGCAGTTCGGGCTTGACTGTTCCCATGAGACACAGGCTCAGACTGATTTGCATATGGCCATGTCTGAACTGGGGTGACGGAGTGAGCTAAAGAATGGTGATGGATTAAACCCAGATCAGTTCAATTTGAATTTGAATTTAAAATATTTGTATAGCGCAACATTCACCATGCGGTTTCTTGGCGCTGTGGAGGCAAATGTAGCAGTAAAAACAAAAAAACTGATGGAGAAGAAAGGATTAAAATCAATTTACATTAAGAAAAGCTTGGGTGAAAAGGAAGGTCTTGAGATCTTTTCGAAAAAAGGAATAATGTGTGGCCAGACGCAAGTGGTCGGGGAGGGAATTCCAAAAGGATGGTGCCAGGAAAGAAAAGTTGGCTCCGCCCCATTTCTTGCGTCTGTACCGGGGTACCTGGAGGAGTGATTGGGTAGATGAACGAAGCTCACGGGCAGGAATGTACTCTTTTAGTAGGGAAGAGATGAAGGCAGGGGCAGTCCCTTGGCGTGCCTGGAAAACCATACATCCGGTTTTAAAGAGGGATCGCTCCCTAACAGGTAGCCAATGTAGTGCCTTCAGTAGGGGAGTAGAGTGATGGAAGCGGGGGAGGCCATACACCAATCTGGCCGCCTGGTTTTGGACCAGCTGGAGCTTCCGCAGACTATACGCTGGGATGCCGTTGTAAAGGGCGTTAGCGTAGTCCAGCCGGGAGATAACCAGAGCGGACATGATTAACTTAAGTGCGGGGGGAGAAAAGAAACGAGAAACACAGCGGATAGTTCGGAGGACAAGAAAACAGGAGGAGACCACAGAACTGATTTGTGAGTGAAGGTTGAGATGATTGTTAAGTTTAATGCCCAGAGTTTTAACTGAGGGAGAGGGTGTAGGAGGGGATCCTAAAGAAGAAGGCCAAAAGAAAGGGTTCCAGGGACTGGAGGAACCACACGTAAGGACCAATTCTGTTTTGTCAGGGTTCAACTTCAGATGGTTGTGGTTCATCCAGTCCCTGATGAAAATCATAGTAGACTGGAAATTAGAAATAGAAAGAGGGGAAGAAGACAGGTTAAAGATGAGCTGGAGGTCATCTGCATAGTTATAAACAGTGACCTCCAGTTGCTGAAGTGCAAAGATCAGAGGATAGATATAGAGGTTAAACAGAAGGGGGGAAAGAGAAGAACCCTGAGGGACACCACAAGTGACTTTGAGTTGGGTGGCCGAAAAATCCCCCAACCGGACCGCCTGGGTGCGGTCCCTCAGGAAGGACGATAGCCAGACCAGGGCTGAGCCCTCGACCCCCGCCGCTCCGACACGGGAAAGTAAGATGGAATGATTCACCGTGTCGAAGGCGGCGGAAAGATCGAGGAGTACCAGAGCCTGGTAGTTGTTTTGGTCCATGCCCTCCCTGAGATTGTTCAGGACCGAGACCACGACGGACTCGGTGGAGTGCCTAGGCCGGAAACCTGCCTGGCGGGACGCAAGACCCCCATTGGCTTCTACATGGGCACTGAGGACCGATGTTACGTGTCGCTCCAGCACCTTGCCTAAGTAGGGCAAGAGAGAGATGGGACGATAATTGGCTGGAGCGGAGGGATCAGCACCAGGCTTCTTAAGAATGGGGACTATGGTGGCAGATTTAAGAGCTGGAATTACCACCCCCTGAGCCAGCGAGCTATTAAGGAGGGATATGGGCGGTTTGGGACAAACGGAGTAAATCTGTTGCAGGATGTGGGCTGGACAGATGTCCGCCGGGGAACCAGATTTTATTTTGGGAAGTATTGCAAGGAACACTTCTTCGGTAAGCGGAGGGAAAAAAGAAAGAGAACCGTGAACAGTCGGGGGAGAAGGCTCAAAAAAAGTAGGGGAAGGAGGTGAGATGTTGGCTCTAATGTTGGCAATTTTTTCTAAAAAGTAGGTGTTCAAGGAATCACAGAGGGGCTGAGAGGGGGGGGTTTGAGAGTGGCCCTGTCAGAATAAGCCAGTTCCTGAACGATGGAGAAAATCTCCCTGGATTTGTTCTCCGCTGCCAGAATTTTAGCTGAGAAGTGTGTAGTTTTAGCGCTCAATATGGCTCTTTTATAGTCACTCAGCAGAGTCAAATAATAAGTTTTTAGTAGAGGGCAGTAGTCCTTTCTCCATTGCCTCTCGGCCCGCCGGAGGGTCAACTTTTTTGTCTTCAGGTCGTCGCCAAACCACCGATTTGACTCCTTGGATCTTCGGGTAGATATCCGTCGTAGTGGGGCTACCGTATCGCAGCCTCCAGCAAGCCAGGTATCGATGGCCGCGGCTTGAGAGATGGAAGATAAGCCCTCTAAATTAGGTGCGGAATTCAAAAGAGAGGATGACAAAGCAGGAAGGTCTACCCTATTCCAGTTCCCCGCCCAGATGTTTTTGGCAGGCGGGATCTTTGTTGCCGACTTAAGGCGGAGGGAAAAGGAGATCAGTTGACTGGGGGTGAGTGTTTGACTTGCTCAAATGCTCCGTCCATCATCCCCTTTTGTATCGCTTTGTTTGCCCTAAGTTGGCAGGGTATGCTCAGACGTGAGTCCCTTGCTCACTTTGCCACTGGATTCAAGCTAGCCTGGCTGATGACGGCAGAAATGCCAGAAACCGGTACCAGGATGCTTGTTTCCGGTCCAGGGAAGAGATGGCTTTGGCAGTTCGGGCTGGACTGTTCCCATGAGGCACAGGGTCAGACTGATTTGCCTATGGCCATGTCTGAACCTGGGTGGCAGAGTGAGCTAAAGAATGGTGATGGATTAAACCCAGATCAGTTGACTGGGGGTGAGTGTTTGATTTGCTCAAATGCTCCGTCCATCATCCCCTTTTGTATCGCTGAGTATCTAGGAGCCCCACAGAGGTTGTGTGCAGTTTAGGAACACAACTGTGTTCTCTGTACAAATCAATGTGTAAGTAGTGGTTGCAATTTTAAAGAAAGAAGCCCCTCCCAGTATACCCTGAAGAAACCCCATTGAAGAAAAGAGGTTGGAGAGACACCCCACCCAAGGATACCCTTGGAACCAGGTTACCTGCACCAGGAAAGTCGGGTGCCTAGGTGTGAAGTGGAGTCGGAAAAGGTTGTTGAACTCAATGGGAGTCTTCAGGAAGATGCCGCTGCTGGAGAAGGTGAAAGTGCCCTGCCGAATCCAAAGGTGGATTCAAGGTGGAGTGTACCTGCAAGCAGAGGGGACAGAGTTTAGGTCACTCAGGGGTGACCAGGGGGCACAGAAGACGAGTGCCCACCGATGTTGGGTTTTGCAGGAAAGATGACGGTGACCTTGGAGCTACAGCTGTGAGGACCAGGCAATGCTGTGGAAAACCAGTAGCCATTTACAAGCTGTTCCACATCTGATATCGAGAGTTTAGGGGTCGGTGTCCTTCGGGAGCACCAACAACCCTTGTCAACTGCAAACAATGTGGAAAGCGAAGAAGGTACAGTGTAAGGACCAGCAAGGTCCAGGAGGCTCACCATAAGTAGGGGAGTCAGCAATCACGGGAGCCCAAAGCTCAAAGAATTCAAAGGTGCCCCTCAATAGGACCCTCAGTCTTTAGGCACTGGAGATGCACAAGGACCTCGAACAGCTCAGAAGAAGGACCACAGTGCAAGCAATGTGGTGTGGTCAGAGATTCTGGTCACTGCAGATGCTTGAGGTTAGGGCTACTTGAATCCTGAAGATCTTGACGGAAGTAATCCAACAAGCCTTTGCAACTGCAAGTCAATGCAGTACGCAGGGGTGCAGTTCCTGCTGCTCTGACGCTGAACATTGGCCTGGAACTTAGATAGAGGACAGGGCAGGCCTGAGGGATGTGAAGAACCCCCACCTGTGTTGCTGAGCCTTTTGGAGTACGTGGGAGCTCAGGATCAGCAGACCAGCCGGCTTAGTTGCAGTGCCTGCAGCTACAGGAAAGTGACTTCTTCACTTTGAGGGAGATTCCTTTGGTGTCTTGGATGTCCACAGGCCTTGGAATGTTTCCTGTTTGGAGCACAGGCATGGATGTTGCAGCAGATGAGGAGGGTGAAGATATCAGGAGCAGCAGGAGTCTTCCTGGTTGCAGCCTTGATGCCCAGAGTGAAGTCCAAAGTGCCCAGACAGTGAAGTTGAAGTGGTGTCTGAATTGTATTGTGTCCCACAACGAATCTAGAGACCCACCCTCAGGTAATCCCTTAAGTGCCCTAAGGAAAGGGTTGGGACGATTCAGGGTTCCCTCCGAGGGGAGGAGTTGGACACTTGGGAGGATACTCCCATATCCTTCGTCCAGTTTTGTGCCAGAGCGGGAGCCAACGGCTCCCTGAGCTGGTTTTAACTTGACTGTGCAAGAAGTGTACCAAATGTGCCCTTCAAGAAGACTCAGTGGCGCTGGCAAGTGCTACCACTCGGCCCCAATACACTAAAACCCTGTCTGGGAGGAGGTCACACCTCCCTGTGACAGGATACCTTCCCCTGCTTGAGCTTGTCTCAGTAGCAGGAGGGTAGAATTGTGTCTCTGGTCGGCAGCAGCCATGTTGTGCTGTCTGGGTCTAGAAGACTGGTACCGTGAGCAATGAGGGCCTAACGGAGGGCCTTTACAGTGCTTGGTATCATACCTCCCACACCGTTTATGGTGTGGGAGGTATGATTCCAACATGTTTGATACCTAACATGACATGGTTTGTTACCGCCAGTTTTGAGATGGTTATCGCGTAATGATGTGGTTCCCCTCTATATGTTACATGGCTGTCTTGCTTACAACGCAGCAAAATGGACTCTGAAGGCTGTAGGGGTGTCCTGCTCCTGCAGGGGCACCTTCACACTTAGAACCGAGCACCCTGCATTCAGGATTGAAAAGGCCTGCTGCAGGTGTGACTTATAGGTTTTGAGTTCAGTGCCCCTGGATATAGGGAACCACTGTCTGTCATAAGTGGTGTTTGCACCAGTTTACAAAGGCAAACCTATAGGGATAGTTTGAATGGTCTTCCATAGTTAGCCTAATACATGCGTCAGCCTATGGGGGACCCCTGGGGTACCTATGTCATAGGTACCTTAGTACCATATACCAGGGACTTACAAGGGTACCCCAGTAACCAAGCTGGGATGTACCTAAGTTCTTACCATAACAGCTTAAGGGAGAAAGCAGAGACTGGTGTCCTGATTAGCAGGATTCCAGTTAGACTAGTCAGTAAACAGCAAAGCACTAGGCAAAAAGTGAGGGTAACCATAAAAGCAGATCCTACTTTCCTACAGAACCCGTTTTCCCTGCTCACTTCAAGCCCTCACATACTTTCAAAGCCACTGCAGGTAATATAGGCAGAAGCATGATTGTTGTCTCAGTAACGTTTACAGACAATCCTCTCCAGCCTTATTTTGAGTATGTGCCACTGATCACAACTAGCAAGGAGAAAGGGTGGCATAGAAATAATCAACAGGATATCTCGGACCTTAAAATGGATGCATTAAGAAGCCATGCAATTACATCCAATACGTTAAGTGATCTGCACACACATATATTTGAGTTTCACTGTAATGCTGAACCTGAGATTAGCAGCATCATTTACCCCTTGTTTATCTGTGTTTTTCAACCATCATAAGCGGGAGTGAGTTCCTGGAAAGTTTTGAGATCAAATCTGTAGGATGTGCTCGCCCCCAAAGTCAGAGACGAATCCAACGAGCTTAATTTCAGAAAACTTGTAGAAAAGTTATTTTTTCATGGAAATTGTTGCCTGAAATTGATTTGGCCCTTGGATCTAAAAATACCAGAAAGGTTCTTTTTCAACCTTGCTGCTCCCTAATAGCCTGGTTAAGCTCCTTGCTGAATTTTATATTTTTGTTCTCATTACGTGTTTTGGTGCTTCAAAGTTATCATCAAATGTCCTATATAATGAGGTGGCACTACACTTGGCTGATATGGATATGTTCGATTTGAAGCAGATATTGGTGGAACTCCATCACTCAGCCGGCCACACCTTGGATTTTATCTTTAGAAATTCACAGGAGCTTAGAAGTGAACCCCTTTTACCGCTTCTCTGGCCTGATCACTATGTGATTAACTTCCAAATTACAAAAACACATGAACTGACTAAAACTAACAAAATGCCCAGCCAGACTATGAGAGAGCTGAAATCTCTTACTCCTCTCTCCTTTGCCAAAGTTTATCTTCCACTTGCATCTACCTGTAAGGCAAACATGGAGGCTGCTCTGAGAATTTTTCACTACCTGATTAACCTACAAATTCCAAAAACGAATGAACTGACTAAAACTAACAAAATACCCAGCCAAACTGTGAGGCAGTGGAAACCTGTTACTCATCTCTTCTTTGCCAAGGCTTATCTTCCACGGGCATCTGCCTGTAATGCAAATATGGAGGCTGCTCTGGGAAATGTTCACAACTTTTTTTCCCAGGCAGTAGACCAAATTGTTCCTCTGAGCCAGAACTCTGCCACCACCAGCAGAAATAATGCACCTTGGATTTTGGCTGACCAAAACTTGTGCAGTCCAAGTGCAAAAGGTTGGAAAGGCACTGGCAAAAGACTAAACCTCTCACAGATAAAGAAGAATTCAAACTGCTGTTGAAGACCTATTATAATGCTATCAAAAAGGCCCACACAAACTTCATTATAAATAAATGTGATCAAGCAGGCAATTTCACAACAATTCTCTTCGGAACTCTTTAGGGGTGTATTAAACCTAGTCCTGTATGTGTGTAATCCTGGCCTCGCGAGATCTATGTGACTCATTAGCCAATTTCTTTGAAGAAAAGATAAATACTATCTTTGTTAATTTTCCTTCAAAGCTAAACGCTGACCCCAATAATCCCTCTAATTTTCGACCTTTCTTGCTTCTTCCTCTCCTCAGCAAACGTTTGGAGAGTATTATAAATAAGTAGTTTTCCTCATTTTTGGAAGAACACTGGATTCTCGATTCATCACAGTCAGGTCTTAAAACATGCTACAGCATAGAGACTGCATTAGACTCTGTTAATGACACTATTAGATCATCAACCAAGACAGCGTAAGAACACAGCAGCAGACCAAGGTAAAGCACATTCACTCACTTAGTTTCTCAATTACTACTTCGAGTGCAACAACTTCCGGCACCTGCTGCTGGGAGGTGCCTATTTAACAATAAGAATTAAAGACAAAAGGAAGGTGCAGTACATAAGCAATCAAGAGAGAAGTACATTCTTTGAAGGTTCTTCTTTATATTAGATAACAACAGCGGCACACAGCCAACGCGTTTCATTCCCAGTGGCACGGGAACTTCGTCAGGGCTAATAGTATGATGTGAGGACTTCCTAAAGTCAGACCAAAGAACAGTATATGTCTGTACGTTTGTAGAGAAAGGTGTCATGTAAGATGTGAATTCATCATCCTAATAGGTAGACGGTAGTCCTATCGGTACAGATAAGGGAACTCGGTAGATCCAAGAATTTAAATACGGTGCTTTGTAGGGCAGTTCTTAGCAGGTCCTAATTGAAGTTGGATAACAGTAGATATATATATCGATACAGCTCCGCTGTAATATGGACTCCTTCTCAAGCGCCCCACAGACTATCTCAATAACACGACATAGGGTCCCAATTGGTCCGAAGTTGACGTGTCTAGTAACGCGTATCTCCAATGACGATGGCATCGTAGTTGGAGATTCGCGTTACTAGACACGTCAACTTCGTATTACGGAAGCACTGACTGTTTACTTCACAGAAACTGTATGTCGACCCATTTGGGACTCTATGTCTGGTTATCTCCTTTGGCCCCGATGTGGAAGGTGTGAAATCCCACTTCTCTGATTGCATGAGAAGAATCACATCCTGGATGTCTAACAACTGCCTCCAATTAGACAGAAAAAAGACCGAAATATTCGGTAAAGCCCAACATCTATGGAAGTCGGATTGGTGGCCATCTGAATTAGGACCTGCCCGTTCCCAAAACAAGTATATAAACACTTTGGCGTAAAGTTCAACACTTCTTTGTCCATGAAAGAACATGTGTCTCCCCTTTGCAGAACTTGCTTTGCTACCATGCGACTATTGAAGAAACTATTTTCTTGGCTTCCTGCTACCTCTAGGAAACTCTGGTTCAAGCCTTAGTTACAATTCACCTCGACTATGGAAATGCTGTGCTTGCTGGTGCAAATGAGACTTTACTATCTAAATTGCAGGTGGTGCAGAATACTGCAGCCTGACTAATGTGTAATCTCCTGTCTTCCCCAATACTTCACTCTCTACACTGGATACCTATAAGGAAAAGACTAATTTTTAAGCTATGCTGTCTTACCTATAAACCCCTGAACTGTAAGGCTCCAACCTACCTCCAAAATAGAATCTGTTACTATTACCCGATTAGAGTGCTGAGATCCACACACAAAGCTCTTCTTCATATTCCACGGATTCCTACCTCAAGTTTTGGAGGGAGGATTTAAATATATAATTCTGCAACATACTATTAAGTAGTTCAGCTGTGTAATTTGTCAAATGGTTCCAATTGTCAAATCAGGCAATAGAGGGAATGTTTGGTA
Source organism: Lissotriton helveticus (assembly GCF_964261635.1). Taxonomy (NCBI): domain Eukaryota; kingdom Metazoa; phylum Chordata; class Amphibia; order Caudata; family Salamandridae; genus Lissotriton; species Lissotriton helveticus. Next base: position 268,576,671 of record NC_136060.1, read on the forward strand.
CATTTATGTCTTACATTTTTTGTCAGTCCCAGGCACATGGTCTGCTGAACTGTATCAGGTGCCCGCCCCGTGAACTTGCTGAGGTTTAGTACCACAGATTTCATGTCAATGGCATCCTTCAAGTAATATTATCCTTTTACAGCTAATCGGGTGACAAACAAATCTGAGTGTATTAGCTTAGTTTTTGTAAGCATATATTTCTTTGGTCGGTGTAGAGACCAGTTTGAAATAATATGATTTCTGGTGCAATGTGTCATATCCAAAAAATTAGGTGAATTTGTCCCCCCAATCTGAGAATCTCTAAGTACTCCTGATCTCCATCCTGACAGCGGAGTCCGAACACTATGTCCAACGCACGGTGGAGCTGCTCCGTTCAGCTATTGAGGAAATCCGCCTTGGTTCATCCCCTGACCGTCACCTACCCAGCCGGACTTTGGGCACAGTTTTTCTCTCCATTTCCCTGTCTCGCCCACCCCCCTCATCATATTGTTTTCCTTGTATCCTATCTATCTATATGTTCCCAGTTAGCACTCTCTCTTTGTCTTACTTCCTTTTCTCCTATCCCCTCTCACCTGAATATTTCCCCTTGCCCGCTACACAGCCTAGCCCCCTGTCCTTTTGTGCCCTTTGACTAAACACTCCTTCTCCCCTTGTTGGGGAAAGATCCAATATTTATACTCTGGAGTCTCAGCGAACCCGCTGAGAGAGTCCACAGTGGCTAGGGAGCCACTCACAGTTGAGGTATGGTATGGCACCCTTTGCCAAAGCACTCCCTCTCCTCTTTTTGGGGAAGGATCCAGTATGTAGGCCTTGGAGTCTCAGAGACCCCTCTGAGAGAGTCCACTGCCTATAGGGAGCCTCTCGCAACAGAGATGGGGAAATGGTACCACTTCCCCTGGGATCACAGCTGACTGTACTTTGGACGCAGCTCTGACTCATCTACCGGTTTGTGTCCCTGTCACCCCTCCCTCCTCTTTCAATGCTGTGTCTCTCACCCTCCCCTCCTCTTCCTTCCTCCACTTTCTGTCTACCTCCCCTGCTCTTACCCCCTCCTCCCCTGAATCTCTCCCTTTGCCTTCTTTTACCCTTACGTATATGTCATTTTTTGTTTGTCTCAACCTTACTTGCCACTATGTTGTCAGGCTCTAATAACGGTGTAACCTTTGTAACAATTGTAACCTGCAATTATGTTCTGATGCTCATGTAAAGCGCTCTGATACCTCCGGGTCTAGCAAGCGCTATATAAAACCTTTAAAATAAAAAAAATTTAAATATATGTTTTTGATCTCCCTTGGAGGGGAGTGGGGCAATGTTCTCTTTGTGTATAATAAAAAAGTGTGCGCTGAACACTAGCTTGATGTAAATAGTGATGTCCATAATGATGTTAACCAAACATTATAACATAGTTAGCAAAATTTAAATATAGATCCTCTGATTCAAAGACATTATTGTATTCCAGCTCTGAAAGCATGGAGTTTACAGTTTCAACATCCCAATCATCAGAATGTAACCCAGGTATAATACATCACCCATAAAAACCCCAAATACTTAAGGAATCTGCAGAATGTCCATAGGACCAAATATATCATAAGGTACTTTATCTCAAACATTTCCATCAGTTACTGGAATGGCTAAAATGTTCACGAAGGACAAGTCTCTTTTCAGCTTATGCGAAAATGAATGAGGAGTCAACAACTCATCAACCAGTTCTGTGGAAGAGCATTCTGGAAGGTAACGGTCACCATCTTAACGAAGAAGTCTGCAAGCTCTTCACATTGAATTTGTGACAGTGAGAGAGGCAGAGTGGTAATGCTGGGTTTGATGAGTCTTGGACCATAGTACAAAGTGTCTTGGGGCAATTTTGTGCCTGAGAGGTTTTTTAAGAGTAGAACAAGGCTCGAGCATTTCTGCAGTGCAAATGGTTATTCATTTTTTCACTTATTCTCTAAAAGAAAAGACTGGTCCACACACGAAAATAGATCAAGATTGCACCAGGCACCTTCAGTGAATGGATGTCAGGGTGCTAAATTGTACAACTGTAAATATAAGTCCACACACCTGTTGCTATTTTTGTTCTCATTAAATATGTGAAGGATTTAGGGCCAGATTCATAGCTTGCTGGAGAGGAAACGCGGTTGCAACACCAATGGAGATTCCCCTCCTCCAAGTCTATGGTCCGCCTGCCTGATTTAAGTGCTGGCAGACCATAGATTGATGATGACGTAGACTATTTAATCTCCGCTGTTGTCAAACTTCTCAGGCAGCTCAACGGAGCAAGGGCTGTCAGAGATTTAGCTATATGTCTGCCTGCCTAATTTAGATGGGCAGACATGTAGCCATTTTTAAATTCCCATCACTGCCAGGAAAAACCTGGGGCTAAGAGGCATTGCAAGGTGCTCAATGACCCCTTTGCCATAAGAGGAAACTCCAGTGGCAGACTGCATTGTTTTTTTGCATTTCCAAAAAGAAAAATCTCTGGCCGTAGTGTTTGATGGAGCCACCCCTGATAGTTACCATGCATTGGCAGGAATGGCCTTGATGGCAGTTCCTCTCGAGTGCACTCATGTCTATTTCAACAACTCACACCCTAGTACTACTGTTAAATATAAATCACACCACACATGAATACTTCAGAGAGCATCTGGAATTAAAATCTACAGTTTGCCACAGAGACTCTTTAGAAATACTTGAGTGGAATGTGGCTCCAAATACTTTGAATTTGTACTGAAACATTTAGTTACATGGCAAGAATAAAATGTTTTGTGTGTTGCTAACTTGAATAGTAAGGCTGTACCTATAGGCCTTAGTTAGAGTTAGCAGACATAATACTCAGTCAAAGTGTGATGGATATCCCGTCTATTGTGTTACAAGTTCATACTTTATGATGGAGTATTCTATTCACCAAATTCCAAATAAGGCTCTATATGTCTGTTGGACCTGCCATCCTTGGGGTGGTATTCCCCTGAAGTTTTTGCCTTCATCCCTCCTGTTTTGCTGAATTTATTTCTGTTGGCTTTAGGACTAACCCCTGGTAAACAGTGCTAAAGTGCTTGTCATCTCACCTTCAAATATGGCAAGATTGGCTTACACTTAATTGGCTCATAAAATTTACCTGTAAGTCTTAAGTAGATTGTACTACATGTACGCAGGGCCTGTAAATCAAATGCTACTAGTGCGCTTGCAACGTTCATTGTGCCACCCACTAAACTAGTCTTTTAAGACATGTTTCAGCCCTGCCACTTCAGCCTAAACTGGCATTTCGACCTGGCAAAATAACCCTTTTTTCAGGTCTAGCCCTGCCTTTGAAATACTTATAAGTCACTCCTAAAGGCTCTTTATCAGGGTACACTGTATGTAAATCAAAGGACTTAGGTTACATATGCCCTGGCAGTGAGAAACTCCTAAAGGTGTTTTTCATTATTGTAAGGCCCATATTTCCCATTGACCTACACTGGGTTAACTTACTACATTCAATAAGGGCTATCTTTGGATTAAGAGCAAATAGATATATGCTGTTTACACTCAAATGAATTGTAATTCAACTTTAATGGTGAAGTCAGATTCTAAGTTACAATTCTAAAAATACCACTTTTAGAAAGTTAAATGTTCTTGTCACAGCCATTTGTGGCTTCTGCCATGGTCCTGGGTCACATGGCTGGGAATGGCTCTGCTGTTGGGCTTTGCGTATTGCTTACAGACAGTAACACATGGGTGTGGCAGGATGACTGGTGAAAGTCTGTACCTAGCCCACATATACTTTGAAGAGCTTTACCTCGTGCACACAGAATTAACCTGACACCTGCCCTGCCCTCTCTTTTGTCACCACCTGCCAGTTTGGAGCATTGACAGGGGAAGGGCAAGAACTTTCCGGAACCAGAGGTGGGGTAGGAGAGGGATTCCTCCCACACAAAGGCTGGCACTAGGTATAACTATAGAACCTCCTGAACCACTCATCAGAACTCTACTGGACCTGTAGAAGTTACGGAAGAAGGACTGCCCTCCTACCAGAGGACTGGCTTGCTGCTTGAAGGACTGCATTGCAGTCTAAGAAGGAAGTTTGACATGCTTGCCTTCATTTCAGGCTAGCCAGAGTGACTCCAAGTTGCCTGACCTCCTGTGTGAGCTAAAGTGACACAAAAAGTTTCAGGGGCCTCCTTGCAACTGTCCAGTTGACCTGATACCACTAGACCTGCCAGGACCTGCAAATGGACCTGCCTGAGAACTCATGCTGGCTCTGCTGGAGTGAGTTCTGATTCCCAAGAGGTGTCGCCTAAGTCCTGCCCCCTTGTTTGGCATCAGTGCAATCCTCCAGGCTCAACTGAAGGTTTCCTTGGAACAGATGTGACGTAGCTTGATACAGGACCTTAAACAGACCCTCCAGGATTTTACGATTTCATGATTTGCCGCGAAATTGGCACTTTTGTAAAAATCGCGGCATTTTTACAAAAGCCGCTATATCCTGGGGGGTCTGTCTAATGCGTATAGGAACAGTAAATGTTCGATCGGAAGAGGGCACAGCAAAGGCTAGCGCCTGGCGCTGGCCGTGCACACCGCCCGCCCCACACGCGCACATATCACTTATTCATCATGTCGGCCGGTTAATTTCTTCTGTCAGTTCTCTAGTCAATGAATGGCCCTGCATGTCAGACAGATGGGGGAAAGAAAACTCTTGTCACTCTGGGGCTCGGGGGCTCAGACATCATTTATTTAACCCGAGCATTGATCAAAACGCTGCCTGCCTCAGGTGGGAGCACGTGGTGACACTTCCCAGGAGACAGGAGAGTGGGGGGAAGGGAGTGCGGCTTGTAGGGGAGGGCGCTTGTGACTCCGTGCAGTTGTATCAGGCAGACTAAAGAGGCAGGCGTGAAAAGGTGCCCACGCTCTGTTCATAAATTACAGTAGTGAGACCGTAGTGAGACTGTCATTCTCAGGAGGAGCGGTGGACTCTGATTTGGATGTCTGCGCTTACTTTCTCCCCGAGAAAGCATAGAAATAAGGTCTATACAAAAACACGTGGCGAAGTGAATCCGAGCTTCCAATATTTGTGGCTAACGGTCAAAATGGCGGGCTTTAACGTGTCGATTTAGGGCACCTATTCGCGTTGTCAAATGTGAGCGGCTACATCGGAATACAACACACGGGCGGCACTGACGAAAAAAAGAGAAGCAGAGGTGTGTTGAAATAAAAGGAAGACATTTTGTGGCCTGTAACTCTGCTCTGCTGTCTGATCTGCTTTCAAATGACACTCGCAGAGCACCACCCTCTCTTTTCAGGGCAAAATATAATCAATGTTTGCAAAGTGAATTGAGAATCTGCCACATTAGTATTGCTCCCCGCATGCACATTAGGGCTTCAAGGTGCTACGCTAAATGCTGCATCAGACAAAGATATTATTTAGGTATGCTGATCAAGATCGAGGACAGGGTGGTGCAATACCATACAAAACTTGGAAAACAGGGCCAAACTATGGGAGCATTTATCACTTTACAGTCACGGCTGCGCTTTAGTCAAAACAGGCATTGGCAAAGTCAATAGGTCTTGTTTCTTGGTACCTGATTGCTTGGTCACTGACTTTTAGCGACGCTTTACAGTGTTGGGGAAGGGAGGAGAATGGGAAAAAGAATGCCTTTCCCAACTCAATGCTGTGCAACATTGGTTAAAGAAAGAAAGATAAGTAAACAGACAGATAGATAGACAGAAAAAAGGCGCAATGATGTGACATACCCAGTTGAAGCATTCCGCAGACACGCGCATGTATGCACCAGCAGAATGACACTATTTTCTAACTTTTTTTATTTACCATACCAACATGGCAGATGCCACTTGGATCTGTAAATAACAACAAGCATTTACAAAGCCTGAAGAAGTCAATTTGTTATTGGGAGTGTGACATGTACCGAGCTGCGACGTGTCTCCCAGCATGGGTCATGTGTCAATTGTCCATTTGCATGAAGTGACAACAGCTTTCTAAGTACCCGCTTGCCATCCAGCATCTCAACTGTAACCTGAGAACCTGGCACTCAGCTGTAGACAAAGGAGTCATCATTACTGTCGCTAGTGGACCAACACCTCCCCCCCCCCACACCTAGGAAAAATGGCCACATAAAATGCCGCAAAATTGCCGCAACATTTCCATATTTGTGCCGCTAAATGTCCATTTTTGTGCCGCTAAATTTGCTAATCCATGCCGCTATATCATGGGGGGTCTGCTTAAATTGTAGCATCTCATATATCCTGATTGGCGGCCTCATCAGAAAACGCAACACAGCACAATGCAGCCCGTCATATGACTTTACAGCATTGTATCATGCAGCTCAAATTGGCAGCTTTATCGGAACCAACACGACATAGCTTGATGCCGGAACAGAAGCAGCTCAACACAGGACCTCATATCTGTTGAGATGTGGGGCTGGTTTGACAAAATTTACCAGTGCTGCTTTGGGTCCCAGTCAACCCCTGGTGTCCTTGGTGTTGACCAAGGACACCAGGGATTGGCTGGCAACCCAAAGCAGTACTGGTACATTTTGTCAGACCAGCCCCCATATAAGGTATAACAAGTGAGCCTGACCACTACCTCATGGTTGGAGGGTTCTCACCCCAAGAAAATGTAAAAGAAAGTGGTGCACTCTATGTCAGATTTTTCATTATATACTCAATTGTATTAGCTTTTAAAGTATAGTACATGATGACCCTACAGTGCACCCGGATACAACAATCTTAATTGGGTATCTTAAATGATTCCCTCACAATCACCCTCCAACAGTGCCACTCATCTCACCTTGCCCCTCTTTCACATGTATTTCATTCGTTTTATAGCACCTCTCATAGCAGTGTAGGGTGTTGGTGCATTTCACGTCACACACATACAGAGACAATGAATCATACATGTGTACATCATTGCATAGAAAATGTTACATAAAACAAAGAAGAGACTACAAAGAGTAGGATTAACATGCCATAAAATAATGTTCCTGATCTGCATAGCACACGCTCTTTGCAGCGGGCATATTTACCATCTGGGCTACCTTAAATAAGTCAAAACTGCCCCTAAACAAAACTCTGATCTCGCTCCTGCGGGTACATTAATCACCAGAGTTATATTGCCACTTTCATTGCTGCTTGAGAACTGTTGTTTACACAAGGAACCCTCCTGTGCTTTTAAAACTGATGTACTGCTACAAATTTGCCCCCTAGTAACCAAGTGGCCACCCACCCTTTCAGCTTCCCGGGGAAACTCCCAATGTCCAGTACAGCCAGTGCTGTCTTGAAGGATGCCTGGGGAAATACATTTTAAATCATTGTTTAATCCTTTTACTTAACTTTTTCACCTGAAAATAAAAACCCAATCTTATGAATATGTTTTATGTCTTACAATAGCATAACGTTGATTGTCATCCATGTTAAAAATTATGTCCCTTGTAAGTTGCCTAGAGTGTGACCTGCAAAGCTTCATACTTGCCCCAAAAGATTCTCCATTTATTTTTCAACATACTGCCACATACTTTTAGTCATGGTGTAGGCAAAACAAATGCACTCTAAATAAGTCAGAACATTGGATTAAAAGGTGTAATACAATCTTACGACATTAGCACTATCCCTCTACATGAATATTGATTTAGCCTCTTCTATGCTATCCAGAAATGTCAGTACAAACTAGCTAAAAACCCTTTGTGAATGAATGCAATACTCAGTGCATGCAAAATAATCTTGAAAAATTTAACTTTAGTGAGTCCATGCTAAAGAGTCTTCTTTGAGAACAATGCCATTTGCAAATAAACATATATGGATTGCTTGACTACGTGCAGCAGTAATTACTTTGCACATTTTACCAAAGATGGTGCTGAGGTCTAAGTCAGGCCTAGTTATCAGAAGCCAAACATTTTCCTAGCTTTAACGGCTCATGCAAAATTATTTCAAAGGCAATAGCATCATGTACATTTGAGTGTAGATCACTGTCAGAACACCTTTCAGAGGGCAACAAGGCACACAGGAGCTACTAGGCCCAACCGTGGTTTTTGAGAACTCTAACTCCTCATTTTCTGGGGCCTAACGTACTATAGACCTGTAACCACTGGGCCAGGTACCCCTTCAGCACTTGACTCTCAGGATAGCGTGGTTCGAGCAGTCCAACGCTCCCTTGGGGAAGGGGAGTGGATACAGTATAGTGAACACAGACTCACAACTTGACTATTAGTAACACAAATTGTCCCATTGGGGGAAGTATAGCCCTTGACTTCCACAGCAATAGTTTCTTAAGAAACTCTTCTTACAACCAAGGTGTGTACATTCAATGTATTTATTTATTATTCAACCAAATAATTATTTTAAAAACCAGGTAATATCTACTACAAAAACAAGGTGCTCCTATATGGTTAAGGCGCAGTGAAAAGTTATATGGTGAATCAACAGTGCGCTGTTGCTATATACAATATTATATACATGTGACTGATAGGGATAGTACGATGTCATTTACAACATTGAGTTTGAGTTTGAGTTTAAGGGTTTTATAAAGCGCTCGTACACCTGGCGGTTCCTTGGCGCTAAAAGGCTACTGCTACTCAAGGGGCAGGAAGAATGGGGAGTGTCTGTTTAAGAGGGGAAGGCTTGAGTGAAAAGAAAGGTCTTGAGGCCTTTACGGAACAAAGGGCACTGGGGGCAGGTTCTCAGGTAAATTGGGAGGGAGTTCCAGACAGGTGGGGCCGTGGTCGAGAATTTAGAACCCCCCACTTCTTCCGTTTGAAGCGAGGGACCACGAGCAGGTGGTGGGAGGAAGAACGGAGTTCTCTCGATGGAAAGGAGTCATGTATTTCTGAGTTAATGAAAGAAGGGGCAGAACCTGTCCGGGCTTTGAAGATGGTGCAGCCAAGCTTGAATAAGGCGCGCTGCCGGACAGGGAGCCAGTGCAGAGAGACAAGGAGGGGTGTAACGTGGTGTGATTTTGGTAAGTTGAAAACCAGCCGGGCGGCCTGGTTTTGGACCAGTTGGAGGTGCCTCATCAAGTAGTCAGGTATGCCATGATAAAGGGCATTGCCATAATCCAGGCGAGATGTTTCCATGGCCAGAAGTATTAACTTGAGCGCATCCGAGGAAAAGAATCTTGATACTTTACGTATTGTCCTGAGAGAAAGAAAAGCTGAGGAAACAACAGCAGAAACTTGGGAGTGTAGGGAAAGTTGATTGTTAATTTTAAACCCAAGAGTTTTAACGGAGGGAACAGGAATGGGTGGGGAGCCTAAGGAAGAGGGCCAAAAGGAGGAGGACCAGGGACTGGAGCAACCACCTGTCAACACCAATTCCGTTTTATCGGGATTGAGTTTCAGGTGGTTGAAGTTCATCCAGTCCTGGATGAACGTCATGATGAGTTGAAAGTTAGAAATTGACTCAGGAGAGGAAGAAAGGGTGAAGATGAGCTGGAGATCGTCAGCGTAATTGAACACAGAGACCTCCATCCGCTGTAAAGCAAAAATAAGGGGGGCAATATAAAGGTTAAATAAAAGGGGGGACAAAGAAGATCCTTGTGGGACCCCGCACTGGATGGGCCGGAAATCCGCTGAGTACTCATCAAGGCGAACCGCCTGAGTCCGGCCGCTCAAAAAGGAGGATAACCATAACAGGGCTGTCCCTCCGATTCCCGCCGCCTCGACACGTAAAAGTAAGATGGTATGGTCCACCGTGTCGAATGCGGCGGAAAGATCCAGAAGGACCAGGGCCTGAGGATGATTAGTGTCCATTCCCTGTCGTAGGTTATCCAGAACGGATATAATTACGGACTCAGTTGAATGAGCTGGGCGGAAACCGGCCTGTCTCGGGGCCAGGATACTATTTCTTTCCACGAACTCACTCAGGGTTTTAACTACATGACGTTCCAGTACCTTTGCCAAGAAAGGCAAAAGAGAGATGGGGCGGTAATTGGCTGGATCCGAAAGGTCCGCCCCAGGTTTTTTTAAGATTGGAACGATCACTGCTGATTTGAGTGCAGGGGTAACAATGCCCTGGAACAGCGAGCTATTAAGAAGCGTAAGAGGTGGTGATGGACAGTGAAAGTAAATCTGCTTCAAAATATAAGCGGGGCAGGGATCCAACGGGGAGCCGTATTTAACCAGCGGGAGAATGGAAAAAAGTGAATCAGCCGTGAGGGGGGGAATTGAATCAAGACGTGCTGTAGCTGGAGGACAGCAAGGGTCAATGAAAGCCGAGGAAGGGGGGGGGAATCTTAGCTCTAATCTTACTGATTTTATCGAGGAAGAAAAAGTTAAGGGAGTCGCATAGTGGTTGTGAAGGAGAAGGTTTGAGTGAGGCTCTATCAGAATAAGCGAGATCTTGAACAATAGAAAATATTTCTCTTGGCCGGTTCTCCGCAAGCTGGATTTTAGATGAGAAATAATTTTTTTTGGCTTCCAATATGGATGTTTTATATTGTGCTAAAAGGTCAGTGTAACGGGTTTTAGAAGCTGGAGAATAGTTCCGCCTCCACTGGCGTTCCGCTTGGCAGAGGTTACGTTTTTGGGTCTTCAGGTCGTCAGAGAACCATCGATTAGCATCTTTAGAGCGTTTGGACGAGATGCGCCTTAAGGGAGCGATGGTGTCGCAGCCAGCCCGCAGCCAGCAGCTAATAGCTTCTGCTTGTCCAGAGGAGGGCAACCCAGTAAGGTCGGGGCTGGCAGAGGAGAGGGTGGCAGATAGGGCCTCGACATCAACGCGGTTCCATGATCGTGCCCAGACGTTTCTAGCAGGAGTGGGTTTTGGTAATGATAGGGGTGATAAAGAGAAGGTGATCAGCGAGTGATCTGACCAAAGACAAGGGGAAATAGAAAGTGAGGTGACCGGGCAATCACGGTGCCAGATTTGGTCAAGGATATGTCCCAGCCTGTGCGTAGGAGCCTTGACAACTGAAGTGAAGTTAAGCGACTGAAGGGAGTCTGAAAACTCTTTAGAAGTAGCGCATTCCGCAGGGTCAGAGGGCCAAAAGTTGAAGTCCCCCAAGACTATAATAGAAGAGTGGTTGACTACCAGAGTCGCCATTAGGTCTTGGAAGTTGGGGAGAAACAGTTGAGGGGGGGACGGGGGTCGGTAAATAAGGACGCACGTGATTGGAGGAGTAAGAGAAAGTGAACGAACAACTAAACAGTCTGATGTACCCAGGGAGGGGAATACTAGAGGTTGAAACGTGAGTTCTTTACGGGCGATTAGGGCCACCCCTCCACCAGGCCTACCGGAGGAGCGGTCGGCTCGGATAGCGTAGTAGGATGGGGGGAGTATTGCCAGTAGGGAAGGGAGAGAGCAATCCGAGAACCAAGTCTCGGTGAGGAATAGCAGGTCAGGTTTGTCAGATTCGAGTAAGGTGAAGAGATCGAGCTGATGTTTAACTGCCGATCTTGTATTGAGATACATAGCAGTTACCGCTGTGGGGGGAGGGCCAGTTGAGGGCAGGGTTTGGGGGTGGTTGGTCGGAGGCGAGGACCCCGTATTAGAATGGAAATGGTTATGAGATGTCAATAGTCCAAGGCTGGTAATACGAGCTGTGGTAGCAGCAGGTAGTAACCACTTGCCTTGAAGATCAATCAGTTGCAAGCTGGAATATTGCATAGGAGAGGCAGAGTGAATGGCCTCTGGCCTCGGTCGGACGCGGACGGGCGCAGATGGGCTTTCCTTAGGCGCGCCTTCGGCGCGCAAACAGCGCGCCCGCTGCGCTCGTCCGCTGCGCTTCCGGGGGAAGCACATTTTAAGGGAGATGAGTCGGTGGGCGTGGCCTCCAGGGGGGGCGTGGCCTGAGTCTCGAGCGTGGCGCTGGAAACAGCGTCCCACGCCTGCAAGTGGCAAGTGAAACTGGCCCGTGAACAAAGCCAAGTGACTGGTGAGTAAAAGAGGTTTAAAATACACAAGCAATTGTCACAAATTAAAAACGAAGCAGTCTCCCGGCTTTCCGCCTCAGGAGCAGCATGTAGTCAAGTGCAGACGCTTGTATTCAGCGTCGCACTTATAGTGAGGGCGGTGGGCGTGGCCTCCAGGGGGGGCGTGGCCTGAGTCTCGAGCGTGGCGCTGGAAACAGCGTCCCACGCCTGCAAGTGGCAAGTGAAACTGGCCCGTGAACAAAGCCAAGTGACTGGTGAGTAAAAGAGGTTTAAAATACACAAGCAATTGTCACAAATTAAAAACGAAGCAGTCTCCCGGCTTTCCGCCTCAGGAGCTGCATGTAGTCAAGTGCAGACACTTGTATTCAGCGTCGCACTTATAGTGAGGGCGGTGGGCGTGGCCTCCAGGGGGGGCGTGGCCTGAGTCTCGAGCGTGGCACTGGAAACAGCGTCCCACGCCTGCAAGTGGCAAGTGAAACTGGCCCGTGAACAAAGCCAAGTGACTGGTGAGTAAAAGAGGTTTAAAATACACAAGCAATTGTCACAAATTAAAAACGAAGCAGTCTCCCGGCTTTCCACCTCAGGAGCAGCATGTAGTCAAGTGCAGACGCTTGTATTCAGCGTCGCACTTATAGTGAGGGCGGTGGGCGTGGCCTCCAGGGGGGCGTGGCCTGAGTCTCGAGCGTGGCGCTGGAAACAGCGTCCCACGCCTGCAAGTGGCAAGTGAAACTGGCCCGTGAACAAAGCCAAGTGACTGGTGAGTAAAAGAGGTTTAAAATACACAAGCAATTGTCACAAATTAAAAACGAAGCAGTCTCCCGGCTTTCCGCCTCAGGAGCAGCATGTAGTCAAGTGCAGACGCTTGTATTCAGCGTCGCACTTATAGTGAGGGCGGTGGGCGTGGCCTCCAGGGGGGGCGTGGCCTGAGTCTCGAGCGTGGCGCTGGAAACAGCGTCCCACGCCTGCAAGTGGCAAGTGAAACTGGCCCGTGAACAAAGCCAAGTGACTGGTGAGTAAAAGAGGTTTAAAATACACAAGCAATTGTCACAAATTAAAAACGAAGCAGTCTGCCGGCTTTCCGCCTCAGGAGCAGCATGTAGACATTTGTGTTATGAGTGTCACTACCCATCAGCCTCTTCCCTGACTTATCATTTGTGATTCTGCTTTATTTGGGGCATGATTGCTGAATCAATTGATGAATTGGTTTTCCTATTATGTTAATTTATTATTATCTTTGGTGTATTTAGGTCTTAATGACCAGTGTTACAATTCCTATACCTTCACTATCCCATCACTACCCTTCCCTGTCCTACCCAGTAGGGGCATTATATGTGATTCACTGTGTATTTATTTTATGAATGATTTTTTAAGAGACACGTTGTGATTAAAAACAATGTTGTTATATTTTTTCTTGTATTTATTTAAGTGATTTTACGTTTGATTTATTTGTTCTACTATCTGGACCATATTGTTTGTATCAACTATCCACCCAGGTCCTAGTGACTTCTTGGGTTAACCCGTATTTTTACAGCACCTCTGTTAAATACAGCACTGCGATGGAGGAGAAAAGCACTACAATATATATCCCACTGTGCCCCCTATGCAGGCAACATTCCATTACTGGGGATCCCCCTACTGAGCGGTAGGCTTACGAAGCGTAAAATCAGGGTATAGTCAGATGAAGGTGTGGAGACAGTGGGGAGTAGGTATTCAATGGTGAGATTCTAATGGACCACGAGAATTTTGTTTGAGAAGCCGGGGCGGCAAACCACCTATACATGTTACAAACTGCGATATCGCAATATGTTAAGAAACACTGGGCCCCACAAAGGGAGGAACCTCAGACACATGAACTAGTCAAATCCCTACACTACATGGGGCAAGGACGCCACGTTGTCAAATGGCTGTACTTGAGCATCCGGGCACACGCTGCAATGCCCCTTGATGCCCTCCAAGTCAAATGGGTGGCAGATGTGGGGCGGTCAATAGCTGACAGGGAATGGGCTGATATTCTGGAACATCCAAAGAAGGTTACTCGAAATGCAAAGTTCAAGTTCATGCAATGCTTGATCCTTCATAGAGCTTACCTTACACCACACCGCCTACAACAGATGTTCCCAAATACACAACACCACAGCCCTATTCCAGCTGGCAGAGGCTGACTTAATTCACATGTTCTGGGCATGTCTCCGCCTGAGAGAATTCTGGGGGGGAGGTCCGACGTCACATAGAGGAGGCTACACATCTCCATATAGAGGACTCGGTATTGGAGTGCCTGTTGGGTCTCCGTAAGCGTACGACCCTGCAGAAGGTCCAAGTCTGCTTCCTGGATCTTGCACTTATAATTGCCAGAAGATCCATTGCCATGAGATGGAAGCCAGCAAAACCCCCTGCAATAAACAACTGGCACATTGAAGTGTTACGTTGGGGTGGGACTGAAAGGGCTGCCATACGCCGAGAGGAGGCCCGAGGGCTGCGGAAAAATCAGATATCCATGGAGTGGGATGTAATTTTAGAAGCCTTTAAAAGCACAGACCCTGAACATATACCAGGTGCCCCGAACACACAGTAGACCATGGTGCCGTGCTGCTAAACACAGCCTTAATATAGTTGAAATAAGGGAGACGCTCAATACTGTTTAAAGTAATATGCAACCTGTAATAGGATGTAACAAATATTGTCATGTGGATATGAATGCCAGAACAAAGGCAGGAGGGGTGTGGGTAGTTGGGCAGGTGTTATTAGTTAAATGTTGCCCTCTTATTGGTACCTGTATAATTATGTCAAAGCCTAATCTATATGTAAGGTGAACGATACCGGCAATGATAAGCAATTATATACAAAATCTTTGAGGTTTATGGCATGAGAGACGCCAAACTGGACAGAAACAATGTAAAGTTATCAAACGATTATTGACTGTAACAGATATAAAAGGAAAACCAATAAACTATGTTTAAAAAAATAAATGAATGTCACTACCCACAATCAAGTTAAAAACAGTCTACAAGTATAAATTGTCGATGTTTTGACCCACACAGTCAAATGAATCAGAAAAGTGTCATAATAAGGTCAGGGGATAGGAAGAGACACCAAGGTGACCATTACCGGTCGGGAACGGCCGAATTCGGCCGTTACCGACCGGTAAATGGGTCATTGAGATGTAGGGGACCTTTTTTACAGAATCGGAAAATTTACCGAATCGGTAAATTTACCGATTCTGTAAAATACCGAATCGGTAAATCTCACATGTAGGTGGCACTGCAAACAGTGCCACAGGCCTTTAGGAGTTGGTATTTTACCACCCAATCCTATTGGGTGGTGAAATACCGAATCCAGGTCTGCATGCACATCTGTGCATGCACACCTGTGCCATGTGACACACAGACATGCCCTTAGGGCACACATGCGTGTAATTGGGGTGCCAGAGGGTGTCAAAATGACACCCCCTGCACCCTTGCAAAATTCGGTATTTACCGATGTGGTAAATACCGATTCGGTAATGCCCATTGATTCCTATGGGCTTCAATGCCCATAGGAATCAATGGGCATTACCGATTCGGTATTTACCGAATCGGTAAATACCGATTCCTTCCGATTCGGTAATTAATTACCTACATCTGCCCTCCTCTTTTTTACCACTTCTTAAATACCGATTCGGTATGAATCGGTATTTAAGAAAAGGTAAAAAAGATTTACCTACATCGGGCCCCAAATGTGGCAAAAGTCCTATAATCTTCAGGGTGTTCACCACACCAATTCATACATCATCTGGCTTAGTTTAACACATGACAAGCTACATGGGTAGGAGTCTGGTTAGGTAATGTCTAGGCAAGGAATGAATCGATTTCCCAACCTCGTTGCGATATTGAAGTATCACTGTGCACGTGAGCTGCTAGTGCAATATCACAACACTTATTGAAGCTGCAACATGTTAAAATACGGTTAGAGTTGTCGGTCCATGAAAAACCCTCAGAGAACGAGTGGCTGAAGGGCTGCACAATCCACTAACATGCCAATGCCCTCCACGGCGCACTCTTCAGGCTACAAACCCGATCCTTTGGACGGCATGGGCAAGTTGTACTGGTGAACATGATTACCTACTCAGTAAACATGTTTGCGCCCTTTTCCACAGAGGATCAAAAGAAAAATTAGTTGAGAACTGAACTAGGTTTGATGAGAAATGCAGGAAATTATGGGACTGGGTTGCAATAAGAGAGAGAAGAGGCAAGAAGCAATATGAGTAGTAGAACAATATCTAAGAGAGCTCTTATTCAGGGGGCAACATCGAGTATACATGCTAGGCTACCTTGGAAGAATTGTGTAAGGGATCTGTCCCACACTAAACATGGTTATGTCATATTGACCCCAATATTATTATTGGGTTCACATCCAGCCCTTAGAGAAAATTAACCCTTTTCAGAGAAACTGAGAACTTGCAGGTGTACTCCACGCCCTTTTCAGCGAGTTATGCTCTGATAGTCAGGGAGTGAAAGACATCTGGTGGTTCTCCTTTTCTCTAAAAGGGTGCTTTTTACTCCAATATCATTGTGGTGAACACAACATGGCACCCAATTTCGGGTCAATTCAATGTTCAATCCAATATTATTAAAGGTGACGTGGTAACTGTCCTTTGTCCTAAAAGTAAATCACTCCATGACTATGCTCTGTTAGATGGGGGAGTTGGGAGCTAGGGGAATATGTCAGCGAATCTCCTTTCTTCAGTTGTAGAAACATCCTTGCACCCACAAGTCATTATCCTCGCACAATGTTTGGAATTGTGACAGCATACAGATATTTATTTTGCAGTATTTGTCTACAAATTGTGTATCAGACGATGATCATTATTAAAGCTATTTAGAGGATGAGGGTGAATGTTAGAAAGGCCTCAATCATACTTTACAAGTGTAAGGTGGAGCTCTTGAGCACTCCTATATGCAAAACAATTTTGCAGGCAATTTAAACAAAGTAGTCCATTTGAAGAAACACTAAGTTTTATTCACTTTGTAATCTGTATCTGTAGAAACGTAGGTTATGATTTCTTTAACATAACATAATACAATCCAATGGGTTTCTGGATATTCCAAAGGGTTAATTCCACACAACGTGTATGTATCTTATAAACATAGTTTTGTATTAGCCCCGATGCATTTCGAGCCCATGGCTCTTCTTCAGGGGGTCCATTGATCTGCAGAGAAATTTAACGAAAAATATTGTTTAGGTACAATACAGGGCCCGAGGTTATGGCTGAAATTTAAAGTGAACTAAAAACCATGGTGTTTGTGCGTGAAATATAATCAATAGCCGTGGCGAAGGTGATGACTGTTAGTGCTCTATGGTGAACAGTATACGTGTAGAGTATAAAGAAATGAAGTGGCAAGAAGAATGCGTTAAGTGATTAAAAAACATGCAAAGCAAAATGGTGGCATGCTAACTTGTGAACTAACATAAAATCTGGCGTCCCGGCGAAACACAGCAGGTCTTTATCGTAATCCAAGAAGAAAACCACCTCCGAGGTGAATTAGTAATATGCCAGAAATCGAGATATTAGGGTTATAGGAGCTGAGCTTACCTCTGTGTATCAATAAAGAACCGATGTGTTCTGTGCTTTAGTTAGAACGCTGGAATCAGAATCGCCATGTAGCAACGCGGAAATAAACATTGTGCAATCTCTCGCATGCGTGTTAAGTGTAAGCAAGAGCGTAATAGAAACAGGACTGGTACAATTCTCCGAAAATTGACTAAGTGTAAACAGTAACATCTCAGAATGAATAATACACAAAGTGAAGAAGGTTATAAACTGAAGTGTCATAAGAAAACGGAATAGGAATAAAGAAAACATTAAAGGGATATGAATAATGACGAAACATATAAGCACAGTAAACATGAGTACAGAACGAAGGTTAAAGAAAAAAACAATAGTATCCCAGCTTAGGTATAAAGGAATAAAGGAAAAGAACATAATTAAAGCATGATTGAATAGTAACAGTACAAACGGTACATAAATAGAAAGATAACGAACGTGCAATAATGTAGGTAACTCTGAGTGTGTGAGCAGAAAATGGGTTCCATGAAAAGAAAAAAGAAAAAAGCAACAGGAAAGAGACACAAAAGCTAGAGAAATGTGGTGGACAGTGTAGAGGAAAAGAGATACCGTGAATATATAGGGGCAAGTGGAAAATCAACCCGAAGGTCGAGTGTGTGACGGGAGACTGTACTCTGAAGTGAAAATGTTAATGAGTTATGAAAAATTAATGAATAAGTAAAAATAGTGAAAAAAGTGTACAAAGTGAGGGAGAGTGAAATAACACGAGTAATATATATAAAGAGGGTGAAATAGATCGAAATGGGATATAGTGAAAGGTGCAATAAGGGAATGAAGTAAAAAGGAAAAAGAAAGTAAAAAGGAGCAAAATGCTTACAGAGGAATGATGCCAAGAGAGAACAGTGGTTATGGGGAAGAGCAACATTATAAGAAACTACTATATTCCAGTCTCTCGTTGAGTCCTTTCGGATGGGTGGAACAGAGTTTATGAATCCAGTATAATTCTCTTTGTAGTAAATAAAAATTGGGGTCAATGCCAGTGTTTCTTTTTACTACTTCCAAGATTTGGAAGCGAATTTGGCTAGCATTGTGGTTCAGTTGGGTAAAATGAGCTGCCAAGCAGGATTTAAGGTTCTTATTTCTAACGTTGCTGCGATGTTCCGTGAGTCTAATTTTTATCTTCCGTTCTGTTTTACCCACATAAGGTAAGCCGCAGGGACACTTTAAAAGGTATACCACGTTGGTGGTGTCACAAGTTGCATTCACCTGAAGGCGAATGGGGGTACCTTGAGTGGGGTGCATCACATTGTTTCCTGGAATGATGTTATGACAGTTAGAGCAGTTATGGCATGGAATTGTGCCCTTGTATGTGGTAGATTCTGTGGAACGAGGTTTCAGCATGGATTATAGATTTCTTGAACGCTGATAAGCAAAAATGGGAAGATGTTCAAAAATTTGATTAAAATCCGGTTCCAGTTGCAGAACTTGCCAGTGTTTGATGATGCATTGTTTGATAAGTTGGCTCTTGGTTGAAAATTTAGAAACAAATACATTCCGTGGTTCTACTGAACTTGATATGACTTTCGGTGTGAGTAGGGTGGTACATTCAATTTCGGCTACTCTGTCACTGGCTGCTTTGACAATTTGGTTAGGATAGCCTCTGTTCAAAAATGTATTCATGATGATGATACTGTCATGTTTGTAAGCATTTTCAGTGGATGCTATTCTTTTGGCCTGAAGCAGTTGTGAATAGGGTAGATGTCTTTTGAGGCTAGGCTGGTGAAAACTTGAATAATGCAAAAAATTGTTCTGGTCGGTTTGTTTGATGTAGATCGATGTGTCCAAGTTGGTATTGCCTATTTTTATGTCCACATCTAAAAAAGATATCCTGGAAGCACTGATGTTGTAAGCGAATTGTATCCTGTCATTGATGGTATTGAGTTGGCTTATTGATGAGACTAATTGTTCTTCAGTACCTGTCCATATGAGGAAGATGTCATGGATGTATCAATGGTATGATTTGAGATGATCTTGCTAGTGTTGTACGGTAAGTGTGTGTTCAGTCTCATACTCATGCATGAACAGATTGGCATATGATGGAGCCGCACAATTGCCCATGGCGACGCCTGACAGTTGAATGTAGAATTTTTCCCGGTATTTGAAGTAACTGTGTAATAGTGTAAATTGAATCAGTTCCATTAGAAATAGTTGCAAGTCTGGGGGTTTCTGAGTTTTGAGTAGAGCGGCTTCAATGGCTTGGAGGCCCAAGTTGTGGGGGATGGATGTATATAAAGAATTTATATCGATGCTACATAATAATACGGGTGCTGTTGGATCAATGGTAATGTCTTTGATTTTGGTCAAGAAGTCTGTAGTGTCTTGTAAGTAACTGGGCATTTGTTTGACTGAAAATTGGAGATGCTTGTCTATGTAAGTACCGATGGGCTCATGGATTGAGTTGCATGTACTGACAATAGGTCTAAATGGAGGTTTCAACAGGTGTTTATGAATTTATGGGACCATGTATAGGTACGGGGTTTGAGGATGTGATTTGACCAGGTATCTCCTGTCTTTGTCCGTGATGGTCCCATGGATGACTGCTTTATCAATGAGAGACTGGAGAGTAGTGGAGTATTCAATGGTGGGATCCATGTTTATTTCCATGTAAGTGTTAATGTCTTGTAGATGAATATTAACACTGTCCTGGTAAAATTGGGTATCCAATATCACTAGGGCGCTACCCTTATCTGCTTTACAGATGGTGATATCACTGTTGGTAGCCAATTGGGTTAAAGCTTGTTTCTCATTCTTAGAAAGGTTTGGTTTGGTGTGTACAATTTTCTTGTTAACCCCTTCGACGCTCATGACGAGCTCAGCTCGTCATGGAGTTTCCATTGATTTCAATGGAAAATACATGAGGAATTTGCAAGGGCCTTAGCATCCAAGTGGTTAATGGCTTGAAGATCTTTGTGCACGAGTGCCTCAAATAGGTCGAGGGTCTTGTGGCTAACCGGAGCCAAAAAGGAACTTGTAGGTCGTAAATCCATGAGGGTATGCTCGTCCTCCGCAAGTGATGGTACACAGACGTTGGTGAAGAAGTGTTTTAATCTGAGTGTCCGCATAAATTTATAGAAGCTCACTTGTGTTTCTAGGTAATTGGTGGTATACGTGGGAACAAAGGACATGCCTTTTTGTAACACCTTCATCTGTGAGATCGAAATATTGGATTGGTAAATGTTTATAACTAGGTTCTGTGACTCCGTGTTGACTTTGCTATTGAGTGTTGAGAGTCTGTTGAACTGGGTCCACATGGATTGCCGGTTGCGTCGGTGAATGATCCTAAAAAAGACACCGGGCCAGTGCTGGTAGCAGTAGGTTGGTTCGTTGAAGTGCTACTTTGTTGTTTGTTGTCTTGAGGTGGCAGTTGACGCAAGTCTTGTCTAGGGAATCTAGTGCGTGCAGAATCATCGGAGGATAAGGTTTCACCATCCGTGGATTTATTTAAATGGGGTCTTTGTTGCCTTCTAGCCGCATAGATTTCCGCCCAATTGTACACTTCCCCAAGTTTATAGTCCACAGTGTCCCTTTTGAACTTGCGTAGCTTGTGTTCGTTTATTTCTTTGGTGCATTTTTCTACTTGCACATTCACATCTTCAAGTGTTTGACCTAGTTCTTCTGGTGTGAGTTTGGTGCTTAACTCTTATTTCAATTGTGTAACTTCGGATGCGAGATCTTCAAGCATTTTAGGCAACTCTTCCACAATTAGAAGAATTATATCTAGTGAACACTTATTCAGAATTCCAAATCACCTTTTGGTAAATCTGATATTGTTTTTGCAAAGGGTAGATTTGAGAGGTATTCGCCAGCCTCTCGGTATTCTCGATACTTTGTGGTAGCGAATTAACGTGTAGACGTTGGTTTATTTCTCTCTTGGCAGCGAAGAGAAGTTGACGTATATTCGATTGCACAGAACCTGTGCTGGATGATATACACTCAGGCTCCTGCATAAGTGTATATATTCTATCAGTATCCTCTGTAGTAAATTCAAAGCTGTCAGCTTTGTTGCTGGTTAGGTTAGCTATGTCTGCGTAAGACATATTGTTTGAATGGTGGGTGCCCTAGCGGGAGGACAGAAGGAGAAATGTATAAGGAAAGAGAGATCCGCTGCACTCCAAAATGTGCTTTTAATCGGTAGATAACAGGTAGAAATGTTCAAAAAAAGGTTAGGGTGCTCAAGGTGATCGTCTCCTGTCCAAGGGGCGCTGTGAAATATGGTACTGGAAAAACCTTACAAGTGTAAGGTGGAGCTCTTGAGCACTCCTATATGCGAACCAATTTTGCAGGCAATTTAAACAAAGTAGTCCATTTGAAGAAACACAAAGTTTTATTCACTTTGTAACTAAATGTAAGAATGTAAAGAAATCATAACCTACGTTTCTACAGATACAGATTACAAAGTGAATAAAACTCTGTGTTTCTTCAAATGGACTACTTTGTTTAAATTGCCTGCAAAATTGTTTCGCATATAGGAGTGCTCAAGAGCTCCACCTTACACTTGTAAGGTTTTTCCAGTACCATATTTCACAGCGCCCCTTGGACAGGAGGCGATCACCTTGAGCACCCTAACCCCTTTCTGAACATTTCTACCTGTTATCTACCGATTAAAAGCACATTTTGGAGTGCAGTGGATCTCTCTTTCCTTATAAATTTCTCAATCATACTCTAACACAAATCCTAACCTGTTAGTCTATTTACAATCCAAAATGTCTAGATTTTGTCATAGAAGGCCATCTGCTTTACATGGCTGTATTAGTGTATTAAGCCTAAATTACGCCAATCATGCATAGTTTCCTTGCATTCAGTATGCTGTCAATGCAGTCAAAATTCAATCATTTAGCATCTTCCATCAGAAATCAGTTACTGTGTTAAACCACTCCTTTGCCCTGCATCTTATATTCCTTTACCACCAATGATGTCTTATGGAGTGAGGAGGGGTCACTGGTGCTTGGCTCCTGCTCTACCACAAACATTACAAACAGTGATGCTTTTCAAAAACATACAAAAGCCAATGCTATTTTTTCCCTTCTCCTTTCTGAATGGATCTCTACAAGCTCATCCTCCCTTGCAGTGGTGATTGCAATGTGTGCACCATGGAAACAGACATATTTAACTCTCTGTCTTGTTATTTTTAGTTGTGTTAAAATGTATGGAGTTTCCAAACTGAAAACATGGTGATCGAGCACAAAGCTGTTACACTTAGGGGCTGATTACGACCTCGCTAGGAAAGCCCTCCGAACGACTCTGATCCGGGGGGCTTTCGTAGCGAACTTCACTGTGCAAGTCCGACCAAACGAGTATGATGCAGCCATATGCTGATGGACTCGGTTTGCTCAGGCTCCCAATGAACTCTATGGGAGCATATGTACATTCTTGTACACAGGCTGCCATAGCACAAAAAGGGTGGGGGGAAAAGCATAAACCCTGTGGAAGTCACCCCATGTTGCCCGCCACACTGTGCATGCTTGGATCAGGGGCACCCATTTGCACCCTCTCGCAACCGATTCAGAGGACTCCGGGTGAAGGGGGGCCTGCTACAGCCCACCAAAATCAGATTCCGACAGGTGTTTTGCCTCGATGACACTGAGTCGATACTGCTGTCCGAATTGTGCATCATACTCGCTCATTCGGGATCCGGCTCATTGCACTGCACAAGTCAGCTCCAAACGAGTTGGACGGACAGGATCTGGTTCAGAAATGATTTGGTTGACACGGATGAGAACTTCGCATCTTACTTGGTCATTCGGAACAGGGGACGACTCGGTAGGAAACGAAGGGGTCGATTAGGATGGCGATCGGAAAAGCATTTCGACCGCCGTGGTATCAGAAATTAACCATCCGCAGGCACCGTGGGAAAACCGGCAATCAAATTATGATGAACCACCAGAAAAATTTGCCGCCTCAGTAGTTCCGGAACAGTAATGGCGGTCAAAATCAACCACACAACAAAGCTACCAAGAGAGGCCCTTAATATGGCTCAGCCTAAAAAAACACCTAACACACCCCAATGACACATCCCCATGGCAAGTAAAAATTACAAATCAGGACAACCCACACAACACACCTGACATGAATACTCTATTTTGACCCACCCACATAGCTGAGTATAAAACCAGCCCCTTCCCTGACTAGAATACTTTACACAACTCCACAACTGAAGGGCCAAACCCCACAGCACATAGGAAAGGCAGATCAGCACACATGACACCATCACAACCACACACACATCACCACCACTACCTTCACAACTGCACTTCTCCCACATTTGCACATCACACACCATGTCACAGAAGAAGATGCCCAAAATCACTGACAATGAGTTGTCAGTGATGGTAGATGAGGTAATCAGAGTAGAACCACATTTGTTTGGAAGCATGGTCCAACAGACACCATTAGCCACAAAAACTCAAATGCGGGCAAGGATAGTTAACAAAGTCAATGCAGTAGGGACCATCACGCACACCCAGAAGGAGTTCAGGAAGAGGTGGAATGACCTCAAGACAAGGGTGAAAAAGCGTGCCAACAAGAATCATGAGCTGGCTCAGAGGACTGGTGGTGGCCCTCCCATTCCACCACGAACATTCATCGAATGGGAGAAGAAGGTGCTTGCCATACTGCATCCAGAGAGTCTCACATGAATACCCGGGGAGTGGAGGCTGGTAAGTACCAACAAATGTCTACCATTACACTGCTATGTACTGTCTTGCACAACTCCAAAGCTACACTTCCAAGACCCAAATGCACTCATGTGCAATACACTCTTCCCAACAAAGGTCTCACAGATCTAACATTTACTCCCTCTGAACAACCCCAAAGGTAGCTAGCAACATTCCAAGGGGGCATATGTACAGGCAGCCAGCACTACAACTCCCACTTGGCTCCCTTGTTCCACAGCTGAGCATGATGGAGAACACCCCACACTACAACCATGTAGCAGACATTGCATTGCTCTCTTCAAACTTACAGGTAGGTAGCCATCTTCACAGGGAGGGGTGTTTGTGGGTGGGAAGCCAGCACTCCAACTCCCACCAGGCCCCCTTGTAGCACAGCTGAGCAAGATGGAGCGCTCCCCACACCCACAACCATGTGGCAGACATTGCATTGCTCTCTTCAAACTTACAGGTAGGTAGCCATCTTCACAGGGAGGGGTGTTTGTGGGTGGAAAGCCAGCACTCCAACTCCCACCAGGCCCCCTTGTCCCACAGCTCAGCAGGATGGGGTACTCCCCACATCCACAACCATGTGGCAGACATTGCATTGCTCTCTTCAAACCTGCATGTAGGTAGCCATCTTAAGAGGGAGGGGTGTCTGTGGTTGGGAAGCCAGCACTCCAACTCCCACCAGGCCACCTTGTACCACTGCTCAGCAGGATGGAGCACCCCACACACCCACAACCATGTGGCAGACATTGCATTGCTCTCTTCACACTCACATGCAGGTAGCCATCTTATGCTCTCTAGTCCCACCCCTGAGCAGGATGGAACACTCCCCCATCCAAGAGCTGTGTGTAATTTATTCCCTTCCTCTGCTTCACTTCACAGGGATGTAGCCATCTTAACAGGGAGGGGTGTTTGTGGGCGGGAAGCCAGCACTACAATTCCCACCAGGAACCCTTGTCCCACAGCTCAGCAGGTTGGAGCACTCCCCACACCCAAAACCATGTGGCAGCCATTGCATTGCTCACCATCACCTAACAGGCAGGTAGCTATATTCACAGAAAGGGTGTTTGTGGGTTGAAAGCCAGCCAGCACTACAACTCCCACCAGGCCCCCTTGCCCCACCCGACAGAATGGAACACTGCCCTATCCAAGAGCCATGTGTAACCTATTCCCTTCCTCTGCTCCACTTCACAGGGAGGTAGCCATCTTAGCAGGGAGGGGTGTTTGTGGGTGGGAAGCCAGCATTCCAACTCCCTCCAGGCTCCCTTGTCCCACAGCTCAGCAGGATGGAGCACTCCCCGCACCCACAACCATGTGGCAGCCATTGCGTTGCTCACCTTCACCTAACAAGTAGGTACCTATCTTAATTGGTAAGGTTATTTGAGGGGTGGAAGCCCGCACTACAACTCCCACCAGGCCCCCCTGACCCCTCTTGAGCAGGATGGAACACTCCTATCCATGAGTCATGTGTAACCTATTCCCTTCCTCTGCTCCACTTCACAGGTAGGTAGCCATCTTAACAAGGAGGGGTGTTTGTGGTTGGGAAGGCAGCACTACAACTCCCACCAGGCACCCTTGAACCACAGCCCAGCAGGAAGGTACACCCCTCCCACTCATAACCATGTGGCAGCAATTTCCCTCCACCGTGTCACACTACAGGTAGGTAAACAGTGCATGAACCCTGCCATCCTTCTCAAAAAGCATGGAGCCATAAGATCATACCGCCCCCCACATGTCATCAAATTTGGCATAGATCCAAAAGCCACATCTAGTGTACAGACAGCCTAAGCATACGTAACTGTCACTGAAATTATACTTTGACTCACCAAGTCACATGTTGAAGAAATTCAGGGCACAATCATGCACAGCACTGAATGCTATGTTTAAGTGCGGTGGTGCAGACCATGAGGGCCCATATGAACACAAAACATGCATGGTCAATCGGAAAAAAAACTAAAGTACATGATAGGAAAAAGGTATACATAACATTACAATGGCTAGTACTTGCTCAGATTGAATGTCTTCTATGCAGAGCAAACCAAAAAGTCTCATCACATAAAGTTGATGCGCCACAAGTCATTAGATAACGACATGTCCTTGTAATCACACAATCTGTACATGGCATGTGGTTACCATTTACATGTCACACCGTGGACAAGCAATGTATGTACCTCAACATCATGTAATGATGCTCAGTACCTTGCAGCCATATCAAGCGATTCCAATGCAAAGTGTGTGGTGTATCACATGTAACATCTAAACGTCTAACACCAAGCTTGTGGAGTTATGTTTGTGGAGTTCAATGACCATTTCACCTTTGTTCAACAGGAGGTCCACAAGCAACTGCTGCAGAACACAAAACCGACCTGCAGAGCCAGCCTCACCCCCCGGAACATGAACTCTCGGATGCAGACTCCCTAAGGTTCTCGGATGGGGAACAGCAACCTGGACCATCCGAACTGCCAGGGCGCACCATGTCCGAGGCCCCTATTGTCCCACCCGCACAACTACCACAGCAACAACAACAGCCCTGACCCCTGCTGCAACGACCTGTGCGGCCTCAACCACCACCACCACCACTGCTGCCTGCAACACTCTCCCTGTATCAGTGGTTACCAACACCACCACATAATCAAAGGAGGGCAGGAGGAGGTTGCAAGTCCATCGAGTACCAACACAACAGGTCAGGGTCAGCAAAGGCTGGTGGGAGGGCAACTGGGGACAAATACAGGAGGACACTAGGACTGAAGCATTGGCCACCATCGTCAGAGTCCTTGGGGCATATGAGCAGACCCAGGGACAAATGGGCCAGGTTGTGGAAGAAGTGTGCGAGCCCCGCCTGCTGCTGAGGTCCATGGATACGCGTATGGGCCAAATTGTGGACCTCATGGGCCAGCTAGTGGGTGTTCTGAGGGACAGACATGCAGCCCAAAGGACAGCTCAACCCCCATCCAGTGGCCCGCAGGATGATACTCCCACCACCTCAGCTGCGGCCACAGAGAGGGATGAGCTGCAACAAAATGACTACTCAGACACCGCTGAGCCTGCAGCAATGGTCCGCCCTGCCAAGCGCATAAGGAGCCATCCGAGAACCATCAGGGGAGTATCACGTGGCAATGCACCATCCAAACGCTAGTTGCTGAGCCAGCCATGATGGCACCTCTGTTCCCCTGGACATTGACTATGTTGACTATACTTACCCACATTGCCATGTTGATGACAGGTGTCTGTTGGACTGTGTGACTACATCAATGTAGTGACTACTCTATTGTCTCATTTATCATCACTGACAACTCAGAAATTCACTTTGCACCATTTTGTAATTATTCACTTTTCTGTCCCAAATACTCATTGTAAATAAACACTCTTTACAGACCTATGTCTTTGTGTCAGCTCCATGTTTATCACAGTCTTTACATTGTCAACTCTGAATCCAATGCACCACAAGCTCTGATTGTGATGATGCTTTAAGAGGGTGAAGGGACCTAGAAAGACACAAGAGAATGACATTTACTTGTCAGGTGATGGCATCACAGCTAGAACACACCACTAGTCATCAACGTACACAAACCAGCACACATAACAATGAGCAACAACATCAACATAGAGCCAACAACAGCCAGCAGTCAAAAGCTCTTCTAGGCCTTGTCTCTACCATCTAAGACAACAGACAACGTCACTGTTGTACAATGTCACTCACACTCAAGAGAAGTAGTGGTTGATGAGCTATTAATGTAGGTCAACACCGTCCTCCCCGCCACTATCGTCATCACTGGACATGTGTGGGTTTTCAGGGGGGGCATCTGCTGCTCATCATCGTACAGGAGCAGGGGGTTCTCTTTGCACAAGGCTAGGTTGTGGAGCATGCAGCTATGATCTGACACACCTTTTGGGGAGAGTAGAGTAGTGCACCTCCGCTCTTGTCCAGACAATGGAATCTAGACTTCAGAAGCCCAAAAATATGCTCCACCACACAACGTGTCCTCCCATGTGCATCAT
Source organism: Lissotriton helveticus (assembly GCF_964261635.1). NCBI lineage: Eukaryota > Metazoa > Chordata > Amphibia > Caudata > Salamandridae > Lissotriton > Lissotriton helveticus. The sequence continues at coordinate 268,604,780 of NC_136060.1, forward strand.
TGTAGCGGACTTCACCCGGGCTCCTGGGATTCCTCAGTGGGCTCAGCATTAAGGCTGGTTGGGATACCATGAGTCATCTAGGTGTGAGATACACAGAGAAATTTACTAACATAAACAGTAGCTGAGAACAGCATGTCACATATACAGTACACTACTTGAGTCTGGGTACTCACCAACAAGCCATGCATGCTCCGGATGCAGATTTACCCACAATTGTGGGATCATGCTGTTACGCAGTATGTAGGAGTCAGGTGCAGAACCGGGGAATTTTGCACACACACAGGAGATAATAATATCCGCTTGCCATACCACTTGCACATTAATGGAATGGAAATGTTTCCTTTTCTGGTAGATGTGCTCACATGCCTGTGGTGGAACTTGGCCAACATGTGTGCAGTCAATGGAGCCAACAACATGCGGAATGTTGGCAAGGTCATAAAAATCACCCTTCACAGCTGCCAATTCATGTCTTTTGGGAAAATGGATGTAGCGGTCCTCATATGTCATCACTGCGGACATGACATCATGTAGCACCATGCTGAACATTGCTTGAGACATCCCACCTGCGCTAGGCACCGTGTACTGGAAAAAAACCAGTTGCAAAAAAATGCAGGGCTGCCATCACCTTAACTATTGGTGTCAAAGCAGTCAGATAGGTTCTGTGAGGCCTCAGATGGGGCTCCAACTGAGCACATAGGTCTTGAAGGGTAAGGTGATCCAAACGGAATTTCCTTATAATGTCCTCATCCTCCATGTCCACCAGTACTATGAATGGACAATGCACATTTGGTTGTCTCCTACATAAAATGAAAGTGGACACATGTCAATTCAATTCCCCTATGAGATGTGTCCAACATCTTCCATCTTGATTGACACAGCACCAACGATGACTGGACTGAACCAATAGTTTAATGCACAAGTCACATGCAGAGACACCTTGACCTCAAGTAGTTGTACATGTGTTCAGTATGTACATACTGAGTACCTCCAAAACAGATTCTGACTATGTGTTTTGAAAATGGTACATTCTGACATCTTGTGTCACCAGCCCTGAGAGTAGTTGACACAGCACATGTTTGAAACAGCAACACTGCAGACTTCTACATAGCTACTGTACCTGCTACACCTTCTTGGTTAAGTCTGACAGAGGACACATTTTCAACACAATGAGCACAGTATGTGTACGCAGATCAACTATCAAAATTATTTCAGCAATCTACACAATTAAATAGGCACATTATGTGGTCAGTCCAGCATTACTGTGTGTTGATTTGCCATCTGCCACAATGACATGTACATAAATATTAGAGTCTATTGCACAACAGATCTGTGTACATGCACACATATATCCTATGTGACATGTGAGGAAGTACATGCCAATTCATGTAATCCTGTGCACTGACATGGCATGTGTGGTCATCAGTGACTTCAATGTCACACTTGCATAGAATTTAGCTATAAGTTGGCATAATGCATTGTAATTGTTGAGTGTTCCATGATGAGAAGTGGCCATTTCCATTGCTACAGCATTGCTAGAGCATGATGTCTCCATAGGTGCCCTATGCGTACTCCACCACCGCAATCACAGACATTGGCCACAATTGAAAAATGCCAATTCATGGTAGCGACTGCATGGCCCCATCGGTGTGCCATCGCCACTGCCCATGCCCTAACAGCCAATGGGAACCACGATCGTGGTAGTGAATTACATATTTGAAACCCACGGTAGCGTGCACCGCCACTGTGGGCCCAGTCTTTGGTTACTATCACAAGATACACGATTTCGGTGGTGACCCCCTAGCGCCCATGGTGTGTCACCACCAATGCCCATGCCCTACCAGCCAATGGGAACCTCAATCGCAGTAGTGAATCACACATTTGAAACCCGCGGTAGGTGTGCTCCGCTACTGCGGGCCCTGTCATTGGTTGCAATTGAAAGATGCAGGATAGCGGTAGTGACCGCCTGGACCCCGCGGTGTGCCACCGCCAATGCCCATGCCCTAACAGCCAATGGGAACCACGAATGTGCTAGCGAATGACACATTTAAAAATCGCGGTAGGCGTGCACCGCCACCGGGGGCCCAGTCATTGGTTACATTTGAAAAAATCTGACTAGGAACACCAATTGCAGCTGCTGAGTACCACTGAATCAACCCCAGGGGGCTATATTTGTCTGTGAGAGAGCCACATATTTCTACTGCATCCAGACACTGCTGCCTGACAGTCTTCATCCCCCAACTGCTGCTGTTCCTCTCTCCTGGACCCAATGATGGCGAGAACTGGGAAGAAAATCAGGCCCCGTCCCTTCACCACAGAGGAGCTGGAGGTCCTGGTGGACGAGGTGCTTTCACAGTATGAGAGGCTATATGGTACTCCAGATGTACTGGTAAGTGTTTCAGAGTGACAGTTTAGGAGTGCTCACAGTGCTCACATGATATTGTTCCACAGTAGTATGTGCCTGTGTCTGCAAGATATTGTGCATGCATCCTCATTTTTGATGTCCAATGCTCCATACCTGGCCTAGTTAATATTGCACTTGACTATTGCTGGAGGATGGCAACATAGACATTTCTACAGCCCTTCTCCAGCAGCTTAAATACAAACATAGGTGTGAGACTGGGTGATGTAAATGAATGATACACTGCCTGGCAGGCTGACTTCATGTCGATGGGGTGTGTAGCCTTATTTCCACAGACAATGGATGCATTGAAGGATGGGAGGGACATGCAGTGTTTTTGCAGCCAAACTGTCACACTGCTGGTTTGCGCAGTCGAAGTTTGAAAAAACATTGCTTGGGCTATGTGATGATATAGTCCATGAGGATTTCACATGCTCATTTGTGACATTGCAAAGGTATGTCTTCCAGACGGTAATGAAGAATGTGCGTACAGTTTTCATATTGCCCCCATGAATATGCGTGCATTATGCACAAGAGTAAAATGCCTGAGTGTAATACTTTTGGTGGTAATTCACCTATGGTGCATCAGATAAATGTAATTTGGCGATGTCAGCCTTCCATTGTATGTCTTGCTCACTCACATACTGCATCACAGATGAGGGTCTTCTTCACATTGGTTTCTTTGCTGGCACTCTGCATGTGTGGGAGATGGCCATGTACTGTGTTCATCCTCATACATGTCTACATTTCTATGAAAGTACTTGATGCAAGTGCACTACGTGTCATGCGCTGCTCAACATTCATGTCTTGGTGTGCTCTGTTTTTTCATGCTCCTGTACTGACACACAGTGGTACATGAAACAGTGTCACTGAAACTTCCTCTTCTTGTCTCTTATGCCTGCAGCTTGAGGGCCACCAGCGTAAGCCATATGGAGGGCCATTGCAGGCAAGATGCGGGCTCTGGGTGTCTCGAACTGACAAGAGGTGGGCTGACATCTGCCGGCTGAGAAAAAATGGGGCAGAGATGATGCTGGGGGTGCTCCCTCGGAGTGGCAGGTTGGCGCGCAGGAGCATGACATGACTAAAGGCCCGCAGCTTGGCAGTGACACAGTCAGAGCTGGATGGACGTTTGCAGCCAGTTGGGGGTGAGTATTGTGCGAAGGGTGACTTTGGGTGTGAGTGACTGCATGGATTCCAACCCTGAGCCAGTACGGAGCTCTGTGATGATTGTAGTGTAATGCAATGGTTTCTAAGTGGGCTCTGTGTTGAGTGCAGCTGTCATGCATTTTCACAACATGTAGTTTCCCATGTGTTTAATACAATGACCCTTGACATTGACAGATGAGATGTGGCCTTCTGATAAATGCTGCATTATGAGTGTCAGACATCACCTGGCAGTGAACAGCAGTGAGCATCACCGTAGTGTGCTTTTGTAGATGTGTGCTGCACACGACTTGTGAGAACTACAATCTGACACCAATGTGCAACAGTAGTTGCGTTTCCAAGCACAACATGGTATATATCAGGAGCTTATGGCCATTGCAAAAAGACATTTGGGAGTCAGTATCTGTGTTGTTCCCTTAAAGTGACTCCATATGTGACTAAGAAGACATGTGGAGATGTATATGTATCTCACCTACAGGGACGTAGGTATGCTTATAGAGAATGGTATGTTTGGCAACAATGAGGCACGGGCCAGCTATTTGGCTGTGTAAATGTCACATTGGATTGGATTGGATTGGATGTGCATTTGTAGAGCGCGAATTGCTGCCCGGAGGCGTCCAAGCGCTAAGAATACCGTAAGACCAGACTGAGGCACCCGTGGGGAGAAGGGGGGGTAGGTTAGATTGGGTGAAATAAAAAGGTTTTCAGCTGTTTGCGGAAGGCTAGAAGGTTAGGGTTGGCTCTAAGATGCAGCGGAAGGGCGTTCCAGGCCCTCGCGGCGTTATGTGAGAAAGACCTGCCTCCGGATCTGGATCTCTTTATCCTGGGAACTATTGCCAGGAAGGTCTGACTCGAGCGTAGACTTCTGTTGGGTGTGTAGTGGGTTATTAGATCTTGAGTGATACTGGGGCCAGTGTTCCAGAAGGACTGATGAGCTATGCACATGGCCTTGAACATAACTCTCTGGTGCACTGGAAGCCAGTGAAGGGTTATCAGTCCGGCCCTAGCTGACTGTCTGCGAGGAATGTTGAGTAGGATGCGGGCTGCGCAGTTCTGGGCCATCTGAAGCCTGCTCAGAGTGTATTCCGGGGCCCCGAGGTAAAGTACATTATTAAAATCGAGGCGCGACTGGATTAGACCTTGGACAGCTGTTTGTCTGGCCTCCATAGGAAGGAGAGGGAGGATTCTCCTCAGCATCCTCATGATGCCAAAGCAAGTTGCTGAGAGTTTTGTGGCCTGCGTACTAAAGGACAGAGATCTGTCAAGCCAGACTCCGAGGCTCTTGATGCTATTTTTAGGGGTAGGTGGAGGGCCCAGACTAGGTGGCCACATGGAGGTGCATTGATGTCAACTACGCATGTTTCCATGCATCTTCTGATGATTGCATACATGTTGCTCATGCTGACTGCACATGGTGGATGGCAACATGGGGGTATAATGTTCTATATTTGTGCTTTGCTTGCATATGATCTTTGTGAGTATAGCACTTTACTGAACCTATGTCTCTGTATCTTGCAGCATCAACCGAGGGCAAAGAGGGACAGGGGACCGACACCAGTGGAGAAGCTTCTGGCACTATTGCTACACATGAGCTCACTGACACGGATTTGACCAGCGCCTCGAAGGGGGACAGGAGTGCCCTGGAAGAATCATGCCCAGAAACACCAACCTCAACATCATCAGACTCCAACGGTGACTCCTCGGTGTTGGGGGGCACAGGCAGTTAAAAATCTGCCTCTGTTTCTACCACACATCGTCCAGTGCCCAGCCTCCCGGATGCTCCCACAAGTACTGTACGTGCCCTCAGCCCTAGGAAGAGTTAACTCTCCTTCCCCTCAGGCACTGCTTCCCCTGCCCCAGTCTCCCCTGCTGCTCTAAGTGTGGAGGCAGCTGTGTGTGGGACAGGCTGCTCTCCTAAATGCCTTCCAGGATCATGACAAGAGGTTGGCACAGATAGTTGCCTTCATTGAAGGCATTCATTCTGATGTTTGTGGGCTACACCGAACTGTCCAGTCTTTGTCCTCGACAGTGACGGCAGCCATTCAGCTGTCACAGGCTCCCAGTCAAGCTCCAGTCCCTTCAGCAACCAACCTGCCAGTGGCACCACTTGACGAGAGTGCCAGCACACCACAGCTCTCAGGCACCAAGTCCTCTACACACAGCACACAACAGCAGCACTCCAAGTGGCCCAGACCATAGACACCATCCCCAAAAAGCAAAACAGGCACACAGGAGCTTAAAGGCAAAAGCCCATCACGGGACACTCAGGGGCATCAGGCGAAAAAGCAGGCCTCAACTTCACATTCATCCAAACCACCCCTCTCCAAGGGCACTCCCATCCCCACACCGACTCCCACAGACAAACAAACAGTTGCCCTGTCTGCTATGAACCTGGTGCCTGCAACGACTCAGTGCAAACACTTCACTAAGGCACACTCACCCACAACCTCAAATCCTACCCACACCCCTGTGAAGCTGGGAATGGACAGCACAGTGGGGGGTTCACCTGGACAACATAGGATGGAGGGGAAAAGGCAAGGCACACCCTAAGCATACCACCAGACCCAGCAAATCCCCATGGGGAGAGCCACCTGCACCAGATACACCTTTGGTGGAGAGTGAGGCTGTTGTGCCCACCTCACTTCCCACTCCAGCTAAGACAATTGTGGGCTATCGAATCCCAAGAGGTTGAGAGCCAGCCCTCAACATTCACCCTCACACAATGTGTCTCACGGCAGTATGCCTCCGCCTCCCTGTGCCACACCACCTGGTCCAAGCAGCCCTTAGGCTCCCACAGCCACTGGAGCCTCTACGTCAGCTGGTCCTCTCCCAGGTCCAGTCCTCCAACTGGCCCCGACAATCAGCCACCTCCCAGTTCAATTGACAGCCAAATTTGAGGGAAAGTCCCCCTCCCAACACCATCCCACCCACAGCGGTGCCTGAACTGTCCATTTGTATCCCCGGAGCTGGGGTGAATCACATGGCAGTGGACAGTGTTATCCTTTCCCTGTGCAGTTTCTCATGCACACATGTACATACTTTGAATTTGGAGTGGCCAGTGGCCTTGCTGTTTGTCACATTGAATGCCCATTCCCTGTGCAGTTTCTCATGCACATATGTTCATACTTTGAATTTGCACTGGTCAATGGCCTTGCTGTTTCTCACTTTGGATGCCTAGTCCTTGTTCAATTTCTCATGCACACATATACATACTTTGAATTTGGACTGGCCAATGGCCTTGCTGTTTGGCACTTTAGATGCCCATAACCTCGGCTGTTTCTCATGCACACATGTACATACTTTGAATTTGGACTGGCCAATGGCCTTGCTGTTTTGTACTTTTGATGCCTATCAGGGTGTTATGTAATAAAGACTAGTACTCCTGTTTTCTGCTTTGTCAATGTCATTGCTAAATAAAAGGTTTTATGTATGGGTATTGGTTCATGTGACAGATGCTCTGTATGCCACTTTAACATTGCCTATTGCTTGTTTTACTCTTTTCAGCAATTTACAGAGGTAACAAGCACTTTTGTTCTTCTGAGGCTTGAGGGTGCAATGGTGGTTGTTTGTGATGGTCTACTCTTCTCCTAATTATTCTGTGCTCAAGTTTGCTAGATTGTACACATGTCATGTCAGGATGCAATACCAGTACAGAGGTGAATGCTATCCACAGGATGACTTGCGGTGTGGCCAGGGTCTGGCGTTTCTGTGGGCTCTTTCTTGATGTATGCACAGCAAAGTTGGTGTGTAGTCATCTTGTATTTTACTGTGTTCATAGTCACATGGGTACATTAGAATGTGTGCACTTGAGTTGTCATACAGTGTGAATGGCCTGTCATGGTCAGTAGTGCTGATGTGTGTGTGCCTCTGTCATGCCAACTACTCACATGTATGATCCAGGTAATGATGAATGAGGGCCTGTTTGTTTAAATTGTCAGCCATGTGCTTCAGATTGTGGGCACAAGTAGGAATTGTAGGTTGAGCACTGTGCAGTGTGTTGGTGGGTCCTTGCACTCCTGGGGACACCTACTTGTTGTTGCTGCCAGTTGTGAATATGCAGAGTGTGTGACTGCAAAGTCTGTGTTGTGTTTTGTTGATGAGCCATGCGTCTTGTTTCTGTTTGTACTCACTGTGCTGACCTGCTCAGCCACACTGACATTATTTGTGAGTTTTCTCATGCATTGATGTCACGTGACCCATTTTTGGCTCCAGTATGGTATGTGGTATGAGGAGTCATACCTTCCCCATAGGTGCTTCTGATGCCTACAAATTGTGAGTTACTCCTCTATGTGTTTTTGGACTGTACACTCCTCACCTTTCCGATACTGATGTATACACCACTCAGTCTTCTATCCCATGCCTTGCCAGTGTTTGCGCCTCCCCTACACTTCAAAGTGTGACACTATACTGTGTGAGGATAATCTGTGTACAGGGCAAATGTGCCACTCAGGGCAGTTTCACAATTATTTTCTTCTAGTACTTTGCAGTCATGGTTGGTCAAGTGCAGTACATATATTTGAGCAGCACATTCCTCTAATCATGTTGTTTGCATCTGGGTTTCCCTGAGTTGTGCATCTGTGGGTGAAAGCTAAGCTGTATGTGGGTTTGCTGAGGTAGTGCTGCCATTCCTGAATGTGATATTATCTGTGTGCTTTGATGATTTGTGTTGTGGGAGTTCATGTTGGGGCACTCAGATATGTGTGCTACTGGTTTTGTAGTTGTGCACACACAGCTTGGTGTACATGCAGTGCTATCAGTGTATGTTCCCTTGTACTTGCTTGGTGTACATCCCCCTGATGTCCAGCTGAGTTTGCTATGTGAAAGATTGGTATGTGCATCTGTTGTGTTTTTGTTGTGGACATATGCAGTGTTTGGCCTGTGGTGGCTCTTTCTACTGACAGATGCAATGTTTGTGTGAAGTTCTATTAGCATGACATTGTGTGTGAGTAGTTTGTGCATTGTGATACATTCATATGTGTGTTACATGTATAGTGTGCATTTCTTGTGTGTATGCCACATGCATCAATGTGTATTCGTGTTCATGAACGTGTTTTGAGTGCACAATAGTGGTTTGTCCTCCTATTTTTGGCCTGTCACTTGTCAGGTTTGTGCATGTGCGTGCTTTTCTTTTTTTTTTTTTTAATCCTCATTTGCCTTGCCCTCCTCTTGATTAGCCTCCAACTGCCATGTGCGTCTTAAGTCAGAGTGCATATTTTTACTGCACCTGAAAGCACGATTACTGAGAGTCGGCAGGAGATGACCCAAAGAGGTACAGGGGATGACTCCAGACTTGGTGTTGAAACCTGTAGAACCAGCCATAAAACCGAGAGGGGGGCCTAGTTCTTGGAGTATTATGGCATAATCATTGGACCGGGGAAAGAAAAAAAAGAAAAAAAAAACCCGCTACTGTTTCCATTGAACCAAAAAGTCCCAAAAAGCCACATTACGTGTGCTGCAGGATCTCAACATGTCTGTCTTGGATGTTTCAAACAGGACAACCAGTTTGCGTGTGTTGGTGCTGTGTTTTCTATCCAAACTTTACATATCTGTCTTCTAGCAAGTAATACTGCATAGAACAAAAATGTCCTTGAATGACCCTTTATACTGTTGTCCCACCTAAATATAATAAGTGGTAATGTGATGGACACCGAGATATTGAGAATGGAGTCCAGGGTCTCTTTCACTTCATTCCAAAACTGAGCTATACAAGGACACTCCTTGAACATATGGATGTCCGAGGCCGCGATGTGATTACACTTATTGCATTTCTTTCCTGGAATGAATTTAGACAGTTTTAGGGGGGAGAAATAGGCTCGATGTATCGTAAAAAAAAAAAAATTATTACGCCTCAGCCATGCAGGTTTAACACTTTTATAAAGCAGGGTGCAAGATTTCTGCCAGATATCTATATTTTGGGCTCCGAGCTCTGTTCCCCATAGTTCCTCCGGGAGGGTGAATTCACCATCTATCTCCTCTAGCAGATTCCAGTACCACTGCGAAACTTCTTTACCCCCCCCCCCCTTGTCGTTCTACCAACTTTTGTTCTACAGGTACTGTTCTTCCCAAGTGTTACCCCTGACCTAGCCAGTGCTTTCACCCAACTATCTAGTTGTATAAACTTGAATCTCGAAAACTCTGGGCCCAGTTGTTCCCGTAGCTCCTCCCAGGACCTCAGTGACTCTCCAACAAGCAGATCTCCCCATGTTGTTATTCCTCCATCTCTCACCGGTATTGCCAGTCTATCTTTCAGACACAGCGGTAAACCGGGAGATTCCCAGATAGGTGCATAATTTGAGAAATACGGCAAACCTAGTTTTTTCCTTATTTGTGACCAGACCTTCGCCTGGGACATCAGAATTTTTAACTTTACTTTTTTGAAGTATTTTTGATCCCGAATTTAAACATGAAACCATTAGCTGGTATTGCAGCTCCAATCAACATAGCTTTAAACATTACGCCAGATGGTATTTTTAAAAGCATTCTGGAATGGGACAACTGAAAGGCCCATGCATAATACTGCAAGTCAGGCAAGGACAGTCCCCCCTTTTCCCTCCTCCTCCTCAGTTTTTTCCATGCCACTCTCGCCGATCTATAGTTCCAGACAAAGGAATTTAGCTCTCTCTGACACTTCTCCAAGATTTTGTTATCGAATGCCAGGGGGATGGTATTAAAGATAAAAGTAAATTTAGGGAGGATAGACATCTTTATCAGACTTACTCTGCCTCGGATAGTCAATGGAAGATTGGACCAAGATTTTAACAGTTTCCTACACTCATAAAACACTCTCTCTAGATTGACTTGAGCAATTTTACAGACATCTTGTACCACTCGGATACCCAGATAACGCATTGAGTTGGTCACATCCAGCTGTAAGTTGGGGATATTCCATGCCATGATGTCAGTTTTACTTGCGTTTATCTCATACCCCGAGATGCGGCCAAACTCTTTGGCTCTCTTAATAACCTCTGGGAATGAAGTCTCCGGATCGGAGGTTAGAATTAAAATGTCGTCTGCATAAAGAGCTGCCCACCTTTCCCACTCCCCAAATCTGAATGATGGAATATTTGCATCACCCCTTAAAACTTCTGCAAATGGTTCAATGTACAGATTGAAGAGGAGAGGGGAGAGCGGGCAGCCCTGTCTTGTACCTCTCAAGATTTTAAATGAGACAGACAGTGTGCCATTAATTAATAGCCGTGCAGATGGTGCATTGTACATAAGCGATACAGTACGACAGAACTTCTCACCGAAGTTAAACTTCTTCAGGACAGCACCAAGATAGGGCCAATTGACCCTATCAAAGGCTTTAGTCGCATCTAAAATGAGTGTTGCCAACGGAAGGGAAAAGGATGAGGCAATATCGATTGCCCCCACCAGATCGTACGTCAGATCGGATAGCTGGCGACCTTTGATAAATCCCTTCTGGTCCTGGTGTATGATTTCCCCCACTACTGAACCCAAGCTAGATGACATGATGGAAGCAAAGATTTTATAATCGCTGTTCGGTAATGATATAGGGCGGTAAGACCCACATAAAGTTGGGTCTTTACCTGGTTTAGGGATCAATACTATAGTAGCCTCACCCCAAGATCTAGGGGGGTCTTGTCCCTCCCTCAAGATTCCATTAAAGAGGGCCGTTAAGATAGGGGCAATAGCATCTGCCAGGGCACGATTTAATTCACCTGGAAGCCCATCAGGACCTGCGGCCTTACCATGCTTAAGTGACCTAATGACATTTCTCACTTCCGTCTCAGAGATTTCCATCTCGATCCCTTCGCTCTGTATGAACGAAAGGGACGGTAGAGAGATCTGATTTAACCATAATTCCCTTGTCTGCTATTCGTCTGGGGTATCTTCCCTGTATATTTCCTCAAAGAACTCCCTAAAGGCAGTACTTATCTCTTGATTAGAGGTCCTAGCAGCGCTCTACAATGATTTTTCTAATATAATTTTTTGCTTGATCTGCCTTGACCTTCCAAGCTAAGATCTTACCCGCTGCTTCTCCAAATTCAAAGTGAGAGATTTTACTCGCCTCCCATCTCTTCGTCACTCTCTCTTGTAATATGTTTTCTAGTTGGATTTTCAGGTCACACATATTTTTTTGATCTTGAGGTGAACCGATTGACCCTCCGAGCCTCTGCTCAATCATTCTTAGTTCTTGTTCAATGTTTTTAATCTTCAATCGATATATTTTATGCCGGTGGGAGGATCTGTTTGTTATACACCCTCTCTAAAATGCTTTTAGAGTCTCCCATACCGTATCGAGGGAAGCTGAGCTCAAATTTATATCCAAGAACAAACTTGTTTTATTCATCAAATATGTCACTTCCTCTTGATCTAACAGGATAGTGCGGTCAAATGACCAGGAAGGATGTTTAGTTTGAGCTGGAAGTTTTAGAAAAAATAAGAGAGCTGAATGATCCGATAGATGAGAGGGGATATAATTAATACTGGTTAGGAAATTTTGGAGGCTATAACTGAATAGCGCAAAATCAATTCTTGACGTGTGTTTGTATTTTAAATTTCTATAGGATATCCCTTGTTTATTACCCACTTTTTCTCTCCATAAATCTGCCAGGCCTAATTGTTCCATTATCCCCTTAAGGGACTGTCTAGATTTAGAAGGAAAATGACCATTATGGTGGGTTGATTTGTCCAATTTTGGGTTTAATACAACATTAAAGTCCCCTATCCATATTATTGGATCCAAAGATGTCGTCAAATGGTTCCTTATTGTTTCTAAATAGGACGAGTCGTCTATATTAGGACCGTAATATCAAACTAGATTACACACCCAACCATTAATGGACATATTCACCAAGAGCCATCTACCACTTTGATCTTCGTTATAATGGAGAATCTGAACCTTTGCAGATTTTTTGCATAGTAGGAGAATTCCTCTTATGATAGCATTATGATCAGTACTGATAAATTTGTCTATCCATCTCTGCTTTTTTAATATTATGTTGGCCTCACTTTTTAAAAGATGTGATTCTTGGATGACTATGATCTGCGCTGGGGAGTCACGTAAGTATTCTAGAATACGTTCTCTTCTGCCTCGCACGCGCAGACCATTGACATTCCAAGATAAGAACTGGACAGAGATCATCTCCCAACATCCATCTCCATTTGCACTCCCCTGCTTCTCGTGATTATTTTATTATCCGGAAGATGACAGTTTTCTCTACTTGAACTAAAAACTTGTCTTGGAAGGCCTGACTCCTGAGGATTTTTTGGACTTTTTATGCTATCCCTCCCACCCCCACACCCTCCACCCCACCCTTGGAGAACCCACCCATACTTACTCCGGCCTGATGTGAGGCCGGATTCGCGTCTTTTTTTTTTTTTGTTGCAGAGTTTTATATAGCGCGAACTAGACCCAAACTGAATCAGGTATCAGAGCGCTTTACATAGCACCAGTTACGTTACATGAGGACGGACACACATTCATTTTTAGGCACGGGGAGATTAAGGGCCAGATGTAGGTAGGCTTTTACCGGTCGGTAACGGCCGAATTCGGCCGTTACCGACCGGTAAAAGGCATTTGAGATGTAGGGGGCAGAATCGGTAAATTTACCGTTCTGTAAATTTACCGATAGGTAATTTTACAGAATCTGTAAATATACCGGTCGGTAAATTTACTGACCGGTATATTTACAGAATCTGTAAAATCGATATGTAGGTGGGACTCTTATGAGTCCCACAAGGCCTTAGAAATCGGTATTTTACCATCAAATTCAATTTGATGGTGAAATACCGATTCAGGTGTGCATGCAAATGTGCGCATGCACACCTGTGCCATATGACAGGCAGACCTGCCCTTAGGGCAGGTATGCCTGCCATATGGCCCCCGAACCTTTTTTGGGGGTGCTAGAGGGTGTCAAAGTGACACCCCCTGCACCCTTGCCAAAAATCTGTATTTACCGATCGGTAAATACCGACCTGTAATGCCCCATTCATTCCTATGGGCTTCAAAGCCCATAGGAATGAATGGAGCATTACAGGTCGGTATTTACCGAATCGGTAAATACCGACTTTTACCGATTCGGTAAATAAACATCTGGATTTCCCTACATCTCCCCCCTTCATATTTACCGACTTTTAAATACCGAATCGGTAAAATTCGGTATTTAAGGGTCGGTAAATATGCTTTACCTACATCTAGCCCTAAGTGATTTGCCCAGAATCACAGGAGGTTTTGGCGTCGTTACCGAGACTCGAACCCAGATCCCCAGGTCCGAGGTCGAGCGCCCTAGCCTTCTCCACCCACACCGCAAAGTGCCCCCCTACCTCCTCTGAGATACATAGACACATGTGAAAATTTTACACGTTCTTCTCTTTTCTTTTTTTTTACATTTTAGGGATCTTACTATTTCTTCTGTATTTTTTTATTTTTTTTTCCTCCTATAAATCCTGTGAACCCTTGTGTATATATTTTTTTTCCCTTTTGTATCTCCTTTATGTCATCAAACTAACTTAGAATCTATTTCTGACCTAATGTACTAAAATACTACTATAGATCCCTGTACGGGTCAGAGCATTGAGTACAATGTTAAGAGGGGTTCGATGATGCCAACCTCTATCCACAATGTGTATCAGAATGTATAGATGAGCGGTATGGTGTATGAACAAGAGCTCAATAGTTCTAATCAGTTTAAAGTTAAACTTTACCCTGGGAATGATTACAGATGGATTCCAATAATTCATCGGCCTCAAAAGGTGATCTTACGTTGTGCATTTTATTATTGTACATAATCCGCAGAAATGCAGGGAACCTCATCTGAACAGTTGAGCCGGCAGCTCTAAATTTGTCCATCCTCTGACACAATTCCCATTGCCTATCCAGCGTGGGTTTAGAGAGGTCAGAGCGTATTTCAAAAGGAAAATCAGGACCTTTTAAAGATTTTAGTTTAAGTGCAAGGTTAAGGATTTTTTCCTTCAAGGAATACGTCAGGAAATTTATCAAAATTTTCCTAGGTTTAGATCTAGCGGGATTCAATCGGAAGGGATCGCGATGGATTCTCTGTATATCTTTATCGAGGTCCTCTGCTGACTCATCAAAATTTAGGGAATCTTTCAATAGTTTAATTACGTAGATCTTTAGGTCTCCACCCTCCTTTCCCTCAGGTATCTTCAGGAGACGCAAGTTGTTTCGTTGTGAATAATTCTCTAGAGATTCCACTCTTTCTTTCATAGCATCCCCTTCCCTCCGTAAATTTTGGATTTTTGACTTGGCTGCCTCCAGATTTGCTTTCATCACCCCAACAGAGCACTCCAATAATTCTGTTCTTTTACCTAACCCATCCACCTTCCTCTCCAATGCCTCACAGGACATCCGGATATCATTCTGATTTGCCTTAGAAATCAGAAAATCATTCCGAATCTCTTCTCTCATTGAAGCTATTGAAGCTGCCAGAGCTTCCAATGCACTCTCAGTGTGGGTGGGCGTCTCACTTTTGTCTCCTTTGTCCTCTTCTCTCTCCGCTAAATTATGAGTGATTTCTTGGGGTAATGCGACTTGTGCACATCCTTCATTTTCTAAGATATTTACTACTACACTCGGTAGTGGAAGAGGTGGAAACTCCGCCATCTCTGATACTAGGATAGGAGTCTTGAGCCCACTGTTACTGTTGTAATTATCCGAATTTGTGGTTGTGGACGAGAGAAGAGAAGGTGTAATTATATTATCTCCCTTAACTAGATTGTTAGCCGGTATCAAATCCAATACTTGAGGCAAAACTTTGAAATATGAGCGCAGAGGGGGGGTAATCTTCCTGGAACTGCCAGTCAAATTTAGGTTTTTAGACCCCCCTGGAGGACCGCTTTTGCTGTTTTGTTTTGTTTTTTTCCTCTTGGTTATAGATTTCTGATTGAGCCTAGTTTTTGCTGAGTCTGAGGTAATACAAGTGGAGGGCTCTGCTGTCGCCACTTCTTCTTCTAAAGAAGAGGACTCTGGGAGTTGTAGTTTTTTTTTACCTACCCTCTGTTTCTTTCCCGACTTCTCATTCACGCTCTTGGTGCTCTCAGCACTCGTTTTACTGAGAGTGTTTTTTTTATCTTTAAATTTAATTATCTCTGATACCTCCTTATTTTCAATGCCCCCCACAGCCTCTTCTAATTGGTCCCGAATCGCGATAGAAGCACCGCCAGCCCCTCCAGCCACACACTCCCGTTCAAATCTGATTGTACACTCCTCACCTTTCCGATACTGATGTATACACCACTCAGTCTTCTATCCCATGCCTTGCCAGTGTTTGCGCCTCCCCTAAACTTCAAAGTGTGACACTATACTGTGTGAGGATAATCTGTGTACAGGGCAAATGTGCCACTCAGGGCAGTTTCACAATTATTTTCTTCTAGTACTTTCCAGTCATGGTTGGTCAAGTGCAGTACATATGTTTGAGCAGCACATTCCTCTAATCATGTTGTTTGCATCTGGGTTTTCCTGAGTTGTGCATCTGTGCATCTGTGGGTGAAAGCTAAGCTGTATGTGTGTTTGCTGAGGTAGTGCTGCCCTTCCTGAATGTGATATTATCTGTGTGCTTTGATGATTTGTGTTGTGGGATTTCATGTTGGGGCACTCAGATATGTGTGCTACTGGTTTTGTAGTTGAGCACACACAGCTTGGTGTGCATGCAGTGCTACAAGTGTATGTTCCCTTGTACTTGCTTGGTGTACATCCCCCTGATGTCCAGCTGAGTTTGCTATGTGAAAGATTGGTATGTGCATCTGTTGTGTTTTTGTTGTGGATATATGCAGTGTTTGGCCTTTCTACTGACAGATGCAATGTTTGTGTGAAGTTCTATTAGCATGACATTGTGTGTGAGTAGTTTGTGCATTGTGATACATTCATATGTGTGTTGTATGTATAGTGTGCATTTCTTGTGTGTATGCCACATGCATCAATGTGGATTTGTGTTCATGAACTTGTTTTGAGTGCACAATAGTGGTTTGTCCTCCTATTTTTGGCCTGTCACTTGTCAGGTTTGTGCATGTGCGTGCTTGTGGTACACTATGACACCATGTTCACTTGATGACTGGTGTGATGTGTATATGTGTGTTAGCTGATTTGTCCCCTTGATCCCAGTTATTGTTCATGATTGTATTTTTGAGGAGGCAATTCTTGTTTGTGTTGGGGTATGGTGTCTGTGCATTGGTCCTGAATAACAATGTTATGTATTCCTGTTCTGTCTAAGGTCACATTGCCTTTCCACTCTTTGGCTGCACATGGCTGGGCTTGTTGGACTTCTGTGGATGTTGTTGTGAGGTTTGTGTTTGGATATTGTTGTTGGGTCTGCATTGGTTCAGGCATCTCTGAGTGTGAGTCTGACATTTGTACATGCACCCCACGTTGTGTAATTGGGTGGCAGTGAACTCACAGGACATCATTTGCACCATTATGTGTGTTTCTCACAGGTTTTGAGTGTTGCAGGTGTGAGGTGGGTAGATGAGGTGCATGTGTGAAGGGCCTACTTGTGTTTGACAGTCAGGGTGTGTGAAAATGAGCCATGTGTGTTGTGATGATGGCATCCACATGTCAAGTAAGTTGACACAGATGTGTTGCTGGTCATTGTATGACTTCTGACACTACCTATCATTCCTGTGCCTATGCATGGCTTGCATTGATGTATCAATGAGTTGTTGCACCGAGGTCACTGTGGTTTAGTTTCTCACACTGTGCCACCCATGTCTGATTTGAGGGCCTAAGGGTGGTATGATATGTTCATCCTCTTACATGTGATGCACACCTGCTATGTGGCTTGCTCCATGGCTTTCCAGCACTATTCACTTGGGCTAGCACATGTATTGGTGCTGATGCTGACCTATGGTATGTGTATGTGGCAGAGTGGCAGTGTGGGGTCTTCCTGAGGGACTTGACAGGCAGTGTGCACATTTCAGTGTTTGTTCATATGCAGTGTGAGTCTTCATTTCTTAATTATACTCAGTTTGATTCACATGAGTGGAAGGTAGGTGTCAGGAGGAGGATTGTCCAGCCCCTGACCTTCTGTGCAGGGTGTTCATCTTCACTGTCTTTGTGCTTTGTGTTCCCCTCCCTATGCTCTGCCCTGTGCGTGGCTATGCCAGGGCGTCGCAGCAGACCCGATGATGAAGCATGTCACACACATTGTGTGTGAGTGAGGGCAGTTTTTCCAAACATAGAATTGTGTCACTGCTTGTTTTCGTCTCTATCCGTGGTCGTTCCTCTCCACCCCTTTATGTGTGTATTATGTATGATTCTAGAGGGTTCGGGGTGGTAGAGTAATTTTTTGACCCTCTCCCCTTCTTTGTGTGAGAGAATATTCATCTTCACCCCCACCTTCCCAGTCAACCTACCTTACCCTTTGATGTGTGAGGTGCGAGGTCTAGCCACACCTGGTTGGTAAATTATGCAGGCGGGAGGGCATAGAAGGTGCACACAACATGTGCTCAAATGAGTGTGGGAAGCGTACTGTGGGTAGGGTGAAAGTGGAGCCCTGTGAATCTGTCCAGAATGCCGTTGCGGAAGAATATTCTGGAGGATCACGTAACTCCACAGCGGACGAGAAATGGGCTATGTTTGTCTAGAGTAATATGGCGGACATGAGGACCACAGATGGAGTCTGGAATCTCCTAATGAGACCCATAGGCTCTGAATCAGATTTGCTCATTCCAGAACCCGTTTGGATGCCTTCCTAGCGAGATCGTAACTGGCCCTCTAGTATTTAACAGTTAATCTGCTCACCTAGACCATATGCCTATTACATGCATTCTCTTATATTAAATGCCCTCATGTTTACATGCAATCAGTCCTATCTTTCAAGTCACATACATTATTGTCTCATGAGAGCACTGTCACTCAACTTGCTTCTAAATCTTGTACAACAAAATAGAGATGGCAGTGGTGGTTTTAATGGTATCACATCATTTCTGGTATCGCTTGTTAGCTATTTTATTAAAAATGTATTGGTGCCCCTCGGGGTTACGCATAGACACCTTAATGCCTCCGATGTCTGTTAACTGTGGTTTTCACAAACACAGTATTCAATCAATATATAGATTTAGCCCCAGCACTCTAACTAGTTTGTTAGTTTATGCCTACTATGTTTAAAGACTTCAGTTTTCCATTTATATATACACCAAGAAGTATTTTTGAAACTGTTTAATATTGTGAGATATCAAGAATCAACATTATTCCTCAAATATTTTGTTCAGAGCACATATGTTCCAAAGTTACAATATAGTAAAGATGGCTAGTGTAATACAACAGACTTGTTATAAGGCAATATATGTAATACAGTTCCATATATAGCACTCAACTTGCAGTAAAACAGTGTCGCACAGATGAAAATTATACAGAAATAGTATTCTTGTAGAGCGATGAAGCGGCAGCCAACACGTGTTTCGTTACTTGATAACTTTTTCAAGGCTTTCGGTGAGAGACCCAATCAATTGGATCTCAAGTCTGCTCCGAGCTGGCTGGAGCATTTTAAAGCTGCCTCCGGCTGGGAGCGAGCTCTGTGTTTGCTGCAGTTTGACTGGTGTTTTAAACATGCTGCCCGCCAGGTGGGTGCAATAACAACTTTCCCTGCCTGCGACGATGCCTGAGAGAGGGAGTGGGACTGTACCCTTGGACCAGTCTTGGAGGTAGACCAGAGTGGCCAGCGTGGACGGTATGTGGAGGAGGATATAGACGATGATGATCCCATTACATTCTTGATTGATACTCGTGATACCCCTTCTACTGCGAGATCTGCAGTAGTCCTAAACCCACCACTCTTGGGACAATCAATCCAAGTTGTAGGAGTTGCCAATAGGAGGAAGACAAACCTATTATTAGATAAGATACCCCTGAGAATAGGGACATTTCAGGATGAACACAGTTCGTGGTGTGCATTTCCAGTCCAGTCTATTTGTTGGGATGTGATCTCTTGTGCAAATTAAATTGTACCATCTATTGCATGCCCAACTGAGTCGAATTGCAATCTAATGATGATGACATTGCATTCAAATTGGCGAATCAGAATCATTGTGTAGAAATGTATCCTGTGCTAACAGTGGATGATATGCCATATGATCTGAGAGACACTGTCTCTCCTGTGGTATGGGATTTCACAGGAAAAGAGATAGGACTGATTTGAGGGGTTGAGCTGATCCACATTCAGATCAAGCCAGATGCTGAAGTCCCAAGAACGCACAAGTACAACCTGACCCCAGAAACAGTGGCAGGATTTACCCCAGTGATTGAGTCCATGATTATGGCAGCACATCCTCAAGGAGCTCATGGGAAGACAGTGTAATTCACCTATTGTGGATTGCAGAAACCAAATGAAAAGTAAAGGATTGTGCAGGACCTGAGAAGGGTCAATGTGATTGTGATTCCATGTTCTCCTGTGGTGCCGAATCCATCTGTGATCCTATTTCAAATCCCTTGCGAAACTGAAAGGGTCACGGTGATTGATTTGTGTCAAGCATTCCTTTCAATACCCCTACATGAGAAAAGCCAATTTTTATTTGCTTTCTGGCTGGAGAACCATGTGTTAACATAGTGTCATATTCCACAAAGGTTACTGAGAGTCCATCCATCTTTAACCAGATTTTGAAAAATAATCTTGAGAGCTTTGTGCTGCCAAAAATCTCAGTGCTTCTGTAGTATATTGAAGACCTCCTGATTGCTTCAGAGACTGAGGAGGCTTGTAGGGATGATACCATTGCTCTATTAAATCACTTGCCAGAGAATGGACACAAGGTGTCCCCGAGCAAACTTCAGTACTGTTTGCCTGAAGTTCAGTGTTTGGGTCATCACATTGAGGAATGAAAGAGAAAGGTGTGATCGGACCACATTGAGGTGATCATGAAAATGAATCCACCTACCACACAGAAGGAAGTCAGGATGTTTTTGGGAATGGCTAGTTAGTGCAGACAGTGGATTCCCAACTTCTCATTGAAGACAAAGCGCTTACAGAGATTGACACAGAAGGATGTGAGTAATCAGGTACCATGGGATAATGACTGCTTGGTGGCTTTCTTGGAGCTGAGTGAAAGCCTGTGTCGTGCCTCAGCTCTGGTAATGCCGGATTACAACAAAGCATTATCATTATTCTGCTGTGAAAGGGAGAGTTGTGCGCTATCTGTACTCACCCAAGTGGCTTACTTCTCAGCTACATTGGATCCTGTACCTTCAGTGTTGCCTGGATGTCTCAAATCCATTGCTGCAAGTGGTGTCTGCATTGAGTGATGTGAAAGTATTGTGATGGGTCATACGCTTACTGTTTATGTTCCACACTCAGTTGAGCTCCTGATGACGAGAACTAAAACACAAAACACAGCACTTGTCTAATAAAAGGCTCACTCGATGTGAGCAGATTTTATTGACTTCAGAAAATGTCACCTTGAACAGATGTTCTGAAATTGAATCCTGCTACATTGATGCCTGTTCCAAGTGTTGATGGAGAAGCTTGTGAGGACCATGACTGTCTGGAAGTGACCAAAATCTGTACTAAACCGAGACCCAATATTGTCGTTGAACCACTGCCTGAATCAGACCAAGTCCTTTTTGTTGATGGTTCACGCCTGAGAGACAATGAGGGTTACATGAGAGCTGCCTTTGCTGTCTGTACCATTTCTGGAGTTGTGGAAGCTGCTTTTTTACAGGGAGTACACTCCAAAAAGGTAGCTGAAATCAATGCCTGGACCCATGCATGCCTTGTTTCTGTCAAATCCGATTCACCAGCTATACCGATAGCCAGTATGGTTTTGGTGTGGTTCATGACTTCAGACATCTATGGTCACAGAGGGGGTCCTTAACGTCATCAGGATCTCAGAAATGGGGAATATGCGAGTCGACTGTTGGAAGCTTTACAGCGACCACAGGAAGTGGCTTTGGTAAAGTGTGCTGCCCATGGGAATGGGTGTCTGTTTGTCACAGAGGGTCACAGGTAAAAGGATGCACTTGCCTGCTTTTGTGCTGTTCACGCTTGTATTTTCAATAGGGATTACTCAGGCGTTAGCCATAGCGGACAATTGAGATGAGGTCAAGCGTCTGCAGAAAGACGTGTCTGATCAAGAGGAAGCTGGCTGGATCAGAGAAGGGTGCGAAAAGAGAGAAGATGGCATTTGGGTTTCAAGAGATGGTAGAGCAGTGTTGCCGGATTGTCTATTCAGCCCTATGGCAAGACCGATTCATGGACAGTTTACATTGGGAGGGGAGACAACCTTTACAACGTAACTTTTACTACGCAGTGCCATTACGACGCAACTTTTACAACGCAAACCATTTCAACGCATTGCCCTGGGGGGCGCTCTAGGATAGGGAATAGATTTAATTTACTATCCAACACCTTCCCTACTATCCACGGGGACTGGAGTTGGAATAGTAAATTAAACAATTCACTATCCAGCGCCCCAAAGCACTATGCATTGTAAAGGCATGCATTGTGAAAACCGCGTTGTAAAGGCATGCGTTGTGAAAGCATGCGTTGGGATGTCATACATCCATTGGGAGAGATGCAACTGTACGAGTGTTCAGACAAACGGGGTTTAACTCAAGATTTCATTTGTTTGCAGAGGCATTGTGTCACAGGTGTGTTACTTGCCAACAGATGAATGCTGGAAAGAAAACTGCCGTTGATTTAAGTCACATTGGGAAGTCAGATCCCGTTAATAGGATTCAGCTTGACTTTATCGAGATGCCAATGTGCAATGGCCTGAGGTACATTTTGGTTATGATGTGCGTCTTTTCACAGTAGGTGGAAACATATCCGACCAGAAGTTGTGATAGCCTCACAGTATCCAAGTTGTTACTTAGAGAGTTGATTCCGGGGTTCGGGTTTCCAACTTCATTGGAGTCGGACAGAGGAACTCACTTCCATAGTGAGATCATGAAGCTGTTGTGTACTTCCTTGCAGGTTGATCAAAGATTAAACTGTAACTATAGTGTCTGACAATCTGGAGCAGGTTAATGGAACCCTAAAGAGAATAATGGCAAAAGAGTGCACCTTGGCTTCACTGAGTTGGTCTGATGAGTTTTCGCAGTATTCCCACATGAAATTTTGTAGGGGAGGGAGCTGCGCTTGCCTGCAGTGCCATCTACAAAGTTGATAAATATCACCGATGATTTGATTCTTGACTATTGCAAAGGACTCAAGCTGCGACTGTGCCGACATCGAAGAACCTCGCTTATGACCTGTGTTGAGGGGACCGGGTCTTGGTCCGGAAACACATGAGGAAGAACTGTCTTGATGCCTGTTGGCGAGGTCCAATTCAGGTGATGCTGGTAAGGAACACTGCTGTGAAGTGTGGAGGCTTGCCAAACTGTATTCAAGCCTCCCATACATGCAGAGTTTCAGGACCCACAGAAGAAACACCTCCTTTCCAAAGAAACTCCAGCCATGGCTGCAAGGCCACAGGAGTGGGCAAGCCAAGCTTTGGTCACCCACCAGGTCGAGCTGAGGGGGGTCACGCTGCACAAGGTCCAGGTATTGATTCTGAGGAAGATGTTAACATTGCGAGTGGTATAGAGTCAGACTCAGCTGAAAAGATTGAGATGGAAAGTGGTTGAGTGCCGCGAAGGAGAGCAGAAGTGGCAAGAGAATCGTGGCCTGTGAGACAGGGGAGGCAGAACTTGAGACTTGCACCTGAAAGAGATCTTGCTCCCGTATCTGAAATGTATGAATCAGAGCAAAGTGACACAGAACAAGCACAGGGAAGCTTGAGGAGGGGAAACATCCTTTACAACGAAACTTTTACAACGCAGGTTTTACAACGAAAACCATTACAACGCATTGCGCTGGGGGGCGCTCTAGGATAGGGAATAGATTTAATTTACTATCCAACATCTTCCCTAGTGTCCACAGGGATTGGAGTTGGAATAGTAAATTAAACTATTCACTATCCAGCACCCCAAAGCGCTATGCGTTGTAAAGGTTTGCGTTGTAATACTTGCGTTGTAACAGCATGCGTGGTAAAAGCATGCGTTGTAACGTCATACATCCCTTGAGGAGATCTAGGAGAGTGAGAGTACCATGCCAGAAAGAGTGGACTTACCTGGTCACAGATGCAGTTAACATTGAGGTTTGGGAGGGTGTGGTCCAGACAAGTGGGGCGCAGAAGATCAGTACAGATAATATAATTGAAATTTAACTGTTGGTCCATGGAGCGGAAGTGAATGGAGTTTTGACACTGATTGTGCCAGATCCTATGAGACTGAGTGGCTTGCAGAGCTTGATTCTGGACGATCTTATGTTTCTGTTCTTTGGGTATCAGCTACCAGCTCAGGAGATCGCAGCATTTCATCTTGAACTTTTACAGCGTGTCATCGAGATAATTGGCTCTGATCCTACAAGGGATGTAAATTGAACTGTGAACTGTAATAAAAGCTTTTGATCTAAAGAAGATGACCAAGGCCTGAGTGGAAGAAGAACAAAATTAGGGACTCTTGCATAGAAGAAGAATGAGGGCTAGGGAAGTCTCTGAGTTGTGGAAATAATTGTACAATGAACTGGGAAAACTGTTTCCATGACTTTAAGGAACAGTGTATGAACTTTGTCATCCGGCAGTGAGAGGCAGAGAAAGAGACTTTGCATTGATCCTCTTTCTGTAGCAACCAGAACTCATTTAAAAATGGAGGCTGGAAATTCGAACCATGGAAATAAATGTGTGATAGGTACACTTATAGTAGGAGTGATTATAATTCTAGCGGTAGTCATTACCATGTCCGTTATAGGTTCACACGAAACAGAAGTCGATCAGGTGGAGTACATAGGGCATCCACACCTACCACTTCTAGTACAAAAGAGGGTACATAAGAAGCTGACAGTGCTATGATTGATCAGGCTAGTCGCTTTTTGCACGTCGATTTGTCAAAGGGGGATTATAAGTTGAATGCTTAATCAAAGCTATTGTATGAGTATGTATATACGATGGAACTGTCATGTGTGTATGCAGTTACCAGCATCAGTTGAGGAGGGTATCAGGTACCACCATTTACCTCAGGCATATGGTATTACTTGTAGTTTGTTGCATAACATGTTCTATGGTAAGGGTCATTGCTAGTACTAGTTCTCAGATTATGATATGGTGCTTTCAGAGGTTCCAGCTTACAAGCACCTGAACAAGTATGACACTTACAAGCAAGAAGAGAGAATAGGAAAGTACTTCATACCTACTGTTACATTAAATACGGCTTATGCGCACAGACATACCTTGATTTGTATGTTAACTAACATAGAAAAGAAGTTTGTAGATCAGGTAGAAGATAGACATAGATCATTAGCAGTTAAACTCAACAGTAGAAAAGGACATTTTGAATGGACTAGGGAGGAGTTAGCTCACAAGGATAAGGGAAGTTATGGTCCAATATCTTTAGACTGGGATCAATGAGGAAAGCTTTGTATTGGGCAGGTGCAGACATATTATGATAAGATCTTTGTGGGACAGAGGGTGTGTGATCACATCTTTACAATTGAAGCCACTGTAAAGAAATTCTTACAGGAGGCGATACAAGTGGTGCCAAATGTGTATTTTGTGTGTGGGGAGAATGCATATGTCCGATTGCCATTGAACAGGTATGGTACATGTCATGTGGCTGTTGTGTTTCCAAAGATATACTATGAGGAGGATTGAAGCTTTTGGAGGAGAAGTCACCACATAGAGAGAAATGTGGTAGGAGTGTGGGGGAGATTGTAGGGTTTGTGTTTGGAGTATTGATACAGAAACTGTAAGTGGTTTTGAATGATGTTAACATTAGAAAGTTGTCAACTATAGTGGATAGGTTGTCAGTCAATACAGTCAATACAGCTCAGTCATTACTACTTGTGGATGGAGAGATGGTTTTGATTAGAGCTATGGTGATGCAAAACCATCTTTCATTAGATGTGTTATTGGCCAAAGGAGGCAGAGTCTGTAAAATGTTGAGGGTTAAACAGTGACATACTTACATCCCAGACCATAGCAAGGATCTGAGGAAGTATATAAGTAACATCACTGAGATACACCATGAGATACGGACCAAGGTTGATAAAGAATTTAGAAAGATTGGATGTTGGATTGGAAATCTTGAAAAGGGAATTATTGGTTATATCTTGAAACTAATAGTCATAGTTGTGGTTTGTGTCATAATTTTGATGGGAACAGTGAAAGCTTTCAAGTGGCATAAATCCAGACAATTTAAGAATTCTCTCAGACAGCGTGAGAGGAGACTAGAAAGACAGCAGGACAGTTACTATGAGAATCTCAAGAGTTTGGAGAAGTTTGGACAGGGAAGACTGGCTATGACTTCTGTTTAGGTCAGTTCTTTCTACAGGGAGTAAAGTTAGTGTGATAATACTAGTCATCAGATAGGGGTGATATGATGGAGCGCAAATTGCTCTGTCATTTGTAGGGGTGCATTATAATGATGGGTAGTCCGCACCCGCATATAATCCTTATTGTGCTAACATTTGTGCCATTAGATTGTGTAATGTAATAACGTGTAAAT
Source organism: Lissotriton helveticus (assembly GCF_964261635.1). NCBI lineage: Eukaryota > Metazoa > Chordata > Amphibia > Caudata > Salamandridae > Lissotriton > Lissotriton helveticus. The sequence goes on from NC_136060.1 coordinate 268,630,795, forward strand.
TGAAGTGATAGGTATAATTTCGTACAACATTGGGGGATCACTATTACAATTATGTACGATTCAATCAAAGCCTTATTGGGAAGAATTACACATATGACTATTGAACGTCATAATTTGTATGTTTATGCAACACATTGATTTAAAGGTGCTCAGTAACAATGATTACGTGTACGTGTGCTTAATGAAATTACGTGCTGTTTCTTATGTTGGCCGAATTCTGTAGGCCTGATGTATATTTCTCCTTGCAGCTCCCAAGCTATATTTGCTAGTAGAATTCATGTGTATGTAGTACTTGTCCTTTCTCACGTTTCTGTTGCAGTTGGCGAAACACATCTTTGTTAGAATAATTTGTCATTGTTTTAGGAGTTACGCTTAGGGAGGAGTAGATACATTGAACGTCGATGCTGATAATGTGGGATGGCGTTCTTTCTCACCGGAGAGAGCCTGGGAGTCATGGTCATCGAGCCAAGGCCTGTAAGCATCACTGCTGGATGGTAAGCTACCTACGAGGTGGTGTCTTGCGTGTATGGGGTGATGTTGCACAGACCTTTGGGAAGTCTCGTACCAGTTTTGTGTTGGAGTTAGGGACAGAGTCTAGGGACTTCTGCCTTGCCTTGAGAAGAGAGAGCATCTTAGAATGAGCTCTGTAACTTCAGGTTACCTTACCCATTCAAAATGAATGGTCTTCTTAGGAAGCCTTCACTCGCTGACACCTTTTAAGACTTGCCTGGAAAATGCTAAGTAGGGATGGCATTTTAGCGATAGAGTAGGGACAGACTAATGTGTTTTACCTACGAACCTCCAATAAAGGGGACTTTGGACTTCGCAGTGATAATCTTCTGTGTCCTGATTCTTGAACTAGTTATCCTGCGTATGATACATCGTCTTATCTTCATCCGTAGGTTTGGATTTGTTTTAATTCAAATGTATTTATACACCCTCATTTTGAAGTGTGTGTATGTCCAGTTGTTCTTGGCCTTGTAATAAACTAACTAACTTTGAATCAGGAGTCTGTGATTCTTCTGAGCAATAGTACATTGGAACTGTAATGCATAATTGGCTACTGATCATTTTCCTCCCCTCCACACTTTCAAGCAGACAAAAAGAGACATCGGCCAGGGCTTCCACGAGTACATTTAGAATGTGAAACCTGGCTCCTTCACCATCATCAACGGAATGTGGCTTCACATTTTTCCAATGTGTACTTTTCATTTTAAAACATCTAAAACAGAAAACAACATTATATAAAGTATATCAGCTAAGCTACATTTAGTGAAAAACAGTTACCAATAGCATATACCTGGCCACTTATTCATTCTCATTAGGGCAACAATACGTTACTTAAAATATGTTGGTCGTTAGTTATTAAACTAATAATGGAAAAAAGCACAATATAATAATGTGATTCCAGCTTCAAGGGTTAGAAGTGGAAGGTGCAAGGATTACAGGCAGTGGAAGCTAGAGGGTGATGTACTTGTGATCTCTACGTTTATACTTCACTTGGAATAAAGGTCCCTTACCAACGAATTCCACAACTTGGCATCTTTCTTTTCATTAGTGACAAGTGGGTCCAGTACCTGTGTTGAGGTGACCCCCGGTTTTCTGCATTTGACCAGCTTTCACTACAGCCTACCATGCCATGCTTGGGGGGGAGTCTGTGTGGGTGGTGTGAGGGATCCACCCATCCATGGATATTCTTCAGAGGGGGCCAGGGCTTCCATTAATACAGTGAGAGGAAAGGCAGAAGTTTGGACTCTACCCAAAGAAGGTAGGGTTGCATGAATATTTTCTTGTGCGCCCCATTGCTGCACTGTGAATCCTGTGGACGCACATGAGTAATACCAAACCTAACAAGGCCGCCATATTGTAAGAAGGAAAAACTGTGATTGTGTATGCCATTGATGGGGACACAAAAAATTAAAAAGCTGCACTGATACTTTTTAAGTACTGAAGGGAGATCCGTATTGAAAAAGCATCCTGTACTTGGAATAAAACTTCTGTTAAATTAGGAGGGGGCGTCAGGTGAAATGGTAACAGTAGATATTGTGGACGAATATACTTCAGTTATCTAAACACTTGACAAAATATTCTCACTGGCTAAGAATGTGGTGTTGGAGAGGCATATGTTCCTACAAAGGTCCCAACAACAAGGTGAATCCATTGACAACGTTGTATGCATCCTAAGAAAATTAAAATCCCATGTAATTACAGGCAATTTAAAGAAAACTTATTCGGGACAAATTAATTGAAAAACGACTTGCAACAAAAAGATTCAAGAATTGTGACTATCCACTGAGAATCCTGATGTGGAATCCGCCCTTGCAAAGCAGTTGAGAATTCAGATCCATACTTTAAGGAAATGTTAACTCCTGTTGAATATGAAGCTAATAAAGAAGTGAATTTACTACAAACGAAAGATGGCAGTCGTCCAAAACAGAAGATCATGTTAAAGGCAAAAAAGAGAAGGTTAGGAACAGTGAAGTTAATATGTGTTTTTGATGGTACAGCCTCACACATGTGGCATTAGCAAAAACTGTCCTGCATTACCTCAAGTGGGTTTCAAGTGAAACCATAGAGGGCATTTTGCCATAGTGTTGCATAGTGTACTCAAATCTACAATATCTCAAGTGGGAGAGTGCATGGGTAATGATGATAACAATAATATGGTACTGACTGTTGAGGTGGACAATAAGTCAACTGGTGTGGTTGGATGGGTGGGTGACGCTGAACCTTGATGATGATTTTTTATGTTCTCTACTGCTTACTTTTCTTTAACCTTTATTTTTACCTTATAGATGTTGCTAGCTATGGGTTTATCTTTTCACGTGCATTATTTTTTATTTGTGTATTAAGGCGGAGGATGTATTGTGATTCCAGCTTCAGCTGAAATGTTTAATGAAGGTGAAGGTTGTCAGTATTCCAGGCAGTGGCAGAGGGTGTTGTACTGTTAGTAGCTTTCTATTTACTTCAGTTGGAATAAAGATCCACTTGCCTGAACAATTCATGACGTGGTGTTTTCCTTTTCACAGTAACTATCACTTACCCCTCAGCTGCCAGGAACGACAGGAAATCACCTATGGATAACTCCCCTCGCATATTGGTATGTCCCCTTCTACCAATAGACTTCTTAATTACCTTTATTGCTACCTCTAGAGTTATGTTGCTCCCCAGCTAGGCTTGTACTGAAGAAATACGAATATCAGTACATATACCCATAATGCTGACAGGTTTTACCTGGCCTAAGAGCTAAGGCGGTGACCGAGTCTCATTTCGTTTCCATTTGCAGAAGGATATTTATTTCCGTTTGAGACAACAATTCGTTTAATTTTTTATAGGTATGCATTGTGTGGCACTCTTATGAATGCAAGCTTAAGCATGGTGTAGTATTGTCCATATGAATGAAGAACAGGAAGGCAGGGATGTAACCAGAAGTCGTTTATTGTATATCATAAACTTGAGACCTCATCCTCCAGAGTCCAGCAGGTAACTGACACTCTCCAGATTAGACATTCTAACTTAAGTACATTCTACAATGGAATAATAAGTGCATGCAGATAAAAGGTACAGGATACCACAGCACCTCCCTCTTATCAATAACATTAAACAAACAAGTATACAATATGATACTTTAAGTAGAACTATAATCAATGAAGCGAGAAGGAACAAATATTTCCCTTGTAGATCTTCTCACCATACCAGAAGTTGAAGGAATGGAAGAAGCAACAGACATTGAAGGAATGGAGGAAGCACCAGAAACCTCTTCTTCTCCATTGTTTGTGCGACACACTACCACTCAACTGAGATTCCACACCTTGTGATCTTGTGTCCTAACCGCATTATCTAAGAGCTTTATAACTTTTATTGGTTGACTGAATTTAGAGATACCAAACTTTCTCTCAGGCAGTCTAATTCTCACCATGTCTCCCAGTCTCACCACAGTTTTCTTCACAGCTTTCCTTATATCATACTTGCTCTTCCTCTTAACCGCTCTTTCCATCTCTTTCTCTTTCCAATCAAACCTGTGACTTTCATGACCATCGAGCTTCATAGCAACCCAAGACGGTTTTAACGGAGTGCAGGCTGACCTTCCCTTGAATAAACTAACAGGTGAGACTCCTGTGGAGGAATGTGTAGTGAATCTATATTCACATACCTTCTTTTTAATAGCTTCCTCCCAATTGTAACTCGAAACAAGGGCTAACTGCATGGTCTCTTTCAGGACCTTGATAAACCTCTCCACTACTCCGTTACTTTCTGGATGATACACAGAGGCACGCTTGTGAATAATGCTTCTCTCATTTAGAAAACTCTCAAAAAGACCAGAGGTGAACTGCACACCATTATCAGTGAGGATTGAGTTTGGTAAACCTTCACTTGCAAACAGTTCATCCAAGAAAGTAACTACAGAAGAAGAATCCACCTTATTCACAATTTTGATAAATGGCCACCTAGAAAACATGTCTACACAAACAATCACATACTTGACTTGGCTACTTACTTTGACAGGACCTAGAATATCTAAAGAAACATCAACCCATGGGCCTGTAGACTGTTTCCTGATTACCATGGGCTGTGTTCTACATTTCAGTATCTTATCACTCATAGAACACTGTGGACAATCCCGCACTATCCGTTCAATTTCAGTGTCCATGGCAGCCCACCAATAAACTTCCCTGACTCTTGTCTTGGTTTTGGCAATACCCATGTGACTGGAATGAGCATTTTCCACAATTTTATGTCTTAACTTAACAGGAGTAACCAGTCTGCTACACCTCACTAAGAGACCATCTAGCACAGACAATTGATCTTTGACACACCAGAAACTCTTGATCCTTTCATTACAGTCCTTCTTTTGACACCAACCATTACGTACATATCCTATGACATGTTGAAGGTCAGCATCAGAACTCAATTCACTGATCCACTCATCCTCTGTAATGACACCCTCCGTGACTGCACATACTTCAAAATTTTCTGACAAGTCCTCACTACAAAAGGAAAAATCGTCATGTTGTTCAGAAATGGTATCACCCGTGAGTCTAGATAAGCAGTCAGCTAAAATGTTGTTTGAACCAGGTAAATAAGTCACACTAAATTCAAAATCTTGCAAGGCGACAACCCATTTTCTTATCCTGTGTGAGATGCAATCAATCCCCTTTTTCTCAAAAACTTCCTTAAGAGGTTTGTGATCTGAAATGATAGAAAATCTTTTTCCCCACACAAATTTTTTTAACTTATGAACAGCCCAGTAAACAGCTAGGGCTTCCTTTTCCACTACAGAATAGCTGCTCTCAGCGCCCCTTAACGGTCTCGGAATGAAAAGAATGGTATTGTCACCCTTCTCCCGTTTTTGTAACAGAACAGCTCCAATACGTCTGCAGCTGGCATCTGTCATGATATAAGAGTCTTTTGTGTGACCAAAGCTAGCAAGATCTTGAGCATGATTAAGACAATTTTTTATGTGATCGTACTCCTCACAACAACCCTTATCCCAGACAAATTCCTGTCCCTTTTTTAATAACCCTCTCATCTTTTCTGTTTTCTGGGCGAACGCTGGAACAAACTTATTATAAAACTCTGCCATTCCAAGAAACTTGACTAGTTCATCTTTACTGCTAGAGTATTTAAGATTGGAAATGGCTTCCACCAGCGAGGGTTTAGGTTTGATACCTGAGCCTGAAACTAGATGCCCAAGATATTCAATAGTTTCTACCCCCAGTTTGCACTTATCCAATCTAAGGGTGAGCCCTGCGTCTTGCAACCTGTCTAAAACTGCACATACTCTGTCATCGTGTTCTTTGTGATTTATGCCATGAACCAAAATATCGTCTTGGTAAACCTTAACTCCACCTAAGCCATCTAAAATACCCTCCATCACTCTCTGGAATACCGAGGCAGCTGATATTAAGCCGAAAGGCATCCTAAGAAATTTAAAGGTCCCAAAGGGAGTGATAAAGGTTGTGTACTCTTGACAAGATGGATGCAGTCTAACTTGATGATACGCAGAGGAAAGATCCAATGTAGAAAAATGAGTAGAACCACCTAATGAAGACAACATTTCAGTAATATTTGGTAGGGGATAGTGATCAACTATCACCGCCTTGTTTAACTCTCCCATATCAATAAATAATCTTGCTTCGCCATTGGCCTTCCGAACCATCACCACCGGAGAGACCCATTCTGTACCTTCAACATCTTCTATCACACCATTCCTCTTTAGTTATCCAGTTCAGCTTTCATTTTGTCACGAACCAAAAGTGGAACATTTCTCACTTTAGCTACAATAGGAACAGAGTTTTCTTTTAATTTTATTAAATGCAAATATTGCTTAAGGCACCCTAGTTCTTTTGAAAAAACACCTGGATATTTCTTGGCCCAATCACTATGATCTGAGACCACCGCTATACTAAGAGGAGGATCCCTCAAACACACTGAAGGAGACTGATTGGGATCCAGGTACACCCCAAGATCTCTTTGATGTTCCCAACTGATAAGGGAATCTCCCTTCATGGAAACATAAATTTTGCCAGCTGTGACTCTGCCTTTGAACTCAATGGTACCAACAAAGTAGCCTAACAGGTTAATGATTTTATCACCATATCCCCTGGGAATAATGTCTGGCTTAAGTAGTTTAACTTTGTTCATTAAGTATTTTTCGAAGAACTATCTAGGTATCAAGGTAATCCTAGCACCTGAATCAAATAATATGTTCACAGAACATTCATCAATAAATACTTTTTCCATGGGCCCATCAATACCAACAGCATTTATTTGACTCACAACTGATTCTACTTGTTCTGCTCATAAATATCTACCCCTCGCACCTTCTTTTGCGTCTTATTTGACCTGCAACATTTTGTGAAATGACCTCTTCTTTTACATATGGAACACGTTGTTTTCCATCCAGGACAATCTTTTGCATTGGCTAAGTGGCCTATGTTCCCACAACGAAAACATTTAAAATTAGTTGACTTTGCACCAAAGCTAGGATTTTTGTTGTCATTGGAGTTACCAACTTCAGGAACAGTTGATCTTTGAGACATAGCAATTGAGGAAGTTTTTATTTCTTTTACCTCAGGAGTGCCTTTTTTCTCTTCCGAGGTATTTTTACGAATTGCCTCGGAACAAGTGTTAGAATGCTCATGTAATTTGAGTGCAGTGATTACTTCTTGTAGACTTGGATTGTCCTTTTGCCATAAGTTGTCCTTTGCTTTCTCGAGGGTAGATCCAAGCATAAGCTGGTCTCTAAGTCTCTCATCTAAAGTACCAGCAAAGGAGCAAGTGGAAGCAAGTTTCAGAAGAGAAGTAACATATTGTTCTATAGTTTCGTCCTGCTTTTGTACTCTCTGACCAAAGTTAAAACGCTCTAAAACCATGCTAAGTTTCGGAAGATAATGCAGATCCATTTTCTTTATACAAATGTCATACTCATTAAGTGCGTTGGCTTCAGCATCGGGTAACTCAGGAAGATTTTAAAACACATCTTGCCCTTCTGAGCCCAGACAATGCATAAATAAAGCAGACTTTCTCTCTGCACTGAGAGAGGTACCACACACTTTAGCGTAATGAGTAAAGACTTTCTTCAATTTGAGCCACGGGATGGGGGATCACCTGGCTCAGAAAGGAAGAAAGGAGGGTCTGTGACATTCTGCATTTTTTTTTAAATAACTCACTAGTATACCCAAAATAAATATATAAGACCAGCACTGTAGACAAAAATAGTTGTTGAAAGAACAATACAATAAAATGTAAGTATTGTTGTAATACTCAAAATTCAAGTATGACTCTATTCACCTTTGTCGTAGATAAAATGTGAACAGGGAGAAAAGTAAAAGGGTTGCAGGCAGTATCTTACAGACAGTGTCAACATTTTTTTTAAAACAGTTTAAACATAGTCAGGATAGAGTCTTGGGTAAAGGCAATTGTAACCAACAGCTTACCACTTTATGCAACAACAGACACTTGAAACAAAGGCTGTGCCGATCAGCGAGTAGAAAATCGGCATGAAACAGAAGCCGTCGTTGAAAATCAAAGGCTGTGCCGATCAGCGAAGACAGGACCGGCATATGACTTGAGCGTAACAGCTGTGCCGATCAGTGGAAGCAGGAGTAATTTGCCAAACATGAACAAGCTGTGCCGATCAGCGTAATAAAGATGGATCGAGTGTTGTTGTGAAGAAAATCAAAGATGGCGGAATGCGTGTTGACGTGTTAGCGTGACGTGCTCACGTAGCGACGTCTGCGTAGCGCTCAGGGAGCCTTCCTCCTGGATGACGTCGAAGAAAGAAGAATGGGGCTGGTTGTGGTGGAACACAGAGACGCCGCAGCAGAAGAGAAACAAAGCTTGTGGGTTGCTAGGCTGTCATTTAAATAACAACATAACCGGTGAGAGCTGCCGTTTCTAACACAAATGCCAAATCGCAGTTTTTAAAGATGTAAAGTCATGAAAAATAGTATATCTTAGCCCCTTAACTTAATTGTAAGTAATGGAAAAACGAAGGGGATATGAAGCGTTTACCAGACCAAAATAAACGGTAGACAGTTCAAGTTTTCCCAGGTACTTCGGATTTACACAAGAGGGGAAGTAAATTTGCAAGTCTACCTTTTATTTGAGATGGTCGCTTTCTTTCTGGAATTAACAATCAGCTCCTAGGATTCGCCATATTTTGAACGTATGAAGAGATGAGGCGAAATTCGAATAAGCAGAGTCGAGTTGAGGTCTCTGAGCGTAGGTGTAGTCTAATCGCCGCCAAATTGTAGTATTGTCCATATGAATGAAGAACAGGAAGGCAGGGATGTAACCAGAAGTAGTTTATTGTATATCATAAACTTGAGACCTCATCCTCCAGAGTCCAGCAGGTAACTGACACTCTCCTGATTAGACATTCTAACTTAAGTGCATTCTACAATGGAATAATAAGTGCATGCAGATAAAAGGTACAGGATACCACACATGGCCCCATAGTTTGCATTTGTCACTTGCTTTACAGTGCGTTCTTTCCCGTTTACTTTATGACTTTACCTTGAGAGTCATTTCTTCTGGGCCAGCAGGGTCAAATTCCAGTCACTGTGCATGATCACATGACCATAACCGAGCATAACATTTTTCCATGTTCATGCGTGATGTGTCTACGTTTTTTCTTTCACTTGTAGTCTTGTTTAGTCTATTATAAAATATTACTACAAGTTTCAGAATTCAAAGAAAAAATCTGGGCTAAGCCAGCACGTCATACATGGAACTGGAAGTAAATCAGGACCCTCTGACAGATAAAGAAAGTTTTCCTCATTCTCTTGCAGTGAAGATATTGGACCTTACCTAAAGCTCACTGGACACCTGAAAAACTCGATAAACTAGGTCTCCTAGAGTCAGTAAAATGCTAGAACTGTCATGAATCTCCAGACTCTCTCCACCACATGCAATTCAACCGTATGATGCTAAAAACATTTTGGAAAGAAATTCAAAACATAGTAAGTGACATTTTTGACCCCGAGATTCCTCTTCCACACATTGACACTGGGCCCCTGGTCTACAACTCCTGTAATAAAGCTTAACACTCAAGGGCTGTTAGACCTCTTACTAACTATAGGAGTAAAAATATTCTATGTGAGTGGAAATCGTTTTCAAATCTAACTCATCAAATATGGTGGGCATGGGTATACGTTGCAAGAAATACAGATAACTAATTACGTAACAACAACTTCAACTCTCAGAATCTGCACAAACTGTGAAATAAATTAGATATGTACATACAAAAAATTTAACCACCCTCAGACATCTCCCAAACAGATATCCAAGCATACCACTAATGAACACTGAGGTATACGATCTGCCTATATACCACAGCAAGCTGCTACCAAACTATACCGACAGGCACTACCTAAAACCTCTACATTGCTAACCCTACCAAATTCACATCTTCTCCTTGGCATAGATTCATGAAGGTAAAATCCGCTCCCAAAGGGGCAGATTCTCAGAATCTGCCCCTTTGCGACTGGTATTTTTGCATTTGGGATGCATCATCCCAAATGCAAAAATCGCAAAATAAGAAATTCCAAATTTGCGATTACTTGCATTTAAGGAAGCTCAAATTGAGATTCCTTAAATGTATGCATTAAAGTTTAAAAAATAGTGATTTCGCTAATAGGGCTTGCAAATTACCATGAAGTTCAACTTCATGGTAATTTGCAAAAACTTAGAAAAATGCACTAAAGTGCATTTTTCAAAGTTTCATGTTGCGCACACACATGCCCTAAGGGCATGTGTGTGCGCAACATATGTGCATAGATCAATTTCAGGGGTGCAACAGGGTGTCCTTTGGACACCCCTGCACCCTTGAAATCGCATTCTCAATTTTCGATTCGCTAATTGGGATTCGCAAATTGAGAATGTCTTCCCATTCATTCCTATGCGCCTCTAGGCCCATAGGAATGAATGGGGAGGTATTCCTTAATTGCGACTCGCAATTTGCGAGTCCCAATTAAGGAATTTTAAGAAATCGCTATTCTTTAAGCAATTTCTTCTTGCATAGCATTATGCTATTCCTTATTAGCGATTCCTTATTTTTCGCTAATAAGGAATCGCAAAATGGATGCTTGATGCATCTGGGGGCTACTCCCCTCATCCCTCGCTAAGTTTCATAGAGTTTATTTTTCCCCCTACACCCTCCCCTCTCTTCCACTTTCTGACTACACCCTTTAATAGTGAAGTTGTAACCAACAATGTTTACTCTAACGTATCTCTAATGCCACTCCAAACACTAATTCAAACTTTGTAAATATTCAAACATTCTAAAGATTCAAACACTGTGAAGATTCTGACATTATAAATACTGTATGCAAAAACAACATTTGATGGACAGAATGCAGAACAACGTCATACATTCACCCCAGTACAGAGATCTGGGCCTAAATCCATCGTTTTTTTGCTCACCATGCCATTCCAGTTTGAACCTAGCCTATGCAAATCAGTCTTGACCCTGTGCTCCATGGGAACAGTCCAGCCCGAACTGCCAAGCCAGGACTGGAAACAAGCATCCTAGGACTGATTTCGGGCTTTCAGCCCTCATCAGCCAGGATAGCTTGATTTCAGTGGCATAGAGTGCACGGGACTCACGTCTTAGCATACCTATCCCACTCAGGGTGACAAATGCAAAAATAACAGTTGATGGACAGAATGCAGAACAATGTCATACATTCACCCCAGTGCAGAGCTCTGGGCCTAAATCCACCAATTGTGGGTCTTTTGCTTTCTCGCCCTAAGTGCGCCAGGTATACCCAGACTTGGGTCCTGGGCTTACTGTAACACTGGAATCAAGCTAGCCTAGCTGAAGAGGGGTGAACCCCCTAAACCGGTTCTAGGATGATTGTTTCCGGTCCAGGGAGGACCTGGCTTGCAGTTCGGGCTGTACTGTTCCCATGAGGCACAGGGTCAAGGCTGATTTGCATATGGCCAGGTCTAAACAGGGGTGGCATGGTGAGCAAAAGAATGATGGATTTAACCCAGATCTCTTTGTGGTAGCAAGCCTCAGCCAGGCCTACTAGTGCAAGGGATTCGCCCTTTTCTACTCAGAGTTCTTAGAACAATAGTAAGAAGTTGGCACAGAAACTGGAATAGAAAAGACAGAGTTTATTAAACCTCATGAGTTGGAACTACATTCACACAACACCCTTCGGTATAGTATGAGGTAGCACACTGACTGGAGGGAGCTGGGTCCTTTTATACCCATACAGGGGCTCAAAAGAAGGCGGTACAAGTACAAGCTGCTGTTCTTAGGCACATACAAGGTCATACAGAAAATGCACAGTCGACAAGTGGGAGGGGCCAACAGTTAGCTAGTTGGAGTAAACACATCCTGACAGTTACATGCTAGGGACAGCTGCAAGCTCAACTGAACATGCATGGAGTGGCAGAAGCTAAATATAATCTGTCTCTAAGCAGAATTCATGAGCAGTTAACAGAAAGGTAGGACAGAGCACATGGCATACAAAATGGCCGACAGAAATACAAAATGGATTCCGTAAAACGGGCAAGATAGTCTCGAAATACTGGATGTCTTCTGCTAATGCTTAATGATTGCTAAACTACGACAGACGACCCTTTCAGCATTTGCTGAAGACATCTGTCTGTCTGGGGTAATCTGGATCTGCATCCTGTATATTGATATTCATCATATCAGAAATCTCTTTGCTTAACATTTGCTGTTCTTTTGTAGCACTTCTTTTAGCAGATGTACAAACAGTAATGCACATAGAGCAAATCATGGGACCACATTGTATACAAGGACAGCATGTAAATAGTATCACCAGTAGTATACATAGGAAAGTCAGTAGTTTCCAGCCCCAAGTAGCAAAGAGTGTCCGTATCCAGTTTGAAAAAGTCCATGTACCAGTGTCTGGGTGAATGTCTGCAGCAATCTTATGTAGTTTAAAGATTGCGTCATAAACTGAAGGTGAGTGGTCTGGGATGAAGACCAAACAACTGCTACAATCCTTGCGATTTGCAGTTCTTCTGTAATGTTCCCAAGTGCCATAGCTGTCTGATTAGTGACAGCTTCCACTACACGAGTCAATCTTCTAATCTTTCAACTATTTAATGCATTACCCACAAAGAAAAAAATAATTTGAAAGCAAGATATTGTTGCAGGGCGGTGTCTGTCTGATCAATCTCATCAGTACTTGTTGTCCGTTGATATCTATTCTTTGAAATATCATTATACCGTTTCAAGTCAAGATGATATGATGCAGGTCCTAAAAACACGGGGGGTAACAAAAATTACATGCAGCATACCCCTGATCATCCAACAGGTAATTGGTAATATCCTTCATTACCACACACAAAACAGGTGTTATGTGACAATATAAAGCTGCTATTGTTAACACCCTCAATGTTTAATACAGTACTACATTCGCTTCGTCCTACGGGAATTCTCCCAATACTGCTAATACACAAATCTGCTTTTGCTCTGGTTACAGATATCACAAAGGGTCCGATGTTCTTAATATTCCCTTGACATGAACCATTATGAGAAAACGGTAGAGGAATAAAAGCGTTCCTCCTTTCTTCTGGTGCGCAGGTATCATCCCACACACCCATCAATTGGTAGTATTTGTAGTATTATGGGTATGATGCAACATCTGAATGAATGTATTATTCAGATAGGACTGTCGATGTTTCTGCTCATGATAAGGAAGAGTGTAATAGTAATGCTCCAGTGGAGCTGGAGTAGTTGCAACAAAAAGCTGTCGGGCAGGAATTGCTTTCTCAATGAACGAAGTGGTTATTGCCAAAACCAACAAGGGCAACAACAAATCCTACAGCAAAAATTATTTTCTTATTCATTTTAATTGGCAACGATGCTCGATCTTTCTAAGAACCTGTTAAAAACAATCGTTGGAGCTCTTATCCCTTGGGTAGCCGCTGATTTCTTCACCACGGGCCAAGACGGGTGTCACTACACTAATGCAGGGCTGATCCCCCCCTTGCCTCATTGGCTCTCCGTTTCACAAACCCAGGGCGGTAGCTCAACCAGTCTCGTTCAAAACTGCAGATTCTTTCCTCGGTCTCGAATTATATCGCACTGTTCCAGGAATCGCATGGTCCGGGAAGACTTCCGTAGACTCGTCAGATGAGATAGCTTGACCCTTCCCCGTTTCCAGAATCTCTCAATGGTCGGTCAGCGCAGCAAGTTCCACCAAGGTGGGCGATACACGCTTGCAATGCGTGGTATGGAGCCAGTTCTTTCTGTTTGTCACTGGAACTGCTGTCCTTGTAGCCAGCTAATAAGTAACTAGTGAGATACCCGCTGTATTATTTCTTTTCGACTCGACGCTTAAGAAGCACAAACTAGTTTAGTATAGTTTATGCGGTATTATTTATTTATACCTTTTTTTTAAATTTACTTTGTCAAAATTTTTTTAAATTCATTAATATCTGATACCAGATACTGTCACAAACAATTACAATACAATTAACATCACAATTCAACATACATATTTACAAACACATTTATATACAATCAGTAAATCGAATTCAATTGTCTTTTCAGCAGACATTCATTAAGGTAAGAGTTATTTGATAACATTAGTGACAATGCCATGCAGCATTAACCTGAACAGTCCGTTACTTTTGAACCAATATCAGTAAGTCAAAAATACATGAAAACAAAATCTATTTAAATTTTCAGAAAGAATCAAATAACAAGAATTATTTGTTGAAGACCACAAGTTAATTTCTTGGTCAACTGGACACTCTAGGTATATTTTTTGAAATGCCGACGCGTTTCAAACCCTGTCACTTCAATTATTGGGTTCTCATCAGGGCTCTTTCCTTTTTAGTTGTCTGTGGAATATATGGAAAAGAACTTAGTTTTAGTATTTAGTTCTCCTAATCGCTTCATCCTTTTGCTTTTACCTTTAGCCTACTGAAATTTACCTGGCTTCCAGCTTTTGCCAGTCCGAGGGCTCTCTCAGTTAAAAAACGGTTCAACCTTCGCGCTTCCTAAAAAACAAGTATTTAGGGTAAGCCTTCACTCTTAGGGCGAATAGGTTGATCATCCAAATGTTTTAAGCTCTCTTATTTTTAGAAGAACATACCTTCCTGTGTCCTCTGATTAGTGTGGACACTTTTGAGTACTTGTCTTTTGTTTTTCTGGATTATCGGCGGTTTATAGCGGCTTTTTGCAACCACCTGCAATTCACAATACGAAAAATATTTTCAGTCAGATTTCCTTATGTTTAAACTTGCCGCGCTTGCGGAAGAAGAGACATACCTTCTTTCTAGAAGAGTGAACACCTCGTCTATCGTCTTTCCACTTTTAGACTGGAATTACTTTCTCACGCCCGTCGAGGCCATCTTTCAAGCTTGCCTGTGTATACAAGGACGGGCGTTTAGTTAAAGTCTTCCGTTTCCGAGTGTCTTTCTGGTTTATCTCTAACGCTACGTTTTTGCTTCTTACCTGTTCGATTCTTGCTCCGAATTCAACTGGATCGAGCGTTAGGTGTGGCGGCCATCTTTTAGTGTGTTTTTATACTCGTTAGTTTATTAAGGCAAAAGTGGCGGCCATCTTTTAGTATAGTATGCCGAATTAATGGTATGTCTACAGTCTTGATATTTCAGATAAAGTGTTCAACCCAGTCATGGCGCTATCAAATTTTAAAATTAGATAGGCTTCTGTTTTCAACAGTAGTGTTTCAATGTCTGTGCTTTTTTTCCGATGGTCGGTTGTGAACAATATAGACCATTTGAAATCATTTTCTCCGTGTTGGTTAGCAATAAAGTGCTCAACCATTGGGGCAGATGCAACTTTATTTTTAATTCTCGATCTGTGCTGCGTTATTCGCACGTTTATTTGCTGAGTAGTTTTGCCTATGTATAGTTTTTGGCAGGGGCATAAAATACTGTAAACCACATTGCGTGTCCGGCAATTGGAGAATCCAGTATGTTTCCATTTTATGTTTTTGTGCTGGAAATCTTTTCCCTCAATTGTACTCGCACATGACACGCAATTCCCACATTTATGGTGGCCTTCTGTGGGTTTCATTCCCCATTGTGACAGTAAGTCACTTCTCGGTTTGGGTAAGGCTATGTCTGCCTGAATCACTTGTTGGCCAATACTTTTGTTTCTTTTGTACGCGAAAAGCGGACGAGGGAACGGGCACTCTAGGTTTTCTAGCAGGTGCCAATTTCTTAATACCATCTGTCTCAGCCTATTGGTGTCAGGGCCAAATGTTGTTACACATACGAGTCTGTCTAGTGTGCTTTTTTCTTTTTTCTCTAATAGACTCTCTCGCGGTGTGTATCTTGCTCTCTTATAAGAGTGTTTTAACAGTTTTTTTGGGTAACCTCTATGTTTCAATTCTTCACAGAATTTTTCAGCATGTTGGTCAAAGTCCGTTATTTCTGTACAATTTCTTCTTATTCTGAGTAGTTGGCCATAAGGCAAGTTAGCCTTCAGGTTTCTGGGGTGGGCACTTTGATGGTGTAAAATTGTATTGCGGTCAGTCTTTTTCTTGAATAAGGAGGATTTCAAAGCCCCTTCTTGGCATGTAATTTCAATGTCTAGAAACGTCATTCTGGCACTACTCGAATCAATGGAGAATTTAATATCCTGGTGTCTCGTATTAAGCCAAGTGTGGAACTCCATCAGTTCCGTGTGACTCCCCTGCCACAGGAGCCACACGTCATCGATATAACGGTACCACTGTTTGATATGTGCTTTGAACGGATTGTTATTGTCCACAAACCTTTTTTCGTATTCCGCCATAAAGAGGACGGCCATCTCAGGGGCATAGGGGCAACCCATCGCGGTCCCCTTAATTTGCATATAAAACTGGTCGTTAAATTTGAAGTAGTTTTTCCTAAGTGCCACTTCTGCCAGTTTTAAAATGAATGGAGTTGGGACTCTCTGTGGTCGCTCTCTAGTTTCTAGGTAGAGCTCCATAACTTCTAGTGCTTCCTCTTGTGGTATCTGGGTATACAATGACGTTACGTCCATTGTTACCATAAGTTCAGAATCAGGGTCAAAGTCAGTTTTTTCGACTTTCAGCAGAAAATCGGTGGTGTCTCTTAGATAGGATTTCACTGTACCAATAAATGGTTTTAAAAAGAAGTCCACATACTTCGCAATGGGCTCCAAGCATGAGTCACACCCAGACACTATTGGGCGTCCTGGGGGGTCTCTTTCATTCTTGTGGATCTTTGGGAGAAAGTATAATATCGGAGTTCTTGGAAATTTCTTCACCAAGAACTCGCTTTCTTTTAGTCCCACAAATCCTTCTTCTCTTCCTTGCCTGATGGTTTCAGCAATTATGCCCTGGATTCCTTTTACGGGGTCCTCCTGTAGTTTCCTATACCACACTGTATTGGAAACTTGTGATGTTGCCTCTGCTATATATTTATCTCTAGGCCACAGTACCACTGCCCCGCCTTTATCGGCACGCTTAATCACAATAGACGAATCGTCTTTGAGATTCTTTAATGCTTGCCTTTGATTTTTACTAATGTTTTGTTTCATGTATTTCTTACTTTTTTCCAATTTAGTAATTGCAGATAGCATTGTTTGTTCGAAGGCGTGAACTTGCTTGGGAATATTTTGGCTTGGGACAAACCTAGAGCGGTTTCTTAGACCAGTTGTTTCAACATCAGGGCTCAAGGGTTGGTTCGAGAAATAGACCTTAAGTCTAATTTTCCGACAGAACTCGATGATTTCGAGTTTCGCTTTTGTAAAGTCGGTGTATTGGCTTGGGACAAATTTGAGTCCTAGATTTAATACGGACTCCTCGTCTTTTGTCAGAACCTTCGAGGATAAATTTACTACCGTGGTAGGACACTCTACGATTTGTAGTAATTCCTTCTGGTTCTCATCTCCCATTGGGGCTTGAATCTCGCCTTTGGCTGCGGACCCTTTTCTAAAAAAGACACCTGTTTTTTGCTTGTATTCCCTCGTGTTTCTGATCCAGAGGAGTCAGAGAACGAAGTCTCTGAAAAGGTTTTAAATCTATAGCGGGACCTTCCCTGATAGTTCGATAGAGCCCCTCTTGAGTCTGGCTGTGTATAGTATTCGTCTTTTAGGAAGGGGTATGTCTTTTCCAGAGAGAATGACTTAGAGTCTTTCTCGTATTGTGCAGTCTTGCTGTTTATAGTAATATCTTTAAATGCAAGAATCTCTTTTTCAATTTTTTCTAAGAGAGCTTTCGCATCTGGGATGACGTCACTATTCTGTATGGCTTTAGTGAGATTCTCAATCTCTTCAAGTTCTTTAACGCAAAGTGTTTGGGCTGTTTCTATTGTATGTACCATCAGGTCGCGGCTGCATTTGGTATTTATGCAACTGAAACCTTTCCTGTACTCTATATCTTCTGTGAATATAACTGGCGTATTTTTCACTTGGAGCCCCCACGGGATTGTGCCTCCCACCAGATGTTTTAGGAGGAAGTGGCCGTGGAGTTCAGTCCTGATGTGCTTCTTGCTTAGTCTTATTAATTTATCCGACTCATTTTGTTGTTGGGCCGAGGTACTTAGTGTTATATTGGCAAATGGGGATGAGGCTATTAGGCTTTGTATATGGTTTTCTGTAAAAGATAAAGTATCTTTCTCAGACATTCCTAAGGGGGAGAGAAGTCCTCTCCCTGCGTTATTGAATCGATTTATTCAAAAAAGGGGAGTAGCAAGTCTTTTGCCCTTTCTACTCTCGCGGATATTCACCCGCTCTATACTTTTAAAGAAAATGGAGTTAGGTCCTGGGACATACAGTGGGTTGGACCTTTAGAATAATAAGTAACTAGTGAGATACCCGCTGTATTATTTCTTTTCGACTCGACGCTTAAGAAGCACAAACTAGTTTAGTATAGTTTATGCGGTATTATTTATTTATACCTTTTTTTTAAATTTACTTTGTCAAAATTTTTTTAAATTCATTAATATCTGATACCAGATACTGTCACAAACAATTACAATACAATTAACATCACAATTCAACATACATATTTACAAACACATTTATATACAATCAGTAAATCGAATTCAATTGTCTTTTCAGCAGACATTCATTAAGGTAAGAGTTATTTGATAACATTAGTGACAATGCCATGCAGCATTAACCTGAACAGTCCGTTACTTTTGAACCAATATCAGTAAGTCAAAAATACATGAAAACAAAATCTATTTAAATTTTCAGAAAGAATCAAATAACAAGAATTATTTGTTGAAGACCACAAGTTAATTTCTTGGTCAACTGGACACTCTAGGTATATTTTTTGAAATGCCGACGCGTTTCAAACCCTGTCACTTCAATTATTGGGTTCTCATCAGGGCTCTTTCCTTTTTAGTTGTCTGTGGAATATATGGAAAAGAACTTAGTTTTAGTATTTAGTTCTCCTAATCGCTTCATCCTTTTGCTTTTACCTTTAGCCTACTGAAATTTACCTGGCTTCCAGCTTTTGCCAGTCCGAGGGCTCTCTCAGTTAAAAAACGGTTCAACCTTCGCGCTTCCTAAAAAACAAGTATTTAGGGTAAGCCTTCACTCTTAGGGCGAATAGGTTGATCATCCAAATGTTTTAAGCTCTCTTATTTTTAGAAGAACATACCTTCCTGTGTCTTCTGATTAGTGTGGACACTTTTGAGTACTTGTCTTTTGTTTTTCTGGATTATCGGCGGTTTATAGCGGCTTTTTGCAACCACCTGCAATTCACAATACGAAAAATATTTTCAGTCAGATTTCCTTATGTTTAAACTTGCCGCGCTTGCGGAAGAAGAGACATACCTTCTTTCTAGAAGAGTGAACACCTCGTCTATCGTCTTTCCACTTTTAGACTGGAATTACTTTCTCACGCCCGTCGAGGCCATCTTTCAAGCTTGCCTGTGTATACAAGGACGGGTGTTTAGTTAAAGTCTTCCGTTTCCGAGTGTCTTTCTGGTTTATCTCTAACGCTACGTTTTTGCTTCTTACCTGTTCGATTCTTGCTCCGAATTCAACTGGATCGAGCGTTAGGTGTGGTGGCCATCTTTTAGTGTGTTTTTATACTCGTTAGTTTATTAAGGCAAAAGTGGCGGCCATCTTTTAGTATAGTATGCCGAATTAATGGTATGTCTACAGTCTTGATATTTCAGATAAAGTGTTCAACCCAGTCATGGCGCTATCAAATTTTTAAATTAGATAGGCTTCTGTTTTCAACAGTAGTGTTTCAATGTCTGTGCTTTTTTTCCGATGGTCGGTTGTGAACAATATAGACCATTTGAAATCATTTTCTCCGTGTTGGTTAGCAATAAAGTGCTCAACCATTGGGGCAGATGCAACTTTATTTTTAATTCTCGATCTGTGCTGCGTTATTCGCACGTTTATTTGCTGAGTAGTTTTGCCTATGTATAGTTTTTGGCAGGGGCATAAAATACTGTAAACCACATTGCGTGTCCGGCAATTGGAGAATCCAGTATGTTTCCATTTTATGTTTTTGTGCTGGAAATCTTTTCCCTCAATTGTACTCGCACATGACACGCAATTCCCACATTTATGGTGGCCTTCTGTGGGTTTCATTCCCCATTGTGACAGTAAGTCACTTCTCGGTTTGGGTAAGGCTATGTCTGCCTGAATCACTTGTTGGCCAATACTTTTGTTTCTTTTGTACGCGAAAAGCGGACGAGGGAACGGGCACTCTAGGTTTTCTAGCAGGTGCCAATTTCTTAATACCATCTGTCTCAGCCTATTGGTGTCAGGGCCAAATGTTGTTACACATACGAGTCTGTCTAGTGTGCTTTTTTCTTTTTTCTCTAATAGACTCTCTCGCGGTGTGTATCTTGCTCTCTTATAAGAGTGTTTTAACAGTTTTTTTGGGTAACCTCTATGTTTCAATTCTTCACAGAATTTTTCAGCATGTTGGTCAAAGTCCGTTATTTCTGTACAATTTCTTCTTATTCTGAGTAGTTGGCCATAAGGCAACTAATGTTATCAAATAACTCTTACCTTAATGAATGTCTGCTGAAAAGACAATTGAATTCGATTTACTGATTGTATATAAATGTGTTTGTAAATATGTATGTTGAATTGTGATGTTAATTGTATTGTAATTGTTTGTGACAGTATCTGGTATCAGATATTAATGAATTTAAAAAAATTTTGACAAAGTAAATTTAAAAAAAAGGTATAAATAAATAATACCGCATAAACTATACTAAACTAGTTTGTGCTTCTTAAGCGTCGAGTCGAAAAGAAATAATACAGCGGGTATCTCACTAGTTACTTATTATTCTAAAGGTCCAACCCACTGTATGTCCCAGGACCTAACTCCATTTTCTTTAAAAGTATAGAGCGGGTGAATATCCGCGAGAGTAGAAAGGGCAAAAGACTTGCTACTCCCCTTTTTTGAATAAATCGATTCAATAACGCAGGGAGAGGACTTCTCTCCCCCTTAGGAATGTCTGAGAAAGATACTTTATCTTTTACAGAAAACCATATACAAAGCCTAATAGCCTCATCCCCATTTGCCAATATAACACTAAGTACCTCGGCCCAACAACAAAATGAGTCGGATAAATTAATAAGACTAAGCAAGAAGCACATCAGGACTGAACTCCACGGCCACTTCCTCCTAAAACATCTGGTGGGAGGCACAATCCCGTGGGGGCTCCAAGTGAAAAATACGCCAGTTATATTCACAGAAGATATAGAGTACAGGAAAGGTTTCAGTTGCATAAATACCAAATGCAGCCGCGACCTGATGGTACATACAATAGAAACAGCCCAAAGACTTTGCGTTAAAGAACTTGAAGAGATTGAGAATCTCACTAAAGCCATACAGAATAGTGACGTCATCCCAGATGCGAAAGCTCTCTTAGAAAAAATTGAAAAAGAGATTCTTGCATTTAAAGATATTACTATAAACAGCAAGACTGCACAATACGAGAAAGACTCTAAGTCATTCTCTCTGGAAAAGACATACCCCTTCCTAAAAGACGAATACTATACACAGCCAGACTCAAGAGGGGCTCTATCGAACTATCAGGGAAGGTCCCGCTATAGATTTAAAACCTTTTCAGAGACTTCGTCCTCTGACTCCTCTGGATCAGAAACACGAGGGAATACAAGCAAAAAACAGGTGTCTTTTTTAGAAAAGGGTCCGCAGCCAAAGGCGAGATTCAAGCCCCAATGGGAGATGAGAACCAGAAGGAATTACTACAAATCGTAGAGTGTCCTACCACGGTAGTAAATTTATCCTCGAAGGTTCTGACAAAAGACGAGGAGTCCGTATTAAATCTAGGACTCAAATTTGTCCCAAGCCAATACACCGACTTTACAAAAGCGAAACTCGAAATCATCGAGTTCTGTCGGAAAATTAGACTTAAGGTCTATTTCTCGAACCAACCCTTGAGCCCTGATGTTGAAACAACTGGTCTAAGAAACCGCTCTAGGTTTGTCCCAAGCCTAAATATTCCCAAGCAAGTTCACGCCTTCGAACAAACAATGCTATCTGCAATTACTAAATTGGAAAAAAGTAAGAAATACATGAAACAAAACATTAGTAAAAATCAAAGGCAAGCATTAAAGAATCTCAAAGACGATTCGTCTATTGTGATTAAGCGTGCCGATAAAGGCGGGGCAGTGGTACTGTGGCCTAGAGATAAATATATAGCAGAGGCAACATCACAAGTTTCCAATACAGTGTGGTATAGGAAACTACAGGAGGACCCCGTAAAAGGAATCCAGGGCATAATTGCTGAAACCATCAGGCAAGGAAGAGAAGAAGGATTTGTGGGACTAAAAGAAAGCGAGTTCTTGGTGAAGAAATTTCCAAGAACTCCGATATTATACTTTCTCCCAAAGATCCACAAGAATGAAAGAGACCCCCCAGGACGCCCAATAGTGTCTGGGTGTGACTCATGCTTGGAGCCCATTGCGAAGTATGTGGACTTCTTTTTAAAACCATTTATTGGTACAGTGAAATCCTATCTAAGAGACACCACCGATTTTCTGCTGAAAGTCGAAAAAACTGACTTTGACCCTGATTCTGAACTTATGGTAACAATGGACGTAACGTCATTGTATACCCAGATACCACAAGAGGAAGCACTAGAAGTTATGGAGCTCTACCTAGAAACTAGAGAGCGACCACACAGAGTCCCAACTCCATTCATTTTAAAACTGGCAGAAGTGGCACTTAGGAAAAACTACTTCAAATTTAACGACCAGTTTTATATGCAAATTAAGGGGACCGCGATGGGTTGCCCCTATGCCCCTGAGATGGCCGTCCTCTTTATGGCGGAATACGAAAAAAGGTTTGTGGACAATAACAATCCGTTCAAAGCACATATCAAACAGTGGTACCGTTATATCGATGACGTGTGGCTCCTGTGGCAGGGGAGTCACACGGAACTGATGGAGTTCCACACTTGGCTTAATACGAGACACCAGGATATTAAATTCTCCATTGATTCGAGTAGTGCCAGAATGACGTTTCTAGACATTGAAATTACATGCCAAGAAGGGGCTTTGAAATCCTCCTTATTCAAGAAAAAGACTGACCGCAATACAATTTTACACCATCAAAGTGCCCACCCCAGAAACCTGAAGGCTAACTTGCCTTATGGCCAACTACTCAGAATAAGAAGAAATTGTACAGAAATAACGGACTTTGACCAACATGCTGAAAAATTCTGTGAAGAATTGAAACATAGAGGTTACCCAAAAAAACTGTTAAAACACTCTTATAAGAGAGCAAGATACACACCGCGAGAGAGTCTATTAGAGAAAAAAGAAAAAAGCACACTAGACAGACTCGTATGTGTAACAACATTTGGCCCTGACACCAATAGGCTGAGACAGATGGTATTAAGAAATTGGCACCTGCTAGAAAACCTAGAGTGCCCGTTCCCTCGTCCGCTTTTCGCGTACAAAAGAAACAAAAGTATTGGCCAACAAGTGATTCAGGCAGACATAGCCTTACCCAAACCGAGAAGTGGCTTACTGTCACAATGGGGAATGAAACCCACAGAAGGCCACCATAAATGTGGGAATTGCGTGTCATGTGCGAGTACAATTGAGGGAAAAGATTTCCAGCACAAAAACATAAAATGGAAACATACTGGATTCTCCAATTGCCGGACACGCAATGTGGTTTACAGTATTTTATGCCCCTGCCAAAAACTATACATAGGCAAAACTACTCAGCAAATAAACGTGCGAATAACGCAGCACAGATCGAGAATTAAAAATAAAGTTGCATCTACCCCAATGGTTGAGCACTTTATTGCTAACCAACACGGAGAAAATGATTTCAAATGGTCTATATTGTTCACAACCGACCATCGGAAAAAAAGCACAGACATTGAAACACTACTGTTGAAAACAGAAGCCTATCTAATTTTAAAATTTGATAGCGCCATGACTGGGTTGAACACTTTATCTGAAATATCAAGACTGTAGACATACCATTAATTCGGCATACTATACTAAAAGATGGCCGCCACTTTTGCCTTAATAAACTAACGAGTATAAAAACACACTAAAAGATGGCCGCCACACCTAACGCTCGATCCAGTTGAATTCGGAGCAAGAATCGAACAGGTAAGAAGCAAAAACGTAGCGTTAGAGATAAACCAGAAAGACACTCGGAAACGGAAGACTTTAACTAAACGCCCGTCCTTGTATACACAGGCAAGCTTGAAAGATGGCCTCGACGGGCGTGAGAAAGTAATTCCAGTCTAAAAGTGGAAAGACGATAGACGAGGTGTTCACTCTTCTAGAAAGAAGGTATGTCTCTTCTTCCGCAAGCGCGGCAAGTTTAAACATAAGGAAATCTGACTGAAAATATTTTTCGTATTGTGAATTGCAGGTGGTTGCAAAAAGCCGCTATAAACCACCGATAATCCAGAAAAACAAAAGACAAGTACTCAAAAGTGTCCACACTAATCAGAGGACACAGGAAGGTATGTTCTTCTAAAAATAAGAGAGCTTAAAACATTTGGATGATCAACCTATTCGCCCTAAGAGTGAAGGCTTACCCTAAATACTTGTTTTTTAGGAAGCGCGAAGGTTGAACCGTTTTTTAACTGAGAGAGCCCTCGGACTGGCAAAAGCTGGAAGCCAGGTAAATTTCAGTAGGCTAAAGGTAAAAGCAAAAGGATGAAGCGATTAGGAAAACTAAATACTAAAACTAAGTTCTTTTCCATATATTCCACAGACAACTAAAAAGGAAAGAGCCCTGATGAGAACCCAATAATTGAAGTGACAGGGTTTGAAACGCGTCGGCATTTCAAAAAATATACCTAGAGTGTCCAGTTGACCAAGAAATTAACTTGTGGTCTTCAACAAATAATTCTTGTTATTTGATTCTTTCTGAAAATTTAAATAGATTTTGTTTTCATGTATTTTTGACTTACTGATATTGGTTCAAAAGTAACGGACTGTTCAGGTTAATGCTGCATGGCATTGTCACTAATGTTATCAAATAACTCTTACCTTAATGAATGTCTGCTGAAAAGACAATTGAATTCGATTTACTGATTGTATATAAATGTGTTTGTAAATATGTATGTTGAATTGTGATGTTAATTGTATTGTAATTGTTTGTGACAGTATCTGGTATCAGATATTAATGAATTTAAAAAAATTTTGACAAAGTAAATTTAAAAAAAAGGTATAAATAAATAATACCGCATAAACTATACTAAACTAGTTTGTGCTTCTTAAGCGTCGAGTCGAAAAGAAATAATACAGCGGGTATCTCACTAGTTACTTATTATTCTAAAGGTCCAACCCACTGTATGTCCCAGGACCTAACTCCATTTTCTTTAAAAGTCCTTGTAGCCAGCAGCATCTGCTCCGGGCCTTGCCACCTCGGCTCCAAGCTGTTCGATCTGTCGAAGACCTTGACCATCAGGTGGTCACCAGGACGGAGATCATGGGCCTCACATGTAGATCTATCAGGAAGAGCTTCTCGAACCTGTTGATGAATAGAAGTCTAAACTGTCAGTTGACTGTGCCAAATAATCATTCAACAGAACACAAGGTACATCATGTATGGGGCGTGGCTTAGGAACTCCCCAAATGTTCATCGGTCTTTCAAATACCACCTCAAACGGTGTGAGACCTGATTGTGAGTGTGGTACTGATCTTATGGACAGCAGTGCCAAAGGCAATGCATCTGGCCACTTTAGGGACGTGGAAGCCAGTATTTTCGCCAGCTTCAATTTTAAGGTAGCATTATACCTTTCCACCAATCCTGCTGATTGTGGGTGGAAGACTGCATGGAATTTCTGTTTTATCCCTAATCCTTTCAGGATATAATCAACAACTTGCCCAATAAAATGGGGTCCGTTGTCACTCCACAAAGTTTTACAAACACCATATCCTGGGAAATATTCCTTCAGAAGCACCTTTACTGTGGTAAGAGCAGTATTATCCTTTGTAGGATACGCCTCTATCCATTTACTGAAGGCACATACCACCACTAGGACATATTTTAGATTATTACAGCGCTCAAGCTGGATGTAATCTATCTGCAAAACTTCAAAAGGTGCGGTTGGTGTAGCAAACCCTCCTGTAGGAGTTGGTGTCCCTTTTCCAGGAGTGTACTGCCAACAGATCAAACAGGACTGTACCACTCTTTTAGCTGTGCTGGCAATTTCAGGATGATCCCAGACTTGTGTAAGCAATTTAGTGATTGCTAGAGCCCCAACATGTGCCAGCCCATGTGCCATTTGAACCATAGGTTGTAAATAGGCTGCAGGCAATTTCCACTTGTTCATATGTTTGTTACGCCAACAACCCTCATCGTCCAACATTCCGTCTTTGGACCACCGTTCAAGTTCTTCCACAGAGGCAGATCTCTGTATATGCAATACTTCCTCTCTAGCATCATGCCAATGCTCAGCTTGTGGTTTTACTACGTTCATAGGTGTAGTGCTTCGCTGTATTGTAGTTTCGCGAGCTACACGATCTGCAAAGGCATTTCCTTGTTCTATTTTGTCGGTAATCTTCTTGTGTGCGCTACACTTCATAATGGCAACTTTCTTCGGATATGTAAGTGCAGTCAAAAAATTATGTACTAGTTCTCCATGCATTATCTGCATCCCATGGGATGTAAGAAAGCCTCTTTCCTTCCAAAGTAGGCCAAAATCATTAACCACTCCAAAAGCATAGCGGCTATCCGTGTAAATGTTCACACATAAATCAATACTAAGCTCACATGCTCGTGTCAAAGCTATTAGTTCAGCTGCTTGAGCCGACTTTTGTGGTATGCGAGCTGTTTCTACTACTGTTTCAAGTGTTGTGATTGCGTATGCGGCTGAGGTTGTGCCATCTGGTAACTTCAAACAGGACCCATCAACCCACAGCTCCCCATCGACATCTGGAAGGGGCGTATCTTGCAGATCAATGTGACCCTTTGTCTGTTCCTCAGTAAGGAATATACAATCGTGAGACTATTTGATTGAGACTGAGTCTCAGGATATGGCAACAAAGTGGCTGGGTGTAGTGTTGCACACCTCTTTCATGTAATATGAGGTGCTAACAGTGTCAATTTGTATCCTGTCAAGCGAGCACTAGTTAAATGCTGAGTTTTAGTCTGATTGAAAAAGGCATCTACTGCATGGGGTACTAGCACCAACAGTTTGTGTGACAAAACTATCCCTTCACTCTGACGTATAGACACGGCTGTCGCTGCGACTGAACGGAAACATCCAGGCAACGCACGAGCAACAGGATCAAGAACTGCAGAAAAATACGCACAGGGACGTTGCTTGTCACCGTGTGTTTGCACTAAAACTGACAATGCACATCCATCTTTCTCGTATACATAGAGTATAAATGCCTTCGTATACTCTGGTGTATCTAACACTGGTGCAGAGCGAAGAGCTTGTTTCAACTGGCGAAAAGCATTTTGACATTCATCTGTCCAAGGAAGAGGAATCGGAGTGTTCTTAGACAAAAGTGCTAGCAATTGCTTAACAATGTGTGAAAAACCCAATATCCATTGCCTACAAAATGAAGTTAAACCAATAAATGCACGGACATCTTTCTGTGTGGAAGGTACTGGAGTATCTAAAATTGCTTGAATGCGATTTGATGTCAGTGCACGTCCCTCCTTAGACAGAAGATGACCTTCGGTCTACAATATTGCAATTTCTTTCATGATACTTTATGGTGATGTGTCGCAAGAAAACAAAGTAAGGACAAAGTACATTTTTCACACTTTTCAGGTGTATCAGCTGCCAACAAGATGTCATCGACATATTGTATGAGAGCCACTCCTTCAGGCAAAATAAAAGAATCGAGTTGTCTTATTAAGGCTTGACTATAGATACTCGGACTGTCAGTGTAGCCTTGAGGAACTCTACAAAATCTATATGATCTGTTACTCAAAGTGAAATCGAACTAATATCGGCTATCAGGATGAATAGGAATCGAGAAAAAGCGTTCTTCAGATCCACTACTGAAAATGTAGTTGCAGTTGGAGGGACCAAGGTAAGCAGTGTCGTTATGTCAGATACTACAGGATACTGTGGTACTACAATCTTGTTGACCTCTCTTAAATCAATAATAAATCTATAAATCTTAGTGTCAGCATCTTTTTTCAAAATGGGAAGAATAGGACTATTGCAAACATTGTAAGGAACTTCTTCCACCACCCCCACTTCAATCAGGTCTTGTACAATACGGGTAAGTGCCTCTTCTCCTTCTCGAGAAATTTTATACTGAGGCAATCTCGGCAATATAGCACCCTCCTTGACACTAATATGTACTGGTGGAATAATCATTTGCCCTACGTCAGTGTCTGAAGTAGCCCACAAAGTAATAGGGAGTGAAGCTAGTGCAATATCCTCTTTAAAAATACAGGATCTCTCAATCATGGGGTGGTACTCATTTAAAATAACCCGTACTCCTTCCGGAGAACATCGTATCGTGGCCCTGAAATATTTGAGCATGTCAAGACCTACAATGTTGTCTGGTGTATTTGGAGAAAGCAAAAATGGACATGGAGCAGTAAACTTATCAAAATGGAGTGCAAGTGGTTGTGACAATGGGCTAAGGGAAGGTGTTCCATTGAAATCTATCGATGTAATAGTTAAGCCAGACAGGGGAGCCTTTGGAATCAAGTGTTTAGACAAGGCGCTACGAGGAGCTCCTGTATCAACTAGAAACTGATCAGTAGAACCCAAAATGTGTGCTGTAACATAGGGACCCATCTGATCTACTGGAACTTCAACTGATTCCTTACCCCATCCTAGGCAATCCTATGCATAAGCAGAATCTTGCAAATTAGATGGCTCATAGTCGGACTTTTTGGGGTCGATTCCGATTCGGGAAAGAAAACCGTCCTACGATTCGTATTTGTAGCCGTTTCCGTACGATTCGTAAAAAAAGTCCGAATTGCGTAGTACGATCCGTTTTCAAAGATTCCATACGAATGTTTACGAACCGTACGAAAAACAAGCGAAGAACCGTACGACACAGATTCGGCTAGTGAATCGTACAATTTGTAAACATGCCGTACGACCCGCCAAGTATGATCTGGACCGGAGACCGTGAACACCATTCATACAGTAAAATGCTGTCGTGTATGGAGTGCGATTTGTACGGAAAACATCGCATATAAGCGAACCCCACAATCAAATAATAAGCGAACCCCCTCAACGAAGCGCATGCGTACCCCGCTAAAACGTCGCGTACCCCGTAAATACAACACGTATGACATAGCCACACAATAAAGTACGAAAACGAACCCCACCTCAAAGAACCCCACGCGTACCCCCGAAATACGTCGCGTATGAGTGAGCTACACACTACAGTACACAACGAATCCCCCCACAAAAAAACTCATGCGTATACCTAAAAGAGCACAAGGAGTGTGCAAACGAGTCGCACAACTCCACACAACTTATCCCCTGCCTGCAAACCATAGCTAAACAATGTCCTGGCCACAACCAAACTGACAAACAGAGGGCCAAACTTAGACCCACCCCTCATAACACATCCTCCAAAAAATTCAAACTAAGCCACACCCACAAATGGACCAATAAAAAGGGCCCACACACATAAACCAGCATCCTTTGCAACATACACATTTACCTAGAGACTGACAACACACCAACAACTGCATGCATCCACATTCACACATACCAACAATCACATTCATACCCTCACACCCTCTTCACATTCAGACCCGCACCCCCCATCCATACACACCCTCACCCCCCTAAACACATTCACCCCACAACATGTCAGGACCAAAGAATCCAAAGTTCACAAACCAGGAGATGGAGATCCTTGTAGATGAGGTCATCAGAGTTGAGCCACAGCTGTTTGGCACATTGGTCAGACAAACCAGCATAGCTGAGAAAACACAAATGTGGGAGAGGATCGTCAATAAGGTCAATGCTGTTGCACCCATCAGGCGCACCAGGACGGTTTGCCAGGCCAGGTGGTACGATCTGCGGAGGATGGTCAAGCGGAAGATGGACGAGGACTATGCCCAGAGCCAGTACACTGGAGGTGGTGGTCCCCACAGACCAGTACAGTACCAGCCCTGGGAGGAGGTCATGGCCCTGCTACAACCGGTGGGAGTACATGGAATTGAAGGAGTCGTGGAGCCTGGTGAGTATACAAACAACTCATGTTACATGGGTGGATTGCCACCATAGACCACACATATGAGGGGTGGGTGGATAGGACTCCCAGCAGTGTCCAGACATAGGAGGGGTGTGTGGATATGACTCCCAGCAGTGCTCAGACATAGGAGGGGGGTGTGGATATGACTCCCAGCAGTGCCCAGACATAGAAGGGGGGTGTGGATATGACTCCCAGCAGTGCCCAGACATAGGAGGGAGTGTGGATATGACTCCCAGCAGTGCCCAGACATGACAGGGGTGGGTGCAGAGGACTCCCAGCAGTGTCCAGACATAACAGGGGTGGGTGGATATGATTCCTAGCAGTGCCCAGACATAGGAGGGTGTGTGGATATCACTCCCAGCAGTGCCCAGACATAGGAGGGGGTGTGGATATGACTCCCAGCAGTGCCCAGACATGACAGGGGTGGGTGCAGAGGACTCCAGCAGTGCCCAGACATGACAGGGGTGGGTGGATATGACTCCCAGCAGTGCCCAGACATGACAGGGGTGGGTGCACAGGACCCGCAGCAGTGCTCAGTGAAAGGGGGGACATAATCATAATCATACAACAACTATTTGTGTGTATGTTTACAGCCCTAACCTGTGACAGTCCTGATAGTGCAATAGCAACACATCACTTACAGCAGTGTCCAACTCATCCCATATGGTCCAGGTACACACACATGGACCATGCTCATTGTACAGGGAGTGAGAAAGTACTGTCAACATAGCTAACACTGGGTCCTGGTGTATGCAGCACATGGCCCTCCTGTGACCAGTGCAAACACTAACATTAGGACAACAAGGTCAGATATCTTGCACAGTAACTCACAACCACGGTCATGGCAGCATGCTCCATGGGGGGACAGCCACACCACGAGTGAGGAACAGTTGCAACTCACACTCCAAATACCAGCACAGCCTGTCACACACACCCCTTACCTAAACATACCAAGCTGGGCCATTCAATGTAGTGCCCCACTGTCACAAACGTCATGTAACACAACTAATCCCAATCAGATGAAGCATTTCAGCAAGAAATGCACAGGGCTGATTCACAAGTCCCTTGCACTCATATCACGATGCCGTAGCTACTCCTTACTGACGCAGCGGGCCCACAAATATTAGTGCAATGGTGCTGGGTATT
Organism: Lissotriton helveticus; assembly: GCF_964261635.1. Classification (NCBI taxonomy): domain Eukaryota; kingdom Metazoa; phylum Chordata; class Amphibia; order Caudata; family Salamandridae; genus Lissotriton; species Lissotriton helveticus. The sequence continues at coordinate 268,662,038 of NC_136060.1, forward strand.
GACAAGGTGATACACCTGGGAGATGTACAATATTCTAAAGCACTGAGCCAGAAGTAGGTGTACTGGTTGTGGTGTGGTTGTGGTGTGGTGGGCAGTGGCTGTCCGTCACGGCACAGCAACACCTCCCAAAAGTGGAATGAAATCTTGAACATTCCACTCTGCCACTTGTATGCGCATGCTGCCTCAAAACCCTGTGCATGCCTGAAGCAGACGTAAGGAGAGCATTGTGCAGATAGGCCCACACAGAGCATTGCTGGATCTGCGTAGTACCAGCAACACAACTCCAGCAATGTGCCACTTCTATGGCACAGATGCGTGATGCAGTTGTTTGGTATTTCCACCATGGTGATCTGCAGTGTTAATGTCTTGCATCCATGCTGGCATAGCTGTGGTGTACAATGACAGCCAAAGCCCTGCTGATATGTCTGGCTTTGCCATTCATTGTAAATAGACCCTCACATTGAAATGAGTCATGAACACAGATGAATGTGACATCACAAGTGAACAGTGAGCAAAATCATAAGCCGGTGTAACAGTGATAAGGACAATGTTCATGAAAAGTACATATTCGATTAAATGCCATTATCATTGTCTGTCTCTCACACCCACAGGGCAACATGCGCAATCTAACACCAACCAGGGGGAAGATGGATCACAGTCCCAGGCTCCAAAGGAGCCTGACCCCACCAACAGTGACGCCTCTCACCACTCCATGGATGACCCCAACCAACCTGGCACCTCTGGATCCCAAATCCTTGAAGCAGCTGGATCAGGGGCATCTGCGCCAACCACCACACCCATTCCTGCCACATCCCAGCAGACAGCTCAGAGCCCTGCCCACAATCCAAACCTGAGCCAGTCTGACAATGAGGGACATGGTTCGCCGGGCACCCAGGAGGTGGCAGACAACACCACCACTGTCAACCCTCAGGGGTCCCGGCGCCCTGATGTGCCCACAACAGCAGGCCAGGCTCGTGTGGGCAGGGGTGGTGGGAGTGGCTCAAGGCGGAGGCGAGAACCTGACCAGCAAGCTGCAGGGCCCGGTATGTCTGAACTTAGAAACATTATGGAGGACAACCGGCGGGACACCAGGGAGTTCAGCCAGGGAGTGGGGGCCCTCATCCCTTTAAAAGACCAGCAGGCCCAGCAACACGCCAGTCAACGACGACAACTTGGACGGATGGAGGCAACACTGGCTGAGCTGTTGGCGGGGCATAGGGACATTAGCCACTCACTCCGTCGGATTGCTGACAGCATGCACGTAGGCGAGTGGTGCCATGTAGATATTGAACAGCGTCGGGCTGAGAGATTATCCCTGTGGGATGCCCTGTGTCACCAGGCCAGAAACATCGAGGCAAAGACTCCAAAGAGGCACAGGGAGGGAGGAGGAGGTGGAATCATCCAACGGAGAGTCGCTGGCATCATCAAGGCCTGCACATGAGGGTCCCCCAATGAAGGTGGGTCGTCCACAAAGAAGACGTTGATAGGCACAGGGCCATGCGCATCTCCCAGGTCACCTGGTCTGGCATCTTGCCATTGTGTTGCAACAGCATCACCTTATTGACTTTCTGACTCTCCCACATGGACTTGCTGGTCGCAGTGTCACCAATGATGCCAAAGACTGTGGTCTTGACTCTGTTCAGACCCTCCAGGATTTCGCGATTTCGCGATTTCGCGGTTTGCCGCGAAATCGGCAATTTTGTAAAAATGCCGCGATTTTTACCAAAGTGCCCGCGAAATCGGCACTTTGGTAGAAATCGCGCCGCCTTTTTACAAAAAAGCTGCTATATCCTGGGGGGGGGCTGACAAAAGTCGACTGTTTCACCCCAGCAGCAGGATCTGGCTGCTGCAAACCAGCCGAGGGGCTGCTGGGGTCGGCTGCTTTAAATTCCTCGATTGAAAGTGTGCCTGGAGAGGGCGGCTTTCATTTGTGTCTTTGTGTCACAATCCCGGGGCGTCACATCTGCTTCTAATCTTGTTAGTAATTAAAAGCTCATTTCACACCTCGGCCCTCGCTCCAGTCTGGCGGAAAGAGAGGGTTTGAGAAGCTGTTTATGCCACTTTCACATCCGTTCAGTCTCACCGCGGACTCGAGCTGTCTCTCCTGTCACTTCTCCGGCCCAGCACTCTCTTGGCTTCTGGCAGAGTCCCCAGTCCAGGAAGGAACTGCTGGACCGGGTCAGGTTCTGTTTCTGAAGCTCGCCTTTCACAGGCGACATATCCCATCACCATCACCATCTTTGTGGAAAGGCCTGAATTCGTGCAGGGGCCTGTAAAATGATATGTATGAGCAGGCCTCAGGGGAGGGGTGCGTGCAGGCTTCAGAGGAGGGGTGCATGCAGGCTTCAGAGGAGGGGTGCGTGCAGGCTTCAGAGGAGGGGTGCGTGCAGGCTTCAGAGGAGGGGTGCGTGCAGGCCTCAGAGGAGGGGTGCGTGCAGGCTTCAGAGGAGGGGTGCGTGCAGGCTTCAGAGGAGGGGTGCATGCAGGCTTCAGAGGAGGGGTGCGTGCAGGCTTCAGAGGAGGGGTGCGTGCAGGCTTCAGAGGAGGGGTGCGTGCAGGCCTCAGAGGAGGGGTGCGTGCAGGCTTCAGAGGAGGGGTGCGTGCAGGCTTCAGAGGAGGGGTGCATGCAGGCTTCAGAGGAGGGGTGCGTGCAGGCTTCAGAGGAGGGGTGCGTGCAGGCTTCAGAGGAGGGGTGCGTGCTGGCCTCAGAGGAGGGGTGCGTGCAGGCTTCAGAGGAGGGGTGCGTGCAGGCCTCAGAGGAGGGGTGCGTGCAGGCTTCAGAGGAGGGGTGCGTGCAGGCTTCAGAGGAGGGGTGCGTGCAGGCCTCAGAGGAGGGGTGCGTGCAGGCTTCAGAGGAGGGGTGAGTGCAGGCCTTGGAAGAGAGGGGTGAGTGCTGGCCTTGGAAGAGGGGGGTGAGTGCTGGCCTTGGAAGAGAGGGGTGAGTGCTGGCCTTGGAAGAGAGGGGTGAGTGCAGGCCTCGGAAGAGAGGGGTGAGTGCTGGCCTCGGAAGAGAGGGGTGAGTGCAGGCCTCGGAAGAGAGGGGTGAGTGCTGGCCTTGGAAGAGAGGGGTGAGTGCAGGCCTCGGAAGAGAGGGGTGAGTGCTGGCCTTGGAAGAGAGGGGTGAGTGCTGACCTTGGAAGAGAGGGGTGAGTGCTGGCCTTGGAAGAGAGGGGTGAGTGCTGGCCTTGGAAGAGAGGGGTGAGTGCTGGCCTTGGAAGAGAGGGGTGAGTGCTGGCCTTGGAAGAGAGGGGTGAGTGCTGGCCTTGGAAGAGAGGGGTGAGTGCTGGCCTTGGAAGAGAGGGGTGAGTGCTGGCCTTGGAAGAGAGGGGTGAGTGCTGGCCTTGGAAGAGAGGGGTGAGTGCAGGCCTCGGAAGAGAGGGGTGAGTGCTGGCCTTGGAAGAGAGGGGTGAGTGCAGGCCTCGGAAGAGAGGGGTGAGTGCTGGCCTCGGAAGAGAGGGGTGAGTGCTGGCCTTGGAAGAGAGGGGTGAGTGCTGGCCTTGGAAGAGAGGGGTGAGTGCTGGCCTTGGAAGAGAGGGGTGAGTGCTGGCCTCGGAAGAGAGGGGTGAGTGCTGGCCTTGGAAGAGGGGGGTGAGTGCAGGCCTCGGAAGAGAGGGGTGAGTGCTGGCCTTGGAAGAGAGGGGTGAGTGCAGGCCTCGGAAGAGAGGGGTGAGTGCAGGCCTCGGAAGAGAGGGGTGAGTGCTGGCCTTGGAAGAGAGGGGTGAGTGCTGGCCTTGGAAGAGGGGGGTGAGTGCTGGCCTTGGAAGAGAGGGGTGAGTGCTGGCCTTGGAAGAGGGGGGTGAGTGCTGGCCTTGGAAGAGAGGGGTGAGTGCAGGCCTCGGAAGAGAGGGGTGAGTGCTGGCCTTGGAAGAGAGGGGTGAGTGCTGGCCTTGGAAGAGAGGGGTGAGTGCTGGCCTTGGAAGAGAGGGGTGAGTGCAGGCCTCGGAAGAGAGGGGTGAGTGCAGGCCTCGGAAGAGAGGGGTGAGTGCTGGCCTTGGAAGAGAGGGGTGAGTGCTGGCCTTGGAAGAGAGGGGTGAGTGCTGGCCTTGGAAGAGAGGGGTGAGTGCTGGCCTTGGAAGAGAGGGGTGAGTGCTGGCCTTGGAAGAGAGGGGTGAGTGCTGGCCTTGGAAGAGAGGGGTGAGTGCTGGCCTTGGAAGAGGGGGGTGAGTGCAGGCCTCGGAAGAGAGGGGTGAGTGCTGGCCTTGGAAGAGAGGGGTGAGTGCTGGCCTTGGAAGAGAGGGGTGAGTGCTGGCCTTGGAAGAGAGGGGTGAGTGCTGGCCTTGGAAGAGAGGGGTGAGTGCTGGCCTTGGAAGAGAGGGGTGAGTGCTGGCCTTGGAAGAGAGGGGTGAGTGCTGGCCTTGGAAGAGGGGGGTGGCCAACTAGAGCATGGGCATCAATTCATTAAAATGCTAGGGGTAATGGAAGGGGACATCAAAGGAAATGACATCACATCAGGGCATATTTCAAAGTGGAATACTCTGCTGAAACAGTTTCCATTCTTTTAAAGCTGAAAATGAATGATTATGAGTAAAATAAAGTGCCGCAAAAATGCCGCTAAATTTCCATATTTGTGCCGCTAAATTTCCATATTTGTGCCGCTAAATTTGCTAATCCATGCCGCTATATCCTGGGGGGTCTGTCTGTTGACTAAAACTGCAAGGCATCACATCTCCCTCTGTGAACTTTGGATTCCCCACATGTTTGTACAGCACCTAACCCTTACTCAAAATTCTCTCACAAGATGGAGAATTAAAAATAACTAACACAATACGTATTGATATTGATTTATTTTTGACGTGAGTCAACGACATATGTGTAGGGATATCTCAAAGTATGCCAGAGTGCTGACCATACAGTGGGATCTGAGTCCGGTTGTGGACACACATAGGTCACAATGTATGATCAACTACATCCATGGAGGGAATTACTCACACGTGATGGTTAATATCTGCTGGGGGGGGTTGGCTGGCTTGCCATACTGCTCTGACAGACAGTTACGGAAGAGTCTCATGAAGGTGTACAGGTCATGGGTAAAGTGTCTGTCTCCAGTGAGGGACTTCCAGGTCTCTTTGTTGTTGTGTGCGAAATATCACCTGCATGCATTTGGACTGTGGAAGTGATGAATGTTGCACAGGGCAAAGCAGGCTGGATGGACTACAGGCAACGGGGTTTTGGATGCGAGACGTCCATATATGGTGTTTTTGGGCCAGTGGTTGTGAGTGCCTACTGAGTGTGGCTGAGGAGTATGAAGGTGATCCTGCAGTTGACAGTGGGATTCTCAATCAATCAGGATATTTGTAAAGTACGCTACATACCTATGAGCGTTTCAAGGGGCTGGGGGGAGGGGAGGGAACTGCTACTGATCAAAGAGTCAGGTCTTGAGGAGTTCTCTGGAGGCCAACATGTCCTGGGTCTGACGTAAGTTGGTTTGGAGAGTGTTCCAGGTATTGGCGGCGACGTGGGAGAAGGATCTTCTGCCGGCGGTGGTGTTGCGGAGGCGTGGAACTGTTGCGAGGGCGAGGTTAGCAGAGTGGAGGCTGCGGGTGGTGGTGTAGAAGCTGAGTTGGCCGATGAGGTATGCTGGTCCGGCATTGTGTGGGGATTTGTGTGCGTGGATGAGGAGTCTGAAGGTGATCCTCTTGTTGACGGTGAGCCAATGCAGGCCTCTCAGGTTGAGTGTGATGTGACTGCGTCGGGGGGTGTCCATGATCAGTGGTGCGTAGGCATCCTGGATGCGTTGCAGCCGTCTCAGGAGCTTGTTTGTTGTTCACGTATAGAGGATGTACCCACAGTCCAGTGTGCTGGTGACGAGTGCCTGGGTGATGCTTATTCCTGTGTCAGAGGGGATCCATTTGAAGATCCTGCAGAGTATTCGGAGGGTGTTGAAGCATGACGTGGAGACAGCGTACACTTGCTTGGTCATGGAGAGGGTGAATTTAAGGATGACACCCAGGTTGTGTGTGCGGTCGATGGGTGCTGGGGCTGTTCCTAGTGATGTTGGCCACCAGGAGTCGGCAAGGCTGATAGGGTGGTGCTGAGGATGAGGACCTCCGTCTTCTCTTAATTTAGCTTTAGCCTGCTGACCTTCATCCATTCTGCACCGGCCTTCATTCCCCTGTGGAGGTTGGCTTTGGTGGTGTGGGGGGCATTGGTGAGGGATATGATCATTTGGGTGTCGTTGGTGTAGGAGATGATGTTGAGGCTGTGTTGTCAAGCGACGTAGGCGAGTGGTGCCATGTAGATATTGAACAGCGTCGGGCTGAGAGATTATCCCTGTGGGATGCCGCAGATGATCTCGGTGGTATTTGAGCGGAAGGGTGGGAGGCGGACGCTCTGAGTTCTGCCGCAGAGGAAGGACGTGGTCCAGGTCAGGGCCTTCTCTTGGATCCTAGCGCCTTGGTGGCGTGCTGTTAGGGTGCAGTGGCACACCGTGTTCCTCCTTTGTCCTTCAGGATCCAGATGTTGGTGGTGGTGGCGATGAGGGCGATCTCGGTGCTGTGGTTGCTGCAAAAGCCGGTCTGGGATGGGTCCAGGATGTTGTTGCCTTCGAGGTAGTGGGTCAGCTGTCTGTTGACAATTTTCTCCGTGACTGTCACCGGGAAAGTGAGCAAGGAGATGTGACAGAAGCTTTTGAGGTCATGGGGTCCACCATGGGTTTCTTCAGTAGGGCGTTGATCTCGGTGTGCTTCCAGCTCTCCAGAAAGGTTGCAGTCTTGAAGGAGAAGTTTATTGTCTATTGGAGATGGGGTGGGATGGCTGTGCTTGCTTTGCTGAAAACATGGTGAGGGCATGGGTCAGATGGGGATCCGGAGTGGATGGAGTTCATGGTCTTGATGGTGTTTACTTTGGTGATGTTGGACCAGGCGGTCAGGCGAATGGTGCGGGTGGTGGTCGCAGGGGTGGTGGTCTCGGTGGAGGATGAGGGGGTGTCAGTGTTGAAGCTGTTGTGGATGTCGGCGATCTTGCGCTCAAAGAAGCTGGCCAGTGAATCGCACAGGTCTTTTGATGGTGGAATGTCGTTGGTGTTGAAGCTGGGGTTGGAGAGGTCTTTCACGATATAGAATAGCCCTTTTGGGTTGTGTGCGTTGTTGAGTAGGCGGTCCCTGAAGGCGGTCCTCTTGTTAGTCCTGATGAGTTGGTGGTGTTTGTGGGTGTTGTGCTTGTGGGCTGTGCCGCTGTCTGCTGTTCGGTTGTGGAGCCAGTTCTCATACACTTTTCGAAAGGTGTGTTTTGAGGCCTGGAGATCTTTGGTCAACCAAGTGGCTTTCTTGTTGGTATGATTGGTTGCGGAGGTATTGAGTGGGGCAAGGATGTCGTTGCAGTTGTTGATCCACTGTTTGAGTTTGATGGCGGCGGCGTTGGGCTTGGTGGGGTCGTTGGTTGGTCCCAGGGCGAGGGTGGTGGTCTGTTGGTCCTTGGTGAGCTTGACCCAGCAGAGGCGTGGCAACTGTTGTGTGCGGTGCTGTTTGTTTGGCTTCCTTAATGTGAAGTGGACGCATCTGTGGTCAGTCCAGTAATGTTTGGTGGTGTGGTTGAATGAGACGTGGTGACTTGCGGAGAACATGGGGTCCAGTGTGTGTCCAGCAGCGTGGGTGAGTGTCGTCACAAGCTGTTTGAGTCAGAGTTTTGCAAGGTTGTCAATCAGGGCAGTGGAGTTGGCGTTGTTGTTGTTTGAAGTTCATGTCCCCGAGGAGGATGTGGTCGGTGGAGGTGAGGCCGTGGGTGCTGACGAGGTGGGTGATGATTTCGCTGAACTGTGCTCGGGGTCCGGGTGGTCTGTAGATGACAGTTACTCAGAGGGTGGTGTTGGGGTTGGAGTGGATTGGAAGTGCATATGCTCAGCGGTGGTGAGGCTGTCGTCGGTGTTGGTCGTAACTCCGAGGGAGTCCTTGTGGATGATGGCGATTCCCCCTCCCACTATGTTGGTGCGGTATCTGCGGGAGATTTTGTACCCCTCTTGGATGTCAATGGTGATGTCTGGTGCGGATGTGACGTTCAGCCAGGTCTCTGTCAGGAAGGCAACGTCGGGGGTGGTTAAGTCTAGGAGGTCCCAGAGTTTGATGACGTGTTTGCAAGTGGAGCGGGTGTTGAGGAGGATGCAGCGGAGGTGGTGGGGTCTCTGTTCTTTGTTTTTGTGGTCCGGATGCTGTATAAGTTGCAGTTGCGGCAGGTGAAGGATCCTTGGGTGTGCTTCGGGGTAGCCCGGTAGCAGGAGGGATTGCGCCAGGGGTTGAGTGCGTGGAGGGTGCTAGATTCGTAGTGCAGTCTGATGTTGTGGGCACTTTGTGGTCCAGGGGTTCTGGCCCTGTGCGCGGTCCGGGCGCAGACAGACCTGCCTTTGCCATGGAGGTGGTGCAACTGGGGCACAGACAAGCTGTGGCCACCATTAACAATGGACAGATGGATGGAGGAGCATATTGGAGGCGTGTGTGTGGCACAATCTGGGCACTGGGTGTTGCAGTGTCACTGGGGATGCAGCATCAGGAATGTGTGAACACATGATGGCAGAAGGTGTGAGACACCATGGAAAAGTAGCACACAAAGACAAGGATATTTGCAAAGCAACATGTGACATATGTATGGAAAGGAAGGAGTGTCTGGTTACTCATGGGTCACTGCTAGAAAATGGGTTAACAATCACCAAATATGACAGGCACATGGCCATGCACCAAAAGGCCAAGCGGGGCACAGGCCAAACAGCATCAGCATGTGTTGCATGACCATTGGGGGTATCAAGCAAAAAAAAGTACAAACAGAACCATGTATGCCAATCACATAATGGACCATGACCTATCACAAACACCAAGCATGTTGACACAGGACACATAACCACATACGCACTAACATTGTAAAGCATGCCATAGATGACACATGCAGACTGACAAGACATCTGCGGTAACAGTAATGGGGCACAATGTACACTTGGAAATACTTTTACAACCGAAATGGTACCAGTTCATTCTGAGGCCATGCTGCTGTAGACAATGTACATGGCCAGTGGCATAGCTCTGTAGGAAATGAATGTCATGCAATGAGGGTACCTGTAATGCTGCTGAAACTATCTCCACAAGACTGTCTGGACTGTTGGTATCTTTGACCCTCAGATTTGTGTGATGCTGAAAGCGGTCCATCTCCAGATAGCCCATTGGTCTGAGTATGATTAACAGACTCAATAGGGTGATCAGGCGAGGGAAGGAGAGGATGGGAACAGCAGGGAGGGAGATCTGAAACAAAGGTAAACAAGCATACCAATTCAACAAATCTTGGCACTGCATCACATTATACTGCATGACGTATACTGTAACAGTAACACCTGTGTACTTTAACCACAGCCACTGTAGCCTATTTGTGAGAACAGGCTTTGAAATGATACTACATCTGAGTTTTGAACTGGGACACATAAAAGGTAGCAGAGTTTGTCACATAAATGAAGGGGATCTAACGCTCACTAGCCTGCTTCAATGCAATTCGAACCATGCGATCATCAAGTTACTTACAGTGCATGATTGAGGCTCCAAGAAATAAGTAAATTCAATGTGTAGCACTGCTACTCACACATAGCCAAAAAACTTTAGTCAGCCCTGGGAATCAGTGAGGGTCATGAATGTAACACACACATCCCCCGCAAGAGTAGTACTTAGCTCATGCAAGGAGGAAGGTAATTATTGAAACACAATGAAGCCTAGCAAGAGCCAGTCATTGGTTCTTCCAACTGTGCCTTACAATGCCAAACATGACAGGCAGGTGTGACCAAACTCGACAGAGAGTAATGATGCACAAAGCCAATAAACCATCCCTACCGTTACTAGGATATGCAGCATGGCACAAGAGATTGCTGGGATTAACGTCAACTGACTGGTGTAACGGAACTGTTAACATTTTCCAGAGCACTACGTTGGTACGTCATCAGTGCAACATTCCTGGGATAATGGAAATTGAAAGTTAACATGAAGTTACCAAGAATGCTAGCAAATCAGAGTTCTTCACCGGCACTGATGTAGTGACGTGACAGTGACATTACATACTGGCTCAAGGGGCAATGCATCCATACAAACAGACTCACTGGACAGTTGTCAGAGCATGTGGGACATACAATGGCCAACACCTTCACCACATGTCATTAGGTAAACCATACTGTACTGGCCTACAACATAAATGTGATGAGGCAGACACATCCAGCTGCATACAGTGGCAGTGCAATTCCACACAGAGCCTGTGGTTGTGATGTCACACACAATGTAAATCGGTGACATCCGCAATGTGTCTGGCCAAAGGTTTAAACACATTGATGCATTCACCAGAGTCAACACTCAACAACAGATGACTGACAAAAAGGGTGACTGTCCAGTCATGGGAGTGTTGCAACATGCATCTTGATCCATGTTTATGACACATGTGTGTATGCTTCTACGACATGCACAGAAACAGTTCCCACACATTCCCAAAGCATGCCAACACAAAAAAGCCTGCTTAGCTATCTTACGGACATTTCCACATGTCTGTGCATGGAACGCTGATTCGACACACGTTGCAATCATCTGGATGAATAGCAGGAGTACCAAGATGACACAAACAGACAACAGGCAGAGCAACCTGGGAAATGACAGGCACACAAGGGTACACATTAATAATATTTCCATACAGACATGGTCATGTAAAACAAATCACAATGTAGTACACATGTACATTCTGAATTCACAAATTGCACATATGCGTGTGTCATGACATCATCACTTATGTGATACATCACAACAAACATCAAAGTGACTTCGCACACAGTCAGCTGGACACACAGTATGCAACACATGCCACTCAATGACACTAGCTCGCACACAAATGCTCAGTGACTCACCATTAAGAGAAGAAGTTGCGTATGAGCCGACTCCGGATATCATCCTCTTCCTCCTCATCACTTTCATCGTGGCCAAGGCCGGCATCCTCAACGGATGGATGTTCCAGCTCGTAAGGATCCAGGTAAAGTGGCACGGCCTTCTCAACTGCCATGTTGTGCAGCATGCAGCACACGATGAAGATGTTACACACCTTGACCGGTGCGTAGGGGAGGGATCTACCGGTCTTATCAAGGCACCGGAATCGGCTCTTCAGGAGTCGAAACGTACGCTCTATCACTCACCTGGTCTGTCCATGTGCATTGTTGTACCACTGGTCTGCAGCTGTTCTTGGGATGCGGAGCGGTGTCATGAGCCACGGCATGTAGAGATATCCCACGTCTCCTACAAATATACAAAGTGTTATAATTTGAGTAATGCCATTCTGTCAGAGCAAACAAGAAATGAAACATACAGGAAAAACAGAGTATACCCACCTACAAGGCACGCCTGATCGTTGTGCAGCTGCAGCATCATCTGTGGTACCCTGCTACGCCTCATGATGAAAGCATCATGGCACGATCCTGAAAACGTGCACAAACATGGGAAATCAGCATGTTAGCAAGACACACCACCAGGGCATTTATTGAGTGGTAATGCTTCCTATTGCGGTAGGCCTGCTCCTGGGCCTGTGGTGGCACCAAAGCCACATGTGTACCATCAATGGCCCCAATGACATGTGGCATCCCACCCAGGGCATAGAATTCACCATTTACATCTGTTAACTCGTCAGGTTTGGGAAATTTGATGAATTCATCAATGTGCTCTAACATGGCAGCTAACACATCACTTAGGACACGGCTGAACATGGTTTGGGACATACCCCCCACATCTGCAATGGTAAATTGAAACGTACCTGTGGCAAAAAAAATGTAGGGCTGCCATTACCTTTAGCTTTGGTGTCAGCGCAGTTGGATACCTGTTTCGCGGTTGGAGATCTGGTTCCAGCCTGTCCGTCAAGTTCTGAATTAAAACGCGAGTGAATCTGTACCGTCTGATGCAATCACGTTCCCTCATGTTTCCAAGTTGGGAAAAGGCCTTGGTAGCGGTGGTGCCCTGAAGGACATATTTTCGAAGAATGGATAACAACTGTCAGACAACAACTATTCCAATGTACATGGCACATGCAACACTGCTACTACCCAACAAGTTACTATGGGGTTTGGCGTATGCAATAAATCCTGGACACATATGCCAGCTTCCTGGCACTCCAAACAAATCTCAGACACATGTATTGTTTTAGAACAAAAAATTACATGCACACCAAAGAGCTGCTGGGCTGCTCTGAGTAAGCAGAGCAAGATGTCAGAGGAGTGACACACGTCACCAGACCTGCATTAGAAGGTTGTCATCCCATACAGACAGCTGTCTGCAAGTCACAGAGCCAGGTTACAGGGAATATCTATTGGACATATCCTAGAACTTGCTAATAACGGTGTGTATGTGACAACGCAACACCACAGCAATTGTCACAATGCAGTCATGTATCCATGGTGATCAATGATGTATGATGCCATCAGACACAAAAGCCATTGGCAAAGCACATGTGGCATAGTGTGCGTACATGCGAAACCATTTCAGTCACAACACAGACCCATAATAGATGCACCGACAACAGATGCATTTAACAGGCCACAAACAGAAAATTCAATCTTTACCATGACACACACATTACATTGTTACATACGGGACCTGATGAGCCTCAAATAGTCCAGTGCAAAAGTGCCATGGTCCCTGGCATCATGAGACAGGTGCCCATAGGGCTGACTGTGCCATCCCAGTGTTGATGTGCATGACAACATGTGCATGATGATACCAATGGGACTAGAGGAAAGTTGATGTGTAACACATAATGCACCATCACACATCACATGTGTCAACAGGTCATCACACATCGATTGTGCAACGTGATCTGATATCCTGGGCTATATCAGTGCCTGGCACACCTAGGGCATGCTCATGTAAGTATGCAATGACAAAAACTAGATAGACATCCTTGTGTTAACCGTACAGCGACATCCCTGCCATGTGTGCGTGATGTTTCACCATTGTAATGGTGCCATATGCGAGCGGACCGTACCCCAACAGTACGTGCGTGTGTGCGGGACGTTTCACCATTGTAAGGGTGCCATACGCGAGCGGACCGTATCCCGACAGTACGTGCGTGTGTGCAAGATGTTTCATCATTGTAATGATGCCAAACGCGAGTGGACCGTACCTCGACAGTACGTGCGTGTGTGCGGGACGTTTCACTTTTGTAATGGTGCCATACGCGAGCGGACCATACCTCGGGCATGCGTGCGTGTGTGTGGGACGTTTCACCATTGTAATGGTGCCATAAGCCAGCGGACCGTACCCCGACAGTATGTGCATGTGTGTGGGACGTTTCACCATTGTAATGGTGCCATACGCGAGAGGACCGTACCCCGACAGTACATGCGTGTGTGCGGGACTTTTCACCATTGTAATGGTGCCATACGCCAGCGGACCATGCCCTGACAGTACGTGCGTGTGTGCGGGACGTTTCACCATTGTAATGGTGCCATACGCGAGCGGACCGTACCCCGACAGTACGTGCGTGTGTGCGGGACGTTTCAGTATTGTAATGGTGCCATACGCGAACGGACCGTACCTCGGGCATGCGTGCGTGTGTGCATGATGTTTCACCATTGTAATGGTGCCATACACCAGCGGACCATACCCGGACAGTACGTGCGTGTGTGCGGGACGTTTCACTATTGTAATGGTGCCATATGCGAGCAGGCCGTACATCTGGCTTGCGTGCGTATGTGCAGGACGTTTCACCATTGTAATGGTGCCATACGCCACCGGACCGTACCCCGACAGTACGTGCGTGTGTGTGGGACGTTTCACCATTATAATGATGCTATACGCGAGCAGACCGTACCCCGACAGTACGTGCGTGTGTGCAGGATGTTTCACTATTGTAATGGTGCCATACGCGAGCGGACCACACCTCGGGCATGCGTGCGTGTGTGCGGGACGTTTCACCATTGTAATGGTGCCATATGCGAGCGGACCGTACCCCAACAGTACGTGAGTGTGTGTGGGACGTTTCACAATTGTAATGGTGCCATACGCGAGCGGACCCTACCCTGACAGTACGTGCGTGTGTGCGGGACGTTTCACCATTGTCATGGTGCCATATGTCAGCGGACCGTACCCCGACAGTACGTGCTTGTGTGCGGGACCTTTCACCATTATAATGGTGCCACACGCGAGGGGACCGTACCCCGACAGTACGTGCGTGTGTACGGGACGTTTCACTATTGTAATGGTGCCATACCGAGCGGGCCGTACCTCGGGCATGCGTGCGTGTGTGCGGGACGTTTCACCATTGTAATGGTGCCATACGCCAGCGGACCGTACCCCGACAGTACATGCGTGTGTGTGGGACGTTTCACCATTGTAATGGTGCCATACGCGAGCGGACCGTACCCCGACAGTATGTGCGTGTGTGCGGGACGTTTCACCATTGTAATGGTGCCATACGCGAGCGGACCGTACCCCGACAGTACATGCGTGTGTGCGGGACTTTTCACTAAGCATGGGCGTAGAATCCGTTCCGCTCGCGGAATTTGCGAATTTTTGACAAATTCGCGTTCCGCGAATCGTGCGAATTTGTCAAGAAACTGGCAATTCGCAAGCTTGCAGATTTTTTTGCTTGGTCATGAGACTTTTTGTCCGCGAGCACGCAAAAACAGACGCGAACACGCAATTGCACAACGCGAGCATGCAACTAGCCCATATACGACCGCATGGGTAACCTCACGGTAGCTGTGCTGAAAAAATCCCGCGAACATGCAAAAAGCCCCGCGAAGATGAGAAAAGCCCCGCGAACACGCAAAAAATCTCGTGAATATGCAAAAAAAAATGTGCGGATTTCGCGGACCGCGAATTCGCTTTCGCGCTAATTCACATACCACGAATTCGCACATTTCGCCCATACTTACTTTTAACCATTGTAATGGTGCCATACATGAGCGGACGGTACCCCGACAGTACGTGCGTGTGTGCAGGATGTTTCACTATTGTAATGGTGCCATACGCGAGCGCACCGTACCTCGGGCATGCATGCGTGTGTGCGGGACGTTTCACCATTGTAATGGTGCCATATGCCAGCGGACCATACCCCGACAGTATGTGCGTGTGTGCGGGACGTTTCACTATTGTAATGGTGCCATACGTATGCGGACCGTACCTCGGGCGTGCGTGCGTGTGTGCGGGACGTTTCACCATTGTAATGGTGCCATACGCCAGCGGACCGTACCCCGACAGTGCGTGCCTGTGTGCGGGACATTTCACCATTGTAATGGTGCAATATGCAACCTGACCATACCCCGACAGTACGTGCGTGTGTGCGGGACGTTTCACTATTGTAATGGTGTCATACGCGAGCGGACCGTACCTCGGGCATGCGTGCGTGTGTGCGGGACGTTTCACCATTGTAATGCTGCCATACGCCAGCGGACCATGCCCCAACAGTACGTGCTTGTGTGCGGGACGTTTCACTATTGTAATGGTGCCATACATGAGCGGACCGTACCTCGGGCTTGCGTGCGTGTGTGTGGGACGTTTTACTATTGCTATGGTGCCATACGCGACGTGAAATGCACTGTACAAATGAGTGGATCTAAAAAAATACTCTGGGTACACCAAGGGGACAAGTAGTAGGCCCTGAATGCAGCCTGGTTGTCATGGATGCTGAGATTTGGATGTGTGCTACAGGTGTCCTGCAAAAGTCAGTTGGTCAATAAAATACAATGTTGCAAATTGATTGTGGAGCTGGTGCTCAGATTTTAAACAATGCAAATGTGTGTCAGGGAATTAAGTTTAAAGGGATTGGATGAGAGGTAGGATACAAAGTGATCTGGCCTACCACACTGTACTCCTGAGACTGAAAACCCCTCAGCAGCACAGATTTAAGGCTGCATGTGGCTGTGAGAGAGCACTTGCCTGCACAACATTGGAGTGGACCACACTGCTGCTGTCTCTGCATTCCCTGGACCATCATGTCACGTACGGTGGAGAGGGCACCTGCATTCTCTGATGAGGAAAACCAGGCCCTGCTGGATGCCCTACTACCACAGTACAGCACGCTGTATGGGAGACCAGGGGAGCAGGTGAGTGCTGAATGCAGTAGCTTTGACTGTGCACCTGTTGTGTGTGTGTCACAACAGGCATTGTGTATTGGTGGGACAGACATGCTATGTGGTTTAGAGAGAGTCACAGGGGGTGTACATGGTGGTGTCTCTCATGCAGAGCATGATGTAGTTCATGTGTGTTCAGTCCTCACTTGCATTTTGCTTACTGTGACATTCAATGCATTGTGAAAGACACATTTAGATGTGCAATACCTTGGTGGCTTTATTCACAAATGTCCTCAGATGTAACAGTGTTTTCCCCAGGCTGACGGCTGAATGTACTCGCAGAAGTTCATGACTTGTGGGGACCTGTGGTGATATTCAAGAAATATGTTTCTGACCTCATGGACATTGAAGTATGTGAATGTTCCTTGTCATCTGGGTGAGTGTGTATTTGATGTGTTCCACCGCAGCTGCATGGCGTATGCATCAGCTCTGCCCACCTTATGTGACAAGTGAGCAGTGCTGTGCGCCTGACTAGCAAAGTTAGCATGACACCTGAGACACCTTTATGTGAAATCGCACATGTGCAAAGAGATGGTTGTACCTACTGTGGTCAGTGACAGGCAAATGATCTGTGCCAGGGTGTATCTGTCTGGTCTGCTGAGGGTTGTTAGGTGGATTAGGAAATGTGACTGCTTGCCACGTGCTATCCCACACCCATGTGTTGTACAGTGTGTGCCATGATCAGTGAGTGTGTTGCCCCCCTTATGCCATCTGTTGTCTTTCATAGGCATGTAGTGCATTGGGGTTTGCCCACAGGCCAAATTCATATGTACAATGATGCAAGTCCTGTCAGCATATTATGGCCCGTTCTCATCATCGATGTAGTGCATGTGTGTCACTGGGACATGGAGCAGGTGTAGTGATGTTATTTCACTTTGTCTTCCTGACAGGTAACTGCCTACGAGAAGGGGGAGATCTGGTTGGGCGTTGCCAGGGCTGTCAGGTCTGTGGGGGGCCCTCACCGGCGGATTCCCAACATAAGGAAAAGGTGGCAGGACATCTGGTGCTGGACCCGGCGTATCGCCCGGGTCCAGCTGAAGCTGTCACCTCCACGCCTGCATGGTGGAAGCCGTCATCTCACCCCCCACATGCTCTGGGTCCTGGAAGTGGTCTTTCCCGACCTCCATAGGCAGTTGCAGGAAAGACAGCAGCAAGAAGGGGGTATGTACATGGCTGTTTGTAGTGTTGTGTGTCAGCTGCTACTTGAGGTGCTCTGAAGCCTGGAAATACTCCCACATTTGGGGTGTCTGGTCAGCCAGGCTATTTGTGCACTGTAGTTTCAATTCCCCATATTCCGATGGTGTCCGTTTTCATCCCTCACCCCCTTCCTCCACATGTGTCCCCTGGACTGTGTTTTTGGGCATTTGCACAAGTTCTCCTAGGGTGCCAGGTAATTAGACTGCACATTGATTTGAACATCATGTGGGAGGGAGGTCTGTGACATGTGTTGGTACCTTGCCTGTGCCATGACCTGTGCACTATGTTTGTACTTCATATTTGTTTGCCCTGATGATGCGTCTCAACATAGTAGTGTGAGGTTTGAAATGCACACCCTTGCAGCATGCATGACCCATGTTGTGTTCTCAGACCTGATGTACATCATTTGTGAGATATGCATAGTGCCATGACGATTATTGATAGTACAGTCAGCTCATTCCATAACCACAGATCAGTGTGCCCACTACAGTCACCAGACACACTCTGGACTCCTAGTCATGTGTGTCCTGCAACACTCTGCCCATTCAATGTGTGTTCATCATGGCTCTAACTCAGTGGCATTGGAGCCTGGCATAGTTTGTATGAATCCAGTGTCTGCTACATGTGCCCACTGAACATGGATACAAGATTTGGATTGTGCATGGTTACACTGGGCAGTGCCTGTGTGCCTATTCACAACAATCTGTGGTTGTTTGTTTGTGACTAATATGTATCGCCATCCCCATGAGGTGAGCTTTCGTTACTTTTGGACTAGTTGCTGCAGTTTTGTGTACCCTGGTTCCGATTTTTCGCTTCTTGATCTGTATCAATCACATTGACTGAGGGATGGGGGTGTTGTGCAGGGGATGTCTAATGTGCTTGACTGATTTTGCCTTGCCAGGTGTGACCTGTGTGTGGGCATTGGATGGCTGCTGTTTCACCATGCACTTTCCCTGTGATGGTGGGCAGTGTTTTCATTTTATGCTTGACAGCCTATGTAATTTTTTTCGAAACATGATTGTGTCTCATTCTTTTTTCCCACATGTATGTAGTTGTGGTGGACCGCTGTTTTGTGTTAGTGTGCACACTAGTGTTGTCATTTAACCTGGGGATGAGGGTGTGTCCACGATGCAGGTATGATTTTGTTGTTTCACATCTGCAGGCCCATTAGCTTGAGCATTGTCCAGATGTAGGACTTGTGGGCCACTTCACATGACAGCCAGTAGGTCTTATGTGCAAGCAACTGAATGATCAGGTACCAGATGCCCCTGTGAGGACTGACATATTTCAAGTTGACTCACATTAATGATTGTACCCTGGCACTCCCAAAATCTAGTCATTATTTCTTTATGTTTTGAATGTGTACATATGACAATTTGTATAAGTTACACTTATGTGCCTGCATGATAGTTGTCTCACAAGGTAGTGCCCACAAAACAACATTAGCAAATTTTGTGTTACAAGCTGGCAGCTTTTGAATGAGCCCAGTGTTAGTGATTAAGGTTGTGCGTTGATCTCCGTAATGGTATAGAGTCAAAATATCGAGTTCATAATATCGACTAGACACAATATTGAGTAAAAAATATAGTATGGACATAATATCGACTAGACATAAAATAGACAACAAAAATATCAACTTGAAAAAAATTAATATTGAATAGAATGGACATAATATCGAATCAAAAATATAGAATGGACATAATATCGACTAGACATAATATAGACAACAAAAATATCGAATTTAAGGTAAGTTAATATTATTTTAAATTTTTTGTGTAATATAATTCTGTAGCGAGTTGTGAGTTTATAAGGGAATAGGGTGGGAAGTAATTTAATTATAATTAATTGAATATGTTAATTTATTTATTGAGATTTATTTAGAATTAATTGTTAATTAATTATTAATTGGTAATTAATTAAAATATAATTGGTAATTAATTATAATTGATTAATTGATAAATATTTTCATTTTAGTAATTTATTTTCTGTAGCGGGTTGTGGGTTTATAGGGGAATAGGGTGGGAAGTAATTTAATTAAAATTAATTAAATATGTTAATTTATTTATTGATATTTATTTAGAATTAATTGTTAATTAATTATTAATTGATAATTAATTAAAATATAATTGGTAATTAATCATAATTGATTAATTGATAAATATTTTAATTTTAGTAATTTATTTTCTGTAGCGGGTTGTGGGTTTATAGGGGAATAGGGTGGGAAGTAATTTAATTATAATTAATTAAATATGTTAATTTATTTATTGATATTTATTTAGAATTAATTGTTAATTAATTAATAATAGGTAATTAATTAAAATATAATTGGTAATTAATTATAATTGATTAATTGATAAATATTGTAATTTTAGTAATTTATTTTTTGTAGCGGGTTGTGGGTTTATAGGGGAATAGGGTGGGAAGTCATTTAATTATAATTAATTTAATTTGTTAATTTATTTATTGATATTCATTTAGAAATAATTGTTAATTAAATATTAATTTGTAATTAATTAAAATATAATTGGTAATTAAAATTAATAGATACATTTTTAAATTGTAAATTAATTTATTGTTACTAGGTAATTAATTAGTATTAGTAGGTAATTTTTATAATTAAATAATTTTAATTTGTATTTATAAATAATTATTTAATATATTTTATAGAATTATTTTAATTAATTTGCAATTGGTATTACTATTTATGTTATTTATATTTATATATGAAGTATTTACTTTCCCTACTATTGCACTCTCTGAAGTTGGAATAGTAATTTTAACCCCTACGCTATCCAAATCTTTCCCTACTGTTGAACTCTCTGGAGTTGGAATACTAATTTTAACCCCTACGCTATCCAACGCTTTCCCTACTGTTGCACTCTCTGGAGTGGGAATAGTAATTTTTACCCCTACGCTATCCAACGCTTTCCCTACTGTTGCACTCTCTGGAGTGGGAATAGTAATTTGTACCCCTACGCTATCCAACGCTTTCCCTACTGTTGCACTCTCTAGAGTGGGAATATTAATTTTTACCCCTACGCTATCCAACGCTTTCCCTTCTGTTGCACTCACTGGAGTCGTTACAGTACATTTAAACCTCTTGCTATCCTACGGTAAAAATATTGTATATGTTTTGTTAATAATATGTATATATATATATATATAAATATATATATATATGAGTTTTTAAAGTTTGAGTTTTAAAAGTTTTATATAGCGCTCTTTCACCAGCGGTTTCATGGCGCTGTAACTGGCAGATCTCCACAAGGGACAAAGAGAGGAGGACAGGTGACCGAGGACTAAATAAAGATTTTGCTGAAAAAATAGGTTTTAAGTTTCTTTCGAAACTGGGAATATGGAGTTAGGGATCTGAGCTCTAAGGGTAATGAATTCCAGAGAGCTGGGGCAAGGGTCGCAAATTTTGAACCCCCCCACTTTTTCCGGCGAAACCAGGGGACTGTCAACAAAAATTGGGAAGAAGATCGGAGCTCCCTGGCTGGAAAGTAAGGGATAATCTCTGAGGAAATGAAAACAGGGGCCGTGCCCAGTCGAGCCTGGTAGGTGATAGTCGCAAGCTTGAATTGGACACGTTCCCGGACCGGGAGCCAATGTAAGGTTTTCAGGAGGGGAGTGACTTGTGAGGATTTGGGAAGGTTAAAGACCAACCGAGCCGCCTGGTTTTGAATCATCTGCAACCGCCTGAGACTATATGCAGGTATGCCTGCATATAGGGCGTTGCCATAATCCAGGCGTGAGATGACCATCGCAAGGACGATCAGCTTCAAGGCCTCGAAGGTGAAAAATCGAGAGACCTTGTGGATGGTACGGAGAGAAAGAAAGGAAGAAGAAACCACAGAACTAACCTGGGAGTGAAGGGTAAGGTGAGAGTTGAGTTTAATACCCAGGGTCTTGACAGAGGTAGAGGGGACCGGAGGGAGACCAAGGGAAGGGGGCCAAAAAAGTGAAGACCAGGGACTGGAGCAACCACCCGTCAACACCAACTCGGTCTTATCGGGGTTGAGTTTCAGGTGGTTGAAATCCATCCAGTCCCGGATAAAAATCATAATAGACTGGAAATTAGAACTAGAGGCAGGAGAAGAAGATAGGTTGAAAACAAGTTGGAGGTCATCCGCATAGTTATATACGGAGACCTCCATTTGTTCTAAAGAAAAAATGAGGGGAGAAATGTAAAGATTGAACAGAAGAGGTGAGAGGGAGGAACCTTGGGGGACCCCAAACTGGACCTTCCGGAAGTCCGCAGAGAAGTCACCCAGGCGAACTGCCTGGGTGCGGTCCCTCAGGAAGGAGGATAACCATACCAGGGCCGTGCCCCCGATCCCCGCCACCGCGACACGGGAAAGTAAGATGGTATGATCCACTGTGTCAAAGGCGGCAGAGAGATCGAGGAGGACCAATGCCTGGGATTGATTGGTATCCCTCCCCTCCCTGAGGTTGTCAAGGACCGAAAGGACTACGGACTCCGTAGAGTGTGCGGGGCGAAAGCCAGCCTGACGGGAAGCCAATACCCCATTCTCTTCCACAAAGGTGCTCAGAGACCTGGTGACATGGCGCTCGAGCACCTTGGCCAAAAATGGTAGGAGAGAAATGGGGCGATAGTTGGCTGGGATCGAAGGGTCCGCGCCAGGCTTCTTTAAAATAGGTAAAATAATAGCTGACTTCAAAGGGTTGGGGACAACCCCCTGAGAAAGGGAGCTGTTGAGAAAGTGAAGGGGAGGATCGGGGCAAGAGGTGTAAATGTGACGAAGTATGTGAGCGGGACAGGTATCAAGGGGAGAGCCAGATTTTACGAGGGGAATTAATGATGTAAAGGATTCCTTGGTCAGGAGGGGGAGAAAATGTAGTTGTCCTTGCGGAGGAGGGCACTGAGGGTCAACAAAGAACGGGGAAGGTGAAGGGATGTTGGCTTTGATAGCGGCGATTTTATCAATGAAAAAACTATTCAAAGAGTGACAGAGGGCCTGGGAGGGGGAGGGCTTGAGGGAGGTGCGATCTGAAAAGGCTAGGTTCTGAACAATCGAGAAGATTTCCTTTGATTGGTTCTCGGCTGTGAGGATCTTGGAGGAGAAATAGCCTGTTTTAGCGGCCAAGATAGCATTCTTATATTCGGCTAATAGAGTAGTGAAATCTTAGCTCTTAGGATGGAACAATAGTTTCTCCTCCAGGCCCTCTCAGCACGGCGTACCGATAATTTGATGGTTTTAAGGTCATCAGTAAACCACAAATTGGCATCTTTCTCCCGCTTGGAGGTCAATCGCTTCAAAGGGGCAATGGACTCACTGGCTGAGGAGAGCCATTGTTCAATGATGTTGGCCTGAGCCAAGGTGGAAAGACCGTGTAAGGCGGGGTAGGAAGTACTTAAAAGGACAGACAAGTTTGCCGGGTCAACTTTGCTCCACGAGCGGACCCAGAAATTTTTAGGAAGGGGGACCCTAGGTGTAGAACTAATAGGGAGAGCAAAAGAAATCAAGTGGTGGTCAGACCAAGTGCAGGGAGAAATAAAAAGGGAGTCAACAGGGCAGTTCAAGGACCAAATCTGGTCCAAGATATGCCCCTTGACGTGAGTAGGGGAGGATACATGGGAAACAAAATTAAGAGATAGAAGTGTGTCTGAGAACTCGCTTGAAGATAAACACTCTGCTGGGTCAGAGGGCCAGAAGTTAAAATCGCCCAGTAGTAACACAGAAGAGTTATTAACAGAGAGGGTGGCTAGCACCTCCTGGAAATCAGGGAGAAAGCGTAGAGGTGACTGGGGAGGACGATAAATGAGAATACAGGTGAGAGGGGGGATATAGACGTGGTGCGGATGGCAAGATACTCGGTGGTGGCGATGTCGGGGAGAGAGAGCAGTTGAAATGGAAGATCAGCACGAGCAATGACTGCTACGCCACCCCCCGTTCTGCCAGATGAACGATCCGCTCGAAGGGCGTAGTAAGGGGCGGGCAGAGTGGCTAGCAAAGTAGGTAGAGAGTCATCACAGAACCAAGTCTCGGTTAAGAGGAGAAGATCCGGTGCGTGGAGATCTAACAGCACCGATAGTTCATGTGAATGAGCCACCGCCGATCTGGTATTCAAATAATAAGCCTTGAGGGTTTTAACTGGAACTGCGATGGCATCCTCTTTGGGGGGAGGAGCAGGGGTGAGAGAAGCAAATGAACAAGAGCAGTGAGAAGCAGAAGATAAATATAACAGGGATATACGTGAGTGTGTCGAGGGAGATAGTAACCACGGACCCTGTAGTCTGTGAAGTTGGGAAGAAGTGTAGGAAATACTTTGGGCAGGGTGATGTGCCCCTAGCCCCGGTCGGCCGCGGAGGGGCGCAGACGGGCTTAACTTAGGCGCAACTTCGTCGCGCCCGCTGCGCCCGCCCGCTGCGCCGTCGGTAAGGGGAAGTGATTATATAGGGACACATGTGGGGGGAGTTTTGAATGGGGCGTGGCAGGGGGTGGAGGAGCCAGAGGACTGCACGCCCAGCCCAGACCCGCCCAAGGTGTGATGGCCGCCCGTCCCACTCCCCACGCGAGGCAAGGAGGGGGGACGATCAGCGGAGGCGGTCTGGCGGTCTGGGTCGTGGTAGCAGGCGAAGGGGCAGCCAAGGAATAACTAAGCGCTGGTTCCTGGGCGCTAAGCGTTGTGCACTGAGCAGGTAGGCACAAGTCTTTAAAATGTCAACAGGAGGAGTAAAAAGAACACCGTTGCTCGCGGCGAAGCCTCGGGAGATCTGCAATCAGTGCAGGTGATCAGCTGTAAGCCCTTTAAGCAGTTTGCCAGGGGGGGAGGAGCCAGAGGACTGCACGCCCAGCCCAGACCCGCCCAAGGTGTGATGGCCACCCGTCCCACTCCCCACGCGAGGCAAGGAGGGGGCGATCAGCGGAGGCGGTCTGGCGGTCTGGGTCGTGGTAGCAGGCGAAGGGGCAGCCAAGGAATAACTAAGCGCTGGTTCCTGGGCGCTAAGCGTTGTGCACTGAGCAGGTAGGCACAAGTCTTTAAAATGTCAACAGGAGGAGTAAAAAGAACACCGTTGCTCACGGGAGATCTGCAATCATATCTATATATGTATTCAAAACAAATTACTTATATTAAAGTTATATTAATTATTTTTTAATGTTATGTTTATTTAAGTATTTTAAATAAGTTAAAATTAATTTTATTTATTATTATATTACATTTAAATTACTTTTAAGACATTTAAAAAAAACGATATTTTGACAGTCTATATTTTTTACACTCGATATTTTGGAGTCGATATTTTTGTACTTACCTGTTTGAAGATAGGAAGTCGCTATTTTGTCAGTCAATATTTTTACCTCGATATTTTGACATCTCGATATTGTGATTGTCGATATTATGTCAGTGATCCTCATATACATGTCCACACAGTGCTTTTGGGGTCTTGCAACTCCTTTGTTCTAAATTGTACAGACTAATGTGTGTCAAGCCATCAAGACCTCCGTTGGGCCATGGATATGGCAAATCTGCAACACCATTTATTCCTAACAGTGTTTCATCAGACCGGGTGCCAGCTGTTTCAGTGAATGTGTCTATGTTTATTGGGTGCATTTCCTTGTGAGTGTCCTTTCATGCATGCACATATGTGTTCTCTTCACAAGTTTTGAGAATGTACACATTCATTACATGTTGAATGTGTGAAGTATTGTGAGTTACAAGATGTACACTATTTCTTACATTTTCGATCACCCAAATGTACTTACAGGGCTCTGAGTGTGGTGTCACCTTGGGGAGTGAGGTGGGTTAGTTTGCCCTGACGGCCACCAGAAATGTTTTTTTATTAGTGAACTTTAAGTGCCATCACTTCATTGTATGGGTCTGCTATTAGGAAAACCAACAGAATCTTCTAAGTGTAACTCTCATTGAAGTTGGGGCCTGGTGTGTTCATGGTATCCCTGTGTCCAACTAGCATTGTGTCAATACCAACTGGTCAGTACTAGTCTCAAATATGTGCAGAGCTATCTGGCTGTTACTCATGATATATGCCATGATTTGCTATGTGACCAACTGATTGTGTGCTCATGTGTCATATGTGTACAGGTGACTGATGCATTTTTGTTTCTTCTCCTTGCCCACAGCATCATCAACCGAGCCAGAAGGAGAAGACATGAGCACGGACCAGGAGGAGGGACCCAGTCGCAGTGCCGCCAGTGCAGAGGAGTTGGAAGAAGCTAGTGGCATGGAGGTTAAGGGGAGTCAACCGTCCGTACCTTTCGAAGGCGACACTTCATATAATGCAGACGGATCGTCATCTGACTCCCTGGTGGAGGGGGAATACGCGGTGACACCTTCTTCCATCTCTGTGTCTGTCCCCACCTCCTCCAGACCCATCTCCACCCTCCCAGTTGCTAGTGTCCCTTCTGTCCATGCTGCCCCACATGTCTCCTTCGTCCCCGGTACCGCAGCCCCTGCCCTGTCTCCCCTGCTGCCCTCACTGCCGAGTCTGTGGACCTACTCCGGCAGATTCTTGTTGGTCAGACATCAATGCTGGAAGTCCTCCACGACCACACTACAATACTGACACAGTTGTTGTCATTCATGGAGGGTATGTCAGCTAAAATGTCTGACCAACGTCAGAGTCTATCGTCCATAGACTCAACACTGACGGCAGCAGTTGCCCTCCTGCAGCGGTCCTTCCCCCCCACTTCCATCCATGCTACTCACTGTAGTTGTGTTTGTAGTATGTATAAATGCCATCATGGACACCATCTGCCTTGTTCACACTATGCAGATATATATGATCACAGACTTACCCTTATGTTTGGATTTGTAATGCAGGGAATTTGTGCACACAACTCCCAATTTATTGATTTGTATCTAAGGGGTTTCAACCTTGTTCCTTCCATGAAACAGTACATGTTTCACCACCTGTACATTCATGTCAGGGCCGGGATATACATGACAGTGTGTTTATCCTTTTTGCTCTATTTGTTTGGTGGGCTGTTACATGAGTATAGACTATGGAGTCATGATGGTAGGGTGTGTAGGTTGCCTGCAACCTCCATGGGTGGATCAGCTTGCAACCTCCATGGGTGGATCAGCATGTGTGATCTGACATCACACCCACATGTGGTGTGTCACGCAGTGTGTGACATGTATTAGACCTCCATGGAGTGGGACACTGCTGTAAGTGATGTGTTGCTCTGGCACTATCAGGACTGTCACAGGTTAGGGCTGTAAACATACACACAAGTAGTTGTTGTATGATAATGATAATGCACCCCCCTTTCGCTGAGCACTTATGGGGGTCCTGTGCACTAACCCCTGTCATGTCTGGACACTGCTGGGAGTCATATCCACACCCCCCTCCTATGTCTGGGCACTGCTGGGAGTCATATCCACAGACCCATGTCATGTCAGGGCACTGCTGGGAGTCAAATCCACATACCCCTCCTATGTCTGGACACTGCTGGGAGTCAAATGCACATACCCCTGTCATGTCTGGGCAGTGTTGGGAGTCATATCCACACCCCCTCCTATGTCTGGGCAATGCTGGGAGTCATATCCACCCAACCCTGTCATGTCTGGGCACTGCTGGGAGTCATATCCACCCACCCCTGTCATGTCTGGACACTGCTGGGAGTCCTCTGCATCCACCCCTGTCATGTCTGGGCACTGCTGGGAGTCATATCCACGCCCCCCCTCCTAGGTCTGGGCACTGCTGTGAGTCATATCCACACCCCCTCCTATGTCTGGGCACTGCTGGGAGTCATATCCACAACCCCTCCTATGTCTGGGCACTGCTGGGAGTCATATCTACCCCCCCTGTCATGTCTGGGCACTGCTGGGAGTCCGCTGCACCCATCCCTGTCATGTCTGATCACTGCTGGGAGTCATATCCACACCCCACTCCTATGTCTGGACACTGCTGGGAGTCCTCTGCACCCACCCATGTCATGTCTGGGCACTGCTGGGAGTCATATCCACTCCCCCCTCCTATGTCTGGGCACTGCTGTGAGTCCTATACACACCCCCCTCTTATGTCTGGGCACTGCTGGGAGTCATATCCACCCACCCCATCATGTCTGGGCACTGCTGGGAGTCATATCCACCCACCTCTGTCATGTCTGGCACTGCTGTGAGTCATATCCACACACCCCTCCTATGTCTGGGCACTGCTGGGAGTCATATCCAACCCCCCTGTCGTGTCTGGGCACTGCTGGGAGTCATATCCACACCCCCTGTCATATCTGGGCACTGCTGGGAGTCCGCTGCACCCACCCCTGTCATGTCTGGGCACTGCTAGGAGTCGTATCCACACCCCCCTCCTATGTCTGGACACTGCTGTGAGTCATCCCACAACCCCTCCTATGTCTGGGCTCTGATGGGAGTCATATCCACCCACCCCTGTCATGTCTGGGCACTGCTGGGAGTCATATCCACCCACCCCTGTCATGTCTGGGCACTGCTGGGTTTCATATCCACCCACCCCTGTCATTTCTGGGCACTGCTGGGAGTCATATCCACCCACCCCGGTCATGTCTGGACACTGCTGGGAGTCCTATGCACCCACCCCTGTCATGTCTGGGCACTGCTGGGAGTCATATCCACTCCCCCTCTCCTATGTCTGGGCACTGCTGTGAGTCCTATACACACCCCCCTCCTATGTCTGGGCACTGCTGGGAGTCATATCCACCCACCCCATCAAGTCTGGGCGCTGCTGGGAGTCATATCCACCCACCCTTGTCATGTCTGGACACTGCTGGGAGTCCTCTGCACCCACCCATGTCATGCCTAGGCACTGCTGTGAGTCATATCCACACCTCCCTCCTATGTCTGGGCACTGCTGGGAGTCATATCCACCCACCCCTGTCATGTCTGGGCACTGCTGGGAGTCATATCCACACCCCCTCCTATGTCTGGGCACTGATGTGAGTCATATCCACACCCCTCTCCTATGTATGGACACTCCTGGGAGTCCTCTTCACCCACCCCTGTCATGTCTTGGCACTGCTGGGGGTCATATCCAAACCCCTTCCTCTATCTGGGCACTGCTGGGAGTCATACCCACACCCCTCCTATGTATGGGCACTGCTGGGAGTCATATCCACCCACCCCTGTCATGTCTGGGTACTGCTGGGAGTCATATCCACACCTCCCTCCTATATCTGGGCACTGCTGGGAGTCATATCCACCCACCCCTGTCATGTCTGGGCACTGCTGGGAGTCATATCCACACACCCCTCCTATGTCTGGGCACTGCTGGGAGTCATATCCACACCCCCTGTCATGTCTGGGCACTGCTGGGAGTCCTCTGCACCAACCCCTGTCATGTCTGGGCACTGCTGAGAGTGATATCTACACCCCCCTCCTATGTCTGGACACTGCTGGGAGTCCTCTGCACCCACCCCTGTCATGTCTGGGCAGTGCTTGGAGTCATACCCACACCCCCCTCCTATGTCTGGGCACCGCTGTGAGTCATATCCACAAACCCCTCCTATGTCTGGGCACTGTTGGGAGTCATATCCACCCACCCCTGTCATGTCTCGGCACTGCTGGGAGTCATATCCACACACCCCTCCTATGTCTGGGCACTGCTGGGAGTCACATCCACCCACCCCTGTCATGTCTGGGCACTGCTGGGAGTCGTATCCACACACCCCTCCTATGTCTGGGCACTGTTGGGAGTCATATCCACACCCCCTGTCATGTCTGGGAACTGCTGGGAGTCCTCTGCACCCACCCCTGTCATGTCTGGGCACTGCTGGGAGTCATATCCACACCCCCCTCCTATGTCTGGGCACTGCTGGGAGTCATATACACACCCCCTCCTATGTCTGGGCACGGATGGGAGTCATATTCACACACCCCTCCAATGTCTGGGCACTGCTGGGAGTCATATCCACCCCCCCTCCTATGTCTGGGCACTGCTGGCAGTCCTCTGCACACACCCCTGTCATGTCTGGGCACTGCTGGGAGTCATATCCACACACCCCTCCTATGTCTGGGCACTGCTGGGAGTCATATTCACACCCCCCTCCTATGTCTGGGCACTGCTGGGAGTCATATCCACCCCCCTGTCATGTCTGGGCACTGCTGGGAGTCATATCCACACACCCCTCCTATGTCTGGCCACTGCTGGGAGTCATATCCACACCCCCTCCTATGTCTGGACACTGCTGGGAGTCCTCTGCACCCACCCTGTCATGTATTGGCACTGCTGGGAGTCATATCCACATCCCATCCTATGTCTGGGCACTGCTGGGAGTCATATCCACACCCCCTCCTATGTCTGGGCACTGCTGGGAGTCATATCCACCCACCCAGTCATGTCTGGGCACTGCTGGGAGTCATATCCACACCCCCTCCTATGTCTGGGCACTGCTGTGAGTCATATCCACCCCCCCCCTCCGATGTCTGGACACTGCTGTGAGTCCTCTGCACCCACCCCTGTCATGTCTGGGCACTGCTGGGAGTGATATCCACACCCCCTCCTATGTCTGGGCACTGCTGGGAGTCATATCCACACCCCCATCCTATGTCTGGGCACTGCTGGGAGTCCTCTGCACCCACCCCTGTCATGTCTGGGCACTGCTGGGAGTCATATCCACACCCCCCTCCTATGTCTGGGCACTGCTGGGAGTCATATCCACCCCCTCCTATGTCTGGGCACTGCTGGGAGTCATATCCACCCACCCCTGTCATGTCTGGGTACTGCTGGGATTCATATCCACACCCTTGTCCTATGTCTGGGCACTGCTGTAAGTCATATCCACACCCCCTCCTATGTCTGGACACTGTTGGGAGTCCTCTGCACCCACCCATGTCATGTCTAGGCACTGCTGGGAGTCATATCCACACCCCCTCCTATGTCTGGGCACTACTGGGAGTCATATCCACCCACCCCTGTCATGCCTGGGCACTGCTGGAAGTCATATCCACACCCCCTCCTATGTCTGGGCACTGCTGGGAGTCATATCCACCCACCTCTTTCATGTCTGGGCACTGCTGGGAGTCATATCCACACCCCCCTCCTATGTCTGGGCACTGCTGGGAGTCATATCCTCCCCCCCCTGTCATGTCTGGGCACAGCTGGGAGTCATATCCACACCCCCCTGTCATGTCTGGGCACTGCTGTGAGTCCGCTGCACCCACCCCTGTCATGTCTGGGCACAGCTGGGAGTCATATCCACACCCCCCTCCTATGTCAGGACACTGCTGGGAGTCCTCTGCACCCACCCCTGTCATGTCTCGACACTGTAGGGAGTCATATCCAAACCCCCTCCTATGTCTGGGCACTGCTGTGAGTCATATTCAAAACCCCTCCTATGTCTGGGCACTGCTGGGAGTCATATCCACCCACCCCTGTCATGTCTGGGCACTGCTGGGAGTCATATCCACCCACCCCTGTTATGTCTGGACACTGCTGGGAGTCATATCCACCCACCCCTGTCATGTCTGGGCACTGCTGGGAGTCATAACCACCCACCCTGGTCCTGTCTGGACACTGCTGGGAGTACTCTGCACCCACCCCTGTCATGTCTGGGCACTGCTGGGAGTCATATCCACTCCCCCCTCCTATGTCTTGGCACTGCTGTGAGTCCTATACACCCCCCCCCCTCCTATGTCTGGGCACTGCTGGGAGTCATATCCACCCCCCCCATCATGTCTGGGCACTGCTGGAAGTCATATCCACCCACCTCTGTCATGTCTGGACACTGCTGGAAGTCATATCCACCCACCCCTGTCAGGTCTGGGGACTGCTGGGAGTCATATCCACCCACCCCGGTCATGTCTGGACACTGCTGGGAGTCCTATGCACCCACCCCTGTCATGTCTGGTCACTGCTGGGAGTCATATCCACTCCCCCCCTCCTATGTCAGGGCACTGCTGTGAGTCCTATACACACCCCCTCCTATGTCTGGGCACTGCTGGGAGTCATATCCACCCACCCCATCATGTCTGGGCACTGCTGGGAGTCATATCCACCCACCCCTCTCATGTCTGGACACTGCTGGGAGTCCTCTGCACCCACCCATGTCATGCCTGGGCACTGCTGTGAGTCGTATCCGCAAACCCCTCCTATGTCTGGGCACTGTTGGGAGTCATATCCACCCACCCCTGTCATGTCTCGGCACTGCTGGGAGTCATATCCACACCCCCCTCCTTTGTCTGGGCACTGCTGGGAGTCACATCCACCCACCCCTGTCATGTCTGGGCATTGCTGGGAGTCATATTCACACACCCCTCCAATGTCTGGGCACTGCTGGGAGTCATATCCACACCCCCCTCCTATGTCTGGGCACTGCTGGGAGTCCTCTGCACACACCCCTGTCATGTCTGGGCACTGCTGGGAGTCATATCCACACACCCCTCCTATGTCTGGGCACTGTTGGGAGTCATATTCACACCCCCCCTCCTATGTCTGGGCACTGCTGGGAGTCATATCCACCCACCCCTGTCATGTCTGGGCACTGCTGGGAGTCATATCCACACACCCCTCCTATGTCTGGGCACTGCTGGGAGTCATATCCACACCCCCCTGTCATGTCTGGGCACTGCTGAGAGTCCTCTGCACCCACCCCTGTCATGTCTGGGCACTGCTGGGAGTGATATCTACACCCCCCTCCTATGTCTGGACACTGCTGGGAGTCATCTGCACCCACCCCTGTCATGTCTGGGCACTGCTGGGAGTCATATCCACACCCCCTTCTATGTCTGGGCACTGCTGTGAGTCATATCCACACCCCCCTCCTATGTCTGGGTACTGTTGGGAGTCAAATCCACCCACCCCTGTCATGTCTGGGCACTTCTGGGAGTCATATCCACACCCCCCTCCTATGTCTGGGCACTGCTGGGAGTCACATCCACCCACCCCTGTCATGTCTGGGCACTGCAGGGAGTCATATCCACACACCCCTCCTATGTCTGGGCACTGTTGGGGGTCATATCCACACCCCCTGTCATGTCTGGGAACTGCTGGGAGTCCTCTGAACCCACCACTGTCGTGTCTGGGCACTGCTGGGAGTCATATCCACACCCCCCTCCTATGTCTGGGCACTGCTGGGAGTCATATCCACACTCCCCTCCTATGTCTGGGCACTGCTGGGAGTCATATTCAGACACCCCTCCAATGTCTGGGCACTGCTGGGAGTCATATCCACACCCCCCTCCTATGTCTGGGCACTGCTGGGAGTCCTCTGCACACACCCCTGTCATGTCTGGGCACTGCTGGGAGTCATATCCACACCCCCCTCCTATGTCTGGGCACTGTTGGGAGTCATATCCACACCCCCCTCCTATGTCTGGGCACTGCTGGGAGTCATATCCACCCACCCCTGTCATGTCTGGACACTGCTGTGAGTCCTCTGCACCCACCCCTGTCATGTCTGGGCACTGCTGTGAGTCATATCCACACCCCCCTCCTATGTCTTGGCACTGCTGGGAGTCATATCCACCCACCCCTGTCATGTCTGGGCACTGTTGGGAGTCATATCCACACCCCCCTGTAATGTCTGTGCACTGCTGGGAGTCATATCCACCCACCCCCATACTGTTGGGCACTGCTGGGAGTCATATACACCCACCCCTCAGATGTCACGCACCGTAGCCCAACATTCATGGCGTGTGTGCGGCTCGTACCACTATTGCAATGGTGATATACGCGAGCGTGTGACGCACAGTAGCCCAACATTCATGGCGTTTGTGCGGCTCGTATTACTATTTTAATGGTGGTATACGTGAACGTCTTACGCACCGTACCAAAACATTCACGGCATGGGTGCGGCTCGTATCACTATTGGAATGGTGATATACGCGAGCGTGTGACGCACAGTACATGTACACTTCCGTTGTTGTGGTACGTTGTACTCACCGTTTGCGCCGTAGTCGGTTTCTGTGGACCAGGTCGTAGGCGTACAGGACTGGGATGACACGGTCGATGGGGTTGATGGCGTGTCTGTGGCGTAACGGGGTGCGGTTTGTACGGGACTCTGCTTTTACAGTAGTTTTCAGCTCCCCTAGCAATAGGGTCGTACGGAGTGTCGACGAGACGAATCGTACTTCCTGTGCCGGAAACTGATGCCTGTTTACGTACGGACGGCGCGTACAGCTTGACCCGTATAGGAATTGTATGTATTTTTAGTTCATTTGGTGTTTGTTACGAATCGTATGTTGAAATGCTTTGGGTTATGATCGTACTTCATCGTACCTACGGGGACGTACGAATCGTATGGGAAAAACAGACCGTACTGTGATTCGGGGAGGATTTTACCAGATCGGAATTGGCCCCTTGGTATTGATTCCGTCTGTCAAAAGTATTAGCCCCCTCTTGTCCACGTGTATTAGCGTCAAACCTAGCACGATCATTTGTATTTCCTCTAGGCCCTGAATATCCTGAACGATTTATCATTTGTCCCCAGCCACGTGAACCCTGCTGAGCATGTAGCCCCGGACAATTAGAAATCCAATGGCCAAATTGTCTGTCATACGCATACTGGTTAATAGACAAATCTACACGAGGAGAGGGAGGAAAAAACAAACCACAAGATCCACGTCCTCCTCTATTATCACCTCTAGAAGGTGGGCCATAAGCTTGAGCCATCATAACCTTTGTCTAACTCTTTAGATTTTTTATCGTCCTTACTTTTTGCTTCTAATTCTTGTCGTTCATAATACTGAGCCATAGTTAGGCGAGAAGCCGGAGAGGAGGTAGTCCATGAACTTTCGCTGGTCTTTAAGTGACTAGCTATTTTTGACAAAAGGTTTGTGACATATTTATCGACGAACAGATGCCTACCCGTGTCATCTGTCAACGACTGGCCACTAAAATCGTGGAATGCTTCCTCAAAGCGTGTGACAAAATCTGAAACTGATTCATCTACCTTTTGTTTGCAAAATGCTAACATAGTCCAATCTATCTTTTTAGGGGGAATAGTCGTCTTTAATTTAACCAATATAGTTGCTGGAAGATCTAAAATTTGCTGACATGGTTTTTGTGCAGGTTCTCTATCTTTATCTATTTGTTCAATATCTGACCACAATGCCCCAAATATCGCACGATCGTCAACTTTACGCACAGTTCTCCACATATCAGGCGGTAATATTAATGTAAAAAAACAAATCAATGTCAGACAAAGTCATAGTACAAGAACTAATGGCCCCCTCAATTTCTTCATAAAAAGCTGTCGGATTCTTTCGTGGATCAGGCAATGCATTTTTAAGAGCCATGACATCTGCTCTATTCCAAGGAGTGTAAACCCAATTATAAATAAAATACCCTTTCGCGTCAGTAGAAGTCTTATCGTCACTTGTGCCTGTTCCTTTAGGAGGAACATATAAAGGCGCTGCGTCCCGCATAGGTTTCACATTTACAACATTCGTATCTGTTTAGAGCGTCGGAGCTCGTGCCATGTTGATTCGAGATGTTTGTTGCGCTGCACCTGCTGCCTTTTTCTCCTCCCGCAAATGGACTGCTTCATCACGTAGTTTAACCAAGTGTCTGATTGTGTCAGGCACTTGGGAGAAGACAAAAGATCCTTCACGTAATTGCTTACAATGCGCTGCTATATCATCTGGCTCTACTTTCATTGAATATTTCCTAAATCGCTCAAGAACCTCTCCAGCAAATATCTCGGTGAAATATTTGTGTTCCCTTTCCGACCAATTCTGAATAGTATCTGAAATTTCAGAAGCAGTATTAGTACTACGATCGGCTTTACGCGCCGCAGATCTAATCTGAGAGGAACGTTCGGTATTTAACATTGAGCGACTGTCTCGAGCTTTATCCTGATCCGTAGGAGAGTCCCCATCTGACTCATCAGGAGCAGAGGAAAGAGTATATGGAGGTGGACAACGATCTAATAAGAGAGAATCATCTTGGGGTTTATTAAGAATAGGATAAATAGGCCTACGAGTAGCGTCTTGGCCATTTACCTGTAACTGACGCTCCTTATCTTCCCTTTCTTTAATTTCTTTATTTCTCATTTTTAATGCTTTCGCATGCACACTTTTACGCTGTTCTTTTTCAATCAAGGCCTATTCACGCTTCATTCACTCACGCACTTCTTTCTCCCACTTTCGCAAACAGTCAAACATGTCTTGCCTAGCCTTTTGCTTGAACATCCGTTGCTCCACATACTGAATCTTTCGCAAATCAAATGACCCATGCATAGGCCAACGCAACCCAGGATCCTTACGGGTATATTTGTTCCATAACGTGCTATACATTATGGACGAAATACCATATTTAATATACATATCCCTATTAGGCGTCCCCTCCGGGGGGGGCGGTTATGCTTCATCGATTCTCAAATTGGTACCACTACAAAAGCAACACATCTTACGAAGTGTGCTGGAAACAGGCATGCCGAAAATAGTGCAAAATATGCAGTATTATAAAAAAGTAGCGCTTAAAGTACTCTTCGTACGTTGCGCCGTTCAAATTTCATAGGAATAAAAAAAAAATCCTCATTACCTGCCATATGTGTTGCAACACAGATATGGTTCATTTACATAGGACGAGTTCAATATTTTGGCCAATTCATATACTAATGCCGTAGTAAGCATTTCTAAACTACCTTACTAATGAAAGGCTTCATACTTATAGCAAGTGCCGTAAAACTGCTCTTACCAGTGAAATGGTGTCCAGGTTCCTCCTACCAAGTTCTCAAATCGACCAAACGGTCACTGCACAGCGAATCAACAGAAGAGATCTCAGTCGAGGACCGGTGCCACCTGGATGGTGAGATCAAAAAGAAAGGGAAAACGCCGTGGATGCCAAGACTCGGGTCTCTTCCGGCAATAATCACGTCCAAAGCGAGATTCCAATCCTTCGTCTCGACCAGTCCTTCGGGCATCCGAGTCGCCGATGAGCCCCACGTTGGACACGCCAATTTGTGGTAGCAAGCCTCAGACAGGCCTACTAGTGCAAGGGATTCACCCTTCTCTGCTCAGAGTCCTTAGACCAATAGTAAGAAGTGAGCACAGAAACTGGAACAGAAAAGACAGAGTTTATTAAACCTCATGAGGTGGAACTACATTCACACAACACCCTTCAGTATAGTATGGGGTAGCACACTGACTGGAAGGTGCTGGGTCCGTTTATACCCACACAGGGGCTCAAAAGAAGGTGGTACAAGTACAAGCTGCTGTTCTTAGGCACATACAAGGTCATACAGAAAATGCACAGTCGACAAGTGGGAGGAGCTAACAGTTCCGTAGTTGGAGTAAACACATCCTGACAGTTACATGCTAGGGACAGCTGCAAGCTCAACTGAGCATGCGTGGAGTGGCAGAAGCTAAATATAATCTGTCTCTAAGCAGAATTCATGAGCAGTTAACAGAAAGGTAGGACAGAGCATATGGCATACAAAATGGCCGACAGAAATACAAAATGGATTCCGTAAAACGGGCAAGATAGTCTCGAAATACTGGATGTCTTCTGCTAATGGTTAACCTAATGATTGCTAAACTACGACATCTTGACTGGGGGTGAATGCTTTGATTTGTTCTGCATTCCGTCCATCAATTGTGTGTCTTTTGCTTTCTCGCCCTAAGTGCGCCAGGTATACCCAGACGTGGGCCCTGGGCTCACTGTGCCACTGGAATCAAGCTATCCTGACTGAAGATGGGTGAAACCCCGAATCCGGTCCTAGGATGCTTGTTTCCGGTGCAGCGAGGACCTGGCTTGCAGTTCGGGCTGGACTGTTCCCATGAGGCACAGGGTCAAGACTGATTTGCATATGGCCAGGTCTAAACTGGGGTGGCATGGTGAGCAAAAAAATGATGGATTTAACCCAGATCTCTTGACTGGGGGTGAATGTTTTGATTTGTTCTGCATTTCGTCCATCAATTGTGTGTCTTTTGATTATAAATACTGGAAGCATTGTATGTAACATTTATGGTATTTCCCCTGCATGGCCTCAAAACCAATAAATAATTAAAAAGAATAGTTACCACATTACCCAGTTCCATGTGTTATGTGCTGGCCCAGTCTAGGTTTTTTCATTGAAGTCTGGGACTTGTAGTGATATTTGATAACAGACTAAACAAGAGTACAAGACGTAGACACATCACGCATGAACATGGCAAAATTGTATCTTTGGTTATGGTTGAGTGATCGGCTGAGGTGTGTGGATTGATCTATCTGTTCTGCTTCTCAGCTAACAGTTTATTGTTAGCATTATAGGGATTTAAGATTGTATATGTTATGGCTGCTGAATGAGATACTTTAGTTTTATGTGAAAGTTAAAAAGGTCTGATTTGTTGGGTTTATTACATTTATTCATAGCAACCTTGAGTTTGAGAAAGTTGTAGGGAATCTATATTATCTAGATTGTGTGTGGCCTGCAACTCTGCGAATGGTTTGGGGACGGAGCCTAGGTCATGAAGATATAGAATGTTTGTGTTGCCTACTAGGACCTGAGGAGTCTTGCATGTTGTTTGTGAATTTTCTATCAAGCGTTTTAAGAGCTGCGATAGTGTCTTTGATTATGGTCTCAGAGTTTTGTATAACAAGTTATTGTTGATAATAGTGGGAAGGGTTTTGTCAGGTGCTCTTCGATGTGCAGCCATAGAGGTTTGTCATCGGCGGTAGGACAGAGCCACCAAGAGGCTTGTTTGATAAGAAAGGCATGGTAGTATTTGTGGAAATTCTGGATGTTTCGGCCACCTTTGCATTTGTCTAATTTTAGTATTTTAAGAGAAATTCTGCCACTTTTTCCTTTCCACAGTAATTCTGAAAGAAGGAAGTCAGTGTTTTTAAAATAATTGGATGATAGCTGTAGGGGTAGCATAGAGGTGATAAAATGTATTTGTGGGGCTATCATCATTTTGACACATTCTGCATGTCCCTACCATACCATAAACTTAGGGGACCAAGATGAGAGTAAGTCTTTTTTTGAGAACTGTTTCTTGAGCTAATTTTCTTGTGTCTTCCAGGTTGTTTTTGAACTGTATCCCTAGGTAATAAAATGTGGGATGGTTGCCTGCAAATTTTTTTGTAATTCACTATGGAGGGCATGGCAAGGTTGTTTAGTCGGAATACTTCGGTTTTCTCAAGTTTTAGCGAGTATCCTGAAAATGTTCTGTAGGATGAAAATTCGTCTAAGATTGCAGGTATGGCAGTCTCAGAATCCTGTGAGAAGATTAGCACATCGCCTGGAAAGGCAGTGATTTTGTAAGTGTCATTCCAGACTGGTAGTCTTTTTATGTTTATATTAGATCTGATTGCGGCTAGAAGGGGTTCGATGGCTAAGAGATACAGTAATGGGGATTGGGGAAAGCCTTTTCTTGTCCCTTAGGCCAGGTTTCATTTTTCTTTTAGACACCTGTTGACTCAGTTATGGGCAGAGTGTTGTGCGTATAAGGCAAATACCTTTCGAATAAAGCATTCACCTATGTTTAGTTTGCATTACTGTGTTTAGGAATGGCCCGAATACCTTGTTAAAAACCTTCTTCGCATCTTATGGCATGGCAGAAGTGCGAGATAGGAGTTGGTTTTTCTTTTTCAGTGACGTGGCAGAACAATCTGATATATGTCAGATCCAAGTTTCCCTTTCACAAAGCCAGTTTGGGTTCAGTGTATGAGGGATGGAAGGACTGTTACTAGTTTCGTCTCTAAGATTTTACAGTCTACATTTATTAGGGAGATGGGCCTGTAAATGTTAGCCTTTAGAGGGTCTTTCCCTTGTTTGTGGATTACTGTTATTGTATCTTCTGATGCCGTGCCTATTATTCTGACAGTGGTTGAAAGTGTTGACATAGTAATTCGATGTGCGGTAGTAGGTTGTTTTTGAATATTTTATAAAAGTTGGCTGGGAAGCCATCCGGCTCAGGTGCATTCCCAGAATTTAGTGAAACTATTGCTTATCTAAATTCATTGGAGGAGATTGGCTGATTGAGTGCTGCCTTTTTGGTTTCATTAACCCCTTGCATGCTGATGATGGCCCCCAGCCGTCATGCACTACGGCGCTCGTGTGCTGATGACGGCAGGGGGCCGTCATAAACCCGCCCAATTGCGATTTTGCCGCACAGGCGCAGAATCGCGCCGCATGCAAGGGGTTAAAGATGATATTTCAATGTTGTCTAGATATGTTAGGCATTCTTTAGGGGGGGATGTTTTCTTTGGAATATATAGTTCTTGATTCTAGTCTTGGAAGATTCTAGTTATTTTTAGTAGATCAACAGTAGTTACTCCTGTTTGTTCTTAATTGTTGCAATAAGGTTTTTGTTTTTAAACTTTAAGTAGTTTCAAGAGTTTTACCTGCTTTGTTATACTCTGATTTTTTTCATTTGTTGTTCTAGAGCCAGGTGTCAGCTTGGTCACTTAATATTTTATTGTATTTATACCTTAATATTTTCAGTTGGGGAAGGAGATTTTGGAATTCTAAGTTTATGAAATTGTTTTTAAGTCTTTTTATGGAGGCTTATAGCTCATTTACCATTTTATGTGTCTGTTTGTTTATGTTGGACATAATATTAATGAGTTCTCCTCTGATTGTAGCTTAGCATCCGATATGGTTTCTTGAGGAACTTTGTCGGAGTTATTTTCACTAAACAAATTGTTAATAGCTACCCTCTTTGTATTTGAGATATTGATATTGTAGGATATCCTGATTCATTATCCATTGTATCATTTTGAGGATATCAAGGGATAGTTGTAGTTGCAGGGAAATGCACATTTTGTCAGTTACTAGTATGGGTTTGTATGGTGTGAGGATATTGTCTGTAATTATATAGTCGATTCTTGATAGTGTGTTCGGTGTACAGTCTTAATATCGAGTCATTTATTTCGACTGGACATAATATCGACTAGAGAATATCGAGATGGCATTAATATCGAGGTAAGTAATATCGATTTATTTTTTATCGATTGTTATGTATGTTAAAAATATCGACATAAAAAATATCGAGTAAGTAATATCGTTAGTAAAAAATATCGATATGTTTATTAGTTTAAAAATATCGAAAGTTGTGTTATCGACTGTCACAATATCGACTCTCATGATATCGAATTTTAATATGGATATATATAATATGTAATAGTTCAATGTACACTGTTTTAATGTTTAATAATAGCATTTTGTGTTAAAATGTATTAATTTTATTTATTTATTTATATAGAATTAATGTTAAAAATAATTAATAAATAAAAAAAATTATATTACTATAATAATTTCTAGGAGCGGGTAGTGGGTTTTTAGGGAAATAGGGTGGGAAGTATTTTAAATATAATTAATTAATTATGTAAATATATTAATTGGTATTAATTAATTAAATATGTAAATATATTAATTGGTATTAATTAATTAAATATGTAAATATAATTATTGGTATTAATATGTAATTAATTGTTAAATTACTATTTAATTAAATATATAATATGTAAATGGTAAATATGTAATTTTAATAGCTTATTTGATAATTATGCTTATTTAAATAATTTTTGTCATGTAGCGGGTTGTGGGATTATAGGGGATTAGGGTGGGAAGTAATTTAATTGTAAGTAATTAAATCTGTTAATTAATTAATTGGTAAGAATAAGTAAATAATTGTTAATTATATTAAATATGTTAATTATATATAATTTAATTGGTAATTTATTTAAATAAATGGAATTATTGTTGAATATGTTAAATCTAACTTTTTTAGGATATGTAGTGGGTTGTGGGATTATAGGGGAATAGGGTGGGAAGTAATTTAATTGTAAGTAATTAAATATGTTAATTAATTAATTGGTATGAATAATTAAATAATTGTAAATTAAATTAAATATGTTAATTATATATTATGTAATTGTAAATTTATTTAAATTAATGGAATTATTGTTAATTATGTAAAATCTCACTTTTTTATGTTATGTAGTGGGTTGTGTGTTAATATGGGTATAGGGTGGGAAGTAATTTAATTATAAGTAATGACATATGTTAATTAATTAATTGGTATTAATAATGAAATAATTGTTAAATAAATAAAATATGTTAATTATATAGATATAAATAGATATAACTAATATTATAATAATTAAATATAAAAAATATATATATGAAATATACTTATATAATTAAATATAATTACATATATATAATTACCTACTGGCGGTCGCCAGTAGGTATATATAGTTAGGATTTTTTCTCTATGGGTTTTTTGAAAATTCTATGTCTAATAACTTTGGCGTTTGTGGACGGAATTGGCTGAAATTTTCAGGAAAATGGCACATTTTGTTTCTGAGCAGCCCTTGAAAATTTGGGGGGGTTCGTCCAGTGGGGGCCGAGAAAAAAGGGGGGTCCCAAAACGTGTTTTTAACATTGAGTTTTCCATAGGGCGGTTGGCCTCACTTTTAGCCCGAACGGCTGAATGGATTTGCACGAAACTTGGCAAAATTGTAGGGACTGGTAGCCCGATGTGCCTTTTGTAGGTCTCAATATATGTGCTCCAGTGGATTTTGAGAAATTAACGTTTAAAAAAAGATATATATCTGTAACAGCGGACCGGGCAGCGCACTGGTTCGCGGACTTTTCGCGCAACGGAGCTTTGTGAAGCGAAGCTGATTGGTTCTCCGGCGTCTGTCAACATTCCAAACAGTCCGTAGCGGCCGCCATCTTGTCTCTCGGTAGGATCGAGAGACAAGAGGAGGTCAAAACAAAGGGGGAAATAACTATAAGGGGGCATAGTAGATCCTCGCTGACCCCCTAGGTTTGATGTGGAGGTTTTAAAAGGGCCCCGCGGGGCAAAAAAAAATAATAATAATAATAATTGAACGGCTGAATGGATTTGCACGAAACTTGGCAAAATATTAGGGACTGGTAGCCCGATGTGCCTTTGCTAGGTCTCAATATATGTGCTCCAGTGGATTTTGAGAAATTAACGTTCAAAAAAAGATATATATCTGTAACAGCGCTCCGCTTCGCGTAACGGAGGTTTGCGAAGCTGATTGGTCATTCTGTCACTGGGCTATAGTTGGGCTACATCTGGCTGATATTTGGGCTACATTTGTTTTTTTGTGTGTCTGGCGGCCATCTTTGGGCTACATTGGGCTACATTGGGCTTCATTGGGCT
The DNA here is from genome assembly GCF_964261635.1 of Lissotriton helveticus. Lineage (NCBI taxonomy): Eukaryota > Metazoa > Chordata > Amphibia > Caudata > Salamandridae > Lissotriton > Lissotriton helveticus. The sequence continues at coordinate 268,704,318 of NC_136060.1, forward strand.
ACATTCGGCTAATTAGCAAATAGCTCATCGCAAACTAGGAATGGTAAAGAATCGCTATTTATTCCTTAAAGTTCGCTATTTAGGAAATGCAAATAACTTTGATGATACATATGGCGGTTCATCTCTAACAAGATAAGAAGCATAGGGATACATTTATGATGACTGGCGCATCACCAGGGATGTGTTAGTCATTCTGTGCCGCTGTTCCGTCACCTATGGTGTGCTGCATTTACAATGCGGCGCATCATGGGGCAAAAACAGCACAGATGCGTGATGTATCTGTGCCGTAAAGGTGGCGCATTGCTGGAGTTGTATCGCAAGTGTGATGAAGCTCCAGCAAGGGTCGGGGGTGCCCCTGTCGCAGGGTTTCTGTTCTCACACAGAACTGTGGACAGAGGATTGGAACCTCGGCGAATGCATTGCTGGAGTTGTATCGCAAGTGTGATGAAGCTCCAGCAAGGGTCGGGGGTGCCCCTGTCGCAGGGTTTCTGTTCTCACACAGAACTGTGGACAGAGGATTGGAACCTCGGTGAATTAGGGTGTCCCAAAACTCACGTTAGTAATCAAAAACTCCTTAGCAAGCTAGGTACAGTGTCACATTGGATATAACAAACTCTCAATGTTTAGACAATCCAGAATATGAACTTATAGTACCTCAGGATACGTGGAACTCATGAACAGTCGGTCGTTATAGATTTCTTAGAAACCAGAACATGGAGTTAAGAAGAACAGATGTGTATTTGAAATGTTTATTTACTAATGCCGTCTTCTCAGGCGTAGTACCTTAGATAATAAAAGTACACATATTATCAGTAGCAAAATTACCAGCATAGTTACTAGTACATAAAAAGTGAATGGTGATAGTATGTTAACATGCTGTAAATGAATAAGAGTTAGCAACACTTATAAGCAGCCGCGGGCCGTGGAGGGAGTTACGGTGAGGCAGGGAGGCGGGGAGGGGGAGAAGCAGGGTGGAGAATACAAGTACACATATTATCAGTAGCAAAATTACCAGCATAGTTACTAGTACATAAAAAGCGAATGGTGACAGTATGTTAACATGCTGTAAATGAATAAGAGTTAGCAACACTTATAAGCAGCCGCGGGCCGTGGAGGGAGTTACGGTGGGGCAGGGAGGCGGGGAGGGGGAGGGGCAAGGTAGAGAGGGCTCCACCCTGCTTCTCCCCCTCCCCGCCTCCCTGCCTCACCGTAACTCCCTCCACGGCCCGCGGCTGCTTATATCTCACCCTCCCTAATACACATATTATATTATTTGCTAAGAAGGTCTCTTTGTGTTGGTTTAGGGCGTGCCCATACTTTAGTGTCTTAGATTTGAAGGAATCACATCACCATACACCAGCTCTCTCTTCATGTGAACCGCATCAACTGTTGTGTATGTGTGTTCGGCAAAGCAATATAAAACCCGCCTCATGCCCAGAATTGGCAGAAGTTGCACTTATGTTATGAGTATGAAGTCGTGGAGATCAGACCTCATAACAATTCTGTATCGTGTTGTTCTTGAAACTTTAGCACTCGCTGTACAGATATAGTTTAACAAGTAAAGCAGATAGTAGACCAATAACATATTATTCTCATGTAAACCACGATGAACTACTAGGTGGAAAGCTAAAGCAACAACTAAGTGTCGTGTGCAGAAGTTGCAAAAAAGGAAAAATGGCGTTTAAACCGGTAATGAGCCCATGCTAACTTAACACGGTGTAAAGATATCCAGGACCTAGATGACACCTCCTCATGATCCGGAAACGAACTGAATAAGATAATAGAAGTGCCATCTCATGAGAGCAGATTGCAAGTTTATATGTGGACGGTCCGCAAGGTAAAGCATTAAAAACTAGGAAAATTTAATGCTAAAGAAAAATAAAACAGCCAAGTACTTTATCGAGTCTTAAGCCAATAGGCAAGGTAAATAATAAAAACTTGACAAATAAGTCAATGAATTGTCAATGAAATGCTAGTACTCAGCATATCAAACATGAAAAAGGTCTATGACATAACTGTGTATGCAAAATAAGCTGCAACAGCCTCCAATAGGAAGTCACCGTCTTCATCCGAAAACAGTTCAGCCATCCAATTTAAAAGCGGAAAAGAACATACGTGCTCTCCCAGCACCGGATCCTCTATCACCATCAGAGGACAGCTCGGTGGGTTTTCAAGAAAGCTCTCTTCCAAGAAAGACTGTGCTGCCGCCAGTAAATTCCAGGGACCAAGTAGTCCATGCATCAATGCCACAGCCATAATCCTTTCGCCAGGACAAACCAACTCGTGAGTAATGATAGGAGTCATCAGCTGATTAAAGTCGACGTCAGGAGAAACCGGTCCGCAGAGACACAAATCAATGGCCCAATCGAAATCACAGGTCAGGCAGTGAAATACAGGCTGGACACAGGTGAAGTAGGAGAACCGAAAAGATAATCCATATGCCGTGCTTAATATCGCCAACGGCATTGTGCCATAATATTCTAGCATGCGATTGCGGAACAGTGTCAGCAGCTGCAGGGTCGGAGGTTGCATAGGAGGGACATCCATATTTAAAAATGTAAAAAAGCACAAGAGCGTCCGCTGGTAATGCAAGTAAAAATGCCAATCTACGAACCAGAGTGCAGAAAATACAATGAAAGGAAGCAGGGATGACTCCAAAGATTTTCTCAAATGAAGTCACGAGACCACTGGTAACAACTTTAAAAAAGTGCACCAGGGACTTTGTGGAGGATGCGTTAAAGATAGTCGGAAACATGTTGCTGAAATTGAAAGGCAAATGTTAATTGAAAAAGGTTTTGCACCTCTGTATGGGTGTTCGCTATGTGAAGTACGAAAGTTTCACGGGCCGAACTCAAGGCCACCTCTCTCTGAGACAAAAGAGCTCTTATTCTTGCCATGCCGTTGAAACGTGTCCCAAGGTTGGTATTTGTGGCCAGATTGAAAACTCCCTATGTTCATGTGTGGGAGGAAATAGAACATTTCTGCAGCAAATAACCCGTTCACTTACTGTTACGATAAAAGGAATACTTTTAATTAACTCAGAACAATCTTCATTATTGAGCATCAAATAACTACCATTTTCCAACAACTTGAACGTGGGGATGATAGCAGGAACTGGCGTGCCTTGCAACACGCAAGCCATATTTGGTCGGTGTTTGTTGCATGAACCGTGTAACTGTATGTGCCTACACATTAGTGAATGATCTGGCGTCTCAGTGCATTCCTCTCCATTCAGATAAACTTCTTGATCATCTTTGAAACATCTGTATGTGTATGGAAGCGACCAGACCTCATGAAGAAAAGCACTACCTAAAGGTTCATAACGACCTATTGGTATATATTTCATACAATTTGAAAACTTATATAAAGCAAAAGGCAGCGTTATTAAACCGTGGATAAGGCATGTTGCCAAAAAACCCGCAATCCTCTGCTGATGATGTCACTGAGCATGTCATGAATGATGTAATATGTGACATCATCAGCAGTGGATTACGGGTAATGGTATCTCTAGTTTACTCCCTTATAGCTGTCTTTCTTTTAACATAAGTGTCTGTTTCCTTCCCTTATACTTACTGTTTTTGGGTCGCTTCCGGTTCGCGTACCCGCGAGCGAACTGGGAAGCGAACTAAGAGAAATAGAGGTTGGCACAGTTCCAAATATTGTACCAATTTTTTAATAACGGGGAGGTAGTTCTGAAAAGAACTTTTTTTTTTTTTTTTTCTGAACATTTTTTTACTGTTTTTGAATTTTTCGGAACAGTTTTATATTTTTTGGGGTTTTTCTTGGAGGGGGCAATGAAAACGATTCATTGTAAAGGGCTCAACAGGAGCAACAAAACAAAAAAAAGAAGTATTTATTATTTTGGGCGTTTCGGACAAACTTGCATATGATAGTCAATAGCTCTGTTGATCAGAGTGATGCTTCTTTCTCCGTAGGAAATGAATCCATCGCAAAATACGCAGGTGTGTTTTACTTCACCAAATCTCATTTGTATATTTGGCACCATCTCCCTGCCCTCTGGTCCCGTTACTTCCGGTACAACAGATCTTCTGGCCATAATAGGGAGATTATCTAGGTCGTTCCGAAACTGTGCAGCACTGTAGTTGTTAGGATGCCACCTAGTCATATGGCGATGCATTGTGTAGTTTCCGAAACTGTATTTTTTGTCGGTCCCTCTGGACAGTCTATCTTGACATATAAGGCAAGTTACGTATCTTGCATTTACTTTTTTCTGACCTTTGGGAATTTTAAAAAATTGCCAAATGAAGTTTTCTTTCCGGTGAGACGTCCTGGGCTGCTCAGGCAAAAACTGCCTCTCTTCGTGCTCGTCCTCCTGTTCCTCTTCTTCTTCTTCTTGTTGAATTACAACTTGAGCAGGTGGTCCACTCTTCCTTGGATGTGGTGGAGGTGGTGGGGAAGCACCAGCTGAAGCTACTAAAGAAGCCATTGCTCAGTGATCACAAAGGGTCTTTCTCTCACAATGATGAAAGTCAGAGTGAGGAAAGAAGGAGGGATTTTCATCATTTGGGAAAAACAAGAGTTCTCAACCAATCAAAAGTGTTCATTTTAGATTATATGACCTAGTCTTACATCATTAGGAAACCAAAAGTGAAATGAACCAATGAAAAGTGTTATTACCAAGTCACATGACTTGCTGTGTTTACGTTAAGCGCTTTGCAGGGCCTCCCGGTTTGCTTCCAGAAACCTGCGCTTTGCGACTCGCTTCGCGTACCAGTTCGCTAACGTAGCACGTCATATGACGTATCACGCGACAACGTGAAACGTCATGCGGACGGGAGGCGTCACGATGTTGTTTTCTAACGCGGCACTTGCGGTAAAGAAACGTTTACCGGCTCGCGGTCTATTTCGCGGCATCAAGGTCAGCTAACGGGAAGCTTCCCGATTCGCGAAGCGGGAACGAAGAAAAAAAAATATTTAAAAAAAAAATTATTCATAAACATATAAAATATATTTTTGGATTTAAAGAAGAATACATTTTACAGCTACAGATATTAGCTGTTAAAAAACCAATGAAATTCACAGAAAAAACCATAGGTTATAGACCATATATAGTTAGGAATTAGCATTTACAAAACCTTGAAAATTCACTGAAAAAACCATAGGTTATAGACCATATATAGTTAGGAATTAGCATTTAGAAAACCTTATTTTACTCACACAAAACCATTGAAATTCCATATATAGTTAGTTGCACTAACTATATATCGCGCACCCGCAATCCACTGCTGATGATGTCACATATTACATCATTCATGACATGGTCAGTGACATCACTGATGACATCACTGATGACATCTCAAATGACATCACTGATGACAACATCCAGTGACTGTATGTTTCTGTAAAGTTAAAATATGTCTTAGATATTGAAGAATGAGTGGATGTATAAGTGTCTGGATGAAGGATTTAGTAGGTGCGTGACTGACTGTATGAGTGAGTGATTAAATGTGTCTCACTGAATGCATGGGTTAGTGACTAAACTGTCTTAATTTGTGCATCATTATGTCTGTTGTGATGTAAACTGCTGCATGTGTTGATCATTAGCTATACGAGAGGCTATATGTGTTATTAATTGGTTGCCCAAGTATTTCTATGGGAGATTGAGTTTGTGTGGGGGTGGCTGGGAGGTGTGTGACTCTGTGCATAGATGTGTGAGCAGTTGATTCACTAGGTGTATGAGTTCAAGAGTGCATGTGGAAAAAGCTACATGGGCGGTTGACTGTGTGCATGAGTGTATTGATGAGTGAATGGATATCTCAATGCTACATGTCATAGTAAGTACATATGTAAAACACAGTACATGTGAGAGTTGGCATATATAAATAACTGTGCATGAGAGCCACTGAATGTGTGAGTGGCTGTATGGATCATTGTGAACTTGTATCAGGGATTGTATAAGAGAGTAAATATGTGTTAGTATATGTTTGAATAAGTAAGGTGTGTATAACTGTATAGTTGAGGAAATGGAGGTGAGATTGTTTCTTTGCATGACTGACTAGGTGTGTGAGTAACTCCATGGATGAGTGACAGTGTGTGAGTGTCTGTATACACTGAGTGTATCTAAGGTTATATTAGAGTCTGAAGAGGTTTATCGTATTAGCACAAGAATGATGTCAAATGAGATGTCATCAGTGATGTCATCAGTGATGTCATTTGAGATGTCATCAGTGATGTCATCAGTGATGTCACTGACCATGTCATGAATGATGTAATATGTGACATCATCAGCAGTGGATTGCGGGTGCGCGATATATAGTTAGTGCAACTAACTATATATGGAATTTCAATGGTTTTGTGTGAGTAAAATAAGGTTTTCTAAATGCTAATTCCTAACTATATATGGTCTATAACCTATGGTTTTTTCAGTGAATTTTCAAGGTTTTGTAAATGCTAATTCCTAACTATATATGGTCTATAACCTATGGTTTTTTCTGTGAATATATATATAATTAGATATATAAAGAGATATATAACATATATATATATAATTATAGATATTCTCATATATATATAATTTTTTATTTGGGGAAAGAGGTCGGTTTAGTGTTCTGGGTTAGTTTTCTGTTTGGGTATTAAGGGGTATATGTTGTGTGCAGAGTCAGTTTTCAGTTTTTTGGTAAAGGGGTAATTTTAGTGTTCAGGGTTAGTTTTAAGTTTGTGGGTAAAGGGGTATTTTTAAGTTTCCTGGTCAGTTTTCTGTTTGTGGTTATGGTGTATTTTTAGGGGTCAGGGTCACTTTTCAGTTAGTGGTAAAGGGGTATTTGTAGGTTTCAGGGTCAGTTTTGTGTTTCTGGGTAAAGGAGTATTTTTAGGGGTTAGGGTCAGTTTTCAGTTAGTGGGTAAAGGGGTATTTGTAGGGTTCAGGGTCAGTTTTCAGTATTTGGGTAAAGGGTAATTTTTTTCTTTCAGGGTCAGTTTTCAGTTTGTGGATAAAGGTGTTTTTTAGGGGTCAGGGTCAGTTTTCAGTTTTTGGGTAAAGGGGTATTTTTAGGGGTCAGGGTCAGTTTTCAGTTAGTGGGTAAAGGGGTATTTGTAGGGGTCAGGGTCAGTTTTCAGTTAGTGGGTAAAGGGGTATTTTTAGGGGTCAGGGTCAGTTTTCAGTTAGTGGGTAAAGGGGTATTTGTAGGGTTCAGGGTCAGTTTTCAGTATTTGGGTAAAGGGTAATTTTTTTCTTTCAGAGTCAGTTTTCAGTTTGTGGATAAAGGTGTTTTTTAGGGGTCAGGGTCAGTTTTCAGTTTTTGGGTAAAGCGGTATTTTTAGGGGTCAGGGTCAGTTTTCAGTTAATGGGTAAAGGGGTATTTGTAGGGGTCAGGGTCAGTTTTCAGTTAGTGGGTAAAGGGGTATTTTTAGGGGTCAGGGTCAGTTTTCAGTTAGTGGGTAAAGGGGTATTTTTAGGGTTAAGGGTCAGTTTTCAGTATTTGGGTAAAGGGTTTTTTTTGGTTGCAGGGTCAGTTTTCAGTTTGTGGGTAAAGGGGTATTTTTAGAGGTCAGTGTCAGTTTTCAGTTTTTGGGTAAAGGGGTATTTTTAGGGGTCAGGGTCAGTTTTCAGTTAGTGGGTAAAGGGGTATTTGTAGGGGTCAGGGTCAGTTTTCAGTTAGTGGGTAAAGGGGTATTTTTAGGGGTCAGGGTCAGTTTTCAGTTAGTGGGTAAAGGGGTATTTTTAGGGTTAAGGGTCAGTTTTCAGTATTTGGGTAAAGGTTTTTTTTTTGGTTGCAGGGTCAGTTTTCAGTTAGTGGGTAAAGGGGTATTTGTAGGGGTCAGGGTCAGTTTTCAGTTAGTGGGTAAAGGGGTATTTTTAGGGGTCAGGGTCAGTTTTCAGTTAGTGGGTAAAGGGGTATTTTTAGGGTTAAGGGTCAGTTTTCAGTATTTGGGTAAAGGTTTTTTTTTTGGTTGCAGGGTCAGTTTTCAGTTAGTGGGTAAAGGGGTATTTTTAGGGGTCAGGGTCAGTTTTCAGTTAGTGGGTAAAGGGGTATTTGTAGGGTTCAGGGTCAGTTTTCAGTATTTGGGTAAAGGGTAATTTTTTTCTTTCAGAGTCAGTTTTCAGTTTGTGGATAAAGGTGTTTTTTAGGGGTCAGGGTCAGTTTTCAGTTTTTGGGTAAAGGGGTATTTTTAGGGGTCAGGGTCAGTTTTCAGTTAGTGGGTAAAGGGGTATTTGTAGGGGTCAGGGTCAGTTTTCAGTTAGTGGGTAAAGGGGTATTTTTAGGGGTCAGGGTCAGTTTTCAGTTAGTGGGTAAAGGGGTATTTTTAGGGTTAAGGGTCAGTTTTCAGTATTTGGGTAAAGGGTTTTTTTTGGTTGCAGGGTCAGTTTTCAGTTTGTGGGTAAAGGGGTATTTTTAGAGGTCAGGGTCAGTTTTCAGTTTTTGGGTAAAGGGGTATTTTTAGGGGTCAGGGTCAGTTTTCAGTTAGTGGGTAAAGGGGTATTTTTAGGGGTCAGGGTCAGTTTTCAGTTAGTGGGTAAAGGGGTATTTTTAGGGGTCAGGGTCAGTTTTCAGTATTTGGGTAAAGGGCTTTTTTTTGGTTGCAGGGTCAGTTTTCAGTTTGTGGATAAAGGGGTATTTTTAGGGGTTAGGGTCAGTTTTCAGTTTTTGGGTAAAGGGGTATTGTTAGTGGTCAGGGTCAGTTTTCAGTTTGTGGCTAAAGGGGTATTTTGTGGGTTCTGGGTCAGTTTTCAGTTTGTGGGTAAAGGGGTGTTTTTAGGGCTCTGGGTCAGTTTGGGGTTTTAGGTTAGAGGGATACAGGGTAAAAATACGGTAAATTTAAATGTCTATTAAATTAGTTACTTTTTAATATATTTTATATAAAATATTTCTATTAATATACATTAAACACAATTATTGTTATTGTAGTACTTTAAATATTAATACATTTTTAAAAATATTTAAATTTATAAGGCATTTTTAAATAGATTATTTAATATGCAAATAATATTTATATACAATAATAAAGAAGGAAACATACACAGGTTTAAATGCAATAAATGAAAAATTGTTTATTCACATATAAAAATTTATTTGTAAGTAGACATTAATTTTTTATTTATATTCAAATGTTTTCATTCAATGTTTTTATGAACATAACAAAAATATGAAGTACATATATATGTTTTTAACACATAAATTATATTAAAATAATTGTATTATATTTTACATATATTAACATTTAAATAGTTTCAGAAACAAATTGGTAATATGTACTTTTTATTTAATAACAAAATATTTATTCAGATACACATTGAATATATTGTCATTGAAAAATATGTACATTTTTTTTGTAACAGTAACATTTTTGTTTTTTACCAAGTCATGTTATATTTTTGGAAATAATTATTATGAATATTGAACATATTTATAATATTCATTTTTAAATACATAAACAACAAAAACATTTATTATATACATACATAATGTTTTACAACATTTGCAAATTTTAAAAAAACATTTCTTGTAACAAACTTATATATGCAATTTATTTTTACATATACATTATTTACTAAATGTATTTATAAATCATAAAATATTTTTTTAACTATAACATAACAGTTGAATAATTATTTCAAACTTATGAATATTTATGAAATAATTTTATACACTTTAAATAAATATTTACACTTAATATAATACTCTGTGTATTTTTTTAAGTGTTGGAATATAGAAATTAAATAGCATTTAGCTGTATACAGGGACTACTTTTTAACCGCGTAATGTTACTTAGGCGTATTTGGTGCTTCAACAGATCGCGGTTGGGTGCTGCTTCGCGTTAGAGAGGGTAAGTTTGTTTTAATTGTGTTTTATAAGTTTCTGAACCTATTGTTAGTGTATGTGTGCTGTGTTTATGTTTATGTAGGTAGAGTTAATTAGAGAAGATTGTGTGTTCGGTGTTAGGTAGAGTGTACGATATTGGATTTTTACCGCGTTTTTGTTGTAGGTGTGTGAGGTGAGGTAATATGTTTAAATGTTACTAAGATAATATGTTTGATGTATAAATATGTGTTTTTATATATGTATGGGTGTTTTTATGTGGGTGGGTATGTCTTTTATTTTTTCTAGGTTATCGTCGCGTTTCGCTGTTTTGGAGGACTCCCTTCTTTTTTGATGAGAGCTGTGTAACGAGTATTATATACTCTTATTTTTGCACACTATTTTTTGGGTTTTTACGTTTTCTTGGAGCGTTTATTTTTCGGCATTACGGATTTTCGGGTTTTCTATGGTATCTGGTGTCTACTGAAGTGGAAAGGAGTTGCTATGGATTTGCTTGTATTTTTGCATTTTTTTTTTTGGGCTTCCATGGATTGTATGGGTTTTTGGAATGGTGTCCTATGGATTGCTTGGAATTGGATTACGTTTGAAGCTGCATCAGAAATGTAAGTATTTTCTGGAATTTTAATGGGTGGGCAAACTGTTTTAAATTTTGCTTTACTTACGTTGTATGTAACATTTTGTAAATACATTATCTAAATACATTTTATATATGTTAATATTATGTATTTGATAATTTAATTGCAATTTGTTACATCTTATAATGAAGGATTTTAGGAAAAATATGTTTAGTTTTACGTGTATAGTTATGTAATGTTTTAAAGAATAGTTTTGGCAATCATTGATAGATATTCTAGTCCTTTGCTAGTTGGATAGAGGGTGACTTGACTTTGGAGTGTGTTATACATTTTTTTTGTTTCTTTGGTGAGTTTAGGTCCGATCAAAGTTACTGATTGCTCCATTCGGAGCTCCTGGTAACTTTGTTCTTTTTGTAAGGATTGTATTCATTTGTGAAGGGTAGGCGTTCCTCGGCCTGTAGTTGCTTGGAAGGCATTGTGCCATCCTTCAACTGCATTGTTTGTTTTTGCTTCCTTATTTAGTGTGCTAAGGTAGACATTCCACCAAGCTATTTGGTATTTGGGTTGTCTTCTATGGCCTGATCTGTGTAGCCTTCCTACCCATGTGTCTTCGAAGTAGTCAAGCATAGGGCTTAGTTTATCTTCGTTTCTTTTATAGTAGGGGCTGTCTATTAATAAGTTATAGTGCTCAGTTACATCTGTTAGTGGAACATAGGCTAGGGCGATGAGTTTTTTAATTTGATAAGCAAATGTGCTATCAGTGGCGTATTGGATACTCAAGGTTGATTTTTGTAGATGTCGCCAGATACATTGATTAAAGTGGTAATAGCAACCTTGTATTGCTGTGTGTGGGTATGTTTTAAGGATGCTGTTTATCATAGCTTTTTCAAAGTCAATGATAATTTTTTGTGGAAAATAGTTGTTAGTATGTTGCTTGACTTCAGTTAGTATTTCTTGATAGGTAGTTTGCTGTTTGTTTGGTAGAAGGGCATAAAGGAATGGAATATTTGCATTTTGGAAATGACCATGGATGGTGTATAATTGATAAAAAGGTTTGGGGCATACAGAAAAAGTACCGTCCATCATCCAAGTTTGGCATTGGGTAAGTTTTGTCATGTTGTTTGCTGTGGCAAACACTATAATTCTTTTATCTTTAGATTTGTTGTCATAGAGTATAACATTTTCTTTATTGTGAGTTACAGAGAGTTCAGGGGGAATTTGGACTTCTTCTAAAGTTTTTGGTGTGGGAGGAGTAGTGCATGTTGCTCTTTTTTGTCTAGCTACTGTTCTTTTAAGGGATTCAATAGATGGTAATTGGCTAGAAGCATGTTGGGGAAGTACACTTAAATGGTGTTTCAGAATAGCAGTTGTTGGTTGATCAGTGCTAGTACTAGCTTCTTTAAGGGAATCTAGCATTTGTCTAATCTCTATTTCTGTTACATTGGGTGGGTGATTATGTTCTTTAGTATAAGTAACAGTAGTTTCCTGAGTTATAGCTCTACCATAACATTTGTTGGCATAATATTTCGTACACTTCCAAAACACTTTCAAATCTTTTTGTTTCTCTTGAGTGTAGACATATCCCATGTAACAAAGAAGCATTTTCCCTTTTTGTGAATAAATGAATTTAGCTCCTTCAGTCATGATAGTATTGTAGTGCTAGGAGGTAATTAAAAGAGAATGTAAATATTTTTAAAGAAAAAATAATGTTCTAATCACATTATACAGTTTCATACATTTTTATTTTACCTGTAAATGTTTTGATGCTTTCAAGTCGTTATTTTCAGCTGTTGATGTTCTTCAAACTGTTATTTTCTGTGTATATCTTTTTGTACCTGTGGAAGTTGAGAAAATGTGTAGAAATATTTTATTACTATTTATGATATTTTGTTCGACGTTTTTAGCTAGTTTAGATTTAGTTACCTATCTATTAATTCTCGATTTTACATTTCTAATATATACTTACTTTTTAATATGTAACTTTTGATGTCCAGGTGTTGTGTAGGTCTTCTGGTTTTTTTTTCGTCTGTAGGATGAGTGCTAAAAAAAAAAAAGATATATTTGATGTATTTTGCTTTTAAATATAGGTGTGAGCTTTGAGAGTTACATTTTCGCTGACTAATAATGTAGTAGTACTTACTTTAGATATGTGTAGCTCTCTTTCTGTTGAAGTCCATCAGTTTTCTTCCAGAAATCCAGCAGAGTTTCGTCTTCCTTTAGTTAGGAGATGTATACTGCGTTTTTAGTTAGTTATTATTTCGTTTATATAGTATTAGGTTAATTGTTTCAGAAATAGGATTGGTTGTTTAAATGGATAGTCTGTTTTTATTTGTGGATTTGAATTTTTTTCTCTGTTATGCTAATTGCTTTCCTTATATGGGTGACGCCAATTAACGTTTATTGAATGTGTAAGGCTTTATTTTGTATAGGTAATGTTCTAGGTAATGTTATTTTGATATTTGTAAAGTGGAGGAATATATATAATTAGTTGTAAGAAATGTGTAGAAGGTCGAAACATTGTTTATGTATTATAAAATGTATGTTAGTATTTATTGTGTGCTGTAAATGTTATGAAAATATATAATATATGTCATCTATTTATATTAACTAAATCTGAATTTTTATGATTAGTATGACTTAATTATTAAATAATAAAGTCATTTATTCTAGGATGTATTAATGTCGATTTTTTTACAATCGATAAATTTGCTATCTATGTTTTTGTAATCGATATTTTGACTGTTGTTATATAAATATTTAATAATCGATGTTTTAGAAATCGATAATGTTGTGAGTCGATATTGTTGTAGTCGTTGTTTTTAGTAGTCGATATTGTGTAATCGATATTTTTGATGTTTGTTGTGTAAGTATAGTAAATCGATAATTTTGTTGTCGATAATTAGTCATCGATATTTTGTCCAGTCGATATTCGGTCTGTCGAGGTTATGTCAGTGATCCAGTGTGTTCTGGGGTTGTAAATGAAATATAAAGTTGTTTTCTGTAGGGTTATGGAGGCACTAAATGTCATCAAGACAGTGATCTTTGCATAGAGTTCTAATTTGTTTATGAAATTTGTTGGGTCATTAATTACATGAGAAGCATCTGTCTAACACAGCGGCCCAGGTAAGGTTGAAGTCCCCAGTAAATATTATGCCTAAGTCCTTGTATTTTGCATAGGTTTTTATTCAAGGTTATGCACAATTGTGGGTCATCAGCCATTGGGACATATATGTTGATTACATATAATGGTATATTATTTTATCACTTTCGTGATTAAACAACTTCCTTTGGTATAATGTTGGTTGTCTAAAATTGAGAGACCAGCTTTTAAGCTATAAGAGCTATGACCACATTCCTTTTCTTAGAAGCAGAGGAGAAGTAAGAGCTACATATCCAGTGATGATGCATGTTCAATAGGGCCTATTTTGGAATCTTGTAGAAGGATTCTGTCACCCTTAAATTTTGCACAGTAATCCAGAATTTTCCTGTATTTAACAGGGTGCTTGATACCTTTTGTATTATGGGATAGGATTTTTAGTAAACTATTGCCCATATTAATGAAGGTGTAGATTTGTGATATTGTTCTTTATTGAGTGTGATTTGGGACCCTGAGCAATAGTATAATCAGGTGTGAAAGGTTGTATGCATAGTTAAATTCTCCCGGCCTTAAAGTTTTTTGTTGAGTAAGGGAGGATAGTGAGTGGTAGATCTCATAAAGGGGTTGGTATAGTAGTTTGTGGCTTTAACTGGATATAAAGTAATTATAACATAGAAGGTATTGTTATCTGAGCTATGTACGGAGGAGTGCAAGTTTTGGTTTAGTTGAAGGTTGCGCAGTTTTAGGTGGCTTAGAAAGATTAAGTTAAGTAATCGGGTAGTGGGAGGGGGTGGGGAAACCAGAAATAAGAGAAGGAGTATTCCAACAAGCAAAGCCCATATCCCACCCATCCCAACCTTCAAGGACTAGATGGAGTGGTGGAGGTCTCAGGAGGCCATGGCCTGGGAAATGTGGGAGGAGGAATAATAGAATGCCACGAGAAGGAAGCAGGCATTATGGTTTGCATATCATTCAAACCTGCAGTTTGAGAGGGGTCAGGTTTCAAGTGGGCGTGGTGGAGATAAGCAGTATCAGAGATAGGCACCAGTGTATGCCATTAGGAGATTAGAAACTAAAAGACTGCATTTATGTATAAATCGTAGTATTGCATGTCATTCAGAGGACAAAATGATGCATAAAACGTAACATATGATGGTAAAACCGCCGGGAAACCCTTTTTGGGTAGCTGCGCACCTTATAAGTGTATAAAATAAATAAAATAAATACGTTACATGGCAATGAATAACACAGCAGTCATACCAAATCTGAATGGAGTGCATAAACATATTTGTATAAACATGGTGAACATGCAAAAGTGTGAAATAAATCTTTTAAAATATTAACCCCTTCGCTGCTAGGCCTTTCCCCCTGTGCTAAACCTTTTTTGGCTATTGAGGGTAGTTTACGCTAAGGCCCATGTAACGTTTTCTCCACACAAGGGATCCACCTTAAATTTGCATCCTTTTTTTCCAACACCGTGAGCATTCTAAAGGTAAACAGAAATTAGCTAATGTACTTCTCTTTTTTTAAATGGGAAAAAAGAGTTGCAGAAGAAAGTGTCTGTTTTTTTCCCCTGCAAATTGCATCAACAAAGGGTTTGCGGTACTGATATCACCATCTTCTCAACTTTCAGGGACAGGCATACTTTTGTCAGAAAACCAATATTTTCTACACACTGTTGGCATTTTACTGGGACAGAACCTAATTTTGCTATTTTTGGTGCTTTCAACCTCCTTTTAGTTAGTGGTAGAAATGGGTGTGAAAACAATAATGAATCCTGGAAAGCTATATGTTGGACTTGGCCCTTTTTGCAGGGTCATCCCTAAATGTTTTGCCTTTCTGCATGCGCTCTCCATGTTAGATATGGTAAGATTGGTCTACACCTGTTTGCCCTATTTAATTTAACAGTCAGTCCATTGTAAAGTTGTAATACATATACACAGAGCTGGTAAATTAAATACTACTGGTGGGCTTGCAGTTCTGATTGCACCACCCACCAAAGTAGCCTTTCAAACCTAACTCAGGCCTCTGCCTTTGCGGGGCCTGTGTGCGCAGTGTTCCTGCTGCTGTGACATGGCACCTAAAGTGTGCGCCATGTCTGTGACCCCCTTTTACTGCATGTCAGTCACCCCTAAGGTAGGCCCTAGCTAGCCCTATGGGTAGGGTGCATTGTAGGTGAAAGGTAGACCATGTACCATAAGTGTGTGACATGTCCTGGTAATGAGAAACAGCCAATTTGGTTTCTCACTACTGTGAGGCTGCCCTCCCATAGGAATGCATTGGGGATTTCCTGATAAGTGTTTCAGTGGTAATTCCTGATATGAGAGGAGCAGTGTGGTCAAGTTTGGTATATTTGGAAGGGTAATAATAAATGCTGCGCAATGGTGTGCGCAGATTTATTATAACTATTTTAGAAATGCCACTTTTAGAAGTTGGCATTTCTGTGTGCTATGTGTCTGCCTGCCTGATGTGAATTGCATGTCAGGCTTTTGAGTGACTGGGGCTGGTGAGGTGTGTTTGGGTCCAGGAGGGGCAGGTTGAGTCGGCACTAGGCTGAATGGGACATCTTCATCTGGAGTAGTGGAAGGAGAAGTCCCTGATCCCTGAATAGGTCTGTGCCCAGCCTGTACAATGGTGGCTCCGCCCACATGTGGTATGCCTGATGACGAGCCCCAATCTGACAAAAGGGAAGACGAGCTTTGTAAACAAAGTGCTCCAATTTCCCCCTGAACCAGTTTTGGCTGTTTCCCCCGAGCCCCGTGCCAGGGCAGACAGACCCAAGATATAATATAAATATTGGGGTTGTGACTCCATGACATGAAAGTGTGCTTGTTCTTGTGCTGGGGGCTTGTGCGGCTGGGCCCCAGGAGGAACCGCCGCAAGGGAATGCCTCCCTGCTGGAGGACCCTGTGAGCTGGCCTGTCTGGGCCCAGCCTTGTGCCCCTAGAACTTTGCCCTGGACCTGTGGGGGCCTTAGCGCCTCGTTGGTGCCCTATTCACCTTTTTAGGAGCATTGGTGGCTACACTGCGAGAATGTGAGCAAACCCCAGCGTGTGGGATTCCCCCTATGCTCTTTGTTGGACCGGGAGCGCACCCCGCATTGGTGCGTCTCGATTGGGTGCCCATCCCGCAATTACTTTTATTTACACCGGGTGCCCACCCCGCTTTTGGTTTTAATTACAGCTGGAGCTCACCCCGCTTTTGGTTTTAATTACACCGTGAGCCCACCCTGCGTTTGAAGGGACGAGCGGGTGCCCACCCCGCAATTGCTTTTATTTGAAGCGGGTACCCACCCCGCACTTTGCCAAAAGGAGAAAACAGCCGCCACCAAGATGAGCAGCTAACCAGAAGTAAGGCCGCTGCTATGCCTGACTGTGGGCGGGTCCAGTATCCGGAAGCCTGTGGTAGTGCGGCGGAGACTTCGCTCCGTGCCTGGCCTTCCCCGAGGGACTTGAGGAGAAAGCCCAGAGTGTGGCAGAAGTTAGAGGGCTCCTCCGGAGAACACGGGGACCGGCGGGACCTCAAGCAAGGCACACGGAAGTCTTAAGAGAGACCCCAACCGCGGAGGCAGCACCGGAGTGCCAGTCTTACCATGAGAGCGGAGGTGTCCACCAGAGAGCCCAGTGAGTGAGGGCTTTGCTTTGCACACTGTTGTTGCCTGGTTTCCTGAGCGGTTCCCGCAGGAGAGCAGGCCGCTCCAACGTTTAGTGCAATTGCTTCTAAAAGTCCTGGAGTGGGGATCAGATGGCACAATTAGTGCCAGGGCCCAGTTTTTCACAGCTGCACGCACCAACGCACCAACGCACCAACGCGGGCAGCTGCAACATTTGGCCACATTTGGTTTCAGAGTCCCAGTGGGGCCTTCGGGGCACAGTGAGAGCCAGTGCCTGCATTTATTTCCACAGCTGAAACGCCAGTTAGTGGCAGTTGCAACGTGGGGGCACATTTGTTAGAAAGTCCCAGTGGGGACCCAGGAGGCACAGTAGTGCCAGTACTATTATTTATTTGGGGGCATTTTAGAGACAGGGGTGAGTTACACTCCACGCCCCAGCGCAATTGCGCACTTTGAGTTTGCTGCATTGGCAGCCAAGCCCTGACATTTTGGACATAGGGCATTTGAGCCCCAGAGAGAAGGCCAGTTGGCCAGGGGGTCAGTGGTAGGTTGGTAGGGCGCCTGGCCCTAATGTTATTTATGTGGTGCCTATGACAAATGTTATTTGAACATGCTTTTGAAAAACCACCTATTTTTGCCTTTACCAGGGGCAAAAACTTAGGAGAACTTTTGCAACAAAAGAGGTCCAAAGAAATGTGCTTTCGAGGAACTAGACCTTGTCTACAATGTGGACATTGCAACAACATTATGAGAGGTAATACAGTGACGCATCCGATGAAAGGTCATACAATCAAATTACACGTGAATGCTACTTGTGACACAGCGAACACCATTTACATGTTGAAATGCCCCTGTGGCAAAGTATATGTGGGCAAGACCACACCCAAGATAAAAATAAGACTTAATGAACACAAGTCCAACATCAGGATCGGTAATGTCAAATCTTCAGTGGCTATGCACTTTAAAGAAGAGCAACACAACGTGTCACAATTACAATTTCTGATTTTGGAAACTATTGACAAGATAGAAGGACGTGATAATAATTGTTTTCTCCTCCAAAGGGAAAATAATTGGATGTATTTGCTGAATTCCCATAAGCCATTCGGGCTCAATGATCGCACTGAATTCACATGCTATCTTTAAGACTAATGCCATTGACTATATTGTACAGACATTCTTTTGGAACATGCGAAAGCACATGGATGCTTCCAGCCTCATCTATGATTATTGGATGTTTGGAGCATCCTTCTGGGTTAGGATGCAATCTTTTGATTCAGAATTTTTTAGTGGTGTTTATCTCCATATAATTTAAACTTTTGACTTTTCAGAATGGTATCCATATTCATTTATATGTTTCATTTATATATTGCTTTGTGCTTAATGAATTCTAAAGCGAGTTAAATGATCTTTAATCTTCACCCTAGAATTTCAAATGCAGAAATCTTTATTGTGCAAGCAATGTTTTTCAAGCATTCAGCGCGACTAAAGCAGCCCTCTCATTGGCTAGTCGTCCGATCACATGATCGGAAGGCGAGCCAATCAGAGTTCACGGCTGTATTCTTGTTTACGATAGTGTTGATATAAGCGATACCATTGGGCGAATGGGTTTGCTAATGCCGGCAACAGTGATAATGGCGATATGAATATTACGAACATGTAAGTGACTCATATTGCGAATATATCGTTTTCTAACTTCTAATACCCAAAGAGCTGGGCGTTAAATGTATCATTTTGTCCTTAGCTGACTTCATTAGTCGAAACATTGTTGAAGAAATGCTTGAACATAAATACATGTGAGTGCCGAGTTGGCAATATTACGATTATTTTGGATGATATTTTTGCCACGGAACACTTTTGTGCACTGGGGACAGCATGCAGAAATACGAGCTTGCACTACATGTTGGCCTATAAGGTTCTTGAAATTTTAGAAAGATTAAGTTTTGCATTGTATTATATATGTCTTTCATGATTTGATGTTTATTGAGATATGATTTGAGATATAACTGTTAATTGATATATATATCACTATACCTTGTTTCAGCTGATGGTCCCTGATGAAGGTCTAGAATGACCGAAATGCATTGGACATGAAATGATGATATTTGTGAAGAAAACCAGCATAGACAATTAATGAACTTTTCAAAAACCTATGAATGAAATAAATTCAAAAATAAGTTTAAATTCATTTGCTGAGTGAACGTTGGATACATTCTGGGATAACCAGAAGTACTAATGAGCTGTGCACCAGGGGATGCTCCCACGCCTTGAAGGGAAGCACGACTTTGTATTCATAACGAAGACGCCTACGACAAGAGGCGCCACTCTGTCTAGCACGCTCTGAATTTGACAAAAGTGGAACTAAAAAGATAAACTTTTAAAGGAACGGCAGTGCGCCCATCCCTCATACTCTCACACGTAAATGTGATTTATGCACCATGATGTATGCCAGTGATGTTTATGCTTATGAGGTTATTGCATAATGTGTTTATGCTGGTGAGGATATTATTGCACAATGTGTTTATGCTTATGAGGTTGGCGCATAATGTGTTTTACGCCTAATGTGATGCTTATTGCATAGTACGATTTATGTTGCAGGATATAATGCTGGTTGTGTTCTACATTTACTATTTGTGCTTTGTAATGGTTCTGACAGTGGCCCAAATGGGCGTCATGTGTATATAATCCCCTGTAAATATTTCCTAGTGCCAGTTGGCACAGTGTATATTGTGTGATTACTATTTTAATGTGTTTTGGATAATACAAAGGCTATTTTATATGGAACCTTGTGTGGAGTTTCTTTTGTAGTGTGCCTAGTGTGTTGCTGCTGTGTGTGTGATGCGCAAACGCTTTACACATTGCCTCTGGGATAAGCCTGTCTGCTCGTGCCAAGCTACCAAGGAAGTGAGCAGGGTTTTTTTCAGCGTGTAACTCCCTTGCCATGAGTAGAGTGGTGGTTTCTGTCTGGATTTGGCGCAAGCCTAAGCCAACCAGAAATTCCATTTCTAACACAACATTTCTGAAAAGTAGACAAATGACTGAATTCAGCAAGTGATCTGTTTTTTGTTGGTGGTGGCTTTTTTCAGGAGAGTGGATGTTTGATCCCTCTCTGTTCAGTCTGGTTTCTGCTTTGTTGACTCTAGAAGGTATGACTGGAGTTCCTTTCTAGTTCCTTGCAGTTCAATTTGTAGAACGTCAGTGTTTGCTTTTGATGAGCTGGTTAGGTCATGTAGAGAATTCATGTCCATAACTTGGACCATGTTTGTGACAGAACCAGATGTGCTTTTGATTGGAGATTCAGGGATTGGGGACTCGGGGAGTCAGTTTTGGTTCTATCTGACCAATTCTTTTGCTATTTTTTTTCTTTGAAGTCTTTCTCTTTACCCTTGGAGTTGGCCATAGTTCAAGTAATTGTTGGTTGCTTCCATTACTTGAGTAACCTGGATGTGGTGGTTTGAGAGTATCTGAAAATTGTTTGGTCCAAAGTATATAGATTATGATGTCTTCGTTCAGCAAATTGATCAGCTTAATGTTAACAGCGATAAAGCGATCTTATCGCTATTTGGCGGTTGCACCGCTTGCACCTCACACTGTAGACGTGAAGGCACTGTGTTGATTCGACAATGTGACTCAGACCAGTGTCTTAGATAGTGTGTTCTGATATGTTCCACAGTGACTATTTCAGCTGTGATGGTAGTGGATCCGGTGTTAGACCAAGGGAGCTTGTATCGCTGCAGAGGCATGCGCTGTCTGCTGGAGACTGTGCCGGAGACTTTGCTGCTGAATGTATGCCCTGGGCGCGGGTTTTGGACCGAGGGAGCTGGAGCTTGTTTGCTGCAGAGCTGTGTGCAGTGCGCTGGGGACTGTACCAGAGTCTGTGCTGTTGACTGTGCATCCTGGGTGCAGGTTGAGCATGACCAAAGCAGAGCAAAGCACATACGCAGGGTCGGTATAAAACCGAATTATGGAGAGGTTTAAATGAAGTTCTTTTATATCAGAGGTGCGCACGCTGCCTAAACGATCATGGTGGCCACCATTTTGGGAGTAAGTGGATGGCCTTGCTGAGGAGCACCTGTGATCATAGACTGCATTGGTAGGCAAAATTCAGTAGTTCTCTTAGCGCTGAAGGGGCTTTGCTTGCCACAGCTGAAATATGATTGGAAACAGATTGGATGTCATGAATTCTGTAAGTGGATTATTCCTTCATATTTACAGAGTGCAGCGCAGCACCATCTTGCCAGGATTTATGTGGAGAAGCGCTGCCTCATTACGCTGAGGGGAAGTGATAGGGGGAAAACCTTAAGTGCAAGTTGCTCCTCTCCTTATGTAGTGCACTTTTCAAGGCATAATTGGTGCAGGTGTGAAAAATCAGGTCTGACTAGAATCGTCTCCTTTCTTGTTGCGGCGGAGCTACAGGGCTAGTCAACCATATTGCCTGGGCTTAAGCTACGCCCCTTCTGGCAGATATGTTGTAGAGTGGACAAGACAATGAAGCACTACCTATCTATAATAATCTATAAAGGCAGTCTTTATGCTGCCTTTATAGATTTACGTGCAGCTTTTGACCTAGTCCCTCGCTCCCTGCTTGGGAAAGTCCTAGCTGAGATGGGTATGCCACTTGAAACTCTATCGCTAGTGATGAGACTGCATGAGTCAAACTCTGTGAAGATCCAGTGGGGGAGACATGGGCAAGTATCTGATGAGTTCCCGGTAGAACGGGGGGTACGCCAAGGCTGTGCCATGGCCCGATGCTTTTCTCCCTTTACATTAATGGAGTAGTGGAGCGTATGTTGTCTGCTTCTGTAGATGCTCCAACATTGGATGGTGTGAAAACGCCAATCCTATTATTTGCAGGCGACACGCTCATACTATCTAAAACCCCCAGCGGCCTGCAGCGTGCCTTGAAAATCTTCGAAGGTTTTTGTACTGATCATGGGCTTGAGGTAAATGTAGCCAAAACGAAGCTCATGACATTTAATCCCCATTCCAGCTTCAGAGGGAATTTCTTCATGGATGGCCAAAAGGTAGAAATGGTTTCGGACTTTGTTTATCTGGGCATTCACATAGCTAAGGGCGCAAAGTGGGGGAAACACACAGAAATGGCGGCTCTCAAATTCCGCCAAAACACTGGTGTTATGAGTGCCGAACACAAAAGGTCTTTGACCAAACCTATTGTGCCAGCACTTCAAGTATATTAGGCCAAAGCCATTAGCTCGGCGCTTTGTGGCGCAGAGCTTTGGGGTTTCGGCAATCTAGCACCACTAACGCTCGGCGAGAACAAATTCCTTCGAAACCTTATCGGCCTCCCTAAAAGTACACCCATGAAGCCTCTGCGTTGTGAGTTAGGTAGGAAAGCCATTTTAGACATGGCTAGATTAAGACCCATTTTATACTGGCGGCGTATCTGGGTCACCCCCGAACTCGCTCATTACGCAAGGGGCTTTTGGGATGTAATTAACTGCGACAAGTTCCATAAGTTAGGCTGTTTAGGGGATTTGCGTAGAATGCTAGGGATTCTAGGCATGAACGAGTTATGGGAGAAACCAGAGGAGGCCCAGTTCCCGACAAAAGCAACCATAAAAACAAAGTATTGGGAAATGGTAGAACGCCGGAACTGGAATGATGCAGATCCTTCTACCCTGGAGGGACTATTTCTGGAAGTCAAAGCTTCCCCTTCCCTTGAGCCCTATTGGGACATTATAACCAAACCTCAGGATAGGAAGCTATACTTCCAGCTTAGAGTGGGGTCTCTCCCAATTAGATCACTAACTGGAAGATGGGTAGAGGGTAATTCTCATGTCTGCCCAGCTTATAAAACCAGTACTGAGACCATTGCCCACTTACTCTTTGTGTGCGGGGCTTACTCTGTCCCTTGACGTGTCTGGCTGAGGGCTATGTGCAAACAGCTAGGCACGAGAGAGAGTGATGTGGTCCTAAGGATTATCTGCACTAGTTCTTTGCCAATCATTGCTGTGGCAGTTGCTAAATTCTTGGGTTGAGCATGGGCCATTAGAAGGAAATTTCTTGCACAATAGTAGGCTTGATGAAATGAACTTAGGCCATTGTCTGCTCTCCCAGCTAATGAGAACCTGGTTTTTTGTTTTTGTGCATATACTGGCTAAATAACTGTATGAATTTTAGATTTTATTGATGAATTTTAACATTACTGATGTCACAATGCTTTATCATTTAAATTTTTTTTTATTGAGGTTGCAAATATGTTTTAAAAACTTGTTACTGTGGACGCAATGGTTTTAAATATTTTATGCTTTTATGAGTTTTTTACCTCGAATAAAGCAAATTTGACTGACTGACTACCTAGTAGCATACCAAGGATGCCACAGGCCTTGGTGCAAGCAAGGGAATTGACCCTCTGACTGCTAGCGTAGAGAAACTCTCTAACAAACTGAATGATGCATAGCTCAATCAGTAAGTGAGACTTTCATGCTTGACAAGTCATGGGTTCCAGCACTCTGTACCAAACTTCTAACGCAATTATATTCAGATTATTCATAGAAGCATCTGCAAATGAACAATGGAGGTCGGCTAATTGAGAGGTGTCTGCAGAAATGCGCGTGACAAATGTGCTGTTCTAAGGGTTTAAGTCACTCTCCTGAGAGGAAGACTCCCAGCTCTTGACCAGCGCAGGCATAGTTGACAAAGCAGCAAAAAATGATCCTGTAATCAATGCAAATTTCTGACCCAATATACTAAAAGTAACATGACGCCATTTTTAAAATAGGCCAATATTTAGCAACTTGCACAAGTCAATATTTACTTGCACAACCTAGAAACATTTAGCCCAATTGCGCATAATCGAACCCAGTCTGGCAACAAGAACACAGCCTCCCACAGCGTTCTTAAGAGCGACGAGAGGACTAATAGTCCTACTTATGACGAAAGTGTGGCAACCCTGAAGCCATCTTGATTGAATCCAACTGGTATAATGTAAAACATTTAATTTAGTAATGAAGAAAATGGGAGTTCATTTTGTCATAGAAATTATGGTTAGTGCTGTAGAAAGCAATGTGAAGACACATTTTAAATGAGTTCTCAAATATCTTCCTCATCTATTTAATTAAAACACTCTGACATATGCAGACCAAAACATGAACTTTCAACATCAGCAGCAGACTGCCAGGGAACTTCCTGGTGATCAAGTGCAGCTTTACCACAGTGTTTTAATGAGCAACTAGAATGTTAACATTCTGAATTTTATGACAAAACATATTTAAATCTTCACAATAATCTCTATGGAGTACTGCAGTAAACCATACAAATTACTGCTCTATTTAATGCTTTTACATGTGTTTCAATTACCGATTGTCACACTCCACTGTATGCCTCTACACACTATGCCACTCTATTCTACGCCACTCCACTCTACACCACTCCACTCTATGCTAATCTACTCTGCCCGATTCCACTCTTTGTCACACCACTCTACACTATTACACTCTATGCCGCTCCATTTTATGATACTCCAATGTACAACACAACAGTGTACTCCTATCCACTCCATGCTACTCTACTGTACACTATTCCACTTTACGGAACTCCACTCTCAGATGGCTACACTCTACGCTATTTCAATGTATGCCACTCCACTGTATGCCACTTCAGTGTACACCACTCCATTGTAAACTGTTCCTCTGTATGCCACTGCACTTTATGCCACTCCGTTGTACGCCTCTGCGCTCTACAACAATCCACTATACCCCACTCCCTTTATGCCACTCCAGTGTATACAACTCTACTCTATGCTGCTACACTCTACTCCATTCCACTATAACACAGTCCACTGTATACCACTGCACAGTACACCACTGTGCTGCACGCTATTCCACTGAATGCTGCTCAATTGGATGACACTCCAGTCTACGCCATGCCACTGTATGCTACTAAACGGTATGATAATACATTATATACCATTACACTGTACGCAATTCCACTGTATGACACTTCAGTCTATACTATTCTACTCTATGCTGCTCCACTTTACACCACTCTACTGTATGCCAATTTAACATATACTTTTCCACTGTACGCCACTCCACTCTATACCACTCCACTGTAAGCAACTCTACACTACTCCACTCCACTTTATGCCACTTCAACTTATGCCACTCCGCTGTATGCCCACCACTCTATGCCACTCCCGTCTACACCAGTGCCCTGTATGCCACTCCACTATACACCACTACACTCTACTACAATCCACTGCATGCTATTAAACTGTGCATTTCTCCATTCTACACTACTCCATTGTACACCATTACAATCAACATCAATCCACTCTACCTTACTACACTCTACCCTATTCCACTGTACAACACGCCATTCTACTCCACTGTACTGTATTCTGTTCCCCTATATGCCACCCCATTCTACATCACTCCACTGTACACCAGTAGCACTCATGTTATTCCACTCAGCACCACTCCACTGTATGCTATTCTACTGCATTCCACTCCACTCTACACCACTCCACTCTACGCTATTCCACTCCATGCTACTCAACTCTACAACACCCTACTCTACATCAGTCAACAGTACGCTATTACACTATATCCCACTACAGCCTACCCCACTACATTCCACCCTGCTTCACTCTACAACACTCAACTCTACAGAATTCCACTCTACAACACTCCATTCTATGCCACTACACTATATGCCACTACACTATAAACAGCTCCAGTCTATGCTATTCCACTTTATGCCACTACACTGTACCTCTCTCCAGTCTACTGTATGCTACTCCACTGTACGCCACTCTATTCTACACTTTTACACACAATACCACTCCATTCTATGCTACTCCAATCTACACCACTCCAGTGTACACTAGCCAATTGTATGGCACTCCAGTGTACATCACTCAACTCTAGGCTATTACACTGAATACCACTACACTTTACCTCACTTCACTCTATGCCAGTTCACTTTAGAACACAACTGTATACCACTCTTCTCTATGCCACTCCACTGTCCTCCACTCCACAGAACTCTATTCCACTCTATGCCACTCCACTCTAACACCCAGCACTGTACGCCACTGCACTTTATACCACCACTTTACATGCTATTCTGCACTCTACTGATGCTATACCACTGTACGGAACTACACTCTACTATACCACTACACTATACGCTGTTCTACTATATGCTGCTCAACTCTACAACACTACACTTTACAATGCATTGTATGCCACTACACTGTATGCCAATCCAGTCTACACTGTATACTACTACACCTTATGGCACTCCACGGTATACTATTCCACTCTATGCGCCTCCACTCTGTGCCACTCCACTGTATGCCACTCTAATATACAGTAATCCACTATCAGCCACCCTACTGTAGGCCTCTGCACTTTATGCCACTCTACTGTTCGCCACACCACTTTATGACACTCCAGTCTATCCTTATGCACTCCACGCTAGTCCACTCTACACTACTTCACGCTATGCTAGTCCACTGTATTCAACTCAATGTGTGCCACTCCACTCTACACTATTCCACTGTACGCCACTCCACTCTATGCCACCCCACTATATTGTATTCCACTTTACGCCATTATACTCTAAGACACTCCACTGCATGACACTTCACTATACACTATTCCATGCTATGCCACTCCAATTTTCAATGCTGCCTTTATGCTATTGTACTGTATACCACCATACTGTACCTCACTCCACTGTACACCATTCCACGCTATGCCATTGCACTCTACTCCACTGTGTGCTATTGCACTCTACCATACTGAACTCTATGCCATCCACTCTTCGCCACTCCACTATACAACATTCTACAATACGCTATTACACTGTACCCCGCTCTACTCTACAATGCTCCACTTTACGCTAGTGTAATGTATGTCATTTCACTCTATGCCACTCCACTCTGCAACACTCCCCTCTATGCCATTCCACTACGCCACTACATTTCACATCACTCCACTGTACCACACTCCACTTTGTGCCACTGCAATTTATTTTTATTTTCTTTTATTCATTTTCATTTCTAAGAGACAACACAGTAATACAGAGCTTCCTAACTTTCCAGTTTTGAGAACTGACCATAACACTGTGGATCAGCTGTTAAAATGTTTTAATTTTTAAGAAGCCAATTTTTTTATTTTTTTCCTAAACTGCAGATGGTGGAGGTCTAA
Source organism: Lissotriton helveticus (assembly GCF_964261635.1). NCBI lineage: Eukaryota > Metazoa > Chordata > Amphibia > Caudata > Salamandridae > Lissotriton > Lissotriton helveticus. The sequence continues at coordinate 268,731,557 of NC_136060.1, forward strand.
GGGTAAGATGTTCCAGTGGGCTGTTGCAAGATGTGAAAAAGAATTCCCCCAGTTCTAAATTTTTTATACATTTAGCCTTGGCAAGCACAAGGTTACGTGACCCCAATATGCATGCTGGCTTGTAAAATTCCACTCTGGTTGGAAGAATTTTGGGCCCAGTCTTATAAAGAGTCTTGTGTGTATGACAGAGAAGCTTAACACAGCATCTTTTCCTCATTGGAGCCAGTGTAGACTTTTCAAGCAAACTGAAGCTGAGCTGTACCTGTCCAGATTCCAGGTCAGTTCAACTGCCGCATTCTGAATCACTTTGCCATAATCCAACCTGCTGCTTATTGGGGCCTGAGCTTTTATTTTACGCCAGTCGACTGGTATCTATCGGAACACTCATCTCAGTATACCATAGCATTTTCTACAAGTGGCCTCATTAATGATGATCCTCAGATTTCTTGCTGATTTCTTGGGTATCGGTGCCTGTATTAGAAATGTGGGCCACCAGGAAGAGTTTGATGTTCTGTGGGCTCCGCCGAATAGTAAAATCTCAGATTTTGTTGGCATTAAGTTTCAGACAATGCTTGGTCATCTAGTCTGCTACTTTTGAAAGACAATTGGTTAGATTACCTCGCGTTTCCTCATATTTCTCACCCATGTAAATGACCAGTTGAGTGTTGCCACATACGAGCAGATCTCAAAGCCCCACTCTACTGTATGCTATTCCACTGTACGCAAATACACTCTACAATATAACAATTTGCTCCACTGTACACTATGCCACTTCACTGTACTCCACTCCACTCTACTTTACTCTACAATACTCCACTCCAGTCTACCCCACTCTATTGTACAACACTCCACTCTACACCACTCTACACCACACCATTCTACACTATTCTGCTGTACCCTATTCCATTGTACACCACTCTACACCACACCATTCTACACTATTTTGCTGTACCCTATTCCACTGTACTCCACTCCACTATACCACATTCCACTGTACGCTACTGCTCTCCACTCTATGACACTATACTCTTCAACAGTACACTCTCCTCCACTTTACTATACCACACTCCACTTAATGAAACTCCAGGCGTCAACAGTAAACTCTACGATTCAATTTAAAAAAAAAAAAAAAACATTGATATTCAATGAAAAAACAAATTGTTGTTATATTTAGGAAAACTTACTCCAAACTTAAAATGCAGAAGCATTAGAAATACTTATGTTATAATTTATTTATTTATTAGAAAGTTTTGTATAGCGCGAACAAGACCCGTGGGTATCAGAGCGCTTAACATATAGGCGTATGAGAAAGACATATATATCAAACAGTTATACGGGTATCAGAACGTATAACATATAAGGCGTAGGAGAAAGACATATATATCAAATAGTTATACAGACAACAAATATGAGGTAGATGATAAGAGGTAGATGATAAATATAGTCAATGGTGGATATACTTCTATCACAAGTAAATTGTGTAAGCAAGTATGAATAGTTGGGTGATTGTCATTTCGTGACTAATCTATTCTAGGTAGACATATATATCAAACAGTTATACAGACAACAAATATGAGGTAGATGATAAGAGGTAGATGATAAATAAAGTCAGAGGTGGATATATTTCTATCATAGGTAAAATGTGTAAACAAGTATGATATTTAGGTCATTTTCAGTTCGTGACTGATCTATTCTAGGTGGTGTATTTCTTCATCAGAAAGCTCTTTACTTCTCGCTTAAATGATGCCACATTTTGGATCTTCCTGATGATAGGAGGAATTGAGTTCCATATTCTGGGGGCAGCTCCTGAGAACGCTCTGTCATAAGTTTTTTTCTTGTGGAAAAAGGCTGGCCGTAGTAGAAATTCTTCAGTACTCCTCGCTGGTCGATTCCCTCCCGATAGCTGGATTTTCTTCGCTAGGTATCCTGGGGTGTTGTGGTGTAGCGCTTTATGGGTGATACAAGCTATCTTCATTTGGATTTTTGCTTCATAGGGTAGCCAACTTAAAGCTTTCAAGTGTGGCGATATATGGTCGTATTTCCTGGATCCGGTGATAATTCTTGCCGCAGCGTTTAGGCATGCTTTCAATGGTGCTGTGGACATTTTTGGTAAGCCCGCTAAGGTGGTGCAGCCATATTCAATCCTAGAGATAACTAAGGATTGGATAGCCAATTTGAGATCCGCCTCTGAGATGAATGGTTTCAGTTTTCTTAAGTAGTTCAGGTGGAATCGAGCATTCTTGGCCATTGAGTTGATGTGGGCTTTCATGTCTAGATTCTCGTCCAGAGTGATTCCTAGATATTTCGCTGACTTGATTAATGTTGGGGTGCAGTTTAGCGCAGTCACCACTTTCGTCCACTCCTTTATTTCCGTACGGCTCCTTGCTGGTGAGATTAGTAGGAACTCCGTTTTGTTGGCGTTAAGCTTCAGTTGGTTGGTAGTTAACCATTGCAGAGCCATTTTTAAAGCCTTGTTCACTAGTTCCAAGTCTTTTAGGGAGGAGATCTTTAAATATATTTGCGTGTCATCTGCATACATGTGATACGATATCTGTGCTTTTTGGAGAATTTCTGTAAGCGGCTCAACGTAAAGGTTAAACAGATCTGGGGATAACGTTGATCCTTGAGGGACTCCGATTGAAATAGGGCATGGAGGTGAAATTGACTGGTTGACCAGGAATCGTTGTGATCTGTTCTGTAGAAAAGAGATGAACCATTTCAGCACAATTCCTGACAGACCCATCCTGTCCCGTAACCTGGACAATAATGCTTCGTGATTTACGGTGTCGAAGGCCGACGACAGATCGAGGAGAATCAGTAGGCATGCTTTGTTTTGGTCAAGTGCCTGTAGCGCATCGTCAACAATATGGAGGATCGCTGTTTCAGTACTGTGCCCTGCTCTGAATCCTGATTGGCATTCATCAAGCAGCGAGAACTTGGTGATGTGTTGGCTTAGTTGGTTCTGTACGCATTTTTCAATTAGTTTGGCCAGTAGCGGGATGTTGGTCACTGGGCGAAAGTTGTTTGGGTCTGATCTATCTGCTGTGGGTTTTTTGATTATGGGGGCAACTTGACCTGTTTTTAGGCAGTCAGGGAGGATCCCTTGTGATAGTGAGGCATTTATAATTTCGGTCCATATTGGAATCAAAACGTGATTGATTTCTTTTACACATTTTGCGGGAAGGGGATCTTGATAGTGATTGTTTGGTTTTATTTTGGAAAGCGTTTTGGCGATACTGTGCTGGTCATATAGTTCGAACATATCCCAACTTGCCTCATTTTTTGTTATGGTACTCTCCGTTGTAACGGCGGTATCTCTCGTAGGCATTTGTTCAATGGGAATGTTGTTTGCCACGGCGTCTTTGAGCTCTGATTCTAGTGATTTCGCCTTCTCTGTGAAAAATGTAGAAAATTCTTCACAATTTAGGGGTGTTTTTGCGTCCTCATGGGCAGATTTGGCTAATTTGTTTGATAGTTGCTTTAGGATTTCAAAGAGTTTTCGTGGTCTGTTTTACCGTGGTCAAATTAACCCTTCAATTTATAAATTAGTCAACACCTTCAAAATATTATAACTTGCACACCTCCATACACAGTGTATTCAACTCGGTAGCCAGAGCAAACTAACAATAACTTGCACCTTCACCATGCACTGCTTCTACTGTTTAAAATAATCTTACTTATACCATATAGAGTAATAGTATTTGCAAGAACAGTTATGACATCACAAATCAAATCTTTTGTGAAAAACACAGTGCATGGTAGAGTGGCGAGTTATACTTAATGTAACGTGGCTACCGAGTTGAAGACACTGTGTATGGAGGTGAGAGGAATAAAACATTTTATGTGTTGTTAATATTGCTGCTGCTCGCCTGCTGCCACTCATAACTGCGTCTCAACTGGTTTCCTTGACAGAGGAAAAAGGGGGGTCTGGAAGCTGCATTACAAGGTCCGGAGCCCGTGCTCCTAAGAATAGATCCGGAAATGGGGACGCGGAGGGCGAGGGTGGTGCAGATGACCGGTCCGCACTTTAACCTGACAGGGTTATTAGCATTTTGTGGTTAGGTTGGACCTTGAACCATATACACAGTAAGTAGCACTTTAGAGGCACTGTATAAGTGTGGGGTCGTTAATCATTGCATTTTCTCGGTCCTGACGAAGAGCCACGGATCCTTAAGACCACTAGATTGGGGTGAAACATGTTGACCAATTACTGAGAGAGAGACCTGAGGGAGGCTTCTCACTCAAAACTAGAGGTACTTTTCTTTACCCAGTTGTTGTACACTGACTATCAGGGTTCCTTTTAAACCTTTATGGTAGCATTTGACTGTAATAGTTTTTTTTTCCTGACAGGGTGGTCCACTTATTAAAGGATTGCTTGCGACCTCCACAATCAGTTTTAATCCACAGCCACGCAGTCCCTACTCCACTGCACTTACCAGCTCAGTTGCATTCATCATAGGGCAAGTTCTAAAAAAGATCTCTCCTGAAGTGACCCTTTAGGGCACCCGTAGGGCAATGCAGCACCAGTCCAACGAGGATCACTGCGCTATGATGAAGCATGACATTCCCTTGGGGATGTGTGAAGGCAGTATTAAACAGTCTTGTTGAGTGCATCTATGACCTCCCACTGTTCACCTCAGAGGCCAAAAAGATTGTCTGCTGAGTCCTCCAAAGTTCATCCCTCAGCCTAACTTTTAGAAATGGGATTTCTGTTTGGCTAGTTCTTGCACCAAAGCCAGGCAAAAACCACCACTCTAGTGAGGGCAAGGGAGTTACACGCTGAAGATATCCCTGAGGCAATGTGTAAAGCGTTTGCACAACACACACACAGCAGCAACACACTAGGCATACCACAAAAGAAACTCCACCCAAGTTTATATATAAAAATAGTGTTTGTATTATCCAAAACACATTAGAATAGTAAAACGGATGTATGACATTACAACGCATGCTTTTACCACGCATGCCTTTACATCTCAGTTTTTACAACGCATGCTGTTACAACGCATAGCGCTAAGGGGTGCTGGATAGTGAATAGTTTAATTTACTATTCGAACTCCAGTCCCCGTGGATAGTAGGGAAGGTGTTGGATAGTAAATTAAATCTATTCCCTATCCTAGAGCGCCCCCAGCGCAATGCGTTGTAATGACATGCGTTGTAATAGTTGCGTCGTAAAGGCACTGCGTGGTAAAAGTTGCGTTGTAAAGGATGTTCCCCTGGTAAAACTAGGCAATATTTACAGGGGATTATGTACACATGACAGGGCCAAATTTGACCACTGTCTGAACCATCACAAAGCACAAATAGTAAATGTAGATAGAACACAGCCAGTAATTACTGGCAAAATACTGTACTCTGCATTATATACTGCAACATAAATCACATTATGCCATTAGCATTGCCTTAGGCGTAAAACACATTATGCGCTAACGTCAAACGTATAAATCACATTAGGCAAGAAGCATCACTAGCATAAACACAGTATACAATAACCTCGAAAGCATGAACATCAGAGGCATAAATCATTGTGCATAAATCACATTAGTTATAGGTACTTCTTATGATCACATTAGGGCCTGGCACCCTACCAACCTAACACTGACCCCCTGGCCAAATGGCCTTCTCTCCGGGCCTCAAATGCCCTTTGGCCACAATGTCAGGGCTTGGCTGCCAATGCAGCAACATCACAGGGCGCGCACTGCGCTGGGGCTGGGCAGGAGTGTACCTAACTCCTTTCTCATCCAAATGAATAAAAACGCTCCCTAAGAAATAGTGCCACTGGCACTACTGTGCTTCCTGGGGCCCCACTGGGACTCTGCAAAACAAATGTCCCCCACGTTGCAGTTGCCGGCAACGGCTGCGCAACTGGAGAAATAAATGTAGGCACTGGCACTCACTGTGCCCCAGGGGGAAAATGGTGCTGGCACCAGTGTGCCTATTGAGCCCCAAATGGGGTTTGCAACAAATAAGCCTAACTTTGTTGTTGCCTGCTACGGCGGCGCAACTGAGGAAAGAAATGTAGGCATTGGCACTCACTGTGGCCTCTGGACCCCAATGGGGCCCTGAAAATAAGGTGCCACATGTTGCAGCGGCCCGCTCTCCTGCGGGACCCCTCAGGCACCGACAATGGGCTTCGACTGGCACCAACAAGGTGCAATATCGAGCCCCCACTCACCGGCTCTGCAGGCTCTCCACTACCGGGACCTCTCTGGGACTCTGTGGCGGGCACAGCAACAAGCAGGGCTCTCTTTGCTCGTGAAAGCCCCACCTCGAATCCGGCCGCATTCTGCAGCACCCACGAAGGCTGTGTGGATGCCCGCCTGCCTTCACCTTCTTTTTTGGACAACAGGGCTCCCAACAGCTCACGGGAGCCCCACTTGGGCCAGCAACACCTCTGCCTCACTTCCCGCAATACGCGGCAGGCCCCGCCCACAGTCAGGCAGACGCGCCTGACTTCTGGTTATCGATCGGGCCGCGGCGGCGATTCCTCTTCAGCACCGTAGTGCGGGATGGGCACCCGCCTCGAAATAAACACATAAGCGGGGTGGGCACACGCCAACAACCACCAAACGGGGGGTGGGCACCCGGTAGGAAACACCAAATGCGGGTTGGGCACCCGCTTGTCAAAGGTGGCATGGGAGCGGAAGAAGTGCGGGGGAATCCCCACGTCAGGATCCCCACCCAATGCCGGCGCAGTCCAGCGCTGCAAAGTTAAGCAAAAATGCTCCTCTTCGCCTGAAAATAAAAAGTCAACTCTCTCCAGGTGCTACAATCCTCAAGGTCCAGGGAACACAGATGGGCCCAGGGAGGCCAGCACACAGGGCCCTTCAGCAGGGAGGCAAGCCCTTGTGACGGTTCTTCCTGGGACCAGAAGCACAGGACCAGCACCACAAAGCACAACATCATGGGGTCATAGCCCCTATATTTATACTGCATATTTGCTTTGTCTGCTCTGGCACAGGGCTTGGGGGAACCAGCTAAACCTGGTTCAGGGGGAATCGGAGCATTTTTTTTACCAGGCTCCACTTCCACTATGTCAGGTGGGGGCTCGTCATCAGACACACCACAGGAGGACGGAGCCAGCATTGTGTAGACTAGGCACATACCTATTCAGGGACCAGGGACTTCTCCTATCACTATTTCATATTCAGATGTCCCATTCAGCCTAGTGCTGACTCGCCCTGCCCCTCCTGGACCCACACACACCTCACCAGCACCTGTCACTCAAAAACCAGACATGCAATTCACCTCAGGCAGTCAGACACATAGCACACAGAAATGCCTACTTCTAAAAGTGGCATTTCTAAAATAGTTATAATAAATCTGCGCACACCATTGTGCAGCATTTAATATTACCATTCCAAATATACTAAAGTTGCCCATGCTGCTACTCTCATAACAGGAATTACCACTGAAACAATTATCAGGGATTCCCCAATGCATTCCTATGGGCAGACAGCCTCACAGTAGTGAGAAACCAAAATGGCTGTTTGTCACTACCAGGACATGTCACACACTTAAGGTACATGTCCTACCTTTTACCTACAATGCACCCTGCCCATAGGGCTAGCTAGGGCCTACCTTAGGGGTGACTGACATGCAGAAAAATGGGGGGTCACAGACATCGCACACACTTTAGGTGCCACGTCACAGCAGCAGTAACACTGCACGCACAGGCCCTGCAATGGCAGAGGCCTGAGATAGGTTTGAAAGGCTACTTTGGTGGGTGGCGCAATCAGCGCTGCAAGCCCACCTGTACCATTCATTTTACCAGCCCTGGGTATCTGATATACCACTTTACAAGGTACAGACAGGTAAATTAAATAGGCCAAACAGGTGTAGACCAATCTTACCATAAGTAACACAGAGAGCACACGCACTTTACACTGGACAGCAGTGTTAAAGAGCCTAGAGTCCTCAAACCACCAACACCATCTCAGAAAAAAGGAGAAAGGCAAAAAGTTTAGGGATGGCCCTACAAAAAGGGTCAAGTCCACCACAACCCACTTGCAGCCAAAACGCAGGGTAGACCAATCACCACACTGATGGGTTTCCCTGCTTTGGGGGATAAAACACATACGCGGGCCCCCAACTGCAGGGACCCCTTCCAGTTCTACGCCACTCTGAACTCATGTGGTTCCCTCTGTAAAAGCTCTCAGGACCAACTAGGCTACCCCACCGCTCCTCCCTAGCGGTCTGCGGCCAGCACCAGGCCCTAAGCCACCCAGATGTCACTGGTCCTTGCCAATCCATAAAGTCGGGGACAGTAACCCCTGGCACATAGTAACCATTCTCCACTCTTCCTCTCATCAGTGCAGTTTCAAACTGCCACTGATCCTCCAACCTAGGGTCTGCACCCTCAGGCTGACCAGAAGTCACGAGCGAGGCTCTCCTCCCCCTACCTCTTCTTCTGGGGCTTCGCTCTCTCCTCCTATGAGAGGCAACCTCAGAAAATAACTCACTCACCAATTCAGGACCTCTCTCCAGCAACTGGCCTACCAACCTGGGATCTAAACCCTCAGATTGCACCGGGTCAGAGGCGAAGACTCCCTTCCTCTGCACCCCCTTCCAGAGTCCTGGAAGGGGATGCAGAAGGGCCAGGAAAGGCACCCCAGTGGACATAACAGATTCAGACTCATCAGATGAGGAGGGGCCAGCTCCAAGGTGCAGGCCAACCGGTGGTGTTTGTGCAGCTGCTGGCCGCCAGAGGCGAGATGAGATCAGACAGAACAATTTCTAGGTGAGTAATGATGACACAATTCTACAGATTTGTGCAAAACTGTGTTTTTAATTCCTTCAGTGCAGGAAAATTTCCGTCACACAGCCTGATGTGCACACTATGTGAGTCCAAATGTATTGCACATGTTAAACACACAGTGCAAGTCTTTTTCCCAAACATGAGTCAGTGTGCAATGGCTTACCTCACTCATTGCCTTGTGCCAATAATGGATCTTCCTCGATTGCGTGCACGGCTCGTTGCCCCTCGCTCAGGGTGCCCACTGCCCTCCCCTGAGGCATTGGTTGCTCTCCCCTGACGCGCACTGCAATGTTTGTCCTGTGGTATGGGTGGAGTGATGCTACTCCTGCTATATTGCCCATCATCCTCCAGTGAGCTGAGGGGTCTTGAGCCACCAGTGGCTGCTGCCTGCAGCTAGTCAACCCCACATGTGACTTGCACCAGGCCCCTGGCTACATCCTGGCTGCAGTGTGCCATCTCAGGCTACATGCTGACACAGCGACGTGCCAGCACTGATGTGGCAGAGGACAGCCGGTTTACAGCCCTTGTTTACATGTCCAGGCGAGTGTTGAGGCGCTGTCTCTCCCTGCACCTGGTTGCACGGTCCCCCCACATCTCTGTGCATACTGCCTCCAGGGCGCCCGTCACGCCCATGAAGTCCACCCTCATTTGACGCTGTATTGATTTATTGCCTTTGCTTGCAGGCGCTGTACCTCTAGCATGTTGCCTTCAAGCCCTGCAAAGACTGTGCCTTCCCCTACGGCAGCTGTGCTGGTGTACGACCGTGCCCTGTGCCTGGATGACATTCCTGGAGTGGGATGGGCAGTGGACTGAGCTGTGTGGAGTGAAGCACGCTGGCCCTGGACTTGGTGATCCTCCACACTTGTGTCCAGTGGATCCACCACCAGTGGTGGCAGTGGTGGTACTACGAGGCACCGTCTGCGTGTCACTGGGATTACTGGGCTGCCTTCCTACTGCTCCTCTTGCCGTGACTGTTCTTCGATGTGTGATGCATCCTACCCTTAGGTTCCTGTGTTTCTGGTGGTACTGTGAATGTAAATGCACACATTATTTTGGTGTCCTGCCTCGCATTGTTATGCAATAAATGTTACATGTTGGAGTTACATGGGACCTATTTGTATGTATTTTGCCTTTCCTGATACACACATTCTGATTGTACCTTGATGGGTGTCACTGCTCCACTGTTTGGTGCATGTGACTACATCTCCCGTAATGCATTGCTCTATGTGCTTGTGTGCATGCACTGGCGTTGCATTCATGTTTGGTGCCTGGGTCTTCCCTGGGTGTGTGGGTGATGTGGTGATGTATCAGGGGAGTGATAGCATGCTTCTTACCTTGTCTGATGTTTTGGGGTTTGGAGCTGTCCATGTCAGCCATGCCACTCACAATCTCCAGCAGCAGGTTGCCCTCAACCAACTCCTCCAAAGGCGTGGAATCAGTAGCATGGAACGTCCCACCACCGGTCTTTCTTGTCTCAGCCAGCCTTGCAGCCACCTTTTCTTTGGTTCTCTGGTGCATATCGTACCACCGTTTCCTGATGCCTTTTACGATGCGGTGGGTCATGACGATGTAGTCCACCTTCTCCTGTATGTCTGCCCTGATTTTCTTTTTGCGAGCCTTTGGCACACGTAGTGATTGTTTCCCAAACAGGAGATCATGGCTCACCACAATTTCTTGAATTAGCACCTCCTTCTCCCTTTCAGAAACCTTTGTGTTCTTTTCCTGGCATTCTCCACCTGCTGCTTGTCCTGTGTGTCCATGCCTCCTCACTCAGTAGCAGTGCACAAGTGTCTCAGCTCTCATCCGAGCCTCTCATTCTGCTTCTGGCAATCAGGTGCAGCATCGACAGTCACACTTCCTGGTTGTGATGTCATTTACATAAGCTGCACCTGAATTTCCGATTAGCAGATTTGCGATTCCCTATTTGCGATTTCACAATTAAGGAATCGCAATTTTGGTTTTCGCATTTATTTTCTGCGAATTTTCTGGAATCGCTAAATATTAGCAAACTTTTATTTACATCGGGTTTTGCGATTCTCAAAATGCAGATAATCGCAATTTGAGAATTGCATATTCCGGTTTTGATACATATGGCCCTAAATTTAAGAAAGCATTCCCGCAAATATTTGCTAATTGTAAGCCATACACGATACAAAAAAATACATTCTTTCAATGAGGTGTGGTCTAAAGTTAAGGGCCAAAATTTAGAGCTAGAGTACTCGATCTCAAAGCTGGGGTACCCGATTTGAGTCTAGGCAAGGAACGCTCGACATCCTGTGATTCTGGGCAAATTACTTAATCTCCCCCGTGCCTAACAAAATTAATGAGTCCTTCTGTAACGCAACCTCATCTCATGTAAAGCGCTCTGATTCCTTCGGGTCAAGTTTGCGCTATATAAAACTCCACCAGAAAATATAGGGGCATATTAGCAAGAACCTCGTTAAAATTATCGCTGTTTTAGCGGCAGGGCTTGCTAATATGCATTATAGAAGTCCAATAGAAGCCCAGGTTAGATGTCCTGCACATGTAACCTGGGCTTCTATTGGAATTCTATAACGCATATTAGCAAACTCATTATCGCCGTTTTAGCAGCAGTTTCCTGCCGCTAAAACGGCAATAATTTTAAGGAGGTTCTTGCTAATATGCCCAACAGTGTCGGAGCATCTCGCTGGCTAGCACTGATTTGCTACAGAACATTGACACCTAGAAATTGCTCCACCGTGGTACCTCCTTAACATATCATCAGATACCATACGCCGAGAGTTATTCCTAGAGGGTCACATCAGAAAAATCGTAAGACATCCCAAGCTTCCGACTTTAAAATAACCCTCACAGCTGGACAGCCACTCACCTGGCTTGTTAGCGCTAATTATGTGGCAGTTAACACGTCACATGTATTTGAAGCAACGACTGCTGCGCGAGGAGCGAGGAAGGTCTTACCTTACTGTTCAACTCTGACTTTTGCATCCCACATGACTCCTGTCGTGCACCTGGGGCCTGGGGATCAGGCACGAGCTGTCTTCTGCGGCTGGCCCCTTTCATCGTAGGGGAAGTGAGACGGCCTACTGTCTGCGGCGTGAAATTTGCATGCCAAGGCGTCAAGATGACTTCTGACCCAGCAGCTGAACACATTCAGTGACCGAATCCACAGCAGCAGAACTCATAAATTATGGCTATAAACCTCAAGATGCGCCGAGGTCTGTATGGAACGACGTGTACCCGAGGGTGTGACACTAGATGAGCACTTCACATGCTGGCGGGATTTTTGATGGTTATGTATAGACTAAGATATGTCTAACATTGAAATTAAGAGCTAAAAGACTTTCGAAAGGTCGCATGGAAAATGCATGTGAGGAAAGGGCAATAAAGGGAAAGGCCATGCTCTCTGCTACAGTCAGTCAATTTGGAGTTTAAGTTACTTGGTTTAGGGATGTCTTGACACCACAGCTGTAAAATACCTTATGTGATCAATAGAAAAAGGGATTTCAGGAGTACTACTGAAAGGGGGGCTTTGGTTTTTCCCACAGCAGGTTGGTTTTGCTTTGTACAGCATTTGACTGGGCAAACGCCTTCTGCTTGCACTGGGAAAGAGTGATTGTATTCCAGCTTTTACCTTGGGAGAAAGCTTATGCCCAAAACAGCATATCGGTTATAGGGACGAACAAATCATCAAGTCAATAGGCCTCATTTATGAATTGCAAAAAACGTGTTCAAACCAAAAGGCATACAATGGGTATCGTTGTAAGACAATGTGGAAGCCAAAAGCCAGTTGTTTGCTTCATGAAATCTGACCAGTTAATGGAGTAGGCAAAGGTTTTGGTGTTACCCTCTCTTACAAAGCTTTGTGGGAGAAGATTTGCCCTGTTAGAATCTTTCTTATATACACAGCACATGGGTTGTCTATGGCTCTGGCAACTGTCATTTCGTAAACGTTTGTATTTTTATGACTGTTTGCCTGAGGGTTGCCTTGCTGGAAGGTTTATGCTCAATACTGTTTGCCTGAGTTGGTTATTGTGACAAGACAATGGTAAAGGCTAATGGTCTTAGTGGTGCATTGAGAACATTTATGTCAGATGCCATAAGCCTGATATCTACTATGAAAAGTTACGATACAGACAGTGGGTGTGACCTACTGTGACAAGTATATGCTAAAAACAAGGGACCACACTTAGGGGCCGATTAGGATGGCGGACGGACTTGCGTCCGTCCGCCACCCTTGAGGAGGAGGGAACGTCTGCAGGGGCTGCGGCGTTCCCTCTGTGCTGATTAGGATGTGACCGCCAGGGTGGCGGTCACATCCTCTATATTTAACATTGCGGCGGGTGCAGCTACAAGCTGCACCCGCCGCAATGTTAAAAAAGCATGTGTTACATTTACATGCACAAAGCGGCAGGCACCGCACGGTGCCTGCTGCTTTGTGCACGCAAATGCCATGTGCACCCCCCACCCCCCATTCACCCAGGGGGCCCGCAACGGGCCCCCAAAGTGAATGTCCGTATGCTTTTGCATGGCGGAAAAGCCGCCGTGGAAAAGCAGTTTTACACAACCATCATAATATGTCGGACGGTGTCTCATAGACACCGCCTGCCATGTTATAGCTTTTCCGCCGCGGTCGGAAGCCGACCGTGGCGGAAAAGCGGCGGACGGAATTCCAGACCCACCAGCCATCCTAATTTGGCGGTGGGTCTTTGGTGACTCCGCAGAGGATTTTCCGCCTCCTCCGGGCCGGAGGTGGCTTCCGCCGGCCCGGAGGAGGCGGAAAATCCTCCATCCTAATCGGCCCCATAGTTGGATTGTTATTACATAATGCTAAAGACTATCAGAAACTATTGTGTTACATAAAATTTATTACCGTATTCGGCAAATGTTTTGGTGTCTGTGACCTCCTCAGACAAATCCACGAAGTAAAAGATTTGCACTATGATAATCCTGGTAGGCCCTTTTAGGTAGGATTGTACATTATCTTGGCAACTGTAATTTTGTGCAAATTTGCGATTTTATGACTGTATACCAGATGATTGCCTGAGGGAAAGCTTATGCTCACTACAGCAAGGCTGAGTTGACTATGGTGAAAAGCAAACTATCAATCCTTTAAGCCTGTAAATTAGCAACAAATGTGGTAGGCTTGGAGTATTTATTGTAAAAAGCATATGCTAAAGGCAGTAGTACTCTAGGAGTGGAGTGGTATTCTACATTACTACAGTGCTTAATTTGTAAAAAAAGAAGTGCAGGTGCTGACAATTTTGCCAAGGAAGCCATCGCTCACGTCTTCCTCCGGTGAGCCCCACTTTCAACACTCTCACTGCCTCAGTCTCTATCTTCTAACCTTGATCTGTTGTCTGTCCCCTGAGTCTTTGCTCTAAGAGTCTATCCTCTCACCTCTCTAATTGTTCTCTTTGTCACACCCTGTATTTCTGATTTGCCCTCTATTCATTTTAACCCTGCCCTTTTTTCTCTTCACTTTTATCCATTCTCTGCTCTCTCTCCTCTCGATCTTGGCTCTTTACTATCACTCTCTAGAAGTGATTAGCTGTGTCTCCATTTTATTATTTGTCTGCTTTTTTTCCTCTGCACTGTCCTCCACATTCTTTCATTCTATCTTCTCTCTTCTTAATGCTTTATTCTTCTCATCATGGCTGCTTTCTCTTTGTATCTGATTTGCTCTCCTCCTTTTCTTCTACTTTGCTCCATTTTATCTCTCTCCTTTCTTGTTGTTTCTTCTCCTCTTTACTCTTGCTGTCTCTCATCTCTAACACTGCTGCTGCCTGTGACCTCTGCCGTCAGCCTGTACATGTCCCTGCTATTTTGAACTCTGTGTTTTCCTGCTGTCATTCCTAAAGAAGTGGAAGATGATGTGTTTTACTTTCTTACCTACACCGAATGCAAAAACAAAATGTACACCAAAAGAAAATGCTTTTTTGCATATCTTAATCAGTGTGGTATGACTGGGTTTATTGCGGAACAGGCAGCTGCTTGAGCACCGCAGGTCATGTCACTGCTAGTGCTGCCTGTAATTAGTAGGTCCAGGGATGACTACAGCATCGGCATCCACTGCTCAGCTTGCTGTGATCCTGCCTGCTACAGCACAGGCATTGTCCCCAGCACTAATGGTAAGTATGGCTGTGGTGCCTACTGGACTCACTCATGCTCAGCAATTACCATGCTGGGGTGCAGCTCACAGATACTGCTGGTGACGCCATGGCGCACAAAAGTTGTGTTGGGCCACACCCGCATCGAGTACATTGAGGATAGCAGCGATGAAGAGCTGCTGGATATGATACTTAGGCTACGAAACAAGTGGAAAGTCCACACTTACTTTAATGTATTCTTCCTCAAGAGCCCTCACTCCCAAGTTCCAAATGCGCTCTTGCAGCTTCCTTGCCTCAACTCCGTCATGAGCCAGTCCCCAGCTACAATTATCCAATGGGAGGTTTAGGCTCAGGCAGTGGCAGGGTGCAGCAGACTAGGCGAATAGAATGCAAGCCATAGTTTGTTAATGACTTCTTGGATTTGTGATCAGCATGATGACATCATCACTAACGTGGTGATACACAATCATGCCTGCCTAGACAGGAATATGCTGGCCTGCCTATGAACATTTACCAGCCCGTCACCGTGCAATGTATGTTATTCTTTTTATTTTGAATTTAACAATTAATATTGAGACCACCACATGCAGGTTCAGAAATTGTAGCCCCGGCCCTGTGAAAGAAGTGAAGGTGCTGAGCACCTGAAAGCACCTGCTCAAATTAGGCACTGCATTACTATAGTCTGTAACTGATTTTCCTTACATATAATCATGGTATTAGGCATGGTAGTATGCAAGAGTTTTGGTGTTGCGACCCCTCTCTGACAAATCCTGGGAGAAAAAGTTTGGTACATTTAGGAATCCTTGTTAAGCTTTCCAGAACAACACATGTATATTGTTTAGCCAGCTGTAATTGTGTACATATGTATAGGTTTATGGCTATATGCTTGATGGTTGCCTCACAGGCAATCTCATGCTCAATATAGCATGCCTCAGTTGGTAAAGTGGCAAGTTGCTTAGCCAGTTTGAACGTCTGTATGTCAGATGCCGTTGAACTGATCTGTTTATTTTGAAAAGTTACATCAAAGGCAGTATGCCTGAATCATTTATTATGTAAAACAAATGTTATAGCCAATATGTCTTTAAGGGTGACTTACTATTACACCGTGTTAAAACCTGTAGTCAGATATTAGTTACATGAAATCTCAAAGGTAACCATGCTAGGCAAAGAGTTTTGGTGTTGATTTTCCACACAGATAAACCCTGAAGGTATACAGTTTACACTGGGATAATCGTTACTATACCCTCTTCAGGGTATAGTAATAAAGAACATACATAAAAAACACATACATACTTAAATAGACGGAGGGGCGTAAGGTCATCCCTCTTCTGTCACAGATCTCTTCAAGTGTCGTTAGCATTCAACTCCATCCATGACATCCAACAGCATGAGGCAATGATCAGCCTACTTCAACCATTGTATCTATAACTCTCAGAGTCTGCATTGTATCTGAAAATGAGTGTGCATCAGGGCCAGGGCTTGTGGGTTAGTCCTTTCAGTATCAATTTTTTCCTCTTTTAGGTCCGTTTAATTTCTTTTTTCCCCATTGTTTTATTATTTAGTTGCTTTTAAGACAATGCAGTTACGCTACTTGCTCATTTCACCTGCAATGCTCTGTATCCACTGCATCTAAACCAGACTGCCATCTTAGAATGGCACTTTCCATAGTGTAAAATTGTTTTACCTTTCCAAGATAGCCAACACTTTGCTTCTAAACAGGATGGCCATGTTGGAACTTTGAAACAACAAGCAATATGAATAATGCTATTGCAAGACCATTGCGGAGTTTGATCGTATTGTTTACTGAAAACATTCACTCACCAGGTTTCAGCAGTGACAGCCTTTGTTCGTTTAATTGTCCCTGGGTAAGTGGATAACTGTGCGAGTTAGGCAATGGGCAGATGAATTAATGTATGAGTGCAAAAATGAGTGACTTAATGCATGTAAGATAAATTATTGAAAGTCTAAACACACCAGTGACAAAAAAAGCAATTTCAGCTATACGCCAGGCCTGTTGATACTGCCAACGCTTGTTGTCCCTTTCCTGCCAATAACTTAACTGGGTTTCTTACCTTGTAACTTGCATTCTTTTTTAAACTTTTTTTGGAGTAATTAATGTTTTTTTAATCAAATACATCAACTTCAGCTCAATATCATTAAAGGACCAAAGGGTGCATATTCCATGATGATGTTGCTTAAGTGAACACTAATGTCGAGTATAATCCACAAATGGATTTTCATAGTGATTGTGTCATCAATATCAACACAAGCCACCAACCACCGACTCTGGAAAAGAAAGTGAGGACAGGGGCATAGCAAGGGTGCCACGGCCTCTAATGCAAGCTTGTAAAATAGGTACCTAACCCTGTATTGGATAATTTAAAACATCCATACTTTAGACTCAGAGGACCCCTCACAGATTTAGGTCCTGGTGCTAGTGGGCCTGCTACACCATTGAGAGCTATGTCTATGGGAATGTGGGCTCCTGCACTCTATCACAGTGGTCTTCAAACTTTTTAATGATGCGCCCTCCTAGTGAAAGCAAAATCATCAGGGCCCCTCTCTGAATCTTTCGCAATTATTCCATTAAATTGGCAATGCTTAAATGTGTCTAGTCTTATTTAAACATTGCAGTTAAGTTCTGTTGCTGTTTAAAAATGCAATCAAATTCATGATTGCCAAATACCATTCTGGTCAGGTAACATTTAAAAGTATCCACAGTGTGATTATTAGAAATGGCGGTGGGGTTTTCAAGAATATTTGGAGTTCCTTCCCTTTTGATATATACTCCCAACTAGGATATAAATGAAAAAAGATGTTAGTGATGGCCATTACAGACAGAGTGGCTTACTGCCACTCATTTCTTTCCGTTTAAACAAAGCACTGTTATCAGCTTTATGCTTATTATGGTCTGAGCCTGATACCCCACTCCCCAGGATCACTTAAGGCTCCCCTGGGGGGAGGGGGCACTCCCCAGTTTGAAGACACTGGTCTATGAGGACTCACCAACTGTAACATCTATGATGATATTGTTAACGCAGGGTTTCTGGTCTATAGTTATCTTACCAGATCCCAAACCAAGTCGACTGGATCGTTGGTACCTGTCATTGAGTAAAAGGCAATCTGCTACTAGGTCAATCAGTTAAGAACTTACACCACTCTAAAGAACCATTGACTACAGATAAGT